>NC_053393.1:367352985-368100485 GCF_905171765.1 Bufo bufo | reverse complement strand
TGACAATGGTTTTGGATGAATTTAACAAATTGTCAGATTGATTTTCTCTTCTCTAAAATCACAATGGCGTGATGACGTGCCATTCCCAGCCTGGGGCGTCAGCCCAGTCATTTCCACTATGTTCAGGGTGTAGATGACACCATTAACAGTGCACAGCAGCAGCCAAGAAGGTGGACTTTATATGGACTGGCATAGACTATTAAAGGGGTTGTCCAGCCACATGAAATGCTTAATAACACTCCGAGTAACAGTCATCTAACCAACTGTGCCAAGCCCTTACTTCGCTAAATCTTCCTTAAAACGGTTGATCTATTGACTTCAAGCAAGTGGGATAAGTGCAGTCAAAGCATAACGTTCTAGGTCCATTCCAGGTGATCATTTATATTCTTTAAAGGGAATCTGTCATCAGGAAATGTACTGTTAAACCAGGCACATGCCTTGTAGTGCTGGCTTGGATGAATGAGTTAGTGATCAGTAGCTTAATTCTGGAGAAAAAGTATTTCAATTAATATGCAAATGAGTAATTAAGTGCACAGAGGGGGGGGGGCCCAAGCAACTCTGTGTAGCCTTGCTCCTCCGCCAGACCCTTCCTTTTCAGTCAAGATGACGATTGGTGAATTTAGCCCTGTGAATAAAGAAGGAGAAGGAAGGGCTGGGAGAGGAATCAGGAGGAGCAATGGTGAATTGTGTAGCTCGGTGCACCCGTGCATATACAGAAGAGAAGATTCATGCGCTCACCTGTGTACACGCTTGGGATCTGCCGTCTCAACAGCATCCAAGATAAAAAATTAAAAAATGTCAATGGGGACGGATCCGTTTTCTCTGACACTATCTGACACAATACAAAAACGGATCCGTCCCCCATTGAATTTCATGACGGATTCGTCTTGGCAATGTTAAAGATAATACAACCAGATCCGTTCATAACGGATGCAGATGGTTGTATTATCAGTAACGGAAGCGTTTTTGCTGAACCCTGCCGGATCCAGTAAAAACGCTAGTGAGAAAGTAGCCTTAGGCCATCTGCACACGGGTGCAGTTGACTTGCAGAAATTCCACACCACAATCTGCATGTATTTGCAGAATTGACGCAGATCTCACCCTTCTATTAAAAGAGGTGAAATCCACACCAAAAATCGCACATTGTGAACATTCAACGAATTTCTAAATCCGCACTGCTGGACAATTTCCACAGAATAAAGCAGAGTGTACAAGAGATTTGTCTAATCTCATACACTTTGCTGGTACTGTATTATGTGGCGTTTTTCCCCGCAAGAGAATCTGCGTGGAAGAAATGCACGTCATTCGCAATGTGTGCACGTACCCTTACAGTTTGTGGTCCATGTGCTGCCTGTGTGTATAACAGGCTGCACACAGACGCATAGTCAATGGTAGCATTTACGCCACCGTTTTTCAGAACGGACCCTTGAGAAGCTCAGAGCAAGTCCTATCCTGGGTCGTGTCTCAGGGAACAATGGTCTGCTATACTAAAAAAAAAAACATTTGTGTTGTGCCTGCAACACAGGTGAGTTTTAATACTAATGTGTGGAAAAGCACTTATACTAGTTTTTTTTCCCCCCCATAAAATGACCTTTAATTATTTGTTTAACCATCTTTTAGAATGTTGACAATTTAAAACAAAAAATATGCGTTTATAACATAAAATATGAAATAGGACAGTATATAACGTTTAACAAGAAAAATATGTAGAGCGCAGTATATAAAATAGTATTGTTTGCCTCTCATCAACCGTCTACTCCCTTCTCGTCTTATAGGTTTCAATTTCAAACATTTTTCGATTTTGTTAAGTTTACAAGACGCAGCAGGAAAACAAACACAAGAGAGAAATAGATTCCTCATTTTAATCAAACAGTCAAGACGGCCCTTTAAATAATTACACTTTAAGTGGTTTCTTTCTCCACTTCAGCCAGGCTTGCAGCTATCATCTTGATTGTACTTTTGTTTGTTTGAACAGACCGGTTTCTAAACTCTCCTACTCTTTGTTCTCCTTCCCAGACCACCATAGGTTTTTCTGTAATTTGGGGAGTCTCACCCAGCCAACGGACACACACAGACTGTTAAATGGTTTTTTTACTGCAGCTCTATGAGCCAATTTCAGCACTGTCTGCGATCAGTCCTTAGCTATAACCTCTGCTATTCATCACTGGGCTGTCCAATAAAAGTCGGAGGAGAAAGATAAGAGTCGTTTTTTGTAAATGACATGCCCATGTCTACAACCAAATATCTTATGCAAGCTCCATAGCAGTGCGTGCCAAAAACGAGTTGACAGCAGGGATTTACTGGAAGTACTGCAGGTTAAGTTGTCCTACTCTCCTCATTGACCTCTGAAAATGTACTATTGCGTAGGCCAACCATAAAAATAGAATATGAGCAGCACACTAACGGTTTAGGAATGATAAGAGGCCTATCTTAGCAAATACAAGACACATATCTTGGTTTTCCCCAGTGTGCTCACTGTAACCTAATATTCATGTTTAAAAAGAGTTTGTTTGGCTTAGACAAGCCCTCTAAAATGTCCTATTAGGGTATACTGAGTGAATAATGGAGATTTATCAATAGAAAGTGGTTCCATAGAACAGTGTCCCTCAACTCCAGTCCTCAGGGCCCACCTGCCGGTCACGATATGAGAATATCCCACAGAATGAATACCTGTGGTAAGTCCTGAGGCATGGACACTAATTATATCACCTGCTCAATACTAAATAATCCTGAAAACCTGACTGGTAGGTGGGCCCTGAGGGATTGAAGTTGAGGAACACTGCTCTAGAAGACCCAGCTGGGTACATTCAATGATCACTGTGTAATGTGTCATCTTCTCTGCAAAATGAAAACTGGTCACCAGCAGCAGGACATCAAATATCCTGGTCACCAGCAGCAGGACATCAAATATCCTGGTCACCAGCAGCAGGACATCAAATATCCTGGTCACCAGCAGCAGGACATCAAATATCCTGGTCACCAGCAGCAGGACATCAAGAACTATTATGTGTGAATTGCCTGTTGCTTGCACAACACCAACATATTCTGCTGCACAATAAAGAGATGACCTTTCACATTGGTCCCTGTGTCCAACATCTTACATCTCCCTATCAGACATTCACACACACCAGGGACAATTTTATAGGAAGCCATTTGTCCTCTCAGTATGTTTTTGAAGTGCGGGGGGAAATTGTAAAAAGGGGGAAACATACAAACTCCAAGTAGATGTTTTTGAATCCTGGACTCTAGTGCTGCAACCACAGTCACCGAGCTGCCCCATGCCCAGATATACAAGGAATTAGATAATTCAGTATACAATAAACATTAACAGATGCATCCGTAAGTAAAATTGTTCAAATTAAAGGGGGGTGTCTTACTTCAGCCAAAGGCATTTATTATATAGACAAACTTAAAAAAAGGCGCTTACTAATGTATTGTGATTGTCCATATTGCTTTCTTTTCTGGCTAGATTAATTTTTCCATCACATTATACAGTACAGTGAAAAATTAATCAAACAAACAAAAGGAGGCAATATAGACAATCACTATTAACTTACTCTACATAAATGCCATTTGCTAAAGTGAGACACCTTTAAGTTAAGTTGCTGGTACCATAATTGGGGGTAAACTATATGGTACTGATCCTTGGAAACATCCCACAACATAGTAGTGCATAAAACTATCCAAACATTAAAATGCTTTCACTAAAACTGATCTAGAAATTGGACACACCCAAAAGGATACTAAAGGGAATGCAAGTCATAATAGTGGTCAGGTCAAAGTCATAACTTCCACTGAGATGCTGTGGCAGCAGTTTAACCCCTTAGTGATCACCAATAGTGATGAGCGGCAGGGGCAATATTCGAATTCACGATATTTTGCAAATATTTGGGTGAATATTCATCATAAATTCGGGAATTCGAGAATTCAAAATTATTTTCTTGATTGCGAAAATTAGCAATGTAATATGTGCGTATTGTTCGCGCAATACAGGTGTGGGTCACTTTTGCTACATTTTTTAAAGCTGCTATAAGTTTTCTGAGACTGTCGAAAATGGTTGGCACAGCAGAACATTACAATAGCTTTATATGCAGATAGAGTGCTCCAATTGTGCTAATAGGCAATTAATAATGTGCATATTTTGGTGTTGTGAGGAATATGGATTATTATTTAATGTCAGCCATGTTCCCACACCAGCCATCTGCTATCAGATAGTAGAGGTAGTGAACTCCACAGGGGGGCCCTGCTTCAAAGCCCAGCCAAATGGCAGAGAACTTCTAGCAGACCACCTTTGTTTACATCTTACACCTCCATACACCCAGCCAGGAACCCAGCTAAAAACCTCTCTGCAGGGAATCTAAGCCATTCACCAGTTCAATAAAATTTATCAGACATATTGAAGCCAGCGATGCATAAGGAATTATGAATAGCCCGTCAATCACAGGCATAAACCAGTAACATATTTGTGTCCCTGCGGCCACGATGAACAGGCCCGTGGTCAAAGTTTGGTGGTGGGATGCCAGGGAGGGGAGATATACATATCTCCCCACAGAAACCAAATAACGGTACCATGCTTAGACTCTACTGGTAGCTGGAACCCAGGCAGCTCCAGAAGAGGGGGAGTGGACTCCTCCCAAAGGCTGGGAGGGGCCGGCTACAGGTCAAAAGGCTTAAGTCAGCAGGCGGGCGTGTCTTTTCTCTGAAGGAAGGGGTCACATCGTGCCATGTGTTTAGAGGGACCTGCAAACTGCTGACATCACTGCCTCCCTTGTGACTACAGCGAAGAACTCATCACAACCCAAAGGACTCATATACCTGGTAAACTGACTTTTGTTCTGCTTAACCCTGGTTGTACTCTATTATCTGTACCTCAGACCACTGTATATATTGTGTTATGTCTAGTAACTATATATAATTTAATCTTGTGCTGTTCTGGTATCTCGATCACGAATACCTACATTCCATGTTTCCGCCTAGTTAGACGCTACTGCGGGTTGGTTTCTCACCCTATATAATCCTGTTAGTGGACCGGGTTTATATCAAACGAGAAGCTGGTGGCAGTTTTCCCGGGCTGAGGAAGCGCTGTTTCACTGGGGCAGTGAAAAGGTTCTCTCAGCTTGTTGCCTCTCTGTGCCCGTGTGGACAGGAAGAGTCTGTGAACACTGTACCAAGCTGACCTTACCTGCTCCTCAGGGAGTGCGTAACGTCACGCCTTGGTGACCAGTGACTATACCGTATCCCACTGGCTCTACGTATTTGATGTCTGGCGGCAGCGAGGTGCGGTATTCGTCACAATACGTGCAACTTCACATTTTAGCAGGTCTGACTACATATTACTGATTGGTGCACTAAGTATTGTTGTGAACTTGTGACATCACAGCACTATGTCTGTAGCATGTATGTATGGACAGCAGAACCTATCACACTACCTATCAGCAACACTATATCACTATCTAACCTACACTGACTATCTCCCACTAACTATCTGTAATATATATATATATATATATATATATATATAAGCTAACTATCTAATGTAATGTAAAGCACAGAGCACAGCAATGACACTGCTGTCTCTCTCTCAGAACTCCATAAAACTGTAGAAAATGGCTGCTGGGGAGGTTCTTATATAGTAAAGGGGTAGGCAACTTTCCTATTGGTTGCTAGGGATGTTGCTAAGCTCAGACAAAGACATTGCCGCCCTCTCATTGGCCCACAAGCAAGAAGGGGGGGATCACGAGTTCAGATGAAAAAAAATCTAGAATATTTGCGAATACGATACGAATATATATATTCTAAATCTTCGCAAATTCTCAAAGTGGCGATATTCGTAATTAAAATTCGCGATTTGAATATTCAACACTAATCACCAATATGCCTTTTTACGGCGGTCACTAAGATTCCTTACATGCCGCGGGCAATGGCGCCGCCCCCCCCCCCCCCCCCCCCCCGCATGTAAGTGGTTATAGAGGGAGCGGACTCTCTAATATAGGCCCAAAGACTGCCTCTAATGTTCCCCAGCAGGCTGCGCCTCTCTGGCACAGCCTGCTTGTCAATGTCAGTATAGCACTACAGAAATAGTCTATTCTATTTAAGAAGCGATCAAAAGATCGCTTGTTATAGTCCCCTTGTGGGACTATTAAACGGTTACAAGAAGTAAAAAAAGATTCCAATAAAAAAGATACACTTTTTTTTTTACACTGAAAAAAATAACTGAAATTGCAAAAATATGTTTCCCATATGTTTGGTATCATAAAAGTGTTACGTACCCCAAAATGATACCAATGAAAACTACAAGTCATCCTACAAAAAAATCTAACTAGCTCCATAGAAAGAAAAATAAAAAAGTTATGCGTCCTGGGATGTGGTAATGCAAAAAGATTTTCTTTAAAAAAAAAAAGGTTTTTTATTGTGCAAAAGTATAAAACTTACAAAAAACAATATGTATTTGGTATCGCCTTAATCGTACTGACACAGAGAATAAAGTTATTGTGTTATTTATGCTGAAAAAATGAATACCGCAAAATTTATAACATAAAAACTGTGTGGCAGTATTGCTCTTTTTTTCTCATCTCCCTCCCAGGAAGAGTTAAAAAAAAAAAAAAGTTAATCAGAAAGTTATGTGTACCCCAGAATGGCACCATTAAATACTTCAACTCGTATCACAAAAACAAGCCCTCATATGGCTACATAGACGTATAAATGAAAAAGTTATAGCTCTTGGAAGGCAACAATTTTTTTTTTATTAAAAAGGCTTATTCAGTTAGCCCAAAACAGGCAGGTCACTAAGTGGTTATCCCATGAAAAATATACCACATTTTCAAAACAGCCGCTGGATCTGAATACTTTAATAATTGCATGCAATTATACATTTATCATAGCTACTGAGTTATTCAATGAAATCTGTATAGTGCCACCTGCTGTTTGTTATTTTTCTAACTTCTTGGTCCACCTCAGTGAGGTGGATGCACATGCTCAGTTCCATCTGCAGCAAAAGGACACTCCCCATGAGCTGCCAGCTTGATATAAATCCAGCTCAGCACTTAATGGGGAGATCTCTGGATCCATGTGAGGTACAGGGTTGGTCTTTTACTATATGAGCTCAGATTTTAATTTTTTACATTAATCATGGGTAACCATGAACGTGCAGTTTATGCTCAAAAGACCACCAATACAATATTGAATCATATTTGAATGAATCTCATTTTGCAAAAAAAGGTTGGCACGACAAAACCGCAAGGTATTGGACACATCTGCTGCAGTTACTGCTGCTAGGCTGCACAACCAAAGATTTAGCGCCCTTTAACAATTATTGGGAATAAACATTTCTTTGAACGCTCCTTCCCAATAATTAGCCCATCAAAAATCCTAGCTTGTCAGCAGCATTTCATCCTTTGTAAACAGGGATGTGCTGATGACAAACAAGAAAACTGCATGAGAACGAATAAATACAGTAGTGATCATTCATCCCCATACAGTAATCATTGCTGCATGTAAAAGAAGCTAATGAACCGGCAATGACTGAAAATGAACTTCCTCTTTCCTAGTCATTACCCGATTTGTAAAATGGCCCATAGTTTGGGGGCAGTAACTTTTACTACACATACAGTTCCCTTCAATGCATGAAATAATATTTAATAAGTTATATTAACATATAACACAGACGCACATTTATATGTGTATATGTATGTTGTTGTTTTTTTTAGTCTGGCCTATGATGCATCATTTCCAACTTTCATTTTGAATATTTCTTATCTAGGGAGAAGTAATCAGCATGAGACTGACACAGTTACGGCCTCCATAAAATTGTGTTAAAAGCATGGTAGCAGGGCCGGACTGGCCATAGGGCAGAGCGGGCATTTGCCCGGTGGGCCGGGCCGCCTCAGGGCTCGAGTCGAGGGGGAACGGGTGGGAAGGGCGTTCCTGCACTTTTTTCATGGCAGGAACGCCGTTCCCAAAGTTTCAGGGCAAAAGGACCAGGAAGGAAGCGGTGAATGCTTTGTACTCACCGCTTACTGGTCCTCGGCTGTGACGTCACGCTGTGCGCAGCCTTCAAAGCACAGCCGACAGCAGGAGAAGAGGAGCGTCTGCATCCAGGAGCAGGAGAGGTAAGTGTTTTTTTTTTTTCATATATTATGGGCAGTGGGCTGATGAGAGGCGCAGGGGGGCTGATGAGACGAGGCACTGGGGGGCTGATGAGACGAGGCACTGGGGGGCTGATGAGACGAGGCACTGGGGGGCTGATGAGACGAGGCACTGGGGGGCTGATGAGACGAGGCACTGGGGGGCTGATGAGACGAGGCACTGGGGGGCTGATGAGACGAGGCACTGGGGGGCTGATGAGACGAGGCACTGGGGGGCTGATGAGACGAGGCACTGGGGGGCTGATGAGACGAGGCACTGGGGGGCTTGATGGAGAGGCACTGGGGGGCTGATGGAGAGGCACTGGGGGCTGATGGAGAGGCACTGGGGGCTGCTATGAGGCTACTGGGGGCTGCTATGAGGCATGGGGCTATTATCTGAGGTCTGATTGGGGGTCATTCATATTGGGGTCTGATCTTAGGTTTTATTGGGGTCTTATTAACATTGGGGATATTATTGGGGCTGTTAGCTGAGGTCTGATTAACATTGGGGGTCTGATTGGTGTTCTGACCTGAGGTGTAATGAAAAATATTTTTTCTTATTGTCCCCCTCTAAAACCTAGGTGCGTCTTATGGGCCGGTATGTCTTATAGGGCGAAAAATACAATACTTGCTTGCTCCAGCCGACCTCCCCTGCCCTTTGCGAACGCTGCGCGCTGTGACATCACGCGGAGGCACTTGGGTGAGTTCCTGTACAGGGTGTGGAGGATGGGGAGGTTGAGATCCACTGAGGATATTATAAGACTTTTCTGTAGCTTCCTATATTGTTGCAAGGTCTGTATGTTGGTTGTTGCAAAGCTTGTGTGTTGGCTGAATCCTTCCTATCTTACTGGTGGCTGGCCCTGCCCCTCAATTGTGCTTCCGGTTTTGGCTCCGCCCCTAGACTGCAAGGGGGTGGGGCCTGTTGGGGGTCATGTGATTGGGCTGCTCAGTCAAAAATGCCCGGGCCTATTTTTTGTCCCAGTCCGGCCCTGCATGGTAGTGTGTGTCAGATTTCCAGTAACAGGAGTTTTAGCAAATTATAGAGCCAATTCATTCTGGAAATCAGCAGTGGTCTGAGATAATCATCAATGTGATAAGTATCGTTTTTGCCTTACTGCATCTTAAGACCAACATCACACTCGACATCCTATTGATTGTGGTATCTAAGAGGTTAAACAGCCAGCAGAGGGAGTTATCTTAGTAGCAGTGCAATGTAATAAAAAGGCAGATCGTGGGAATGGCCCGCTACCCAAACATACTATTACATCACAGGGTAGAAAGGAGATTTTATCTAAATTGCTCTACATTTCTGTGTTGATTAATTTCTTTAAATATTTTTATATTGATGGACGCTCCTTTCTTTCGACACAGAGATCCAAATTCTATTTATGTTCATAAGTTAAAGCTCCCTCTAGTGGTAATCTTATGAAGGGGTAATCCCATCTTACACTTTTATGGCATCTCCACAGGATATACATAACAGAAGAGGGTTCACTCCTGCCTCTGGGATCTATTGGGATTAAGTGGGTACTCTGACAACTATTTACCTATTTAAATCAACTGAAATCAATGGTGGGCGAGTGGTGGCTCTATTTGCATGCAAAGTCTATGAGAGTTATGATATAGACACATATTGCTTGCTTAGACCTTTCTGTATCTCTCATAGACTGGTCAGAGCAAGGTTGTGCAGATAACAAGCCAATTAGGCCATGTCCCTCATGTTTTTGGGATTTGTGCACAATGCCATGATTTACTATGGTGGGCAAACCCCTTTAAAGGGGTTATACCATGATTGATGTAAAAAATGAAAATCAGACATCATATAGTACATGACAGCTTCTAACAAAACTAGAACCAGCCCTGTACCTCACATGGACCCAGCGATCTCCGCATTCATTGTTCCACTTGACCTCCTAGATTTATTTCAGGTTGGTAGCCCAGAGCATGTGTCCTTTCTCAGGGAATGCATCCTTTCTGCTGCAGCTATTTCTCTGTAACCGCCACAGCTTTTAACGGACAGTTGACGATTTAAACTTTAAACTAAGATTTAAGCATATGCGGCCACCTCAGTGAGATGGACAAAAAATAAAGGAAAAGAACAAACAGCAGGTGGCGCCATACAGAAAAAATTAATTGAATAGCTCACTGACTATACTACATTTTTAATTACATGCAATTACAAACGTATTTAGATCCAGGTGCTGGTTTAAAAAAATGTAGACTATGTTTCGTAGCACAACCCCTTTAATGGGTTTTAACCCGGCACAGCCACCAATCAGCTGTTTGAAGAGGCCCTGGTGCTCCGGTTGGCATAGCAACCTCCACATAACTTACCAAGCACAACACCATACACTGTATTGTGGTTGTGCTTGGTATTGCAGCTTAGGCCCATTCCCTTAAGGTATAACTGTCATGTTTTGCATTGCAATTATGCATAAAGCAATCTTTAATACCCCTACAATATGAGAATCTTCTCAAGATGGCTCTTGTCAGTTCTCTGAGGCCAAAACTGCCTTCTCTCACTTCACATACACACTTGCTGTAGCCAGCAGCCCCCTGCCAGCCAATCAGATCTGATTACTGAGAGACACGCCTCATCACTCTAAAGCCTAATGCAGGCATGCAATGCCCCTCTGTTTTGTCTTTACACTAAAAGGAAAGACAGACAAGCCATTGCAACAGTCTTTTAAGGGACCAGTGGAAAGGGACAGGGGACATAATGAAAGCTGTTATTATAAGGTAAGTACAGATCTTTTGACAATCATTGACAGACTAACTCAGGTATACATGCCTAGCCATAGCAGCCATAGCAATGGCTATGGGGCCCTACGCCACTGGGGGCCCGGGATGCTGGCTGAGGATTAAAAAAAAATAATTAAAGTGGTGGCGCGATCGGTGCGATAGGGGCCCCCCTCTCCATATTGGTGGCAGCGGCAGTTCCGATCGGAGTCCCAGCAGTGTAATGCTGGGGCTCCGATCGGTAACCATGGCAGCCAGGACGCTACTGAATTCCTGGCTGCCATGGTCAGTTACTCTGCAGCATATTTACATGCGCTGTGGCCGCCGGGCACTCCTCATTCTTGTAACTTGTCACAGGTCTGTGCGGCGCATTGCTATAAGCAATGCGCCGCACAGACCTGTGACGCGTTACAAGAAGAAAGAGCGCCAGGCGGCCACAGCGCGTGTGAGTATGCTGCAGAGTAACTGACCAACTGCCGCTGACACCACTGATGGGGGGGCTGGAGGGCACACTGCCCACCAATGATTTTTATACCTGGAGGGGGGGGGGGGGGGGGGGCAAACTGCCCACCAATTAACGATTTTAATACAGGGGAGGGGGGGGGCACACTGCCCACCAATGAATGATTTTAATACAGGGGAAGGGGGGGGCACACTGCCCACCAATGAATGATTTTAATACAGGGGAGGGGGGGGCACACTGCCCACCAATGAATGATTTTAATACAGGGGAAGGGGGGGGGCACACTGCCCACCAATGAATGATTTTAATACAGGGGAAGGGGGGGGGGCACACTGCCCACCAATGAATGATTTTAATACAGGGGAAGGGGGGGGGGGCACACTGCCCACCAATGAATGATTTTAATACAGGGGAAGGGGGGGGGGCACACTGCCCACCAATGAATGATTTTAATACAGGGGAGGGGGGGGCACACTGCCCACCAATGAATGATTTTAATACCGGGGAAGGGGGGGGGAACACTGCCCACCAATGAATGATTTTAATACAGGGGAGGGCAGGGGCACACTGCCCACCAATGAATGATTTTAATACAGGGGAGGGGGGGCACACTGCCCACCAATGAATGATTTTAATACCGGGGGGGGGGGGGGGGGGGGCACACTGCCCACCAATGATTTTAATACCGGGGAGGGCGCACTGGGGGCTGATGGAGATGGTACTGGGGGCTGATGGAGAGAGAGGCCACTGGGGGCTGATGGAGAGAGAGGCCACTGGGGGCTGATGGAGAGAGAGGCCACTGGGGGCTGATGGAGAGAGAGGCCACTGGGGGCTGATGGAGAGAGAGGCCACTGGGGGCTGATGGAGAGAGAGGCCACTGGGGGCTGATGGAGAGAGAGGCCACTGGGGGCTGATGGAGAGAGAGGCCACTGGGGGCTGATGGAGAGAGAGGCCACTGGGGGCTGATGGAGAGAGAGG
This sequence comes from Bufo bufo, assembly GCF_905171765.1. Lineage (NCBI taxonomy): Eukaryota > Metazoa > Chordata > Amphibia > Anura > Bufonidae > Bufo > Bufo bufo. Next base: position 368,088,182 of record NC_053393.1, on the reverse strand, counting down.
CCACTGGGGGCTGATGGAGAGAGAGGCCACTGGGGGCTGATGGAGAGAGAGGCCACTGGGGGCTGATGGAGAGAGAGGCCACTGGGGGCTGATGGAGAGAGAGGCCACTGGGGGCTGATGGAGAGAGAGGCCACTGGGGGCTGATGGAGAGAGAGGCCACTGGGGGCTGATGGAGAGAGAGGCTACTGGGGGCTGATGGAGAGGCTACTGGGGGCTGATGGAGAGGCTACTGGGGGCTGATGGAGAGGCTACTGGGGGCTGATGGAGAGGCTACTGGGGGCTGCTATGAGGCTACTGGGGCTGATGGAGAGGCTACTGGGGGCTGATATGGGGCTACTGAGGGCTGCTATGAGGCTACTGAGGGCTGCTATGAGGCTACTGAGGGCTCTTATCTGAGTTCTGATTGGGGGTCATTCATATTGGGGTCTGAGCTGAGGTGTGATATGAGGTCTTATTGGGGTCTTATTAACATTGGGGTCTTATTGGCTGTCAGCTGAGGTCTGATTAACATTGGGGGTCTGATTGGTGGTCTGACCTGAGGTGTAATGAATTTTTTTTTTTTCCGGAGCAGCTTGGAGAAAAAAGACCTCACCGTCTCCCACACTCCTTCTGCCCGGTCAAGCCAGCCAGCACCCCTGAGGCCTAGCCAGCCAGCACCCCTGAGGCCTAGCCAGCCAGCACCCCTGAGTCTTCAGAACTGTAAGCAAATTATATATAAGGGGAGCTTATAATATGAAAGAGACGAATTATGTCAGAGCGGCTCTTCACCTACACGTGTATCAGCACTAGATATATACCCCTTACTCTCCCTAATACCCAAACTACACAAGATACATATCCCTACCTTCTGTCTAATACACATACACACCCCACGATATGTACTTTCACCTTCTTGTGTTACAGACCCCTGTACAATTTAACAATCTTCTTTAATACACAGATATTTAGATTCATACATTAGCACAAATGCGTTGCCAGTGACCAACTGTCTGTGCTCAGTCCTACGCGTAACCGTCGCAAGTGCATGAGGAGCTGCGGATGTGGCGGCGAGGTCCGAGAGGTATGTGGGGGTGGGAGAACCGGGAAGGGGGGGGGCCCATAATTTTTTTTTGCTATGGGGCCCAGTCATTTCTAGCTACGCCCCTGTGCCTAGCTCGAATAAACTAGTATATAAAAATAATAATAATATGACAGTTACACTTTAAATTAGGACTCGTCTGCACATAGGCCATGTGAGCAATGAATGCAACTTCACTGACATAGGAAGAGGCTGCAGTGCTCACAGCCTCTTCAAAACAGCTGATCGGCGGATGTATCGGGAGTCGTTACCACACCTATCAGATACTGATCGCCTATCATGAAGATAGGTCATCAATATTCTACTCCCGTAGAACGCAACATATATAGTCAACATTGAAAAATAACCTAGTCCTAGTGTAGATTGAATTGCAACTGAAGTATAATTTCAACTCCTTTCTATAAAGTAAACATGAAAGTTCTCCACAGTCTCCAGTCTTAAGAAGACGTACAAATGTGATTAAAAAGTGAAACAACTTAAAAAACTTTTATGCTGCTATGTGTAAAGTGTTTTACGGAGAAAAAAAAAAACCTATGAGTGTTCTCATACTGTCAGTGTCGTGCTTGCCTTTTAGTTCATTCACATAGCCTTCTTTACAGCTGTGCATGAGCTGGAGAATCCATTTGTGCTGTGCTCCAATACACTGCCAAGCCGGGTCACCCGGAGCGTGGAGTTCGGAAAGATATCTGCAAGAAATAAATTAGGGATCAAAGATCAGCAGCTGACTAGAGCAACAAAGCACCACAGAAATCAGCACCACGCTGCAGGCTTTTATTGTGCTCTCTCTTTAGTTACATTTAAGTACTGGATCCACAGAACTTTGTGGTTAGTATTCAAACCAGCTGACAGTCTTCCCACTCATTTGAGAAATCCGTACCAGATCCCAAAGATGGTTGAAACATTAAAGTGCACATATGTTTTTATTGCCCAGACATGATCTCACTAGTTTTCAAAGGGGTTGTTCGAGTTCATTTAAAAAAAAAAAAAATTATACTTCCCATCTACTCCTATCCTCCCAGCCACTGAAGAGATTAATATATACACATATACTAGCAGAAGGACCCGGCTTCGCACGGGTATATTTAATCTATTTCATTTAATGTTTTTGTATCGACAGTATCCCCCTCATAACGTGACCTCTACAGCACTCCACCCCCTTAACAGTGACCCCCCCCCCCCACAGTGCCCCACCTCCTTAACATGGGACCTCCACAGCAGCCCACCCCCTTAACTTTGACATTCACAGCAGCCTGCCCCTTTAACAGTGAGTTCCACAGCACCCCAACCCCTTGACAGTGACCTTTACAGCACCCCGCCCCTTAACAGTGACCTCCATAGAGGACAGTCCCCTTAACTGTGACCTCCACCATTCTCTGCCCCCTTGACAGAGACCTCCACAGCGCCTGCCCCTTTAACAGTGACTGCCACAGTACCCCGCTGCCTCAACAATGACCTCACAGTACTCCGCTGCCCCTTTAATAGTGGCCTCCACAGTCCCCAGTCTCCTTAACAGTGATTTCCACAATAACCCGTCCTCTTAACAGTGACATCCACAGTAGCAGCCCCTTTAATAGTGACTTCCAAAGTCACCTCAACAGTAACCTCCACAGCGCCTGCCCCTTTAATAGTGACCTCCACAGCATCCCACCCCCTTAAGGCCCCTTTCACACAGGCAAGTATTCCGCGCGGATGCGATGCTTGAGTTGAACGCATTGCACCCGCACTGAATTCCGACCCATTCATTTCTATGGGGCTGTTCACATGAGCGGTGATTTTCACGCATCACTTGTGCGTTGCGTGAAAATCGCAGCATGCTCTATATTCTGCGTTTTTCACGCAACGCAGCCCCTATAGAAGTGAATGGGGTTGCGTGAAAATCGCAAGCATCTGCAAGCAAGTGCGGATGTGGTGCGATTTTCACGCACGGTTGCTAGGAGACAATCGGGATGGAGACCCGATCATTATTATTTTCCCTTATAACATGGTTATAAGGGAAAATAATAGCATTCTGAATACAGAATGTATAGTAAAATAGCGGTGGAGGGGTTAAAAAAAATAATAATAATAATTTAACTCACCTTAATCCACTTGATCGCGAAGCCCGCCATCTCCTTCTGTCTTCATCTTAGCTGTGCAGCAACAGGACCTGTGGTGACGTCACTCCGGTCATCACATGATCCATCACCATGGTAAAAGATCATGTGATGACCGGAGTGACGTCACCACAGGTCCTGTTGCTCCACAGAGCTAAGATGAAGACAGAAGGAGATGCCGGGCTTCGCGATCATTTGATTAAGGTGAGTTAAATTATTTTATTTATTTTTTAACCCCTCCAGCGATATTTTACTATGCATTCTGTATTCAGAATGCTATTATTTTCCCTTATAACCATGTTATAAGGGAAAATAATACAATCTACAGAACACCGATCCCAAGCCCGAACTTCTGTGAAGAAGTTCGGGTTTGGGTACCAAACATGCGCGATTTTTGTCACGCGAGTGCAAAACGCATTACAATGTTTTGCACTCGTGCGGAAAAATCGCGCGTGTTCCCGCAACGCACCCGCACCTTTTCCCGCAACGGCCGTGTGAAAGAGGCCTAACAGTGACCTCCACAGCAGCCGCCACTTTATTATTGACCTGCACAGTACCCCATTTCCTTAAGGGTCCATTCACACGTCCGTAGAATGGGTCCGGATCCGTTCCGCAACATTGCGGAACTAATCCGGACCCATTCATTCTCTATGGGGCCGGAAGAGCATTTCCGGAGCGCGGCCCCGATCTTCCAGTTAGCCGCCCCTGAAAAAAAATAGAACATGTTCTATTCTTGTCCGCAATTGCGGACAAGAATAGGCAGTTCTATGGGGGTGCCGGACGGGTGTACTGTGGATCCGCAAACACTAAACACGTGTGAATGGACCCTAACAGTGATTTTCACAACACTCTGCCCCCCTAACATTGGCCTCTACAGCCATCTGCCCCTTAACACTGACCTCCATAGCGGATCGTCCCCTTAACTGTGACCTCCACAACAGCCTGCCCCCTTAACTGTGACCTCCACAGCACTTCGCTCCCTTAACCGTGTCATTCACAGCGCCCTGCCCCTTTAACCACCTCAGCCCCCAGTGCTTAAACACCCTGAAAGACCAGGCCACTTTTTACACTTCTGACCTACACTACTTTCACCATTTATTGCTCGGTCATGCAACTTACCACCCAAATGAATTTTACCTCCTTTTCTTCTCACTAATAGAGCTTTCATTTGGTGGTATTTCATTGCTGCTGACATTTTTACTTTTTTTGTTATTAATCGAAATTTAACGATTTTTTTGCAAAAAAATGACATTTTTCACTTTCAGTTGTAAAATTTTGCAAAAAAAAACGACATCCATATATATATTTTGCTCTAAATTTATTGTTCTACATGTCTTTGATAAAAAAAAAATGTTTGGGTAAAAAAAAAATGGTTTGGGTAAAAGTTATAGCGTTTACAAACTATGGTACAAAAATGTGAATTTCCGCTTTTTGAAGCAGCTCTGACTTTCTGAGCACCTGTCATGTTTCCTGAGGTTCTACAATGCCCAGAAAGTACAAACACCCCACAAATGACCCCATTTCGGAAAGTACACACCCTAAGGTATTCGCTGATGGGCATAGTGAGTTCATAGAACTTTTTATTTTTTGTCACAAGTTAGCGGAAAATGATGATTTTTTTTCCTTACAAAGTCTCATATTCCACTAACTTGTGACAAAAAATAAAAACTTCTATGAACTCACTATGCCCATCACGAAATACCTTGGGGTCTCTTCTTTCCAAAATGGGGTCACTTGTGAGGTGGTTATACTGCCCTGGCATTCTAGGGGCCCAAATGTGTGGTAAGGAGTTTGAAATCAAATTCTGTAAAAAATGACGAGTGAAATCCAAAAGGTGCTCTTTGGAATATGGGCCCCTTTGCCCACCTAGGCTGCAAAAAAGTGTCACACATCTGGTATCTCCGTACTCAGGAGAAGTTGGGGAATGTGTTTTGGAGTGTCATTTTATATATACCCATGCTGGGTGAGAGAAATATCTTGGTCAAATGCCAACTTTGTATAAAAAAAATGGGAAAAGTTGTCTTTTGCCAAGATATTTCTCTCACCCAGCATGGGTATATGTAAAATGACACCCCAAAACACATTCCCCAACTTCTCCTGAGTACGGAGATACCAGATGTGTGACACTTTTTTGCAGCCTAGGTGGGCAAAGGGGCCCATATTCCAAAGAGCACCTTTTGGATTTCACAGGTCATTTTTTACAGAATTTGATTTCAAACTCCTTACCACACATTTGGGCCCCTAGAATGCCAGGGCAGTATAACTACCCCACAAGTGACCCCATTTTGGAAAGAAGAGACCCCAAGGTATTCGCTGATGGGCATAGTGAGTTCATGGAAGTTTTTATTTTTTGTCACAAGTTAGTGGAATATGAGACTTTGTATGAAAAAAAAAAAAAAAAAATCAGCATTTTCCACTAACGTGTGACAAAAAATAAAAAATTCTAGGAACTCGCCATGCCCCTCACGGAATACCTTGGGGTGTCTTCTTTCCAAAATGGGGTCACTTGTGGGGTAGTTATACTGCCCTGGCATTTTCCAGGGGCCCTAATGTGTGGTAAGTAGGTAAATGACCTGTGAAATCCTAAAGGTGCTCTTTGGAATATGGGCCCCTTTGCCCACCTAGGCTGCAAAAAAGTGTCACACATGTGGTATCGCCGTATTCAGGAGAAGTTGGGGAATGTGTTTTGGGGTGTCATTTTACATATACCCTTGCTGGGGGAGAGAAATATCTTGACAAAAGACAACTTTTCCCATTTTTTTATACAAAGTTGGCATTTGACCAAGATATTTCTCTCACCCAGCATGGGTATATGTAAAATGACACCCCAAAACACATTCCCCAACTTCTCCTGAGTACGGCGATACCAGATGTGTGACACTTTTTTGCAGCCTAGATGCGCAAAGGTGCCCAAATTCCTTTTAGGAGGGCATTTTTAGACATTTGGATACTAGACTTCTTCTCACGCTTTGGGGCCCCTAGAATGCCAGGGCAGTATAAATACCCCACATGTGACCCCATTTTGGAAAGAAGACACCCCAAGGTATTCAATGAGGGGCATGGCGAGTTCATAGAAATTTTTTTTTTTTGGCACAAGTTAGCGGAAATTGATATTTTTAATTTTTTTCTCACAAAGTCTCCCGTTCCGCTAACTTGGGACAAAAATTTCAATCTTTCATGGACTCAATATGCCCCTCACGGAATACCTGGGGGTGTCTTCTTTCCAAAATGGGGTCACATGTGGGGTATTTATACTGCCCTGGCATTCTAGGGGCCCTAAAGCGTGAGAAGTCGTCTGGAATATAAATGTCTAAAAAATTTTACGCATTTGGATTCCGTGAGGGGTATGGTGAGTTCATGTGAGATTTTATTTTTTGACACAAGTTAGTGGAATATGAGACTTTGTAAGAAAAAAAAAAAAATAATTCCGCTAACTTGGGCCAAAAAAATGTCTGGAGCCTTACAGAGGGGTGATCAATGACAGGGGGTGGTGATCAATGACAGGGGGGGTGATCAATGACAGGGGGGTGATCAGAGAGTCTATATGGGGTGATCACCACAGTCATTGATCACGCCCGTGTAAGGCTTCATTCAGACGTCCGGATGCGTTTTGCGGATCCGATCCATCTATCAGTGCATCTGTAAAAATCATGCGGACGTCTGAATGGAGCTTTACAGGGGGGTAATCAATGACAGGGGGGTGATCAGGGAGTCTATATGGGGTGATCACCACAGTCATTGATCATGCCCCTGTAAGGCTTCATTCAGACGTCCGGATGCAGTTTGCGGATCCGATCCATCTATCAGTGGATCCGTAAAAATCATGCGGACGTCTGAATGGAGCTTTACAGGGGGGTAATCAATGACAGGGGGGTAATCAATGACAGGGGGGTGATCAGGGAGTCTATATGGGGTGATCACCACAGTCATTGATCACGCCCCTGTAAGGCTTCATTCAGACGTCCGGATGCGTTTTGCGGATCCGATCCATCTATCAGTGCATCCGTAAAAATCATGCGGACATCTGAATGGAGCTTTACAGGGGGGTGGTCAATGACAGGGGTGTAATCAATGACAGGGGGGTGATCAGGGAGTCTATATGGGGTGATGACCACAGTCATTGATCACGCCCCTGTAAGGCTTCATTCAGACGTCCGTATGCGTTTTGCGGATCCGATCCATCTATCAGTGGATCCGTAAAAATCATGCGGACGTCTGAATGGAGCTTTACAGGGGGGTAATCAATGACAGGGGGGTGATCAGGGAGTCTATATGGGGTGATCACCACAGTCATTGATCACGCCTCTGTAATGCTTCATTCAGACGTCCGGATGCGTTTTGCGGATCCGATCCATCTATCAGTGCATCCGTAAAAATCATGCAGACATCTGAATGGAGCTTTACAGGGGGGTAATCAATGACAGGGGTGTAATCAATGACAGGGGGGTGATCAGGGAGTCTATATGGGGTGATAACCACAGTCATTGATCATGCCCCTGTAAGGCTTCATTCAGACGTCCGGATGCGTTTGGCGGATCCGATCCATCTATCAGTGCATCCGTAAAAATCATGCGGACATCTGAATGGAGCTTTACAGGGGGGTGATCAGGGAGTCTATATGGGGTGATCACCACAGTCATTGATCATGCCCCTGTAAGGCTTCATTCAGACGTCCGGATGCGTTTTGCGGATCCGATCCATCTATCAGTGCATCCGTAAAAATCATGCGGACATCTGAATGGAGCTTTACAGGGGGGTGATCAGGGAGTCTATATGGGGTGATCACCACAGTCATTGATCACGCCCCTGTAAGGCTTCATTCAGACGTCCGGATGCGTTTTGCGGATCCGATCCATCTATCAGTGGATCCGTAAAAATCATGCGGACGTCTGAATGGAGCTTTACAGGGGGTTGATCAATGACAGGGGGGTAATCAATGACAGGGGGGTGATCAGGGAGTCTATATGGGGTGATCACCACAGTCATTGATCACGCCCCTGTAAGGCTTCATTCAGACGTCCGGATGCGTTTTGCGGATACGATCCATCTATCAGTGGATCCGTAAAAATCATGCGGACGTCTGAATGGAGCTTTACAGGGGGGTGATCAATGACAGGGGGGTGATCAATGACAGGGGGGAAATCAATGACAGGGGGGTGATCAGGGAGTCTATATGGGGTGATCAGGGAGTCTATATGGGGTGATCAGGGGCTAATAAGGGGTTAATAAGTGACGGGGGGGGGGGGGGGTGTAGTGTAGTGTAGTGGTGCTTGGTGCTACTTTACTGAGCTACCTGTGTCCTCTGGTGGTCGATCCAAACAAAGGGGACCACCAGAGGACCAGGTAGCAGGTATATTAGACGCTGTTATCAAAACAGCGTCTAATATACCTGTTAGGGGTTAAAAAAAAACACATCTCCAGCCTGCCAGCGAACGATCGCCGCTGGCAGGCTGGAGATCAACTCTCTTACCTTCCGGTCCTGTGAGCGCGCGCGCCTGTGTGCGCGCGTTCACAGGAAATCTCGCGTCTCGCGAGAGGACGCGTATATGCGTCCAGGCGGAATGAATCAACCACCTCCAGGACGCGTCTGTGCGTACAGCGGTCCGGAGGTGGTTAAAGCTGACCTACAGCATTGAAGAAAAATGGCTGGGTTGTTATGGAAACCTGGTGTAAAACTGCGTGTATGTGGACATTAAGGTCCTGCGAGCTTCTATTGGCTGATAAGGGCCATGTGACCGTGTGTATGGGAGTTGGGATATGTGGAGAAATACCTGCAGGCTTCTATTGGCTAATGTAGGTCATGTGATGTGCCATATTTTTTGGGGATTATATCAGGAACGGTACGTACTAGAGAGCTGAGACCCGATCTAAAACCTTCCCGGATACCTGATGTACCCGTGTGCCAAATTTTGTGATTGTAAATGTGACGGTGTGGATTCCTCAAGCGGACATACATACATACACACATACATACACTCAGCTTTATATATTAGACTAGCAGAAGGACCCGGCTTCCCTCGGGTATATTTAATCTATTTCATTTAATGTTTGTGTGTGTTGTTAAAAGATAGACAGTATCCACTATAACAGTGACATCTAAAGTACCCTGCCCCCTTAACAATGACCCCCCCCCCCCACAGTGCCCCATCTCCTTAAAATGGGACCTCCCCAGCAGCCCACTCCCTTAACTTTGTCCTTTACAGCAGCCTGCCCCTTTAACAGTGAGTTCCATAGCACCCCACCCCCTTGACAGTGACCTCCACAGGGGCCCGCCCCTTAACAGTGACCATAGGTTACAGTCCCCTTAACTGACCTCCACCATCCCCGGCCCCCTTAACAGAGACCTCCACAGCGACTGCTTCTTTAACAGTAACTGCCACAGTACTCTGCTCCCTTAACAGTGACCTCCACTGTACCCCGCCCCTTTAACAGTGACCTCCACAGAGCTCCGTTCCCTTAAAATGTGACTTCCACAACACCCCACCGCCTTAACAGTGACCTCTACAGCATCCTTCCCCTTAACACTAACCTCCATAGCGGACCGTCCCCTTAACGGTGACCTCCACCATTCCCTACCCCCTTAACATAGACTGGTTTGGAATATGTGGGCAAAACGACTCGTGAATTCCGGAGACGGATTGGCGAACACCTGGGTGACATGAGACATGGTACTCCCATGGCCAAGCATATTGAATTGAGTCATGATGGCGATTACTCAGGAATGAGGTTTATGGGCATTAGAGGTGGTTCCCCCATCAAAAAGAGGAGGGGATTGGGACAAGAGGATATTGCAAAGGGAGAAATGGTGGATATTTGAATTAAAAACGGTCCAACCTAAAGGCTTAAATGAACAGTTATGATTTGGCTGTTACATCTAAAATGATATCCCGTGTCTGCTTGAAATCCCCTTAGAAACCATGCTAAAATTACCAGCTTTATCATCCCCCTACCCCACCCTCGTCCCTGGGGTCATGTATGTATACATATACATAAATTACACGATTATTCGGCTTTTTGTTGATTTACATATAAGTTAATTGATCATTTGGCCGCTGGTTTCTTTTAGTTTCCTTTTTTTCCTTTCTTTTTTTCCACCTGTTTTTTTCTGCTTGTTCATTTGAGGGATGTATATACTTTCCTCCTGTGAGTCTAACTGGATATACCTTACCAGTATAGTGACTGTGAATCGGCCCTTTAAATATCCCTATTGTGCTACTAGCTACTATCTGTCAATTAGCACAATATAGTGTAATGCGGTTTATTTGTGGAGCGTGGAGTCGGGGAGCGTGTTTTGGCCTATTCATTCCTCCCTCCTCCCGCCCAGTTCTGCCCACCGATGACATCACCAAGTGGGGTGTGTCTTTGCCGCTTGTGCGCGCCATCTCCTTTTCTTTTTTAGGGGGAGTGTGCGAGCGGTGCAGGTGCGCCTCCTTTGGATGCGATGCTAGTCGCGTGACCAGTCTGGTCATGTGTTCTCTCACGTGATTACTCATGTGATCGCTCACATGGTAGGAGGGGCGGACCTTTAGTCAGTCCGCGGGGGTTTAAAACCAGCCAGTACGGACACCCAAACTGTCACTGTTATACCAGTCCCCCGGTGATTTGGCCGTTGGCCATTGAAACGTGTCGGGACGTGCTGTGGAATTGGTATGAGTGTACCCCTGATCTGTGGTCTCCCTGACGAAGCTGGGCAGTCATCGCCACTATACAGGGACGACTAGGGACACCTAGAGAGAGGTGGGGTGTGGAGTAAGTTACAGGGATATATAGGGGAGGAGACCCAGTACCTGTGTCCCTCTAACCTTTTCTTCCAAACTTCCTACTATAGTATACTCTCCTCTCAGGATATCTGTATACTCTATTGTACCTTTTATAATTTTCTGTGTCTGCGTGACTACTTTATGCATGCATGTTTTTAGTAATTGAGAGATATCTAATGGACCTATCTTAGCGTGAATATTTATTGAAAGTTACGTTTTAATAAGGTCACCCACTAACTGTTAATTAGTTTTATATTAGATATACTATACATGACCGGTACAACTGGCCTCAGCGGTATATGGCACAAGACCGCTAAGGCAGGTGACTGGCTGATGTCATGAAAACAAAGCCTAACTGGCAGAATGGATCAGCGGCGCTGAAACGGATGTATTTTGGGATGGTGATTGTAAGCTTCATTTTTTATTCTAATAACTTCCCTGTCTTTTAAAAAAAATAACTCAGACCACCGCTTTACCCAAATTTCTCCTACACTACATGATATATGGCTGCCCTTCCATCTACAATATTTATGGCAGATCTTCATGATAGATGTGGGTCCCAACTAAAGGGACTTACAGCTTTCTCTAGAACGGGGATCCTTCGACTCCTGTCCTGCCGTTGGCCGTGAAACTAGAATTTATCTTGGTCTGTTTTTAACAATGAATTACATTTTTTTTAATTATTGTTCAGGCCTTCACTTATGTTAAGACACAAAAGGCAAAATTTACACTATGTAAGGTTGTAGACCACACTTCCAGTTTAAAAATGTACAACCATGTGTCTAAAGACCATGAAAACCTGTATCACTCACTAAGAATAGTCCTTAGTAGCCAGTGGCTACCTATGTAAATACAGCAGGTATTGAATTACTTTTACATGTGTAGGGCAAGAATTCTTGGAGGAATGGATACTACCAGCTTATATGAATGCAACAAACATGGTAAAAAAAAGTAGAAGCGGCTGTTCACCTGATGTAGCGCCTTTGGTCATGCAGGGTGGAAGGCTTTTCCAAAAGTTTATCCAAAAGTAATTTCCTCAAAGCTTCGATCCTGGTTTCTACTTCAGCGTAAACTAGAAAAAAAAAAAAAAAAAAAAAAATCGACAAAAGATTTCATGATTTGTCGGTACATCACAGTATGAACTACACAACTAGGTGAAAACACACATTTGTACCCATTGCTTCCACAGAGAGTGTGGGTGTCTAGATACACCTAGTCTCACCTACTGCATGTCCACGTCTGAAAAAATAGCAAGCATGATGTAAAACCCCAAACAGTTAAAAAAAAAAAAAATAATAATAATTTTTTTTTTAACCAAAAATGGCGTTTCCACTAAAATCCCACTTTTCTGCTGTACAGGGGATGGGGAATACTATGGAGAGAGACTTTTTTATTCTTGGCAAGCATTTTTCCTTTAAAAATAAAGGGGTACATTTATTAAGACCAGCGTTTTAGACGCCGGTCTTAATGAAGCCCCATTGCTGGCGGTGGATCGCCGAAGTTATGAAAAAGTGCCGGCCTCTTCATAACTTCTGCATCCAGCGCCGCTTCTAAATGTAAGCAGGCCTTCTTACTGTCTTATATTTAGACCTTTTTCTACGCCTGAAACAGACATAGAAAATGGTAAATAAGATGGGCCTAGTGGTCCGCCCCCTTCCCTGCCCACATTTTTAGACCTGGTGTGAGCGGGGAGAAGTCACAGATTGCGGCACAACTAATTGTTGCGCTGCAATCTGCTCCAGAAATACGCCTAATTTAAGCATATTTCAGCATGATAAATGACCCCCAAAGTATTTCTCACCTTTCTTAAACACTTCTACTTCAGTCTTCCCAAACAAAGATTTTGCTTTTTCATAGTCATTTATAACCACATCATAATCGCCCTAAATAAATGGAAAAATGCAGAGTCAACTATACATCACAAGACAGCACCTATATATTTATACAATCAATATGGCGAATACTAGTTGCCTGATTTGATACATATGCAAATTAACATAAAAGTGTTATATCTTACTTGTGTGACCAGAGAAGAGTCATATTTTCAAGCTCTGACTCATCTCAGGTTAATTTGCATATGTATCGAATCGGTTTTTATACACAATAAAAGCACACAGAGCTATGGGGACTGGGTATTGCGGATGCGCTAGCGGCGATCTAGTAACCCATGTCCTCAGCTCTATACCCAAAATCCAGGTGACAGGTTCCCTTTAAGAATGTAATAAGCAGTAAGCATATATGCAAATGTCAATTAAAGGTTTTTTTCCAGGAGTACAATGGTGATAAACCTATCCTGAGGACAGGACTCAGAGAGCAGTTGGCCTCTTGCAAACAGCTGATCTCATGGGTGCTGGGAGTTCTGGTCGGATATTGATGACTTATCCTGAGGATAGGTTGTCAAAATATGAATCCCCTTTTAACTGGCCTTTGAATTATAGTAAACGTAATATTGATTGTCTTTCCTGCCGAGGAGGGTTTTCAGGATGCTTTGGAATCATGGATGAACTGAATTTGGACCAGAAAAGGAGTTGGAACTGAATTGAACAATGTCTTAGATATGATATCTAAAATGACTAACTAAACACAGAAAGTCTCATTAGTTGTAACTAATCACCCATCCACCTTGTCAGGTCCCTTTTATCGTACCAAATCATGACTTGGTTTCGGTCAGCCTTTTTTCAGGAAAGAAAAAATAAAAAATCTTCGGTGCTATTCTTGCTCCAAAATACCAGAACCCCCCCTTCCCAAGTGGACATTAAAAAGAGCTTAAAAGTGATCCGGTACAGCTGTCACGTCTTCGTTATAAATGGAAGCCAAGACTATGCTGTGAACAGAGCCTTCGCTAAACCATAAAAATGAACGAACTCATAACAGCAAGAAATATTAACTACTAATATACGGTATATATTTTGAACTCACCTTCTGAATGTTTCTCTCAATGTTGAGAGGAAGGTTGAATAAAAACTTAAATCGCTGAAGAACATTTAGTGCATTTCGCGTGGAGTCTGCTTTATCCTTCCTTCCCAGCACTTCTTGAAACAGAGTATCTGCTGTAGTACTTGCACCTTACAAAAGAAAGCAGGGTCACTGAACCCTCCTCAAATTAAACCCAAGGTTGAGGAGAATCAAACTATACATTACTTCCAAAAACCTACATTGGATTCGGAAAGTCTTCAGACCCTTTCACTCTTTTCACATTTTATTATGTTGTGGCCTTGTGCTAAAATAACAAAAAAAATAAAGTTTTCCCTCCATCAGTTTTCACTCAATCCCCCTTAATAAGAAAGCAAAAACAGAATTTTAGAAATGTTTGCAAATTTATTAAAAATGTAAAAACTAAAATTTTGCATGGACATAAGTATTCAGACCCTTTGCAATGACACTTTAATCTTGCTAGGACATGTTTCTACACGTCCACCTGTGGTAAATTCAGGAGACTGGACAAGATTTAGAAAGACACAGCCTCTGGGCTCTACAGACAGTTATGTGAAGGCACAGATCATTATAAGGGTACAAAAAATGTCTGCTGCACTAAAAGTTCCCAAGAGCACAGTGGCCTCAAAAATTCTTAAATAGTAGAAGTTTGGAACAACCAGGAGTCTTCCTGGAGCTGGCTGTCCCTCCAAACTAAGTAATCGGGGGGGGAAAAGGGCCTTGGTAAGAGAGGTGACCAAGAACAGAATGGTCACTCTGGCTGTGCTCCAAAGATCCTGGGTGCAGATGGGAGAAACTTCTAAAAAGGTCAACCATCACTGGAGCATTCCACCAATCTGGGCTTTATGGCAGAGTGGCCAGAAAGAAGCCTCTGCTCTCTGGTCTGATGAAAGCAAGATTGAACTTTTTGGCCTCAATTCTAAGCATCATGTTCTGAGGAAACCAGGCAGTGCCCAATACCATCCCTACATTGAACCATGGTGTGGCAGCATCATGCTGTGGGGCTGTTTTTCAGAGGCTGGAATAGGGAGACTGGAGTTGAGGGAAAGCTGAATGAAGCAAAGTACAGAGATATTCTTAATGAAAACATGATCCAGTGTTCTCTGGGCTTTAGAATGGGCCGAAGGTTTAACGTCCAACATGAAATTTACCCTAAGTACAGGCCAAGGCAACACAGGAGTGGCTTAGGGACAACTCGCTGAGTGTACTTGAGTGGCCTAGCCTGAGCTGTGACTTGAACTCAATTGAATGTTTTTGGAGAGATCTGAAAATGGCTGTCCACCGATGGTCCCCAACCAACCTAACAGAACTTTAGAGGATCTGCAGAGAAGAATGGCAGAAAATCCCCAAATCCAGGTGTGCAAATCTTGTGGCATCATAGTCAAGAGGACTGGAGGCTGTAACGCTGGCAAAGGTGCTTCAACTAAGTCATGAGTAAAGGGTCAGAATTCTTACTGTATGTCAGTGCAATATTTTAGTTTGTCCTTTTTAATAAATTAGCAAAAAAATAATCACTTTCTCACTATGGGGTATTGAGTGCAGAATGATGGGGAAATTCCGAACACAACTTTTATTTTAGTACAAGGCCACAATATAACAAAATATAAAAAAAAGTTAAAGGGTCTGAAGATTTTCTGAATGCACAGTATTTAGACAAAGTAGACTTCTAAGAATGAACCTGAAATATTTTTATTCTTTTCAAGTTGGAGCGCATCATGCAAGTTTGGGCTAACATGCAAGTTTCTTACAAGTTTACAAAGGTGCTATTGTGACTACCTTATACAGGAGGCCATTGATATATAAATATATATATATAGCTTGTAAATAGCACACATTTCTCTACCCGTGAATTATCCTAATTATTCCTTTACCCCAAAGAAAATAAGAGGAAAAACTGGAAAGGTTTTGATCACTGCCAGCAGAAAGACTCTACATTATCTGGTCTAGTGACCATACTTTAAGCAAAGATGAAGAAATTACATCAGTCTCTCTGGGTGGCTTGCGTGCCATATACTCTGCTCAGCACTGTGGGTGGCCCTGAGCATTTGAACACACTGGCTAAAATAATTGTTTAATACAAATACAAAGTTCCAACTCTACAGGAACCTTACTTTGAAATACAAAATCTTCACCCACATGAAGCTAATGTTTCCAAGTACAGATAGTGGCGTGCAAAAAAGAGAAAAAATATGATAATAAAACAGAAGGTTGGCTGCGAAGCACACGACAGCCATGAGATATCTTGGTGCGATTCTCACTTATTTGTATTGCTGACAATTCTAATATATAGATACAATTTGTCCAATCCAATCAGATATATATTGAAAAAGTAGTATAGACAAACCGCTCACTCCCCTTACAATTCTGGATTGGGTGCTCTAGTCTCAAATTGATTCACTCAAATCAACAAAGGCGTAATAAAAAGTATATATTATGTAGTATGAGACTGGCACTCCCTCGCATGGAAATAGAGCAATAGTAATAGTGTTGTTACACAATATTTAATTGGCAAAATATATTAAAATACAACATCACAATACAATATTAAAATAACAATCGCTGCAGCGGAGACAATATCAGTCCCTAAAAATACCTAAAATCTAAAACTTATATAAAAACTCAAAAAAAGTCTAAAAAGAAGGGGACCATACATCCTGAATGTGCAAAAATATCGCAAGCCAAAAGTGTCAGTCTATTCCTTATAATAGTATTGGCATTCCTTTCTTGTATGCAATATAACATGCAAAATCCATGCAAGGCACCTTTTCAAATATTCGTAATTGTCCGATATAAATATTCAATAAAGTATCCAATCGGACACCAAGTTGTTACTCACAGGTGAATGTCGATTATCCTGCAGTCCCAATATTCAATCCTTTTGATTTTTACTCACGGTATTTATTCACGTGGTTCTCAGTGTTTAACGTTAAACACTGAGAACCACGTGAATAAATACAGTGAGTAAAAATCAAAAGGATTGAATATTGGGACTGCAGGATAATCGACATTCACCTGTGAGTAACAACTTGGTGTCCGATTGGATACTTTATTGAATATTTATATCGGACAATTACGAATATTTGAAAAGGTGCCTTGCATGGATTTTGCATGTTATATTGCATACAAGAAAGGAATGCCAATACTATTATAAGGAATAGACTGACATTTTTGGCTTGCGATATTTTTGCACATTCAGGACGTATGGTCCCCTTCTTTTTAGACTTTTTTTTAGTTTTTATTGAAGTTTTAGATTTTAGGTATTTTTAGGGACGGATATTGTCTCCGCTGCAGCGATTGTAATTTTAATATTGTATTGTGATGTTGTATTTTTATATATTTTGCCAATTAAATATTGTGTAACAACACTATTACTATTGATCTATTTCCATGCGAGGGAGTGCCAGTCTCATACTACATAATATATAAGAGATATATATTGAGATTGTGGATTCTTCATCTAGTAATAAATCCGTCATTCATCAATACATTCATTATGAAACTATAAAGAAAAAATGTGGGGGATTCAGTCAGCACAACCCTGTATGCAGGTGCACATCGCTATGGCGAAATACACATACAAACGCAAAAACACAAATGCAATAGCACTCTGCAACCAGCACTCTGCCCTGCCGCTATGCTGGATGTTGAATGAGGCATTGGTGTACATTTTGGCCAAAGCGTAATAAGCCACTCACCACGTCAAGGTCGCCTCTATGAGTGGTCCCTAACACTAGTTCCTACCTGTTTATGGGCCATGATAGCCACACAAAGTCCAGGGAGCGCAGGTACAGCATGCACGCCAGGCACACTCTGCTTTTCACCCCGTCCGGTGCCGTGACAGCTTTCATCGGATCCAGGGATGCAAGTACCAACATGCATGCTGAGCCCACTATATACTTCTCCTGGAGCCAAATGGCTACTGGTAGGCGCTGTAAAAGTAGACTCAGTTTTATACTGACTTTAAAACCAGCCTCAGGGGCAGACTAACTGGTCAGGTGTGCATGACTGCATGGAGATCGCCATGCCTCCAATATATACACTACAAAGAAAAAATGTGGAGGATTCAGTCAGCACAACCCTGTATGCAGGTGCACATCGCTATGGCGAAATACATATACAAACGCAAAAACACAAATGCAATAGCACTGCTTGCAGTCCCCTTGTAAGAACAATTCTGGAACATCTATTCTTATAACTCTATGTTGTACCATTTCTTTATTATACCGACTATCAGTTTGCAGTGAAGGTCCACATAGGTTTTACCAGTTGGGGGAGTGTTGAGGGACACCCCCCCCAACTGGTAACTGCCCTTCACTACACAATGCTAGAAATGTATTCAGAACTTCTAGCAGGAATAATAAAGGAAAAGAACACAGAGCGATGAGAAAATCGTTTACAAAGGGGATGAAAATAGTTTATAAAACATGTCAGATGAGGTTACAGGTCCTGTTTAACCCTTTCATGACCAGGCCCAAAAAGGCACAACTTTTTGTGATTTTGTGCACCTGGTGGTTTAGTGACTACAAAAATAATGTTTGCAATTTTATTTTATTTTTTTACTTGACTCTTAGGACTTTTTATTAGAATGTGGTTTTTTTTGAGTTTTTTTTTCTTTTTTTAGGTTTCATTTGGAGGAAAACTGCTAATTATTATAAAAAAAAAGTATTTTTTTTTATTATAGCTTTTTATTTCTTAAATATTAAAACTGACACAAAAATTAAATATTGCAATGGGTTACCTATTTTGTGACGATTGTTTTCATATAGAACATGTATAGGTTTGAGAGAACGGGGCGACAGTGACAGCATTTTTAATATCATTTTAATTTGTGATTTTTATAATTTTTTTTTACTTATATTTTTTGGGGCACGTAATCTGTCCCCCAGGAGGTCACTTTTTCCACTGTAACTGGGGCAACCACAGGAGCCCCAGTTACAGGGGAAAACAGCCCCCTGAGGGGGAATGACAGGAGACCCTGCAGCTCTTCTCCTGCCCCTGCTCTAGACACCCCCGGCGGTCACGTAACCGCCGGGACTAACAGAGGAAGCGGCTCCGCTTATTCCTCCTAGAAATGTATAAATGGCAAAATAAATTGCCAAAGTTGGCAATTTATTCATAAATGTGCAATAAGAAGAACAGAGGAATGGAATAACACAAAGGCTAGAATTTATCATTTCTCCATGCCACTTTTCTGGCAAGTACTGTTTTTATACCACCTCAACACTTCCTGAAAAGGGGGCTCTTCAAGGGCAGGGAGAGGGCGTGATGAGGGCAGGGAGGTGTGGGGCCAGTTACATCTATCTTCATTTGCATCAGTTTTCTGCCTTAGGGCTCTTTCATACGAGCGGATGCCGTGCGGGTAATTTGCTGCGTGAAAGAGAGCCAAGCCCCGCACTGGACAGCAGAGACACGGAGCAGTAACATGACTGATAATGCTCTTTGCCTCTCTGGGATCTTTTTACTACAAAATCACAGTGAGATAAAGTTGTCACTGATTTTGTAGTAAAAAGGTAACAGGGAGGCAAAGAGCATCAATCATGTCAATGCTCCGTGTCTCTGCTGTCCGGAACGGGGCTTGGCTCTCTTTCACACAGTGGATTCCACGCACGGCATCCGCCTGTAAGAAAGAGCCCTTAAACCAAGCCTGGAGCTGCCATAGATGTCTTAGAAAGGATGCTGCAGAATTGCTATATTATGGGGAACACACTTATTCCCTAAAACAGACATTTAAGGAGTGGTGACAGGTCCTCTTTAATAAGGAACAGAAACCAAGAATAGTACAAAGTTGCATAACCTTCTTTATAAAATTATTCTGTTTCACCTCTTTTACCATACAACTGGACGCTCAATGTAATATGCAGTGAAATAGGACACTAAATGAAATGTAGGCTTCATACAAAATGCAGGTGCCAGTCTAACACTGCAAGGACTAGGCCCAGAAGTAGAGAAGCCAAACAAACTTAGGAAGTTATTATATCAATATCACAGTGGAAAAAAGGACTCCATATGCTGGCAACGTAGTACAACATAAAAATAGCGCTACTTTCATTACATGGTGGCTGTAAAGTCAGAGACACTCAATCATCGGATCTTGCATTTTTCGCATAATGAGTTTGAGTGAACTTGTAAATGGAAATAGGCAAGATGTTTGCAGGAGAGGAATGAAAGGAAGCAGTTTAGCTGGGAGGAGATGTTTGCTTCGGAACAGAACACTTACTTTTCAGAACTTTCTCCAATTTTTGCGTCACTGACCCTTCCACTTTTTCCGTGCCATCCGTCTCGAGTTTTTGATGGATTGCTGGAAAATAGATGGTCATGAGAAGGAGTTAGATACTCATAACTACACTCTTGTTAAAAACTGCATATAAGTAAGTAACCCACAAAGCAAGCCAAACCTACAGAATTTACCTACAGTCATCAGAATTCTGGATATTTTTTTTTTTTTGTAGAAACGTAAAGGGGTTGTCCGCTTTTTACTATTGATGACTTATCCGCTGCAACTGCTGCGACCAGAGTAATTACAAGTATGGCATCCCTATTCACTTCTACAGGATGGATCCGTCCAGCGGCAACGATTTATGTGCAGTCAGGATTTTAGAGCTGATTTCCGTTATGCGGTCGGACTTTGATCTTTTTCCGGCTTTCTTTAACGATTTCGTTGTTGTTTGGTCTAAGATAGTTCCCCGTGTATTGTGGAGCGGAGCGAGGAAGAACAGCGGTATCGAGAAGGCACGCAGCTTGCTGAACATGCAAGTGTCTAGACACGTTAGGTCGAAAGGTGGAGTAGTGTTTCGTCAATGTCAGTTAGAGGGTGACAACCATAATTTAATGCTACGTGACTGAGTACACCTTAATGACATAGGTTTGGACATCTTTCTATCGAGGTTGCCATTGACAGAGCCCTCTTCATTCTGTTGTGGGGGTCGGAGCTCAGTGTAGGCTTACACCCGACTCCGGTGGTGGAGGGAGGACCTTGTCTAAGAAGAAGATGGAGAAGTGGCAGTCACCTGAAGTTTCCACAAAGACATGCCGCTCTTGCTCACTGTGGCCAGGGTGACCAGGCATGCGAGTTGCCGAAGAAAGTACAGCGGCTTGGGAGTTAAGTGTAGACAAGGTCCCCCTGTCTTTGTAATAAAGCTGTGGCCTCCCCCCCTTTTTTACCACAAAGAAAAGATTCAGTGTATTTGTTTGATAGAGAACCCCCTGAGTGTGTTGGGTGGTGAATGTCGCTTCAGTCTATTTATTTTGCTGCTTTACTACTATTGTACTTTTCAGTAGATCATTCATTTTGTCGTTTTACTACTACTATTGTATTTTTCAACGAAGACCTTCCAGTATATCATTCAGTTCCATTCAGCTACAGAACATTACTGATGGCAGGTACCAGTGCTGAGCGATAATACCTGGTTCTCAGAAGGTGTTCATGTTCATGCCATTGGCAGATAATGGGGTTGAGGTCAGACCTCACCAAGTTCTTTCAGAGGAAACTGGACAAACCACTTTCATATGGAGGAATTATTCTACATAAAAATCTGTACATTTCACAAAAACAGTACTAGCTAATTGGAAAGGTGACATCCGAAGATCAATTTAAGCCTGAAAGTCACTGAACTTTTCAGTGTGATATATTCTGGGTAAGAGGCGATGCTTAAGTAGCTCACTATATACCATACAAATGTCAGGAGTAAAACCGATCTTGAAAATCTCAACATAATTTTGCTCATATAAAAAGGTGCTAATGGAAATCAAAGTTTGTCATTTAGGCCATGTTCACATCTGCATTGTGCCATTTAAAAAACAGATATATATATATATATATATGAAACGACAAACATATCAAATAAGCAAAAAAAACAAGCAAAGTATGTAAAAGTTACAAATTCAACTTTAAAAACTTACAAATGTAGGCCTCTTGCACACGAACGTGTGCTGACCGTAACTGTGCTGCGGACCGCAAATTGCAGTCCGCAATGCACGGACACCGACCATGGGGCAGCCACATGCGGATCACGGACCCATTCACTTGAATAGGGTCCGCGATCCATCCGTTCCGCAAAAAGATAGAACAAGTTCTATTTTTTTGCGGAACGGAAGCACAGAACGGAACCCCGTTCCATTCTGCACTGCATCTCCGGATTTGCGGACCCGTTCACTGCGGAATGCACATGGCCGGTGCCACGTGTATTGCGGACCCCCATAGGCGAGCCGCAATACGGCCAGGCAATGGCCGTGTACAAGAGGCCTTAACCAGTGGCTAACTGTCCATGGACTATAAACGACGGAGGTGAGCACCTACTGTATCTCTACAAGGATGTTTTAAAATGTCCTAAAGATTTGTCTGTAAGAAAATGTGGATATTTTCTGCACTATATAAAACTGATTATTATTATTATTATTAAAAGGGAATATGTCACCAACGACCTCCTTATCAACCTATATGCATAGACACATAGCTGTGGTTCACCTGATTAAAATGCTGTTTTTCTTTTGTTCCTGAGTTATGATACTTTTTCTTAATAAGCAATTAAGGCCTTTGGTGCAATTAGGGCGTCACCAGTGCTCTTGTGGCACCCAAGCTCCTCTCCTTTCTTTGGTCAGCACCATATTAAGAAAAATGGGTCATACCTCAGGAAAGGAGCCTCAGATCAATAAAAGAAAAACAGAAAAAGAAAAATCAGCTGAAGCACAGCTATGTGTCTCTGCAAACAATTTGATGTGGAGGTCACTGGTGACAGATATTTCTTAAGACCATCAATCGATCGGCATACCATATTAGGGTGAGGTCTCTCGCGGCAGCCAGAGTGCTGCAGTAATGAGGGTTAAAAGCTCCATTTTACAGCAAATCACAGCAGTTTGGAATATTAGATTATTTCTGTGTGGTTTTTGAATGTAAAAACAGTAGTATTATCAGCAAAAGCCACACTGTCATAAACATTTGAAAAATTTAGCTAATTTGCGAAAACCATAAAGAAAATATCTACATTTTTTTCCCCTTGTATCCTACTATATAAAAAAAAAGAAAGAAAAAAAAAAAATGATATTTTGATATATAATATAGAAGGCCTATGATGAGTATGCAGGAACCGGGCCCCATCAATCAAAAAGGAGAAGGCGGGACTGGCAGAGGAAGCAGGAGGAGGAAGGGTGCACAGAGTGACTTGGGCCCACCCTCGGTGCACTTAGCTGGTCATTTGCATATGGATTAGTAACGGATCTCTAAATGAAAGGTATTATTACATTCAGGTGAGCCATTGTGAGGACAGACTCCATGGCTAAAACTTGTAAATATACCTGATCAGGAATGGCTTCTGGTCAGGAAGCGGCTAAAAGGGTTTTCCCATTAACACTTGAACTCAATCAATGGGACAGAAGAGAAGTGATCGCTGGGATAAGACATCCAAAGATCAGACATTCATCCCCTATACCAGGGATCAGCAACCTTTGGCACACCAGCTGATGTGAAACTACAACTCCCAGCATGCACACTTACTCGGCTGTTCTTGTAACTCCCATAGAAGAGAAATGTGGATTCTGGGAGTTGTAGTTTCAGAACAGCTGGAGTGCCGGAGGTTGTTGACCCCTGCCCTATACTGTGGAGAAGGGACGTGTTGTTAGTAAGGGGAATAATAAGAAAGCCATTATATGATCCATCTGTAAGATTTGTTTGGGTGGTATGTTGGATGGGTATCTAGAAAAAATAAAACTAATAAAAAAACAAGGAGTAAAACCATTTCCTAAAGCATTACACCCACCCCAGAGCACACTGTGCCGTCTCATGTTCCTTTTCATGCATCAATAAAAGTCAATGAGGGATCACATGTAAACATGACATTGCTGCGTGCGGGGCGCTCTGCACAGTTACGATTTATGGGTTATACTAAATGTCACTCAAACGATCCCATCAGTGGAACACTACAAATCTGTACCGGCCTCACATAAAGACTCACTACACATGGATATTGGCTATCATCGTGTAGAGCAGGGATCAGCAAGTTTCGGCACTCCAGGTGTGGTGAAACTACGACTCCCAGCATGCACACTTGGTTGGCTGTTCTCACAACTCCCAAAAAGGGAATAGAGCATGCTGGGTGCTGTAGTTTCACAACAGCTGGGGTGCCGGAGGATGCGGACCCCTGATCTAGAGAGACGGGCCCTCAAACCATCAACTGTCTTTCAGATGCTTCGAGCGCCTCTCTCTACAAAGTTCCTCTGATCACGGAGCACTGCCCTAAAGACTGGTTACCGGATGGATCTCCACAAAGAAGAATCAATACCTTTTGAGACCCAGATACATTTAAAAATTAATTTCCTCCTTTTAACCCCTTCCCTCAAGGACAAAAAGGTACATGGAGAATAGATTATAAAAGCCACATCAGCTTCTACTAAAACAAGACCTTCCAGAGTACGTGCCCACAGAATAGCACAAGAACACCTGCATACACATATGTGAATAGCATAAAAAGTCCTGGCATTATTGCAAATACTTTTGTCAAAAAAAAAAAAAAACACTATTAGGCCCCTTTCACACAGGGGGCGAGATTTCCGCGCGGGTGCAATGCATGAGGTGAACGCATTGCTCCTGCACTGAATCCGGACCCATTCATTTCTATGGGGCTGTGCACATGAGTGGTGATTTTCACGCATCACTTGTGCGTTGCGTGAAAATCGCAGCATGCTCCTCTTTGTGCGTTTTTCACGTAACGCAGGCCCCATAGAAATGAATGGTGCTGCGTGAAAATCGCAAGCATCCGCAAGCAAGTGCGGATGCGGTGCGATTTTCACGCACGGTTGCTAGGTGATGATCGGGATGGGGACCCGATCATTATTATTTTCCCTTATAACATGGTTATAAGGGAAAATAATACATTCTGAATACAGAATGCATAGTACAATAGGGCTGGAGGGGTTAAAATAAATAAATAATTTAACTCACCTTAATCCACTTGTTCGCGCAGCCGGCATAATTTCTGTCTTCTTTTGTGAAGAATAGGACCTTTGATGACGTCACTGCGTTCATCATATGGTTCGTCACATGATCCATCACCATAGAGATGGATCATGTGACGGACCATGTGATGAGCGTAGGGACGTCATCAAAGGTCCTATTCCTCACAGAACAAGACAGAAGAGATGCCGGCTGCGCGAACAAGTGGATTAAGGCGAGTTAAATTATTATTTTATTTTTAACCCCTCCAGCCCTATTGTACTATGCATTCTGTATTCAGAATGCTATTATTTTCCCTTATAACCAGGTTATAAGGGGAAATAATAATACAATCTACACTACAACAACTAACCCAAACCTGAACTTCTGTGAAGAAGTTCGGGTCTGGGTACCACAGTCAGTTTCTTATCACGTGCGTGCAAAACACATTGCACTCGTGCGATAAAAACTGAACATCGGAACACAATCGCAGTCAAAACTGACTGCAATTGCGTTCCTACTCGCGCGGGTTTGCCGCAATGCACCGGGACGCATCCGGACCTAATCCGGACACGCTCGTCTGCAAGGGGCCTTATACTCTTCCTACTCCTTGGATGGAGTGGAAAAGTATAAAAAAAATAACAAAAAGTCAATGTCTTCAGAGTTCTTGGGGGACATGTGGCAAAAACATATATATAAAAAAAAAAAAAAGAAAAAAAAAAAAGAAGTTTAAATATTTCATAAAATACAAAGAAAAAAAAAATGCACACACCAACTGAAACAGTCACCATAGTCGGCCTATGCACACTGAACTATACATATTATATATCAAAAGGTCTGACACAAGTGTCTAGTCATTATGGTCTTTTAAGGACTGGTCATTAAAGGGTTAAAGGGGTATTCCAATCTTGAAAAAGTGATGGTATATAGCTAGGATATGCCATAGCTTTATGATTGGTGGGAACCCTTTCACGATTCTTCCTTGCACAGCAGTGCTCCTGGCCACATGTCATGCATGGAACAGCTGTAGATCCTCAATCTCGGGCTAAGCGGGGCTTCCGCAAATTTTTCTGAACCTATTGAAGTCAATGGGTTTGTGGTCCACATTCTGCGGCCAAGTATAGGACATTTTCTATAGTGTTGGGCAATGGACACACGGATGCAGAAAGCAAACGGACCACGGACACCTTGAAGTCAATGGTTTCGCAGAAAATGCGGATAGCACACGGACTGCAAAATGTACATGGTTGTGTGTATGAGACCTAATTCTGCTGGTTCCAGACTCCAGTTTATATACATAGCATTCACTCAGCCAGGTGACTTAACAATTCAGTTTTAGGGCTCTGTTCACATAGATAGAGATTTATTTATATATTATTATATATATAAATATACATATATACACACACATATACATACATATACACACACACACACACACACTAGGGCTGCACGATATGGGAATTTTATGCGATTGCGATTAGGGCCCTAAAAATTGCGATAACGATATGCGATGCGATATTTTAAGGGAATTGTACTAGAGGTCTATTTGCTTGGATTTTCCCATATGACGCGGTTGTGGAGGACGCTGTTAGGTGGGGGATCTGTGGAGGACACTGTTAGGTGGGGGATCTGTGGAGGACACTGTTAGGTGGGGGATCTGTGGAGGACACTGTTAGGTGGGGGATCTGTGGAGGACACTGTTAGGTGGGGGATCTGTGGAGGACACTGTTATGTGGGGGATCTGTGGAGGACACTGTTATGTGGGGGATCTGTGGAGGACACTGTTAGGTGGGGGATCTGTGGAGGACACTGTTAGGTGGGGGATCTGTGGAGGACACTGTTAGGTGGGGGATCTGTGGAGGACACTGTTAGGTGGGGGATCTGTGGAGGACACTGTTAGGTGGGGGATCTGTGGAGGACACTGTTAGGTGGGGGATCTGTGGAGGACACTGTTAGGTGGGGGATCTGTGGAGGACGCTGTTAGGTGGGGGATCTGTGGAGGACACTGTTATGTGGGGGATCTGTGGAGGACACTGTTAGGTGGGGGATCTGTGGAGGACACTGTTAGGTGGGGGATCTGTGGAGGACACTGTTATGTGGGGGATCTGTGGAGGACACTGTTAGGTGGGGGATCTGGGGAGGACACTGTTAGGTGGGGGATGTGTGGAGGACACTGTTAGGTGGGGGATCTGTGGAGGACACTGTTAGGTGGGGGATCTGTGGAGGACACTGTTAGGTGGGGGATCTGTGGAGGACACTGTTAGGTGGGGGATCTGTGGAGGACACTGTTAGGTGGGGGATCTGTGGAGGACACTGTTAGGTGGGGGATCTGTGGAGGACACTGTTAGGTGGGGGATCTGTGGAGGACACTGTTATGGGGGGGGATCTGTGGAGGACACTGTTATGGGGGGGGATCTGTGGAGGACACTGTTATGGGGGGGGGATCTGTGGAGGACACTGTTATGGGGGATCTGTGGAGGACACTGTTATGGGGGGATCTGTGGAGGACACTGTTATGTGGGGGATCTGTGGATGACGCTGTTATGTGGGGGATCTGTGGATGACGCTGTTATGTGGGGGATCTGTGGATGACGCTGTTATGTGGGGGATCTGTGGAGGACACTTATGGGGGACCTGTGGATGGCACTGTTATAGGGGATGTGTGCTATGACACATGGGGCCATAAGGGGGGCCAGCATAAGACACACATATAGCATCTTATGCTGGTCCCCCTCATGGCCCTATGTGTCCCCTCATGTGTCCTAAACTGCGCACATAACTCTCCTATTCATAAAATGGCCAGCCTCTGTACTTTCACTATGAATGCACTGCAGAGAGCGGCAGCGAGCGAGCCGGCCGGCGCGTGACTGATGTCACTGTCACGCTCCTCCCACTTAATTCAGGAAGCAGGAGCGTGACTAAGTGACGTCAGTCACGCGCCGGCCGGCCGCCTCGCTCGCTCCCGCTTGCTGCAGTGCATTCATCGTGAAAGTAAGTTCAGAGGCTGGCCATTTTATCAATAGGACAGAGGACATTTTATCATCAATAGGGGCCCCTTCATATATAATCGCAGCATTTTCGGGTCGGCCGAATCGCCATATCGCATTTGCCGATTATCGCGATTCGATTATTTTTGCGATATATCGTGCAGCCCTAACACATACATATATATACATATACACACACACTTGTGCATACCACCCCAATGGAGCCCTCTGCTCGGTCAGTGAAGGTGCCATGCCCATGTTCTGCATACAGTACAGACCAAAAGTTTGGACACACTTTCTCAAAGAGTTTTCTTTATTTTCATGACTATGAAGGCATCAAAACTATGAATTAACACATGTGGAATTATATACATAACAAACAAGTGTGAAACAACTGAAAATATGTCATATTCTAGGTTCTTCAAAGTAGCCACCTTTTGCTTTGATTACTGCTTTGCACACTCTTGGCATTCTCTTGATGAGCTTCAAGAGGTAGTCCCCTGAAATGGTTTTCACTTCACAGGTGTGCCCTGTCAGGTTCAATAAGTGGGATTTCTTGCCTTATAAATGGGGTTGGGACCATCAGTTGCGTTGAGGAGAAGTCAGGTGGATACACAGCTGATAGTCCTACTGAATAGACTGTTAGAATTTGTATTATGGCAAGAAAAAAGCAGCTAAGTAAAGAAAAACGAGTGCCCATCATTACTTTAAGAAATGAAGGTCAGTCAGTCAGCCGAAAAATTGGGAAAACTTTGAAAGTAAGGGCTATTTGACCATGAAGGAGAGTGATGGGGTGCTGCGCCAGATGACCTGGCCTCCACAGTCACCGGACCTGAACCAAATCGAGATGGTTTGGGGTGAGCTGGACCGCAGAGTCAAGGCAAAAGGGCCAACAAGTGCTAAGCATCTCTGGGAACTCCTTCAAGACTGTTGGAAGACCATTTCAGGGGACTACCTCTTGAAGCTCATCAAGAGAATGCCAAGAGTGTGCAAAGCAGTAATCAAAGCAAAAGGTGGCTACTTTGAAGAACCTAGAATATGACATATTTTCAGTTGTTTCACACTTGTTTGTTATGTATATAATTCCACATGTGTTAATTCATAGTTTTGATGCCTTCATAGTCATGAAAATAAAAGAAAACTCTTTGAATGAGAAGGTGTGTCCAAACTTTTGGTCTGTACTGTATGTACTAGACGTGTTGACATACGATGTGAACAGAGCCTTACGTTTCTTTCATCGTGGCTCCCATGATACACTGCTCTGTGGTAACAGGAAACCAGTCCAATTCTGAATTCAGCTTTAGACGAGAATGGAGAACAAAACATCCTGTAACTTAAATTCAGTATAAAATAAGGAAAGAAAAATATTTATAAAATTCCTCAACATTAATGTAGTTTTAAATGGTACAAATATTCCACTGAATTGTGGAGCTTAGGTGAAAAATGAACCTTCTACGGTCCCCCCTCTCTGATGAGTTATAAGAAGAGAAAAGCCAGATACCCTTTAATAGTAAAATAATTAATACGCCAATTTCAGATTTTCCTGTTCAATCCCTTGGGAATCTCTCGTATCCAAAATGGTAACTGTCAAGTGAGCGGTTCTATAATCCGACTGAAGTTTGTAGTTTAATTAATTTGAAAGGAAGGGATATAAAAATAAATGGATCACCCGCGGCATATGGCGCTAATGTGGCAGCTAATTAAAACGTTCCTGCTCTGGAGTAGATAACAGTGATATTAGATGTACGGCTGTTGACTCTACAAATGACTGTATATACATGCATGTGCGAATTGGCAGTCACACAGTGCGCCCTTTCACAGGACTACTGAAGTTATAAGGACAAACAATATTTATACATAAAGAGAAGGCTGCTTGGAACATTTCTACAACCAGCACCTGGATCTGAATACTTTTGTAACTGCATGCAATTAAAACTTTAGTACAGCCACTAAGTTATTCACTTCTATCTATCTGTATAGCGCCACCTGCTGCTCGCTTTTTTTTCTTCGACTCTCTGACTGAGGTGGATGCACATGTTCGGTTCTATCCTTTCACTACCACCAGCCCTAGCTGTGACAGTTAAAGGGAATGAGCAGCTGAAGGCAGCTGTGTTGGTCCCATGTTCATGCAAGAGAGCCGCTAGGCGCAATGGGGGCATTGCCTTTGCACCTGGAGACTCTGCTTTCTCTGAAACAGCCACACCCTCTCCACTTTGATCGACAGGACCAGGTGTGATCACGTTTACAATGC
Source organism: Bufo bufo (assembly GCF_905171765.1). Lineage (NCBI taxonomy): Eukaryota > Metazoa > Chordata > Amphibia > Anura > Bufonidae > Bufo > Bufo bufo. Next base: position 368,058,152 of record NC_053393.1, on the reverse strand, counting down.
GTAGCCCTGTCACAGTGCAGAGCGTGCGGCATTTGCAGAGAGAGCAGAGCCTGTAGGAGTAATGGCAACGCCCCCGTTGCTCCTAGAGGCTCATTTGCATATATTAAAACATTATCTTTCACAGCAATGTGGACACCTATGAACATGGGACCAACACAGATGCCTTCAGCTGCCAAGCGCACATGCAACAGGTCAGCCAGTTTCATAGCTACAAATCTGCTGACAGATGCCCTTAACCCTTAGGATACCAGCGCCTTACATGTATGCGCCGGCATCGGTGCCGCTGCATTAACCCTTACACTGCCGCGGTCAATGCGGACCGCGGCACGTGGGGAATTCCAAGGTACCTCTTGGAACCAAACCCAAGTTCGGGAAATGTTTTTTTATAGTACAAATTAATTTATGAAGTTATTGTGCAAAGTCTTGTGAGACTTCGCGAAGCAATAACTTCGGCTCATCGGAGCAAATACATTCTAATACTGTACGGAGCTCCTGTACGAACTACTGTACGAAGTTTTATGCAAATCGACTTCGGATGTTTCATCCAAAGTGGATTCTCTCATCCCTAATTACAATACAGAAGTATTGTAATGCACTGTAAAGGGGATCAGACCCCCAAAAGCTGAAGTCCCAGAGTGGGACAAAAAATAAAGTGAAAAAAGAAGTTAAAAAAAAAAAAATTTTTTTGTAAAATTAAATGTTTAAAGTAAAAAAAAAAAAAAAAAAAAATGTAAAAAGCAGCCTTTTCACAAAATGAAAGTAAAAAAAAAAATTGGGAGAAAAATAGGGAAAAAAAGAAAAAGTAGACATATTAGTTATCGCCTTGTCCGTATCGACCGGCTGTATAAAAATATCATATGATCCACCCAGTAAGGTGAACGCCGTAAAAATAAATAAATAAATACAATGTAAAAAAAAGCCATATTCTGGTCACCTTGGCCTCACAAAAAGTGTAATATCAAGCGATCAAAAAAGCAAATTTAGCCCAAAATGGTACCAAACAGTCATCTCACCCCGCAAAAAACTAGCCCCTACCTAAGGCCTGATGCACACAACTGTTTTTTCCGTTTACGGGCCGTTCTTTGCATTCCGTATACGGAACCAATTATTTCAATGGGTCTGCAAAAAAAACGGAATGTACTCCGTAGGCATTCCGTTTCCGTATTTCCGTTCCGTTGAAAGATAGAACATGTCCTATTATTGCCCGCAAATCACGTTCCGTGGCTCCATTCAAGTCAATGGGTCCTCAAAAAAAAACGGAACACATACAGAAATGCATCCGTATGTCTTCCGTATCCATTCCGTTTTTGCGGAACCATCTATTGAAAATTTTAGGCCCAGCCCAATTTTTTCTATGTAATTACTGTATACTGTATATGCCATACGGAAAAACGGAACGGAAAAACGGAACAGAAACAAAAAAACGGAACAACGGATCCATGAAAAACGGACCGCAAAACACTGAAAAAGTCATACGGTCATGTGCAATAGGCCTAAGACAATCGCCCAAAAATAAAAAAAAACAGGGCTCTTAGAAAATGGCAACACAAAAGACCATTTTAGCAAAATCTGCCTCCAAAATCCATATAGCACTTTCCCTCTGCCCCCTGCCTTGTCCCCATAGAGCACTTTACCGCCACATATGGGGGTATTTCTGTAAACTGCAGAATCAAAGTAACGTATATTGAGGTTTATTTTGCCGGTAACCCTTGCAGTGTTGAAAGAGCAAAAATTGATTAACATAACAAATCTACCAAAAAAGTGAAATTTTGAAATTTCACCTCCATTTTCCTTTAATTCTTGTGGAACGCCTCAAGGGTTAACAAAGTTTGTAACATCAGTTTTGAATAATTTGAGGGGTGTAGTTTCTAAAACGGGGTCATTTATGGGTGGTTTCTATTACATAAGCCCCCTCAAAACCACTTTATAACTAAATTGGTGCTTAAAAAATGGTTTTGGAAATTTTGTTGAAAATTTGAAAAATTGAAAATAAAACCTCAATAAAATAAATAAACCTCAATATACGTTACTTTGATTCTAAGCCTTCTAACGTCTTAAAGCTTCTAACGTTTAAAAATAATAAAATGACATTTACAATATTATGCCAACATAAAGCAGACAAATGGGGAATGTTGATTGATAACCATTTTATGAGGTATTACTATCGGTCATAAAAGTAGAGAAATTCAAATTTAGAAAATTGTGATTTTTTTTTCCAAATTTTTGGTAAATTTTGGATTAATTTATAAATCAAGGTGAAATTTATCGACTCAAATGTACCAGCGTCATGAAGTACAATGCGTCACAAGAAACCAATCTCACAATGGCTTGGATAAGTAAAAAAGCGTTCCAAAGTGACATGTCAGAATTGCAAAAATCGGCCTGGGATTTAAGGTGAAAAGTGGCTCGGTACTGAAAGGGTTAAACACAGGAAAATTGAAATACAAAAACAGTCGGAAGAATTAACTTCTATTGTGGAGACTCGCAAAGAATAATTTTCAAGCTCCATTAAAAATTCACTTATATTTTTGCCAAATTACACTGAAAACGAAAAAACATTGGGAAGTACAGTATGTACGCCAATATGCCAGCAGAAACTAGGCATTATCACAGAGACTGGCGACATGTCACTAATGTCCAAAAGGAGGGGTCTAATAACTATCACCCCCGCTGATCACTAGAATAAAGTGGAAGCAAAAAGAAAGTACTGCACCACTTTGTCTCCGATTGACTCCACACAGACTTTTCCAAGGCGGTCACACAGACAACCCTTCACGACAGGCCAATGGCACTTCACTCTACCAAACAGCGGTATATTGTCGAAATATGCCACCAATGTCTATGAGAAAACCCCTCACAGTAAAGGCAAAGATACATCTGTAGATAACACTGGGGCACCAGAAATGGGCACAATGCGGCAGATTTACTATTGCAGTTGCTGCTGCCAGAATTCGGATGCACATACCTTATACCACATGTATTAAAGAGGTTTTCCAGGACTTCAATATTGATGGCCGGTCCTCAGCTCTTCTGAAACAGTTGATCGGCTGGGGTGCGGACTGTCAGAGGATCTGCCATCGATATCAAAATTCCGGAAAATCCCGTAGACACTTTTTCCGCTGCGCTCAACAAGGGGCTTAGGATGCGAAAATGAGGGCCAAAATATAGGACAGCTGTGATTTGCTCTTCTTAGGGAGCAGGTCCAGGATGGACCACATTCACTGCAGCGTGTACAGGGCCTTATGTTAGATATTCAGAAATTTAGAAGCCGATGACTAAGCAGGGAGAACATTTTTATGTAGAAAGTTTTCCTATGACTTTCTGGTATTTCAGAAGATTTGATAATCAGCCACTCATTATTATTGATTATTGATTACTTCAGTCTAATAGCATCCTGCTCTCGAATGCCTTGTGTTTGTCTGGTGGACCTTTCAGAGTGCTTTCTCCGCAAATGATATCTGTAGAGAAGAGGAGCCTGGACCTATAGCAAACGGAGGCTGGAACGGCAAGAAGAAAAGAAAGCTCTCTCTTATGGGATGGTGCTGCTTGTCAAGAGTTGGATTGCTAGTACGGTAGGTGTCTAAGGCTACTTTCACATCTGCATCTTGAAAGCTGCGTAGCCGAATAATGGCGTGAACCGCCAGATCCCCATTCACTACAACAGGATTTGGCCACTTTCAGGCATAAATGCCAGTTTTCAGCTGGAGAAAAAAAGTAATGCAGGTAGCTGCCCGGCCCAAAGCCAGAAAGCTGCCAGGTCCTCGTCAGATCCCGTTCTAGTCAATGGGGATCCTGCGGCTCACAGCATTATACGCCATGCTGGATACAGTTAGGAACAGTCTGCTGGAGTTCAAAACGCAGATATGAAAGTAGCCTTACACACAACAGACCCAGGACTGGGACTACATGGTTGCCTAGTCACATGTATGCTAAAATAAATCACTGAATAAGGCTCTGTTCACATCTGTGTTATGGCCCCAAGGGTGCAGATGGACTCCACTGCCTTTTAATGGGATCTGTATGTTCTGCTGATTAATCCGCAGAAGAAATAAAACAGAGGGAAAATATGTTGATACTAGACATTAAGCCCGTTACAATAACGGGCGCTAGAACAGTAGTGCATAAACATTAATAGGAACAGTCTATAATAAATGGCAAGGGGACGGCTGGCACCGACTGGTGGTGCTGCAACTGCTGGCACTGACTGGTGGCAGAGACTGCTGGCACTGTGACTGGTGGCATTGACTGATGGCTGAGACTGCTGGCAGTGATTGGTGGCCGAGACTGCTGGCAGCGGCTGCTGGGACTGTGCGGCTCCGTGATGCACGGACAGTAATGGCGGCGCTTTGATGTGGAGAGCACACCATAACCTGTGAGTGGCGATTAGGCAGCACGCTGGTGTGGGCGGTGTAGGCGGCGTGTGGAGCGCCGTGTGCCAATTGGTCGGTGCACCGTGCATGCGCAGTTTAATTATCGGCACACACGCACGGATACGCCGCCCTGAGCACACACACAGGACTCTTATTATTATAGATATTTTATTTAATTTTTTTATTTTTGTATGTACTGTTCTTTTTGGTGTGGTACATGTGACGTTGGGTCCATTTATTAGTGTCCTCCTGTAGGTGCCATTCTTCACACCCAGTCTGCCCCGCTCCCCCGTTGACCGAGCAGTATCATCTGGCATCCCAAATTAGCACTTGGCAGGAGTGGCCAGGCTGCCTGGTGCTTCTGGCACCCCCGAGAGCTGGCACCCCCCCCAGCATGAGGGCATAAATAAGCAACGGTGATTGGGCGGCGTGCTGGTGTGGGCGGTGCGTGGAGCGCCATGTCCTGATTGGTCGGTGCGCGGCGCATGCCCAATGTAAAAATCGGCACACACGCACGGACACAGCGCACGCACACAGGGCTTTTATTAGGTAGGATGTAGTAGGTGGTGCAAATGTGGACTTGACCACAAAATTAGGACAATCAAATTGTGGCTATATGCACAGTGGAGTCATGGTTTCCATGATATGACAGATCCAAACAGTAAAGGACTCCAGCAATTTTTAAAGGGGTCATCAGGGTTTCAACAGACTATGCAACGCCAGTCCTGCCAGTGAAAGTAATGCACACCCAAATAGTGCCTAAGTACATACATATCATTGTTTTCTCTGTAGTACCTTATTACAGGGGGCAGATATTGTATAGCAGGAGGAGCAAGGGTGCACAGAGTGGCTTGGGTCAAACCTCGGTGCACTTAGCTGCTCATTTGCATATGGATAACTCCAGAATGAAGCAACAGATCACTAAGTGAAAGATATCATTACGTTTTGCTGAGCTTGTCCTACAAGGCACTGTGCCTAGTCTATCTGTGACTTTCCCGATGACCGATTCCATTTAAAGGGGTTTTTTCCGGGATTTTGATATCTTATCAGTGGGGGGTCCAACACCTGGGACCCCCGCTGATCAGCTGTTTAAAAAGGAAGTGGCGCTCTGTAGCCTTCTCACAGCACCATACATTATATAGTGCATGTGCTTGGTATCGCGCTCAACTCCTTTCACTTCAATAGGCCTGAGCAAGATACCAAGCACAGCCACTATACAATGTACGATGCCGTGCTTGGTGAGCACGGAGAAGAGAAGGTGCCTGTGTTTTCTCAAACAGCTGATCAGTAGGGGTCCCGGGTGTCGGACCCCCATCCATCAGATACTGATGACCTATCCTGAGGATTGGTTATCAGTATCAAAATCCCAGAAAACTCCTATCTATTCACAAAAACCCTCAACTACTGCACTTACTAGGCTCAATATCAGGTTACATCTTGGTTAGATTTATGAACATATATACACTATTACAGAAGTCACGGGAAAAGAAACTTTCAATTTTATATAAAGCATAAAAAGAGACAAATATGGTAAATATCTGATATCAAAAATGGGTCAATTATCTGATCATGAAAAAGCCCAACTATGCCATCCCAAAAAAAGACCCACAGCCACATAATCTACTATTTCAAACCATCAGTCACTAGACATTTGTAGCTTGAGAATGGAGTTCCTGTGTTTATCAAGGCCTCCGCCATTCATAGATTTTTTTTTTGCTGTCTGTCATAAGCGGTGACTTTTGGACTGAAAATAAACCTTAGACTTATCCTGGTTGCAATCAACTGGAGCAACAACTCTTGGCTTGTAATGAAGAAGTCACGTATGTCCTGAAATTTAGAAATGTTTACACAGAAAGCAAAAGGTCAAGTTGGTCAGCGATTCAGAGGGCTGGTTTAATTTCCTGCCAAACAACATGGCTTTATCAGATTTACCTTGTCTTTTGGCCTACAAGCTGCCATGTCAATCTAACAGTGTTGTTACTAGGAGGACATTAATGTCTACTACGAGAGATGTGCTGTTCTAGCAAGACCAAGACACGTATGGTCCAGGGGTGACCGGAAACAAGGAACTAGTACAGAAACCGCAGATTTTCAGACAATCTGACCAATTCTGACCTGTTTTTTCACATCATCCCCCCCATAAAGAGTTAATAAAAGTTCATCAGTAAGCTATGTGTACTTCAAAATGGAACCGTTAAAAACTGCTTGTTCGGCAAAAAACAAACCCTCATAAGGCTACATCGATGGAAAAATAAAAAAAAGTTATAGCTCTTGGAAAGTGGCGACCAAAAAATTGTTTACAAATTTGCCTGGTCACTCTAAAATGCATACATGGGAAGTGGTTAAGGAACTGTGATTTGTGTTGAGTTTATGATATAAACATATTACAGTTTATAGGATTTGTACATGGCCACGGCACATGCTCCGTGAAATCAAATTTTATATCACAACCGGAGGCTCCTATTGCATTCTCAATCTTTACTGTAACCATAGCAGCAAAGAGAAAAAACACACAGAAACCATCCCACAAGGGTAACCCCTCCCATAGTCCAGTCCATAAATAGAACCTCCCACAGGAACTCTTCCTCTTTCTTTGCTGCTTTCCATGGCAAGATAAGTGTACCTTATGACTGACATATTCATTTTGCTGAATTGCTCTATATTTTCTTATAATTACTGATATTTGTGGTATTAGTCATTGCTATATATATGTGTTATCATCGCTTTTCATGTACTCGGTTTTATCTGGGGAGCGACTATATGTATATATATATTTTTCCCCTCTTGATTTAATTTTCTTCCCTCTGGCTCCGGTTTAGCCACCGCTACTGCCCTCCTTCCCTTACCCGCCTCGGGCGGGTTACTACAGCGTCGCTTCCCTCCCTCCTTTACCTCAGTTCCCACCAGCTCCGGCTCCATTTCGGGCTGTACATGCTACTTCCATGGTCTCGCGAGACGAGATTTCATCCTCACAGTTCTCTGCGCTCTGTCTCCCTCCGGCCTGATTCTCTTGAGCCGGATCGGGGGCGTGTTCTCTCCGTCCCGCGCTTCTGGTGGGCGGAGTCTTACCTCAGTCAGCTTGCTCTCCTGCTCCCTGTCTGCTACAGCACCGCTGCGTCTCTCATTCCTTCAGGTTTGCAGTTCTCACAGGAGTGACTAACTCCTTACCATGTCCCTTCCTGCACAATCCGATTTATCTGCCCCCTCTCTAGTGCCTATCCCAGCCTCATCTGCTCTGCCCCAGGCAAATTTACAGCAATCAATCACTGAGGCCATAAACAGTGCTATGGGATCCATGTCCACTGTCATATCACAGTCCATTGCCCAAGCACTGAAGGTTCAGAACCCTGCACCTATTCCTCCTACAAATGCCTCCAGAATTAATGAATCAGATAGCTAAGTTCTATCGCAAGACCGCGTGCTTAGCTCACGCAAACGAGCCTGCAGGCGCCAGGCAGAAAAAGCGCGCCCCTGGAAGTCGGCTCGGGCTCAGCCCGTCCCTAGTTCAGACTCAGATTTGGAGTCCGAGGAGGAGGCTTATAGTGATGGCCATAGTGCCTCTGACCTAGACCTAGAAGAGGTCCTAGGGGAAGATCAGGATTTTATCCCTGAAATCCCTCGGTCTCGTCCGTCAACTAGTACGGCCCCTGAGACCCTCGGATCATCTACTACCCTGTTAGACCCTGTGGGTGAACCATTGTTCGACCCGGATAATTTACACCATCCACGATCCGCTGAGTGGTTACCCACCCCACATGTGGCCCGATATTTAGAGGATAGGGTTAGAAAACCCCTTTCTAAGGAAACGCGCAGCAAACTGAAAGCTGAGTGTCCGCGTCCCTTAGTCCCAAACAAAGTCTGTGATACCCCCAATGTAGATCCGAAAATGATCCAATTTTTGGCCAAGACCGGATTTAATCCCCGTAGAGGTCTCGATTCGGCATTGCGTGCCTGCCAAGACAAATTGCTGGATAGCTTAGGTCCTTTGACCAGAATTTTTGAATTGGCAGAATCCGCCAAATCTGAGGGCACTCCTATTGACCCAGATGAACTGCGTGGCTGGGCTCAGCGCGCCATCTGTATGGTGGGAAACGTTAATGCATCACTTTCCATGGAACAGAGGAAAGCAATCCTCATTAAGATAGAACCTAAATTGTCCAACATGGCTCTCACTGAGTCGGGCAAGGAGGCGCAGGGGCTCCTATTCGGAGATACTTTTATTAAAGATCTGGGCAAATTTGTAGGAGCTTTCACAGCATTGGATAAGGCCCAAAGCTCCATGCGTAAAGTCTTTCAGGGGAGAGTCTCTTCCAGGGCCGGCAGTTCTAGGGGCCGTCTGTCCGGCCGTGCCCATTTCCAGACCCGCGGCAGCGGTCGAGGCTCCTTCAGTCAACGACAAGTTTTCCAAGACCAGAGGCCTCAATCCTCTTTCTTCCCATCCAGAGGTTCATCCGGAAGATCCCGGTCCTTCAGGGGATTCGCTGGTTCCAGACGCCCTTTTGGTAAGTTGCCAGAATCTAATGTCTTCTTCAAACCATTGCATAGGAGGCAGACTCCTGCATTTTTTGGATGCTTGGTCCCGCATCACATCCGACCCTTGGATCCTTGCCACGGTCCAAGGTTTCCATATAGAACTGACGGTTTCTCCTTTATTCCTCCCCTATCCGCACCAGAGAGTGCTTTCAAGGCAATCCCGCCTTTGTTTGAACACGGAGCTTCATTCACTCCATTCGAAAGGAGCCATAGAGCTCGCCCCGATTCCAGAAGGAGGAATAATCAGCGACATTTTCTTAGTACAGAAAAAAGGGGGTCAATTTCGACCCGTCATAAACCTCAAACGCCTCAACCATTTTGTACGATACCGCCATTTCAAGATGGAGGGTATCCACTTACTCAGAGACCTTATGACTCCATACGACTGGATGGTGAAGTTGGATTTGAAGGACGCGTACCTTACGGTTCCCATTGCTCCACCTTCCAGGGATCGCCTTCAATTCCTGTGGAACGGTCAGGTCTGGCGGTTCACCTGCCTTCCCTTCGGCCTTTCGTCAGCTCCTTGGTGCTTCACCAAGCTGATGAAACCGGTGGTCGCTTGGCTCCGTCTTCAGGGGATTCGTTTAATAATTTACTTGGACGATATCCTGATCCTGGCACAGTCTCCCAAGATTCTCTTGTCTCACTTACGGATGTCAATTGCTCTTCTCACGGATCTAGGGTTTATTATCAACTCGGAGAAGTCCTCTCTTCAACCCACCAGGTCCATAGAATTTTTGGGATTCGTGGTGGACTCGTCCACTCAGAGTCTTTGTCTTCCGAGCGCCAAAGTCAAATCCATCCGCAAAGAGTTGCGCCATACTCTGAAACTCCGCCAAGTTTCCTTACGTCATTTAGCTCGGGTGATAGGCCTCTTATCCTCTTCCATCCAGGCAATATTTCCTGCCCCGTTGCATTATCGGGCTCTTCAACGGCTGAAGATCGCTCACCTTCAAACGGGAGCGGCGTACGCAGATTTGGTGATCCTGGATCAGGAAACGAGAGACGAGCTGACATGGTGGATTTCCAACCTCGATGCATGGAATGGCAGAGCCATTGTAGGTCCTCAACCGGATCTCATCATAGAGGCGGATGCCAGTCTTCTAGGCTGGGGTGCCCACTGCGAGGGAGTCTCCACTGGGGATCCGTGGTCAGCAGTCGAATCCCATCTCCACATAAATGCGCTGGAACTCCTGGCGGGATCGTTTGCCATCCGCAGTTTCGCCAACAGCAGGGTTTCGGCATGCATCAAGCTCAGGATGGACAACGTGTCGGCGGTCCGATACGTCAACTCCATGGGTGGGACTCACTCGGCTATGTTGACTCATTTAGCGAAGGAGTTCTGGACCTACTGCCTGGACAATGGATTCAAGGTGATCGCAGAATATATCCCGGGTCTTCACAATACCTTCGCGGATTGGAGTTCTCGGTACACCTCGGACTTCAGCGATTGGAGATTGGATCCGTCGGTGTTTGCCTCTATCGATTCTCTTTGGGGTCCTTTTTCCCTGGACCTCTTTGCTTCACGTTGGAATTCCCACCTTCCCAGATTCTACAGCTGGAGGCCGGACCCTCTGTCAGAGGCTGTGGACGCTCTCCTTCAGAACATCTTTCATATGCCTTTCCTCCTTTAATGCTGATTCCTCGAGTACTATCTCAAATTCGCCGCCAGTCAGCGGAATTGGTCCTAATAGTCCCATTTTGGCGGGCTCAGGTCTGGTTTCCTCAACTCCTGGATCTCCTGATAGAGAACCCTCATCTCCTCCCGTTTTCCCGGACTCTTCTCCTGGGCCCTCTAGGCCAACAACATCCTCTCCTGCTAGACGGATCCCTCCGACTCCTAGGTTGCAGAGTGTCGGGATGCAGTACGAGATCGCTGGAATATCGGGAACGGCTAGGTTCCTCCTGGACAACGCTTGGGCTCCCGGTACTAGACGGGCATATGGATCAGCTTGGGGCATCTGGTCTCGTTGGTGCGTTGGACGGGGTGTGGATCCCGTTTCGGCCCCTGTGACCGAGATTCTTCAGTTTTTATCATCTCTCTTTGATGAAGGTAAGGCTTACAGGACTATGAATGTTTTCCGGTCGGCGATCTCCTCACGGCACCAGGGGTTTGCGGGTGTTCCAATTGGACAGCACCCTCTAATTTGTCGTCTCCTCAAGGGCTCTCGTCTCTCTCGTCCCCCACAACCTCGTTTCTCTTCTTCTTGGGACGTCAGATTGGTTCTAGATTTCTTTTCTCAGTGGCCTTCCAATTCTGATCTCTCTCTACGGCAGCTTTCGGCGAAACTAGTGTCTTTGCTATGCCTTGTTTCTTGCAAGAGAGTTTCGGATGCTAGAGCTCTAGACTTTAATGCTCTCTCCTTTTCCCCGGATGGCGTTTCCTTCAACATCTCCCGCCGTACAAAAACGAACATCAAGTCGGTCTGTTATCCGGAGTTTCTTAATTCTCCGGCTCTGTGTCCGGTAGGTTGCCTTAGGGAATACTTATCTCGTACTTCTTCCCTCCGTTCGGGTTCTTCTCCTAACCTGTTCATTTCTTTTCGTAAACCATTCCGTCCGGTTACTAGTGTCACCCTTTCCCGCTGGGTGAAATGGATCCTTTCCTTGTCCGGGGTGGACACGTCCGTTTTCTCCGCCCATTCGGTCAGAGGAGCCTCGGCTACTTCTATGATGTTAGCGGGTGCTCGCTTGGAGGACATCATGAGATTGGCGGACTGGTCTAGATCCTCTACCTTCCGGGAGTTTTATTTTAGGCCGGCTCCACATGCTTTCGAGTCTGTTATTTCCACACTTTGAACTTGCAATAGGAGCCTCCGGTCGTGATATAAAATTACATGATTTTCCTAGTTTATGACGTAAAGTCATGATTTTATGAACGACATGGAGGCGAGTATTGCCCCTCCCTTTGCTACCGTTTATTACTACTTGTTAATAAAGTTTTAATGTTCCCTCCCTTTTGTTTTCTGTGGTTCTTCCATTTATGGTTCTATCATTATTATATTTATTATTATATTTATTGTCTTTCCAATGTATATATATGTTTAGATTGAACTAACTTATGTTTTTCTCTCAGTATTCATTATTTATTTATTTACTCATTATCATCAGTCGGTCTATTGTGCCGTTGAAAAGAATTGAAATTCTAGCAGATTACCATGTGCCTTTATGTTTCTTCCTGTAGGTTGATGCCTTACCCGGCCGTTTTTCTCCATGTGGCCTTCTGGTGGCTGGTCTGGTCTATGCCCTCCAGTGGTGTTCGTTTCTGATGACATTCCAGACGGATCCTGTTTCGTTTCTACCCTGATTGGTTGAGTTTTTCCTGTTGGAACGAGTTGATGCGAGTTTTTTCCGGTCCGGTGATACAGTTTAGAGATTCTTCGCTACAAAGAAAGAGGAAGAGTTCCTGTGGGAGGTTCTATTTATGGACTGGACTATGGGAGGGGTTACCCTTGTGGGATGGTTTCTGTGTGTTTTTTCTCTTTGCTGCTATGGTTACAGTAAAGATTGAGAATGCAATAGGAGCCTCAGTGTCGTTCATAAAATCATGACTTTACGTCATAAACTAGGAAAATCATGTAATTACTCCTCTTCGAATCGGACATCTGCATGGAGGTTGTATGTTCTCCCCGTGTTTGCGTGGGTTTCCCCCAGGTACTCTGGTTTCCTCCCAAAGACATACTGATAGGGACCTTAGATTGTGAGCCCTATTGTGATAATAATGTCTGTAATGTGCTGAGGAATATGTCAGCGCTATATAAAAGTGCGTAAAAGAAAGAAATAAAATATGTACCCAAAATACACATCATTATAATACAATAATCATAAATACAATATAGGGCTGCACGATATGGGAATTTTGTGCGATTGCGATTAGGGCCCTAAAAATTGCGATAACGATATGCGATGCAATATTTTAAGGGAATTGTACTAGAGGTCTATTTGCTTGGATTTTCAAGGCAAAAGCACACAGAAATTGCTGATAATGCTGAAATGTAGTTATGCTCAACTCAAGAACTGAAATGCACAGTGTTTTTCAAAATAAAACATCTTTTACTAAAGTAAATAACATTTGCATTACTGCAAAAGTACAAAATACAAAACTTGCCATTTTCTTAATAGCACTGCACAGAACAGATAAATAAAATAGAATAGATTTAAGAACATGTGTTCATTAAAATAAGATTTTCCGAACACTGAACAAACAGGAACTTTTTAAAGAACACCATAGTCAGCAGCAGCAATATAAGGTAATATACCGTATTTTTCGCCCTATAAGATGCACCTGCCCATAAGACGCACCTACCCATAAGAGGCACCTAGGCTTTTGAGGAGGAAAATAAGAAGAAAAAAAAAGATTTTGAACCAAAAAGGTGTGCTTTTGGTGGGTTTTGAAGTAATGGTGGTCTGTGGATGACACTATTATGGGGGGTCTGTGGATGACACACTGTTATGGGGGGGGGGGATCTGTGGATGACACTGTTATGGGGGGGGGGATCTGTGGATGGCACTGTTATGGGGGGGGGGGGATCTGTGGATGGCACTGCTATGGGGGGGGGGGAATCTGTGGATGGCACTGCTATGGGGGGGGGGGGGAATCTGTGGATGGCACTGCTATGATGGGGAGGGGGAATCTGTGGATGACACATATATAGCATCTTATGCTATGTGACATCCACAGATCCACCCATAACAGTGTCCCTGCAGTGTGAATGACCCCTAATACAGGGGCTGGGGGCAAGCATCTCGATTAGGAAGGACAGCGGGGATCGGTGCAGTCCCTGTATCCTAATGCACCGTCCCCGCTCACTGTTGTATAATCTTATCTAACCTGCATTGTTAAGATATAAAAATCGTGTGTAATCCAGCTGTATTACTTACAACTAAATTCCGTAGCAGAGAGGAGGCAGGTCAGGAGGACGGGTGGGCGACACCTCACTCACTACGTCACGCGACCGCGCCGCCTGCTTCATTCATAAAGTGGGCGGCGCAGGTGCATGACGTAGTGAGTGACGCCCTCCCGGCCTGCCTCCTCCCTGCTAATGAACTTAGTTGTAAGGTTTACAGCTGGATTACACATGATTATTATATCTTAACAATGCCTACAGGTTAGATAAGATTATACAACAGTGAGCGGGGCCGGTGAATAGAATACAGGGACTGCACTGGTCATTCCCAATCCAGATGCCCAGCCCCTCCTCCCTCTGTTGATACACCCGCCGACCACGCTGTGCGGCATTGCGGCAGCCGTGTATCATTGTAGGTAATCGCAGCATTTTTGGGTCGGCCAAATCGCAATAGTCGATTATCGTGATACGATTGCTTTGGCGATATATCGTGCAGGCCTAATACAATATAATATTCTTTTCATGAAACACAGTATTTCATCTTTACCTGCTAATGCATCCTGAGCCTCAAAAAATGTGCTTAGTCCTCCTTTCACGTAAGCAACGTTACCCTCGTTTTTCTTGCTTGCTTGTTTTTTCAAGTTGTTGGCTGCTAATTTAAGATGTTCGAAACTGAATTTACAAAAAAAAAAAAAGAAGAAAATAAAACATTTTTAGATTAGGATTGGATATTATATATTGATCCCATGCTGTGCAACTACACAGTTATTATAATTATTTAGTTATTATAATTATAGAAGACCAACAATTAAATTCCTTTTCAGACTTGTAAAAATACTTCCAGATCTCTGCAATGATCACAGCACTCATCTCAGTTTCCAATGACTGTTTAGCGGATTCCTGGTGGTACCTTTACATTCCTTCCCTTTGCTTGTAGTGGGCAGATTGTTAGATGGCACATACATGACTATCACTGCCTACAGAGCTGTCTCCAAGGCTCCCTTTTCGGATATAGAGTCTGAGTGCTACTATGGACGTACCGGAGGCTGGGGATCACAGCAACGGTCACTGAAAAGATGTTAGTTAACGTGCATATACGTTCTTGGAATACGTCATGTGTGTTCCTGTGAATTGGGTAGAACCTGGTAATACAGAGAGCGCTCTCCATTCTTGCTTACTACTGTGTTTGGATCAGAAAGCAAGGAAGGTGGCCTTATGGGAACTGTGAGCTTCAGTATTATGTGCAGAGTCCACAAAGGGGGCCGGCAAAGCAGGAAGACCATGTGATGCAATTTCAGCCAATAGCCGCAAAGCACACAGAATGATGTCAGTGAGGGGGCGTTGACAACTTCTCCTGTACTAACCAATCGCATGCAGCAGTAGCTGCATTGTTTGTGGTGTTAAAGGGGTTATGCCTTGATTGATGTAAAAAATTAAAATCAGACATCATAGTACATGATAATCTCTACCAAAGCTAGAACCAGCCCTGTTCCTCACATGGATCCAGAGATCTCCCCATTCATTGCACCAACTGTTCTGCTATATTTATTTCAGGCTGGCAGGAGAGGGGAAGTGTCCTTTCTCAGGAGTATGTCCTTTCTGCTGTGGCTCTTTCCCTGTAACTGGGAGAGCTTCTAACAGAAGAGAGGGCTGGTGACAGTTGAAGATTTAAACTGAGCACGTGCGACCATCTCTGGGAGGTGGAAAAGAAGAAACAGCCGGTGGCACTATACAGATACATTTTATTGAATATGCCAGTGGCTACCCAAAATTTTTCATTACATGCAATTACAAAAATATTTGAAAAATTTTAAATATGCTTCATGGCACAACCCTTTTAAAGGATGAATGAATGGAGAACCTTGGAAAATTGCTTTTGAGGGACCAGAGTAAAAAAAATGAATGGCCATGGCATGTTTAATGACCTTACTATGTGCGTTTGGCTAATGCTGAAAATGCGTCCTGAGATTCAATTTATAGCTGGAATACCTCTTAAAGTAGACATTTTGAAAAATAATATATTTGGTTTGGAGAAGCGACCGCAGTGTTACATGGATGCCAATGAAACCAATGTACTTTATTATAAATAGTGGATGGGTTGATATAATCAAACTACGCAGTTTGCTGCACCAAGGACTAGATGGAAGGTCTTGTTAAAAGCAAGCACAAATACCCCACAAGCAGGACAAATAGTAACACAAATACAGACACTAAAGACAATGCCAAGACTTAAGGACTTAGAGGAGTGAAACAGTTGTTTCCAGAGTCTACAGCGTCTGCTAATCCAGGAAAATAGCCTTTCAGGTCTGAAGGAAGACATTTCCTTAAAGGAAAAAACATAGGCAAGCAAAGCAAAACAGAAGGGCCCAGAATACCTTCAACATCACTTTTTCATAGGTTAAATAGAGGCCAGGAGAGTGAAGAGGCGGCATAAAACAGATGTTAAGAGTAAAACAACTACTGTTTGAATATATAGACTATATTCTATTTATACTTTTTACAATGTGTCCTTTTTTAGCAATTCATATTTTTTTCTTTACTGTTTTTGTCATGTAATTGTATTGTGTTACCGTGTTTTGAAAGGCGACCTTTTTATTAGGATTAGGCTGCATTCACATAGCTCTTTAGCCCTTTTCAAGAATATACAGGTGAAACTCGAAAAATTTGAATATTGTGCAAAAGTTCATTTATTTCAGTAATGCAACTTAAAATTAGAATATTGTGAAAAGGTTCAATATTCTAGGCTCAAAGAGTCACACTCTAGTCAGCTAAATAATCCATACCCCCCGAGAAAAGGGTACCTGAGATTGTGACTTTGGGGTTTCATAAGCTGTAAGCCAAAATCATCCAAATTATAACAAAAGGCTTGAAATATCTTGCTTTGCATGTAATGAGTCTATCTCATATGTTAGTTTCACCTTTTAAGTTGCATTACTTATTAATAAATGAACTTTGCACGATATTCTAATTTTTGGAGTTTCACCTGTACATCTGAATACCCCAAAATGGTATACAGACGTATTCCGCAACAGGTACATTGACTTTAATACAGGGCTCGACAAATCCCAGGCGCCAGGTCGCCATGGCGACCAGGAATTTAGTCCTGGCGCTTGGGTATTTGTCAGCCCGTTTTCAAAGGTGCCCGGGCGATGGGTGCGGAGCTGCCGTTCTGTCCGGAGGCAGCAGCGTTTGAAACAGCTCCGTCACAGCACACAATAGCAGAGACGCTGGCAGCAGGGAGGGGAGGGGCTCGGGAGGAGTGTAATCTGATCCTAGAGTGGAAGCTGCTGCCAGCCCCACCCCTTCCACCAACCAATCAGAGCTGAGGCAAGGCAAGCACCAGCAGCTCTGAGTCACTGACACAAGTACAGGAGGGAGTCTAGAAAGAATTGAATGAGTCTCAGGTTAAAAGAATCTAAAGATCCGACTTAGTTAGAGACTCATTCGATTCTTTGAGTTAAAAGAACAGGTTACACTGAGGCTGTGCTGATGCTTTTGCAGCAGTGATAAGAGAAGTGACAGGACACAGTTTAGATTACAGTGTGAATTAACCCTTTAGGATCAAATTGGCTTCTCAAGGAGATCTATATGTTAAAGGCATCCCTTCTTCTGTCTCATTCAGTAGCTATAGAACTAAGGCTACTTTCACACTTGCGGCAGGATGGATCTGGCAGGCGGTTCACCCTGTCAGATCCGTCCTTCCGCTGTTTCGCCGGACCGCAGCTCTGTCCCCATTGACTATAATGGGGGCAGAGCTCTGGCACAGCACGGCAGTGCATGGTAAAAGTACTGCATGTCCAACTTTTTAGTCCGGCGGCCTCTCACCGCGAACTGCCATGCTGCGCCGGAGCTCCACCCCCGTCCCCATTATAGTCAATAGGGTCCGGGGACGGAGCGGCGGTATATGTAACATGGTATACAGCATTATTGGGGGGGCTCTATGGAGAAGTGGGGGGGAAGCACTATGGGGGCTTTATGACGCGGCTCCGCCTGGCTCCTAACTTTTTTAGCTGGCTCCTAGATTCCAAGGAAATTTGTCAATCCCTGCTTTAATAGGTAAACCAGAGTTGGAAGGATTGATCTCTGGGGTCTTTATGACCCGTTTTCATTTCCTCTCTGGCATTTTCACTGGATAGAATTGAGCAGTCTACCACGTTATTCTGTCTGGCAGAAATGCCAAAAAAGGAACAGAGAGCAGGTAAAACAGAATCCAAAGATGAATCATTTGAACTCCTTTAACCTATTAAAGTCTGGGTAAAGTCAGATATTCAGACGTATACCCTCAACAGAAAGCACTGCAGAGGGCTAAATGCTATGAATGCAGCCTTACTAGTAAAAGATAACCAAACGTAATAATTATCACAGTGACACTTAGGCTATTTTCACACTTGCAGCAGAGTCATCCAGCGACGGAACTGCCTGCCGACAAAACGTATTCCAGCTGAATGCATTTTAAGACTGATCAGGATTCTGATCAGTCTTACAAATGCATTGCAAGAACGGATCCGTATGTCCATTTGTCATACGGACAAACTGATCCGTTACAATTTTTTTTCACATTTTTACCAGTCTGGGCATGCGCAGACCGGAAGGACAGATCCGGCATTTTGAATGCCGGATCCGGCACTAATACATTCCTATGGGCAGGTTTTCAGTTTTTTTGCCCAGAGATAAAACCGTAGCATGCTGCGGTTTTATCTTTGGCCTGATCAGTCAAAAAGACATCCTAATGCATCCCGAAGGGATTGCTCTCCATTCAGAATGCATGGGGATAAAACTGATCAGTTCTTTTCCGGTATAGAGCCCCTAGGAACTCTATGCCTGAAAAGAAAAACGCAAGTGTGAAAGTAACCTTACAAGTGTAGAATGCCAAGAGAGTAACGTAAAGGGGGATTTAGTTAATCCTTAAAGCGTACCTGAGTTTTAAAAAAGAAAAAAAGTTTGCATAATGGCTGTGCTTTATTGTACATTTGTAACTGAAGAGGCAGGTCTTTTTTAGGCTTCCCTAATGACTTCCTAAGCCATATTATTCCCTGTTTCACTTGCATAGTTAGATGCATTTCTCTCACAAGCAGGGGGCATCTCCCTTCTGTTGAACCTACCGGCACTGTATGCAATGACCTCACTTCCCACTATGTTTGTTCTCTTCTAGGGAGCTCAGAAAGCTGATAAGGAGGGGAGACATACAGGAGCTACTCTGCCCTTCAAAAGCTGTGTAGAGGCACTGCTTCTTTAAGGCTCAGAAGTTCAGATAGCTCTGACATGCCACCATTTCCTGTGAATCTTCTATGTCTCTGTTACAGAAGACGGATGTAGCCGAACAACAGGCAGTGGACTGCAACTTAGGTGGAAGTAAGACCCCTAGTGGCCAAGACAGTATAAATTAAAAGTTCTACGATTTTCTAATATACGTTGTGTCTCACATCTTCATCATTTTCAATATATTTTTTTTTTACCCTCAGAGATTTTACTAGATTTTAGGGGACCTATAGTTGTTATAAAGCTGAAGTTTAGTGTTACACATGCCCCTCCCACAATTGTCCATTTAGTCTAAAAACACACAACGCTATATGACAATTACTAGGGAAGAGTCTGGCGGCATCTGGTGCATGCGCAGTGAAGCAAAGTGCCTTGGCTGCATCTGAGCACTGCATATGTCTGGATACTGCCAGACTCTTCTTTGTTAATTTACATTCAGAATACACTAGGGCAGAATCAAAATGTTTACACCACATTTATTGTGTCAAAAAGCTGCTGCCAACAGTAAAGGCTGGACAATTCCTTTAAGCGATTGTCTCAGTGAAACAACCATTTTGCACATGCCCCATCAGGTCCCGTACTCAAAAAGTGGCTCTCAACATTCAAAAGATTTGCAGTTGCAAAATTAGGCAATTTCTTCAGTTATAAAATAACCCCAATTGCACAATAAATGTCTCATAATAATGCATAGTTGCGAGTTTACTCGAAGGAAAACCAGTTTACTTCAAGTTGACTATGTCCCTGAAGTCATGACAGGGAACTGGGAGCTTATTTCCAGTCTCCCCCTCTTTCTACATTCCTGAAATCTTGTCATATTTCTTAGTATAAATATCTTTCTTTGAAAATTTTTCATTAAATGAAATAATTTAACCCTTTAATGTTATTGCTACTGCTTTCAGCCAAACCAGTCTCTGGGCGACTCACTGCTGATCGTGGGGGTGTAGAGAGTCAGACTCCCATGAATTGATATGGATCACCTATTCATTACTAGTGATGAGCGAACTTGCGTTTTCAAGTTTGGCGTACAGGTTTAGGTTATCTAAGAATCCCGTTATGGATTCCGCTACCACGGACCATAACGGAATTCTATGACGGCATGTACCACAGAAGCCTATAAAAGGCATTCCGTCATAATAGAAGTTTATGTTGGCCATAGACTTCTATTATGACGGAATGCAATATGGAATGCCTCTTATAGCCTTCCGTGGTGCATGCCGTCATAGAATTCTGTTATGGTCCGTGGTAGCGGAATCCATAACGACATTCTTAGATAATCCGAACCTTTTACGCCAAACTTGAAAACACAAGTTCGCTCATCACTAGTCATGAATATTTAAAGGATGCCTAAACCTTTACAGAAACCATGATTTATATGATAGCCCAACACAAAGTAGCAACTACCGGTATGTGTGAAGTGATAAGAAAATAAAGTGGTTTTCAAAAAATTTTTATAAATAAAAATCTAAAAAAAAGTGTAGCGTGCATTTGTATTCAGCCCCCTGTACTGTGATACCCCTAAGTAAAATCCAACGTGACCAACTGCCTTCAGAAGTCTCCTAATTAGTAAATAAATGTCCACCTTGGTATAACTACAAATCAAAAGGTTTTGGAACCGCGCTGCTAGAGACTATGTCTCCCGGTCAACAGTGGATAGCAAAAGGGTGTCAGCCGCTCTCCTCGGCACCCAAAGGATCCGATCTTCCCCAGACCTCCTCCTCTGCAGGGTTTAAATAAGATAGGCAGAATAGTGAAGCACCCTTTGCAATCTTTTTATAAAAAGGTTTTATTCTACTCACAAAAGTCGGTAGACAAAAGGCATAAAATACAAATCAGTCGTCACGTTCCTGCCCGACCCGGGTTTCGCTGCCTCGCTTCTTCAGGGGCGATAACTGCGCATGCTTGCAGTCGGGCCCTTTATATAGCCTAGCTGATCTCATTACACAAGCCGGTATAGTTCCGGACCATATACCAAAATACCAAAACAACGATTACAAATCATACATAAGATTACAATTGGTGATCCTTTATATTTAAAACATTAGAATAAGAATAAAAGAGAGTTTCTCTCACTATTACCAATTCATTCATATATATACCCTTTCGGGTTACCGCAATTACATACACTCAGTACATATTTCCAGCCTCCTTCCCAAAATTACTACCCCACATCATAACGGTACCATCTAGTATCCTAAATCCCTTCAACTTTATCTACAGTATCCATAATGCCGTCCCCTAAGCTCCGCCCACTCCTGGGGCGTTGTGCAAATATGCTCCACCCACTCCTAGAGCGTCATTCAGGTACTCTCGGCCCCGCCTCCACCCCTTGACGCCCACATCACGAAACACCACTGTCCAATTGAACAGTCAGGCAAACATGACGTCGCTCAAAGGTCCTTAAGAAGCCAGGTAGAGAAAAGCCGAACGACGTTACTGGTGAGAACACTTTAAAGTATACATGGCTTCAAATCAAATTCTATGTTCAGCCCACTGGGTTGTAGGGTCCCTAGCTGATAGATCCACTCTACCTCTTTTCTATTAATCTGTGCCAGCGAATAAGAGAAAAAGGTAGAGTGGATCTATCAGCTAGGGACCCTACAACCCAGTGGGCTGAACATAGAATTTGATTTGAAGCCATGTATACTTTAAAGTGTTCTCACCAGTAACGTCGTTCGGCTTTTCTCTACCTGGCTTCTTAAGGACCTTTGAGCGACGTCATGTTTGCCTGACTGTTCAATTGGACAGTGGTGTTTCGTGATGTGGGCGTCAAGGGGTGGAGGCGGGGCCGAGAGTACCTGAATGACGCTCTAGGAGTGGGTGGAGCATATTTGCACAACGCCCCAGGAGTGGGCGGAGCTTAGGGGACGGCATTATGGATACTGTAGATAAAGTTGAAGGGATTTAGGATACTAGATGGTACCGTTATGATGTGGGGTAGTAATTTTGGGAAGGAGGCTGGAAATATGTACTGAGTGTATGTAATTGCGGTAACCCGAAAGGGTATATATATGAATGAATTGGTAATAGTGAGAGAAACTCTCTTTTATTCTTATTCTAATGTTTTAAATATAAAGGATCACCAATTGTAATCTTATGTATGATTTGTAATCGTTGTTTTGGAATTTTGGTATATGGTCCGGAACTATACCGGCTTGTGTAATGAGATCAGCTAGGCTATATAAAGGGCCCGACTGCAAGCATGCGCAGTTATCGCCCCTGAAGAAGCGAGGCAGCGAAACCCGGGTCGGGCAGGAACGTGACGACTGATTTGTATTTTATGCCTTTTGTCTACCGACTTTTGTGAGTAGAATAAAACCTTTTATAAAAAGATTGCAAAGGGTGCTTCACTATTCTGCCCATCTTATTTAAACCCTGCAGAGGAGGAGGTCTGGGGAAGATCGGATCCTTTGGGTGCCGAGGAGAGCGGCTGACACCCTTTTGCTATCCACTGTTGACCGGGAGACATAGTCTCTAGCAGCGCGGTTCCAAAACCTTTTGATTTGTCTAAACCAGTGTGAACGACCTACCACACCATTCCGGGACCAGCAGCAGCGCAAGTAACTGTCCGTGTTGGGACACAGGACTGACTTTCTGTTTTTTGTATTTTATTGGTATAACTACAGCTGTTCTGTAAAGGCCTCAGAGGTTTGGTAGAAAACATTAATGATCAAACAGAATCATGAAAACCAAAGAACACACCAGACAGGTCAGGGATAAAGTTGTGGAGAAGTGTAAAGCATGGTTAGGTTATAAAAAATACGTCCCAAAGTCTGAACATCTCACAGAACACTGTTCAATCCATCATTCGAAAATGGAAGGACTATGGCACAACTACAAACCTACCAAAACATGGCCATCCACCTAAACTGACAACCCAGGCACGGAGAGCACTATTAGAGTAGCAGCCAAGAGGGCCATGGTTATCCTGGAGGAGCTACAGAGATCCAAAGCTCAGGTGGGAGAATCTGTCTGCAGGACAAATATTAGTTGTGTACTGTACAAATCTGGCCTTTATGTTAGAGTGGCAAGCCATTTTTGAAAGGAAGCCATAAGAAGTCCTGTTTGCAGTCTGCCACAAGCCATGTAGGGGACACAGCAAACATGTGGAAGAAGGTGCTCTGGTCAGATGAGACCAAAGTTGAACTTTTAGGCTTCAATGCAAAACGCCATGCATTGTGGAAAACTATCACTGCACATCACCCTGAACACACCATGCCCACCATGAAACATGGTGGTGGCAGCATCATGCTGTGGGGATGATTTTCTACAGAAAGGACAGGGAAGCTGGACAAAGTTGTTGCAAGATGGATGGAGCTAAATACAAGGCAATCCTGGAGGAAAACCTGGTAGAGGCTGCAAAAGACTGGGGCGGAGGTTCAACTTCCAGCAGGACAACGCCCCTAAACATACAGTCAGAGCTACAATGGAATGGTTTAGATTAAAGCATATTCATGTGTTATAATGGCCCAGTCAAAGTCCAGACCTAAATCACATTGAGAATATTTGGCAAGACTTAAATTGCTGTTCACAGACGCTCTCCAGCCAATCTGACTGAGCTTCAGCTTTTTTTGCAAAGACGAACAAGCAAAAATTTCAGCCTGTGGATGTGCAAAGCTGGTAGAGACATACCCTAAAAGACTAGCAGCTATAATTGCAGTGAAAGGTGGTCCTACAAAGGATTGACTACGGGGGCTGAATACAAATGCACGCCACACTTTTCAGATATTTATTACAAATTTTGAAAACTATGAATCATTTTCTTTTCACGTCACACATACTTGCTACTTGTTGCGACAGCCGCCAAGCCTCACTAGGAGACATGTCTGGAATTAGTTTTAATATATCAGCCCACGGGCAACAGCCCTGAGGTCTCTCTCCCATTTCTCCAAAAATTTTAAGCAAAGTCATGCGTTTGTCATGTAGGATTTTATACAATTTAGATATGTTCCCCTATCTTTCTTCCATTTTGCTACAGTTTCGAATACACCGTTATATGGGTCTTTAGCTCTAGGGAAACCCTATTTTTGAGCTACTACAGCATGTTGTAGCTGCAAATATTTGGAAAAGTCCTCCTTCTGTAGCCCAAACTCATTCTGTGGTTGCTGAAACTTTTAATTACTTTATCATTCAGTAAAGATTTAGATACCATTGAACTCCCGGGAAAACCATTTAATTGAATCACACAAGCTAGAACATTCTGATCCAATAACTACTGCTCTAAGAGTCGCAGTCTTACATGAATTAGAAAAAAAATGCATCCGGTTTGATTTTACATTTTATAATAAAAATTTTTTTTTTTTAAACGTAAACATTTAAAAACAAACAAACATAAAAACGGTCAAGACAGGACCTCCATTTACCTTGCAGTTGAGTGATTTTCTATCAGATACCAAGTAGCAGAAAAATTCTCCCTATTGAAGTCCGCAGTCTTTCCAGGAAACAATGCCTCGATGTCCGAGTGCGGGAGCTTTTCCCTGCAAAAGTACAAGAAAGAGGTTTATACTGCACACAAAAGGCAAGAAATGAAAATACACATTCATTTTGCTGTCACCAGAACAACAAACTACAACATATTGTTTAGTTGTCATTGACTGTAATGTAAAGTGAGTCATTTTCAGTCACACTACGAGAGCATCATGGGTTAATAGAGGATCATCTGCCATCAGAGGCCTCATCTCTCGCACACACAACTCTTCTCGCACTTTGGAGGACCCGTCACATCTGGCCTTTACCAGGACAGCCAACTGATTTCAATAGGCACCGCGTAATGCTTCATACGTCCTGTGGAGGCACCACAGGGAAATAAAACATTTACTGCCAGTTTTCCCTCACAGATTATAGCCGATTCCTGGGGGTCATAGCGCGAGACACCATGTGAGTTGATCTTTGGGAGGCCGTTCTAAGATTTAAAAAAAAAAAAAACCTGCAGATAGTGGACAACCCAGCCACATGTGGCGAAAAAGATGTGATGTCTCTGAAGTGGAATTGCATGCAGAAAACCACAGTGTTTTTACAGTAGCAGTGAATGGATGAGAATTCTATTAGATAAAATATAAGATCAGGATATCCAGTGTAAAGGAATCAATAAAGAAAAAAAAATGTCGGACAGGGGAGGGGGTTAAAGGAGGATCATTTTCCCTAATTTAAAGCGTAGACTAATCCCTGCTAAAGGAGTCACACCCTGATGGCAAATGTACTCCGTGCTCGTGCCTATCCCTAGACACCCTAGCTAGCCCTATAGGAAAGAAGGTATGAAAAATAGAGCATAAGTAAGTTCTCACGTGCACAAATGGCAACCTAGTATCTGTCTCTACGCATTTTTCCCCATACCGAATTCATCAGGAGGCCAATGAGACATAACTTTTTAACAAGATTTAAAGGGGTTGTCTCATCACAGACAATGGGGGCACCTATATTGAGAACGGAGCCCCGAAAGTGGTGGATGCGCAGCCGCCCTCCATTCATTTTCTAGGGCTCAGCTATTTGTCTGGCTCATAGAAGTGAATGGGAGCTGTGGCCGGTCATGCTCGGTACGCTCCCATTCCTTTCTATGGCGAGTGCACGTGGTGGTGGCCGGACAGGAGTCCTCCAGCCACCACTTTGCAGGGCTTCGTTCCCAGCGGTGGGACCCACACCTATAAGACAATGGGGGCATATCCTAGCAATATGCCCCTATTGTCGGAGAAGAGACAACCCCTTTAACAAATTTCATCCATGTGCTGCAGAAAATGTCTGCAATAATATCCACACATACCTTGATATTGGTGATTTTTAAGCCGCAGGATGTCAGTTTATGAAGGGGAATTGTGCTGCAGATTTTACCCTTTACAATGCAAACAAGTCCGCAGCATTTTTGTGACAAATTTCACAGTGAAATATACGTTATTTGGTGCGGGTTGCGCTGCTGTGGAAGTACGGCAGACACACTGTAGAGTTTCTGCCTCTGAAAATCAGTTGCAGACCAGTCAACTGTGGCTATACCCTTAAAGGGGTTTTACAGTTTGCATCAAAATACAATAAAATCATCATTTATGAAGATAGCTGCAATTTTGCAATGTATTTCTTGTACCTTTATTGTCCCCATTTTCAGTTCTGGGCTGTGATCACATGAGTTTGTCCATGCAGCATTTTCTTACTTCCTGTGACGTCCATGGGCGTGTCAAAGCAGCAACAGGGGCAGTGATAGGGGAGTGGCTATGTAACTAGCTGGGGGGAGGAGCTATAAACTAGCTGTGGCAGAGAAAGGAGAAGTGCATCATGGGTTTGGTTGGATACATCAAGAGGAAGCGCTTCATACAGGATGTAACAAACCAGAGTGACTGATTTACATGGTAAAAACTGGTCAGGAGAGTCCCCAAAAATATAAAGCATGGGAAAGATGTACATGAGGCAAGCAACCACATGAGCCTATCTGTTTAAAGCCATAGTAATCCCGGAAAAACACCTTTAAAAAGGGGTATTAGGGTTCTATTTAGTTATCCTCTATCTACAGCTAGTTACATAGACACTCCCCTATCACTGCCCCGCCCATGGACATCAGAAAGAGCTGCATGGACATGGTCATGTGACCACAACCCAGAACGGAAGATCGGAGCAATAAAAAGGTAATAGAAATACATTACAAAATTACAACTATTATCCTATAGGATATTGATGCAAACCGGGAAACCCCTTTAAGGCTCCCAACTGGGCGTCACCCAGTTAAACCAGGCACAATTTACTGGAATTCGCCATTATGCCTCCATACTAGTAAATCAGATTAAAGAATTTGTGCATTACTCACAGACATGTGGACTCAAGTTTCTCCGCTTCCCATGCAGCCTTGGGAATTGCAAGGGGAGAAAAGTAACCTGGATTACAGTGTAGATCTGTCTGGCTGAGCTCATGCGCTGGAGATCAGGCCTCCCACATACCCATGTTTTCATAGCTCACTGCTGACATGTTCCTCACTGAGAACTTTAACACTCGGGAAAGAAAGGATATGCTACGAGGGGCAATCCTAATGGGACCTAGGTGGCCAGGTCATGTAATGAGTAAAGACAAAACAGGAACCTAACATTGAGCCAGGCAGCGGGGGTCAGAGCGGTGATTGACTTCTAATACACGGGTGTTAGAACAATTTCTACTTATTCAATGCTGGGAACGCTGAAGAAGAGTCTGATCACACTACAGGACTGCACATGAATCCGGCTGCCATACTCCATCATGTGTCATACCTGGACTCCGTTCAGAAGAAAAGGCTGCATTATTTTATTAGCATATTATGCGCTTTGTGGTTGCAAATCAAATCTCTTAAGCCCAATGCTAATTTTTTCAGTTACTTATTGGTAGATCATAACTTATTTAAGAAATAAGAAAAATAAAAAAAGAGCTTTATTTGGACTCCAGCGTAATAGCTGATTTACAGCCTTGACAAATGGCAAGAAGCGAATTAGCGGGGGCTTAAATCACCGCACAAGGCCGTTAACTTGTCACAGCACGGTAAATCATTGCAGCACACAGAAAAAAGCTTGCCAATTTAGACTCCTGAGCGAAACCGCCATAGTGTAGGCATGGGTGAGGATACTTGGGGTACTCGTAACCTTAAAGAGGACCTGTCACCGCTCCTGACAAGGTCTGTTTTAATAGCGTCATGCATTCCCCATGTAATAACAATTCTGGAACATCTATTCTTATGGCTCTGTGTTGTGCCCTTCCTTTATTGCAAACTGCTAGCAATTCATTCATAACTTCTAGCAGGCATAATAAAGGTCCAGATGGGTGTTACCAGTTGGGGGGGCAGGCATCCCTACACAAATATTAATTATATATTCTTTTGTTAGGATATCAGTTTTTGACTAGAGATGGTTTGACCTTTAAGGTCCCTTTCACACGGGCGAGTATGCCGCACGGATGCGATGCGTGAGGTGAACGCATTGCACCCGCACTGAATACCGACCCATTCATTTCTATGGGGCTGTTCAGATGAGCGGTGATTTTCACGCATCACTTGTGCGTTGCGTGAAAATTGCAGCATGCTCTATATTCTGCGTTTTTCACGCAACGCAGGCCCCATAGAAGTAAATGGGGCTGCGTGAAAATCGCAAGCATCCGCAAGCAAGTGCGGATGCGGTGCGATTTTCACGCACGGTTGCTAGGAGACGATCGGGATGGAGACCCGATCATTATTATTTTCCCTTATAACATGGTTATAAGGGAAAATAATAGCATTCTGAATACAGAATGCATAGTAAAACAGCGCTGGAGGGGTTAAAAAAAAAATAAAAAAAATTAACTCACCTTAGTCCACTTGATCGCGGCCCGGCATCTCCTTCTGTCTCCTTTGCTGAACAGCATTAATTACAGGTAAAGGACCTTTGGTGACATCACTCCGGTCATCACATGATCTTTTACCATGGTGATGGATCATGTGATGACCGGAGTGACGTCACCAAAGGTCCTTTACCTGTAATTAATGCTCACCACAGGTCCTGTTCAGCAAAGGAGACAGAAGGAGATGCTGGGCTACGCGATCAAGGGACTAAGGTGAGTTAAATTATTTTTTATTTTTTTTTAACCCCTCCAGCGCTATTTTACTATGCAGTCTGTATTCAGAATGCTATTATTTTCCCTTATAACTATGTTATAAGGGGAAATAATACAATCTACAGAATACCGATCACAAGCCCGAACTTCTGTGAAGAAGTTCGGGTTTGGGTACCAAACATGCGCGATTTTTCTCACGCGAGTGCAAAACGCATTACAATGTTTTGCACTCGCGTGGAAAAATCGCAGGTGTTCCCGTAACGCACCCGCACATTTTCCCGCAACGCCCGTGTGAACCCAGCCTAATACCGCCACTGATCAGCAGAATGAGAGGGACGTGGCTCCAGGGTTTCCCTTTATTTGCTTAGACAGGCGCAGGGCCATACAAGAGTGTGACTGTGCGTGGTACTGCACCCTTCCATACCGACCAGGTACCTTCAATACCTGACTCACACAAAACTCCATTAATGGGTCACTTCCATTACAAAAAGGGCATTTTTAAACTCAATATTGACAAACTTTTTTTTTTTTTTTTCCCATTTTTCCTCTTTCATTTCGGGAGTATTATGCCACTGAAAATTAAACTGTTCAACATGAATAAAACTTCCTAAGTAGACAAGTAATTGTCAGTTTACTGCTGCTGTGAGGGGAAGATGTTGTCTGAAGGGTAAGCCTTGTGGGATGACTTTATGACAGCTCTATTGTTCTATAACATAATAGGATAACATTGTATTGATTAGTGTAATGTGTGATGGGGGCTCTCTGGTCGTAGTGACAGAGTTAAGTGACACTGTTCCCATACTAAGGGTCCATTCAGACGTCCGTAGTGTATTGTGGATCCGCAAATTGCACAATGGCGGAACGGATGCGGACGTGTGAATGGAGCCTAAAAGTCCAAACAAAGAGGAAGTTTAAAGGGCAAGGACAGGAGGTAGAATACATGGAGCGATATCAAAATATCCAGGAAATAATCCACCTATTTTCATTAAAAGAAAATACAAAGAATCGCCACATGCTGGTTGTTAAAGGTTTGTCCAGTTTTAGAAAAACACAGCTGCTTTCTTCCAAAAACAGCACCGCACCTGTCCACAGGTTGTGTCCGGTATTGCAGCTCAGCCCAATCCACTTCACTAGAGCAGAACTGCAATACCAGAGGTGTATTGATGTGTGTCTAATCCTGGACATCCCCTTTAACATGTAATAAAGAAATATGAATGGAAGTGTCCCATTAATCACATTATTCTGAAAAGTGATTTCACTTCTAATATAGATTGCACTTCAAGTCCCCACCGCTTTCAAGAGCCCTGTCAGTGAATAGAACATGCTTGCTTACGCTCGGATTCAACGCAGATTTGAAGTGAAATTTGAGATGGCAAAAAAATAAAAAAAAATAAACAGCGTGTGGACAGATACGGCTATGTACGAAAACGCTAAGATATGTCAGTTCTCCAGTAGATGGCAATGTCATCCCAGGAAACGAGAAAGAACTGGGCCGTGGGAAGATCTACTTTGACAATAAGTGGGTGGCTTAAAAATGACTTGGAACCTACTTTACTTTTCAGAATTCTTTTTTATTACTGGGTCTGATCTCTGGTATTGACCCGGCACAACATACACAACAACAAACACTGCTTTGAGTTCTGCATCGAGAGCGCTGCTCTGGATCTCAGCGTCTGCCGCTCCGTAATTTGGCAGAACAAAAAATAAAACATGTGCTGGGTCGGCAGTTGTAAGGAACAGCTGTTTAAGTGCACGCGGTATTTTACATTGGAAAAAAGGGGAAAAAGAAATCAAGACAATAGTCGCGTATGATCTGAAGGACGAAGGATGCAAAATATTCCCAAGGAATAGCAACAGTACAGCTAGGGTCATATACAGTACTTGAGAACCTCTGCATCTGTATGCCGCAGCATTAGAAATCTAACGTAGATATGATATATCCATTAGCAATGCATGTCAACGGTGTGGATTTGTTAGATTTACACATCCTATTACTAAGAGACCGATATTAGGCCAGGGTCACATGTGACTGATTAGCTGCAGATTTGCCGTCGCAAATATTCGTGCGGTAAATCCGCAGCATTGTAGTACAGAACCAGCAAAGTGGGTGAGAATTTCGGAATTCTCATCCACATGCTGCATACAAAAAAAAAAACACGGCAGAAAAAGGTGCGGCATTACGGATGTGAAATCCGCAGCATGTCAATTTATACAGCGGATTTCTCCTGTGTATTTCACACTTTGCAATGGAGGGTGAAATCCTATGGCTTTTCCGCAGTAAACAGCGGTTTTTCAATCAGTTGTGAACCCAGCCTTAAGCTCCGTGGCCCATTTTTTCTATACGGTTTCCAACAGTAATAACGGCCTAATTTGTGTGTTTGATTTGTACTACTAGTGTCAAAAGGAACTATGACTTATTAGCGTGAAAAGGAACGGACTTACAACATTTAATACATTTGTTACAAAGTAAACTAAAAAAAAAAAAAAAACACACAGACAATAATGACACATAGGCCATTAAAATAAAAAAATAAACTGAAAGATTTTAAATGATAAAAAGGAAAAATTCAACATAACCAATTCCCCCTCTCCCCCATTACTAATGCCTCCCAGGTCTACCACTGGTCTCTACACTCTGCCCACTGCAGCCTATCACTGGTTGTAGCCCTCACCACTACAGTCAATAACTCGCTAAGCGGTCACATGTCTGTCGAATGGAAGCAGAAAATAGAGACTAGCAGCGGACCGGGAAGCTTTGTAACTGGAGTTGTGGGGTGAATCAGTAACGCAACTATGACTTCTTTTATCATTTTATTATCATTTTCAGTGTTTTTTTATTTATTTATTTTTTATTTTAAAAGGCCGGACAGCCCTAGAAATACTTGGAATATTATTAAACAAAAAAATTGATGGAATCCTTGATCTGTCCAACAGGTAAAGGCAAAAATAATTTGATTTCTGATTTTAAAAAAAATATATTGAATAGAAAAAAAAAAGTCAAGAAAAACTTTTATAATATTTTGAAACATATTAAACAAATAAATAGGATTATAAAAAACTAGGGCTGCAACGATTACTCAAATCGATCCAGAAACTCGACCCAAAAAAATCCTCGATGCAAATTTTTTTGCATCGAAGATTCATTTGTGTCATGTAACCACGGAGCGCGAGTGAAGCGCTTGCTATTACTCACGCTTAGTGGTTTTCCGCCGGCCCACACCGCGCTGCACTGTATCCTGACACATTGTCAGGACACAGGGCACTTGCAGAGCTGAGGGCATAGAGAACTGATGGCATGGGGGGGGGGTGATGGCACAGAGGACTGATGGCACTGGGGGGAGCTGATGGCGCTGAGAACTGATGGCAGGGGGGTCTGATGAGTTTTTATAAAAGAAAACGTTCTTTAATTTTTTTTTTTCTTATTAGAGTACAGTACTCGATTAAATCGATAGAATTACTTGATTACTAAAAAAAAAAATCGATAGCTGCAGCCCTATATAAAACATAGCGGAAAAATTCCATGTACCATATTTAATGCTGATCTGTAAGAGAGCTGCGGCTGCTTTCACAGCCTCACAAACCGTCTAAAAAAGCAGCATGTGGACAAATTAAAACAATAAAACGCTGCTGAGGTCTTCACTGGGAA
Source organism: Bufo bufo (assembly GCF_905171765.1). Lineage (NCBI taxonomy): Eukaryota > Metazoa > Chordata > Amphibia > Anura > Bufonidae > Bufo > Bufo bufo. Next base: position 368,025,972 of record NC_053393.1, on the reverse strand, counting down.
GAGTTAAGGTTGAGATCCTCAGACTCGGGCCACCCAGCTAGTCTGCAAATGCACTGTCCTGCATTCCCAATGGATTTCCTATCAGTCAATTTTGGGACATTTTATATAAACATTCTCCAAGAAATGACTAAAGGCTCCTTTACCTTCACGCGGGGCGTTTCCTTGGCTTTCATTTTAAGACCTTCATCAGAAGATTAATCTGTGTATTTGATTTTGCTCACCCTTGTTGGGAAGAAACCGCACGGTTTTCAGACTATTTCTGTTCATCGCTTTCAAAGTGAAAGAGAAGGAAACAGAATTTCTGATGGCGCTCCCATTCAGCTCAGCGTAAGCAAAATCAAAAAGGGATTACGAGTTTGCTTTATGTATACAATGTAAGTTCTAAATACGACTAGGGTAATCAGAGTCACGTCTTGGAAGGAGAAGGCGATTTGAAATTATTGGCGTGCCAAGTGTTCAATCTGTAATATGCACTACCCGAGATTCTAACTAATGCCGACCTTATATTTATTTACACGTACCACAATCATCCAAGCTGACCAGATCAGAATGCAAAAAAGTAATATTAAATCCCCGAATATTAAAACAGTTACAAGAATATTATATGTCTACATCAAAGTAACAAAAACTGCAAACCTGGATCTAACAAACCTAAACCACCAGTTAACTGGGACATTTGAAAATAATTTGCTTAAAGGGGTTATTTCATAATTAATGTAAAAAACTGAAAATAAGACACCATATAGTACATGACAATCTCTTTCTAACAAAGCCAGAACCAGCCCTGTACCTCACATGGATCCAGAGATCTCCCCATTCATTGCTGGAATTGCTCTGCTAGATTTATATCAAGCTGGCAGCTTAGGGTGGTGAACAGGAATCAAGAAGCGCATGCACATGATCGTTGGATGTTTTGTAATTTTCAGTTGTCCCTGAGGTGGTGGCTGGAGATTAGCTGTAATGATGTCTACCCGTGGACTACATATGGAGACTGCAGATTCTGCTTTCTGTCTATCACTCACCCAGAATATAGAACATTACAGAGAAGTACTGAGCAGTATAGATGTGAATAAAGCACTTGGGTTGAGATATAACACTGTTAGTTGGTGCTCACTGCTCCTCTCCTTACTATTTCCATAGACTTCTATGGGATGATATAATTTTGTGTACACTGAGCTGACAAGCCATCTTGGTCTCTCAAGACAGATTTATCGCAGAATTAAGGTCTCTTGCACATGAGCGACTTGGAACGAGTCGCAGAGTCTCTTCAGTTAAAAAAAAGGAGGTTTGACGTGCAAATTGAAGCATTTTTATCTCCAACTGCGCTCAGGGTTTCTGTTTTTACATCTGACTTGTATTCACTCGCCATCCGTTTTTCATCTACAGTATGTGAAAAAAAAACTGAAAAATAAACTGCATCACTTAGCAACCATAAGTGAAAAACAGACCATATATGTATGCCGTCCATGTCCTGGCAGTTTTTTTTCTCACTGGCCCATCAACTTGAATGGACTATTACTGCATGAAAAACAATGAAGGTAGCACATGCTACGAAGTTTCCTGGACAGATAATCAGTGAAATAGAATGCTTACATGCATATTCCCATTGAAATCAATAGATTAGTTGTAAAAACGGACTGCATCTGAACAGAGATATCAACGATGTTAAACTATCCTTAAAGAAAATGTTAGTTTAAAAAAAGGGGGTGAGGAAGAAAATTGCTGACAACTGGCAAACAAGGCATTTTTATCGGATAGTATATATTACAAACTTTCTTGTACTAGTTAGTGACCATTTAAACTTCATATTACAGGTGGTTAAAAAGTTTTTAAACCCTATACAAAAATTCCTCCTACTACAGGTGTACAGTCTTTCTTAGCTAGACATGAATGAACTTGGATGATAAAGGAGGTCTCCTGCTTGACCACCTCCTCTATAAGAAAGAGTATAGAGCTGCACACAATGCTCAGTTCTATCTCTGGTGGACCCAGTCTGTCCATGTATTTTTGGCTGGCCATTCAGCTTCGCTTTTGGTATGCAGGAAACAAAGAGAACAAGAACACTTAACAAAATGCAAATACCACTACGTTTGCATCAGAGGCGTAAGGAAAGTGGCATCTTGACGTAAACCTCTTGTCTGGCTAAGTATGTATAGCAAGTTATGTCATCGCTCAGTACACTTTCTGCAGAGATACAATCAAAAGGACACAAAGAGATGTGGCGTAAAGCCAGGACACTACACGTTGGATTTCAACAAGTGATTCATTTGTTATACACATGGCACATCCAGCTGAAGATACAAAAACCAAGTGGATGGATAGATTGCAAGTCTTTCACACCCACAAAGTCTCCTCTTGCTGTTCTGAAGATTACTTTACACAAGTGCTACACTCATAGACATTTCATTTTATAAGCTGGTTCCATTACAAAAACCTGGATATGATTCAGGAAAAAAAACAACTTACAGGTCATCACTTGTGCAACTCTTAGCAAGCTACCAGTTGTCCTATCTACCTTCACAAGCAGAATATCATAGACACCTATAAAGAATGCAGGAGGCTTTCCAGAACTTAAAAAGTGTAAGGCCCCTTTTCACACGGGCGAGTTTTCCGCGCGGGTGCAATGCGTGAGGTGAACGCATTGCACCCGAACTGGATCCGGACCCATTCTTTTCTATGGGGCTGTGCACATGAGCGGTGATTTTTACGCATCACTTGTGCGTTGCGTGAAAATCGCAGCATGCTCTATATTGTGCGTTTTTCACGCAACGCAGGCCCCATAGAAGGGAATGGGGCTGAATGGAAATCACAAGCATCCGCAAGCAAGTGTGGACGCGGTGCGATTTTCACGCATGGTTTCTAGGTGACGATCGGGATGGGGACCCGATCATTATTATTTTCCCTTATAACATGGTTATAAGGGAAAATAATAGCATTCTTAATACAGAATGCTAAGTAAATTAGGGATGGAGGGGTTAAAAAAATTAAATAAAAATTAAACTCACCATGGTGATTGACCATGTGATGGACCATGTGATGAGCGCAGTGACATCACCAAAAGGTCCTTTTCCTCCCAGGTCCTCAAAGAAGAAAGAAAGAAGACAAGCCGGGCTGCGCGAACAAGTGGATGAGGTGAGTTTAATAAAAAAAAAAAAATAATTTTAACCCCTCCATCGCTAATTGACTTATCTGTATTAAGAATGCTATTATTTTCCCTTATAACCATGTTATAAGGGAAAATAATAAAATCTACACAACACCTAACCCAAACCCGAACTTCTGTGAAGAAGTCCAGGTTCAGGTCTGGGTACCAAACATGCCGATTTTTCTCACACGAGTGTAAAACACATTAAAATGCTTTGCACTCGCGCAGAAAAATCACGCATTTTACCGCACCGCACCCGCATCTTGTCCAGCCCTCACACGCGATGCCCGTGAGAAAGAGGCCTAACTGCCATTCTTTTTTTATTTTTGTAATGTGTAGGGGCAGTGATACTGAACATTTTTGTAATATAGTTTAATTACTGAAATCGTACATTTCTATTAGAAAAATAGCTTTAAAGTGGCCCATTTTGATCCTTAGCAACGCTCCTCTGTTTTCTGTTTAAATAACAGTGAAGACTTGCTCAACACTAACTGTGTTATGTAAACAGAAGACAGAGGAGCGTTGCTAAGGCTCAAAATGGGACAATTTAGAGATATTTTTCTAATAGAAATGTACGATATCAGTAATTAAAGTATATTACAAAAATGGTTAGAATCACTGCCCCTACACATTACAAAAAAAAAATAAAAAAATAGAATGACAGTTACACTTTAAATACTGAACCTACCATTAGGATAGGTCATCAATAGCAGAATGGCAGAAATCGGACTCCCAGAACTCATAGAAAGAACCACAACACACCATACACTGTTTAGTGGCTGGGAAGAGGGTATGAAAATTAGCTCAATACAAGCTCTGTCTCTGTCGCCATCAGATATAAAGTAACTTTTCTATAGGTCAATGTTTGTCCTTTTAAACAGTTCTTGAGACATGAGATTGAGAGAGCACTGGCTTAACATGGTGGGAGGCCTACTCAGGATTCAGGGGATACTATATCTCCTTATGGAGAGTGCCTAATGTAATGCAAGATCAGTCCTATTCACGTTAGATTCTTGCAGCACCTGCCCGTGTTGTAAAGCTGAGGCCAGCACAACTCACTTCACTGCTCATGTGCCGCATGGTGCTGGAGCTAGCTTGTGATGATGTATCTCGGTCATAGGGACCTCAATCCAACCAGAAAGAGGGGTGAATATTTTGGAGTGCAAGGGCATCCTCATGCTAAAACTTCTTTTTTTCAGATACTGCAGGAACTAATAGTATAAAACAGTTTAACCACCTCAGTTCCCCTAGCTTAAACCCCCTTAATGACCAGACCACTTTTTACACTTCTGCACTACACTGCTTTCACGGTTTATTGCTCGGTCATACAACTTACCACCCAAATGAATTTTACCTCCTTTTCTTCTCACTAATAGAGCTTTTATTTGGTGGTATTTCATTGCTGCTGACATTTTAACTTTTTTTGATATTAATCGAAATTGACCGAAATTTTTGCAAAAAAATGACATTTTTCAATTTCTGTTGTAAAATTTTTCAAATATAACTACATTTCTATAATAATTTTTCTCTAAATTTATTGTTCTACATGTCTTTGATAAAAAAAAAATGCAATAAGTGTATATTTATTGGTTTGGATAAAAGTTATAGCGTTTACAAACTATGGTGCAAAAATGGGAATTTACGCACTTTGACTTTCTGAGCACCTGTCATGTTTCCTGAGGTTCTACAATGCCCAGACTGTAGAAACACCCCACAAATGACCCCATTTCGGAAAGTAGACACCCTAAGGTATTCGCTGATGGGCATAGTGAGTTCATGGAAGTTTTTACTTTTTGTCACAAGTTAGCGGAAAATGATTTTATTTCTTACAAAGTCTCATATTCCACTAACTTGTGACAAAAAATAAAATTTACATGAACTCACCATACCCCTCACGGAATACCTTGGGGTGTCTTCTTTCTAAAATGGGGTCACTTGTGTGGTATTTATACTGCCCTTGCATTTTAGGGGACCTAAAGCGTGAGAAGTAGTTTGGAATCCAAATGCGTAAAAAATGCCCTGTGAAATTGTAAAGATTCTCATTGGAATTTAGGCCCCTTTGCGCACCTAGGCTGCAAAAAAAGTGTCCCACATGTGGTATTGCCGTACTCAGAAGAAGTAGGGCAATGTGTTTTGAGGTGTATTTTTACATATACCCTTGCTGTGTGAGAGAAATATCTCACACACAGTATGGGTATATGTAAAAATACACCCCAAAAACACATTGCCCTACTTCTCCTGAGTACGGCGATACCCCATGTGTGACACTTTTTTGCAGCCTAGGTGCGCAAAGGGGCCCAAATTCCAATGAGTATCTTTTAGGAGGGCATTTTTAGACATTTGGATTCCAGACTTCTTCTCACGCTTTAGGGCCCCTAAAATGCCAGGGCAGTATAAATACCCCACATGTGACCCCATTTTGGAAAGAAGACACCCCAAGGTATTCCGTGAGGGGCATGGCGAGTTCATAGAATATTTTATTTTTGGCACAAGTTAGCTGAAAAATATTTTTCTTTTTTTTTTTTTTCCTCTTACAAAGTCTCATATTCCACTAGCTTGTGACCAAACTTTTTTTTACATGAACTCGCCATGCCCCTCACGAAATACCTTGGTGTGTCTTCTTTCCAAAATGGGGTCACATGTGGGGTATTTACCTAAAGCGTGAGAAGAAGTCTGGAATATAAATGTCAAAAAATTTTTACGCATTTGGATTCCGTGAGGGGTATGGGGAGTTCATGTGAGATTTTATTTTTTGTCACAAGTGGAATATGAGACTTTGTAAGAAAAAAATAAATAAATAAATAAAATTTCCGCTAACTTGTGCCAAAAAAAATAAAAATCTTCTATGAACTCGCCATGCCCCTCAAAAGTGATCTTTATAGCGCCGCAGCGACTTTACGGTGTTTTTGCAGTGATCAGAAAAAAATAATTCTGTCACTGCGGTGGGGCGGACTGAACGCAAGTGTGCGCACAAGATCAGGCCTGATCGGGCGAACACTGCGTTTTTTGTAGAGCCTATAGAACATGTCCTATTCTTGTCCGCAATTGCGGACAATAAAAGGCATTTTCTATATAGTTCTGGCAATGTGCAGATCCGCAAAATGCAGAAAGCACATTGCTGGTGTCCGTGTTTTGCGGATCCGCGGTGTCCGTGTTTTGCGGATCCGCGGATTCGCAAAACACATACGGACGTCTGAATGTAGCCTTACAGGGGGGTGATCAATGACAGGGGGGTGATCAGGGGTTAACAAGTGACGGGGGGGGGGGGGGTGTAGTGTAGTGTGGTGATTGGTGCTACTTACAGAGCTGCCTGTGTCCTCTGGTGGTCGATCCAAGCAAAAGGGACCACCAGAGGACCAGGTAGCAGGTATATCAGACGCTGTTAACAAAACAGCGTCTGATTTTGTTAACAGCATCTGATATACCCTTCAGGGGTTAAAAAAAAAATCGCATCTACTGCCTGACCGCGAATGATCGCCGCTGGCAGGCTGTAGATCAGTTTGTTTACCTTCCGATCCTGTGTGCGCGCGTTCACAGGAAATCTCGCGTCTCGCGAGATGACGCGCCAAGGAGGAACAAACCAACCGCCCGCAGGACGCATCCCTGCGTTAGGCAGTCGGGAGATGGTTAAAGGCTATGTACACCTTCAGAGGCAATTTTTTTTATGACTGCATGCTACTCATTTTTGGCTAAAAATCATTTTTTACATTGGCTTTTATTAAAAATATTGAGCTGTTCTGTCACAAAGGGTTAACAGTTTTTCTATCGGTGTGACTGGTACTTTCAATTTGTGCCGTCATCTATAAACCTTATCTCTAAACTACTAAAATGTCATAAACACTTATTTAAGCCACATTCTTATCAATAAGATAAGAACTGAGCTATAATGGGTGTTTAAGGTCAGAGAGCAGATATAAGGAGTCCATCATCTCCTGGTCTGACAGAAAATCTAAAGGGGGCTTCTAGAACATGTCAGCTCTGTACAGAAAAACGGATGCCATATTTTTAATAAAGACCAATGTAAAAAAATATTTTTTGCTCAAAATGAGTACAATGCAATAATAAAAAAAGAAATGCCCCCAAAAGGTGTACATAGCCTTTTAAGCCATGGTGGCAGTTTAGGGGTGCAAAAAGTACTGACCAACAGGGGCGGACTGGCCATAGATCCTACAGGGAAACTTCTCGGTGGGCAAATGCCCAGAGGGCCACCTGGGCCCCACTCACAGCCGCCAGCCAGGTAAGTAATGATCTGACACTCCATGAGTTAATTAACACTGGAAATAGTAAAAACTTATGCAACTGGTCAGCGGCCGCAGGTGCCCTCCTGACTCCAACTGTATTGCCATCTTGTGGCAACTGGAGTGGAAGGAAGAACGTGACCACTGGCGCTGGCCACCACAGAGGGACAGCTTCTGGAGAGGTATTTTGTGCTGCCTGAGCATTACTTTGTAGCAATATGGTATTGCTGGTCTGTCTAATTGTATTGCCCTGATTTCTGTGAGTTTGGACCCACCTACAACATGGGGCCACTTAGTTTTTCCCAGGGCCACTTTAAGTTCCCAATCCGCCCCTGCTGACAGGTTCCCTTAAAATCAGAACTATAAATCTCAGCATGGAGCAAAGATCATACACTAAGCTCTTCCATCAAACACGTGAATTCTAAAAGGCAAATTGATTCATTTCATTTTTGGCATAGATGCAAATCTTACCTTTCTATATCTATACCCAATGGATTACCAGTTCTCTGAGATAGAGGAGATATTCCTTTATTTCTGTCTGTGCGCATGTCATAATAATTCTGTTCTTCCACCCATACTGCCGACTGATACAAAATACCTAAAAAAAAAGAAGCGAAAAGTGAAAAAACTAATCATGCATGCATAGACACAGATTATTTTCTCCTCTTGATAGCTAATTATTTAAAAGGGATGTCCGCTTCTCCTCACAGTTCAATTATAGGCAACATTGTCAAGATAACCCTGACACGCATGCTGTAATCAAAATTGTGGCTTTTTGTTAAAAATTCACAGGTTCCTTCGGAGCTAGCCATATTCCTTACTTCCTGCTCTAAGGCTGGGTTTACATCGCACTTTTACCATCCGCTTAACGTACACAAAAAACGTATATGTTAAACGGATGCCTTAGACTGATGTCATACAGTGGCATCCGTTCGCCATAGAGTTTCATTGTAAAAAAATAATTATATATATATATATATATATATATATATATATACACATACACACACACACACACACACACACACACTTTTTTACGGTTTTGTATGTTTTTTTTCTAACGTATATGTCAAATGGAGGCATAAAACGTGATGTGAACCCACCCTAAAATATCGCAATTTCTAGCAAAATGTCACAAATATGCAGTACGTCTCATTTATTATGCTGTGTACAACATCCGATAACTAACTTTTAGAGCTGGAGATAAAAGTGGTGAAAGTTGAGACCAGAGTTATGGCGCAAACTGCACCAACCACGAGAAATCTCCCCCAGAAAGTTTAAAAGGTTGTGCTTTCACAAATGTCATCAATGAGGTCTGCAAGGCATGAGAAGAGTTAAGTCCCGCTCACTTCTGTGGGGTCCTGACAAAGATACACTGACCCACTGCTGTAGGGAGAGAAATGTTTAGATTACCTCCGCTTGGACACTCTTTCTGCTGCGTAAAGGATCTGGTAGGAAAAGTACTTTTTTGGAACAACTGAAGCACATTGCCCTGTTTGGAAGGGTCAATTCACACAGCGCTTTTAGTGACCGATGGAGACAGATCTCCAGAGGATTTCTCCATGTATTGTATACTTCAGACGGATGCCACTATAAGCTCTTATGTATGTTAAAACAAAAGTTTTAATATTTTTTTAATTTTGCAGGATGCCCTTGAATGGAGTAGCACAGTAGACAGCAGGGGCGGACTGGGAACTTAAAGTGGCCCCGTTTTGTAGTCGGGTCCAGGGCCAGCAATACCATATTGTGGCACATTATACTACCCCAACAAAAACTTCCACTGGCCGGCCATGAGAAGGACTTGGGCGGCCCCTTGGGCATCGGCCACACCGGGAAATTTCCCTGTAGGGTTTATGGCCAATCCACCCCTGGTAGACAGGGATATACTACGTATACTAGCCGGACTGAGGCCAAAAGGACATCTGGCAAATTGGGGCCTGTGCATAGATTAGTATTCCCAGGGTGATGGTGCAGGGTTTCCTGCTTTCAGTGAGGAGGGGGATGGAACAGATAAAAACTAAAAACTGTGAGCCTCAGGAAACAGGAAAGGATTCCTTCCCACGGACCTATTCAGCCAAGCAGTACAGAACTGCAGCACTGTTAACACTTTGGTTATGGGAGCACCACAAATCTATGGACTCACCTGCCAGGGAAATTCTAATTTTGAGCAGTGCCCCTCATTAGAGATGAGCGAACTTCTGTTTTAAGTTCGGCGTCTAAAGTTCGGCTTCCGGTTAGCGGAGGATCCCGATATGGATTTCGAATTCCGTTGTGGTCCGTGGTAGCGGAATCAATAATGACCATTATTGATTCCGCTACCACGGACCACAACGGAATTCGGAATCCATATCGGGATCCTCCGCTAACCGGAAGCCGAACTTTAGACGCCGAACTTAAAACAGAAGTTCGCTCATCTCTACCCCTCATCTACCCATAAACAGCCATCAGAGGACCCTTGGCCACTTCTAGACAAACGTGCATGTAACCGATCACTCACATTGTATTAGCTTACCAGTCACAGTTACATAGTTAGTGGGTTGAAAGAAAAAGACGTTTGAAAATTGAATTCAGCATTTGGAGGGTTTTGCCTTCCTCTCAATCTCCTGGGGTTTGTCAGTACGGTATGTTACAACCCCCAGGTGATCCACAGGAAGCCCAAAACTATAGAACTGTGCAAAGAGGTATCTCCCAAGAAAGAGAATCATCTCGCCAGCGCCACCCATTGGAAGTAGCTTCTTATGAGTCAAGATCTGACTTTCCAACAAGCCTTGGGATTTGAGAAGGGAACAGAACCAGGGCAGATATCCATCCGTAGACGGCAGTACAGATTGGGGAGAGGTCTTGGATGTAGCTTAGGCAGGGCACTGGATCTTCTTCAGTTATTTCCATCAGTGATTGTGCGCCAACACAGAGATAAGATATAATGGAAAGATCTGCGCCAGTTCTGTGTTTTTGACCCGCACCTGGTTTTGGCTCACAATAAGTGAAATCTATTCACTCCTGTGGTAGTCAGGTCCCATAACTTTACCCTTCTCCTTTCTTCTATAGAATAAATGGCTGTTAAAAGACAAAACTACACTGGCCCAGATTTACTAATGTGTCTGCTCCAAAAATCTGTCTAAAAATGGCGCATCTAGGGGTTAAACACTTTCTGACATGCTTGATAAGGGGGTGGGGCTTAGTGTAAAAGGGGTGGAGCTTTACATGAAAGGGGCAGGTCCTAAATGTGCCATTTTGCTCCAAAACTTTACCACAAATCTGGTCTCAAAATCGGTCTCAAAGTAAGCCAAGCAATAGTTGCTATGGAGTAAAGAGAAAAGTGACCGGCCTGAGCCCCTGTGATAATCTGGTGCAGGTCTAGACAGCCTGTCTAAGCTTAGGCCAACTTTAGAATTAGTAAATCTGGGCCATTGTGTTAACTTTAGGCCTAGTTCACACGAACGTATGGCTTTTATAGTTTTTTGCAGTCCGTTTTTCACGGATCCGTGGTTCCGTTTTTGAGCTCCGTTTCCTTTCCGTTTTTCCGTATGCCATGTACAGTATACAGTAATTACATAGAAAAAATTGGGCTGGGCATAACATTTTCAATAGATGGCTCAGAAAAAACGGAACGGATACGGAAGACATACGGATGCATTTCCGTATGTGTTCAGTTTTTTTTTGCGGACCCATTGACTTGAATGGAGCCACGGAACGTGATTTGCGGGCAATAATAGGACATGTTCTATCTTTCAACGGAACGGAAAAACGGAAATACGGAAACGGAATGCATACGGAGTACATTCCGTTTTTTTTGCGAAACCATTGAAATGAATGGTTCCATATACGGAACACAAAAAAACGGCCCATACACTCGCAAAAAAAATGTTCGTGTGAACTAGACCTTAGATGCAGCAGTTTAGGATTACATGTTATAATTAAATTAACAATAAATCCACCTAAGCCATTGAAGAATCACCTAAAGGTGATGCCTTCATTTAAAAGGGTTTTCCAGGCTTTTAATGTAGGAGCAGGAAGAGAGACAGGAGACAGCACACGCGCGCCTTTTCTACAGCTGATCGTGGGGGTGCCGAGTGTCGGCCAGTCGCTGATCTAATATTGATGACCTATCCTGAGAATAGGTCATCAATATTAAAAGCCTGGAAAACCCCTTTAACAAATGGAAGTCATATTGATTGCTCATTCAGTCTTTTTGCCACTATAAGAAAGCATTCACAGCACCGTATTTTCGGTCCATGTCTGATCTGCATTTTTTACGGATTGGACGCAGACCCATTAATTTCTTTGGGGGTCACGAAAAATGGGGCCAGCATACAGATGTCATCCATGTGCTGTCTGCAGCCTTTCTGCAAATTATAGAACTGCCTTTTGTTGTCCTCTGTGCAGACAAGAATAGACAGTTGTACAATAGGGCCTGTGGAAAGTGCAGGACGCATAGGGCCGGAATCTGTTTTGCAGATCGCACAATGGATACAGTGATGTGAATGCTCCTTAAAGGGCTTCTGTCACCCCACTAAACAAATTTTTTATTTTTTTGTGTACTTATAATCCCTATCCTGCGATATATCTATACATTATGTTATTAATCATTTTCGTTCAGTAGATATGTAAAAAAAAAAAAAAACGTACTTTTATAATATGCTAATTACCTGTCTACCAGCAAGTAGGGCGTCTACTTGCTGGTAGCAGCCGCAAAAAACCGCCCCCTCCTCCTGTTGATTGACAGGGCCAGCCGCGATCTCCTCCTCCGACTGGCCCTGTCAGCATTTCAAAAATCGTGCGCCTGTGTTGATTCAGCGCAGGCGCTCTGAGAGAAGGAGTCTCGCCTCCTCAGCACTCCATCAGTGCGCCTGCGCCGATGACGTCTTCTCTTTCGGTGACGTCATCGGCGCACACGCACAGAGGGAGTGCTGAGGATATTATAAAAGTATGTTTTTTGACATATCTACAGAACAAAAATGATTAATAACATAATGTATAGATATATGGCAGGATAGGGATTATAAGTACACAAAAAAAAAAAAGAGTTTAGTGGGGTGACAGAAGCCCTTTAAGGGATAAAATTTCCAGTAGAGTATCTATAAATAGGCTTGAGCGAATCAAGCTTCGCATCATAGAGCTGAAGTCGATTCGTTCTAACACTTTGTTTTTAATACTATTTCTGTACAGCATTAAAAATTATTGGCTCTGTGGAGCCAAACTTCGTATCGCCCGAAGTCGCACAAGACTTTGGTGAATTACTCCGGTATTCCCATCTGCGTCTTTAAAAACATTTAAAAATAGGAATCCGGAGTGGGCTTAGGTACCAAAGCCCACTTGGGATTCCTATTTTAAAATGTTTTTAAAGACGCAGATGGGAATACCGGAGTAATTTACCAAAGTCTAAAGCGACTTCGGGCGATACGAAGTTTGGCTCCACAGAGCCAATACATTTTAATGCAGTTATAAAAAGGAAGTGTTTGAACAAATCGACTTCGGATCTATGATCTGAGGCTCGATTCGCTCAAGCATATCTGTAAAATTACACAGCAAATGCAGAGTTGAAAAGTCCTACTCCTGCACCATCAAATAGAAATCATCAAAACTACAAAAAAATTTTTTTCATTAATTACCAATTTTTTCATGCTTGACCAACTTAAAAAATACAGTCGAAGTCCCCTTTCCTCCAGATTTTGTAGTAACAATGATGTCCCCTTTATCATTCTTGTCTGTACCGACCCGGCACACTATTTTGCTGGCAGATATCCACTCCGCTGTCAGCAGACAATTGTGCCCGCAGATGGTTAAACCTGTAAAACAGAGAAAATGGAAATGTCAAAGTGTTATATGGTACCGATTATCTGGCCACCCTTCAATATCCAAAGAATGTATGCACTAGGTTCATCTGGGCACTTAAAGGGGCTGTCTCACTTCAGCAAGTGGCATTTATCATGTAGAGAAAGTTAATACAAGGCAATTACTAGTGTATTGTGATTGTCCATATTGCCTCTTTTGCTGAGTTGATTAATTTTTCCATCACATTATACACTGCTCATTTCCATGGTTACGACCACCTTGCAATCCATCAGTGGTGGTCGTGCTTGCATACTATAGGAAAAAACGCCATCCTCTCTGGTGGCGGGGTCCGTGGGTGCGCAGATAGGCTGGTGCTTATTCCTATAGTGTGCAAGTACGGCCACTGTTGCTGGATTGCAATGTGGTCGTAATCATGGACACGAGCATTGTATAATGTGATGGAAAAATGAATCCAGCCAGCAAAGGAGGCAATATGAATAATAATAATACATAAGTAAGTTGTATTAACTTCCTCTACGTAATCAATGCTGTTTGCTGAAGCGAGACAACCCCTTTAATTCATTATTTCTATCTGCACATTTTTCTATGTAAATTATTGCAAAAAAAAAAAAAATATGAAAATATTCTCTGCAGCTGGACAAACACATACCATAAAAGTCTATCAAAATGAGAGATTTTGACTATTCTGCCAAATGGTAATATATGTCTGTCTTAAATAGGTTGTCCATCCTCGGAGCCAACAATCCCTGGGGTTTTTCTTGCCCCCTGTATACAATAAACCCACTCGCCTGTCTGCGGTCCCGCCACCGCCACATTCCCGTCCCCCACAGGACCAGGAAGCGGCTTAGCTCTGAGACTGCTGCGGCCAATGACAGGCCTCAGCGGTCACAACAATGTTAATGGTACGTCCCTGCTGTGACCACTGAGGCCTTGATTCACCAAGCTGCTTCCTGGTCTGGAGGGGACCGGAAGTGGCCAGAAATCGAGCAGCAGCTGGACTGTAGACGGGTGAGTGGGTTGGTTTTTTTTATGTTAAGGGTGGCAGGGTAGGATCCCAGGGGTTGTTGGCTCCAAACAACCCTTTTAAGAGTGATCTGTCACGCTGGGATTTTTTGGATGTTGTTGGCTGAAAGTGTATGTGTATGGCATGACCCCCCTATATTATATTAATGTGTCCTTTTGACCCAATGTATGACTGATCGGCTGATCCTTATTTTATGTGTATGGCCAGGTGAACGGCTACTGCAATAGATTAAAAAAAAAAGTTTCCCCCTCTCCATCAAAAAAATAACAGGCTAGATTTTTAACGGAAAACAATATTCTTCATGGGACCACCCCTTTGAGAATATATTATTGGATGTCTAGAGCTGGGAACGGGTAAATTCCAAGGTGGTTGATGGCTACGGTGAGGTCAATCCCATGGATTGTAACATAGTAATGCAATATTACAATCCTGCAATGTCCACGAACAAATACTGGTAATCCTTGTAAAACTCTATTCTAAGTAGCAAGAGTAAAAAAAAAAACTTATCACATCAATGGGGCAAAGTCCTCTAAAAAGCATAATTTGTTAACTGCAAATCTTCAACAACAAAAAAAAAAAACCTCTATGTTCTACTCTGTAACCTTAAATGCCATGGACACCTCTGGGTCATTTTTGCGATTCCATTTTACTCATTTTTGGGTAAAAATCATTTTACAGCCATTTCTAAAATATATGGGTTAAAATCTGTTTGCAAGCTGTTACTTTCCGTTTTCTTTGAACCCCTTCATCTGATGGTGTTTATCTCTGATCTCCTGACCTCATAAACACTAATTATAGCTCAATTCTTATCAAACTGTGTTTATGAGCTCAGGAGATCAGAGACAAACGCCTTCAGCTGAAGGGGTTCAAAGAAAACGGAAAGTAACAGCTTGCAAACAGACTAAGGGTACTTTCTCACTAGCGTTGTTCGGATCCGGCAGGCAGTTCCGGCAACGGAACTGCCAGCCGGCTCCGGCAAACCATATGCAAAAGGAAATATGTTTTTTCTGGATCCGGTGATATACTGGATCCGTCTCATCCGGAATAACAGATCCGGTATTAAATTTTTTTTAAAGATCAAAAGCAAAAATAGCTCCTCCTATGTCCCGGCGCATGCGCAGGCCGGAAAACCAGATCCGGCAACGCTGCAATTTCCGGAACGCTTGGTACCAGATCCGGCATTAATACATCTCTATGGGAAAGTGCGGTAGTGTTCCGGGATTTTGTCCTGTCAAATACCATACAAGGGACGGAACGGAAGACATCCTGATACATACTGAACGGATTGCTTTCCACTCAGAATGCATTAGGACAAAACTGATGCGTTTTTTTCCGGTATTGAGACCGTTTACCGGATTTCAATACTGGAAAAGAATAACACTAGTGTGAAAGTACCCTAATTCTTAACCCCTCTAGCTCAGAAACAGCTGAATATTTTTTGTAAAGACCAATTGTAAAAATGATTTTTAGTCCAAAGTGACTTTGCTATCATACAAATTTCCCCGAAAGGTGTCCATAGCCTTTAAAGGGGTATTCCAATCTAATAATTATTCATTATGCTACGGATTGAAGATAACTTGTTACAACTAGAATACCCCTTTAACGGTATGGCAAACCACACTGTTTCTGGCAGAAATCTGCAGCGGCAAAGCCTGCACCAAATTGTGTGGACTCTGGTGCATAAATGTTGGCGATTTCCCATACATTTCACCCTTTGCCTTGCACAGCGGGATATCTGAGCAGAAATCTGCAGCATAAACTGGCATGCATGTCAAGTCACGTGCAGATGTTATTGCAGAAGCGTGAGATTTGTGTGCTCGTACTCTAGGCCTGGGTTTCCACGGTCAGGTTTTTGACACATTTTTTTAAGTCAAAGCCAGGAATGGATAGAAGATGAAGAGAAGACTCTTGAAGTCTTTCCTTTACATTTGTTCTCCATTCATGATCGGTTTCTGGCTTTGGCTTCAAACACCACCTAAAAACCTGAACTTGGAAACCCAACCTCAACGCTGGTAGATCATTGGCATTCAATCTGTCCACGTCTCTGACCTCCACCTCGCCTTTGGAAATGACAGATTAATGACCAAATAAGCTAAAAAAGTGTTTTAGGTGTGACAGGTTCAGGTTGAAAGTCCGCAGGACTTCATGCAGAGGGATTTCAACAAGCCTCCATAAATGAGAACCTGACACTATATACAGGCTCGTGTCAGTTAACTTGTTATTACTGTAATTGTCAAATGACTTCTCCTTCCTGATGCCTGATGAGAGATCACTGCTTTCATTTTCTGCCCAGACGATGCACGTGTGAAGTTCATGACTGGCAAGAACTGCAGGGTATTACTGGAAGGACCACAGGAAAGAGGGGAGAAATAGGCACTGCCTACAGCGGAGTGCAAGAGGTGTCATCCCTCCAGTGACCACCACTGGAATGATCTTCACCTATCTGGTTACATTACAATGAAGGGCTAATTACTTACATATGTACTTATACTGAGATCTTCAGCATTCCCAGTGTAATTATTCTCAAGGAAGTCTTTCACTGAAGTCAACAAAATGCGTGGTACCGGCACGTCATTACTCTATCCAGTCACTGGCTAAAGCGGTTGGTTGAAGCGATCAGGTGAAGGTATGTTGTGTCGCAACTCCAGCCAACAGACTGGCAAGGGTGGTGCTGGCACAGTATATGTACGTTAGGCCTCCTAAACACACAACCATATCCGTATTTTGGTCCGCAAACCATGGTACTTCCTTGTGCATTCCGCATTTTTCTCACTCCTGTTAACAGAAATGAGTAATCTCGGACCAGAAAAGGGCATGTTCTATAATTTGTGGAATGGCCACGTGAATCCACAACAAAATTCAGATGTGTGCATGGACCCATAGAAATGAATCAGTGTGCCATCTGCAAAAAATGTGGGTACTACACAGATGAAAAATATGGTCATGTGCATGAAGTCTAAAAGTATAATTTTCTGTGAAAATCAATGTGGCAGATTTATCAAACTGGTGTAAAGTAGAACTGGCTTAGTTGCCCATAGCAACCACTCCGATTCCACCTTTCATTTTTCACAGCTCCTTCGGAAAATAAAAGTTAAAGGTGGAATCTGATTGGTTGCTATGGGCAACTAAGCCAGTTTGATAAATCTCCCCCAGTGTCTTGATATACAGTGGGCCTCATGTACAAAAAAAATTGGGCTAAGATAAAGAATTTACAAAAAGGAAAAATTGGGCCAGCAGCCCATAGCAACCAATCAGACTTCTTCAATAAGTTAACAATTAGGACTCCACCTATAACCAGCTTCTGTAAAATTGGCACCGAACAGCCCAATCCCATGAACTGACATTCAGTCATCCGGTAATGACTTTACGTCACCTTCCCCAAAGTAAGGCCCTTTTCAGACGAGCGAGTTCCATGCATCACACTCCCAGCGCCAGTATGCGGCAGCTCCCATCCTGACCTCCCAGCACTGATGGGTTAACATAGCATTATATTGATAGGACCGGATAGGATGCAGGTGCGTCAAGGGAAAATCGCGCGATTTTGCCTACGAGTGGGGTAAGTTTTGTATGTGATTGTGTTGTGTACTTTAGTTTTTTCCGCGCGAGTGCAATGCATTTTGCACGCGCGTGAGAAAAAACTGAATATGATACCCAGACCCAAACCCGGACTTCTTCACTGAAGTTCGGGTTTGGGTTAGGTATTCTGTAGATTTTAATATTTTCCCTTATAACATGGTTATATGGGAAAATAATAGCATTCTTAATACAGAATGCTAAGTAAATAAGGGATGGAGGGGCTAAAAAAATAAAAATAAAAATTAATAAAATTAAACTCAACTCATCCACTTGTTCGCGCTGCCCGGCTCGTCTTCTTTCTTCTTCTTTGGTGACCTGGGAGGAAAAGGACCTTTGGTGATGTCACTGCGCTCATCACATTGTCCATCACCATGTGATGAGCGCAGTGATGTCACCAAAGGTCCTTTTCCTTCCAGGTCATCAAAGAAGAAGAAAGAAGTGGATGAGGTGAGTTTAATTTAATTTAATTTTTTTAACCCCTCCATCCCTAATTTATTTAATATTCCGTATTAAGAATGCTATTATTTTCCCTTATAACCATGTTATAAGGGAAAATAAAAATGATCGGGTCCCCATCCCAATCGTCACTTAGAAACCATGCGTGAAAATCGCACCGCATCCGCACTTGCTTGCGATTTTCACGCAGCCCCATTCACTTCTATGAAAAACTCACATTATAGAGTATGCTGCGATTTTCAGGCAAAGCACAAGTGATGCGTGAAAATCACCGCTCGTGTGCACAGCCCCATAGAAATGAATGGGTCCGGATTCAGTGCGGGTGCAATGCGTTCACCTCACGCATTGCACCCGCGCGGAAAAAGGGGCCTTACAGTTCTGGAATGTATTGGATTATGTTAGTGTTATACAATATATAATTCCAGAACTGTACGGGTCATATAGAATCATAAATCAATATAATGCTATGTTACCCAGTCAGTACTGGGAGGTCAGGACGGGTGCTCTCCCTGACACACGCTGCAAGTCTGATATGTGGGACTCGCTCTTGTGAAAGGGGCCTAATAGTATCCTAGCAGATTTGTGTATACAATTCTATATACTATATGGGGGTAGGAAAAACTCTATTCGCTCGGCTTCGGCCCTGAAAATATGAGGAATTTTTATCATTCCGGTCGAATGTCCAGGCCGTAATGGCACACATTCACTATTTATTTTTTGTGTTCACTTTTACACGTTTGTAGTGTCCACTAGGATTTTCAGGGTTGCGGCATGCTTACGGGTACCCCCTCCCCTGAGGTCTAAGGGGCGGGGTGTGTGGCCATATTGGTTCCTCACCCCCCTGCTAAACCCCTTGGGCTCTCCCTCCGGGGAGAGTCCAGACCTTTGTTGAAGCTCCTGGCTGACGCCCTGGGTGGCAGCCGAGGCGATAGCCGGTAGCATAGACGGGCATACCCTCGGCTTCGGCTGAGGGTTGCCATTTGTCCCTGTCCCTTGCAGGGGCCTTCTGGCCCGGAGGGATAGGAAATGGTTTGTGGGGGGGCCCTTCTCTCATAAGGATGGCCTGCGATAGACCACAACCTAGTGCACGTGTTTGTGTGGCACGCTGCACGATTTTGTTGCACGGGGTGAAGAAAGCACGTACTTTGGGCTTTCGATTAAAAAAAAAAAATTTTTTTAAATATGGGGCTGAGAAAACGTATTAACCGCATCCGGACCGCCTAACGCAGGATTGCGTTCCGGAGGCGGTCGATTCATTCCTCTTCGAAGCGCCGGCGCGTCATCTCGCGAGACGTGAGATTTCCTGTGAACGCGCGCACACAGGAGCGCGCGTTCACAGGAACTGCAGGTAAACAAGCTGATCTACAGCCTGCCAGCGGCGATCATTCGCCGGCAGGCTGTAGATCCAATTTTTTTAACCCCTGAAAGGTATATTAGACGCTGTTTTGTTAACAGCGTCTAATATACCTGCTACCTGGTCCTCTGGTGGTCCCTTTTGCTTGGATCGACCACCAGAGGACACAGGCAGCTCTGTAATAAGTAGCACCAAACTACACTACACTATACCCCCCCCCCCCGACACTTATTAATCCCTTATTAACCCCTGATCACCCCATATTAGACTCCCTGATCACCCCCCTGTCATTGATAACCCCCCTGTAAGGCTCCATTCAGACGCCAGTATGTGTTTTGAGGATCCGTGGATCCGCAAAACACAGACACCGCGGATCCGCAAGACACGGACACCGGCAATGTGCTTTCCGCATTTTGCGGATCAGGACATTGCCAGAACTATATAGAAAATGCCTTTTCTTGTCCGCAATTGCGGACAAGAATAGGACATGTTCTATAGGCTCTACAAAAAAAACGCAGTGTTCGCCCGATCAGACCTGATCTTGTGCGCACACTTGCCCCTCACGGAATACCTTGGGGTGTCTTCTTTTCAAAATGGGGTTACTTGTGGGGTATTTATACTGCCCTGGCATTTTAGGGGCCCTAAAGCGTGAGAAGAAGTCTGGAATCCAAATGCCTAAAAATGCCCTCCTAAAAGGTACTCGTTGGAATTTGGGCCCCTTTGCGCACCTAGGCTGCAAAAAAGGATCACACATGTGGTATCGCCGTACTCAGGAGAAGTTGGGCAATGTGTTTTGGGGTGTCTTTACATATACCCATGCTGGGTGAGAGAAATATCTCTCTAAAATGACAACTTTGTATAAAAAAAAAAAAATGGGAAAAGTTGACTTTTAGAGAGATATTTCTCTCACCCAGCATGGGTATATGTAAAAAGACCCCCTAAAACACATTGCCCTACTTCTTCTGAGTACGGTGATACCACATGTGTGACACTTTTTTGCAGCCTAGGTGCCCAAATTCTAAAGAGCACCTTTAGGATTTCACAGGGCATTTTTTAGGCATTTGGATTCCAGACTTCTTCTCACGCATTAAAGAGGACCTCTCACCCATTATGACAATGTGAACTAAGTATACAGACATGGAGAGCGGCGCCTGGGGATCTCACTGCACTTACTATTATCCCTGGGTGCCGCTCTGTTCTCCCGTTATGCCCTCCGGTATCTTCGCTCACTAAGTTATTTTTGTAATAAAAATAAAAAATTAAAATCATAATTTTCCGCTAACTTGTGACAAAAAATAAAATAAAAAACTATGAACTCACTATGCCCATCAGCGAATACCTTAGGGTGTCTACTTTCCGAAATGGGGTCATTTGTGGGGTGTTTGTACTGTCTGGGCATTGTAGAACCTCAGGAAACATGACAGGTGCTCAGAAAGTCAGAGCTGCTTCAAAATGCGGAAATTCACATTTTTGTACCATAGTTTGTAAACGCTATAACTTTTGCGCAAACCAATAAATATACACTTATTGCATTTTTTTTATCAAAGACATGTAGAACAATAAATTTAGAGAAAAATTTATATATAAATGTAGTTTTATTTGAAAAATTTTACAACTGAAAAATATAATTTTTTGCTAAAATTTCGGTCAATTTCGATTAATATCAAAAAAAGTTAAAATATCAGCAGCAATGAAATACCACCAAATGAAAGCTCTATTAGTGAGAAGAAAAGGAGGTAAAATTAATTTAGGTGGTAAGTTGTAGGACCGAGCAATAAACGGTGAAAGTAGTGTAGTGCAGAAGTGTAAAAAGTGGTCTGGTCATTAAGGGGGTTTAAGCTAGGGGGGCTGAGGGGGTTAAATTGGCAACCAACTTTCTGGGGTATCCTGGTACCCGAGTGCCAAGGTACCAATAATAAGAACACTTAGGGGGTTATTTACTAAAAAAATAAAAATAAATTGCAAGGCCCCTTATTGAGACTTTTACACCCCTGTGTTTTTATGCCATCCTCGCCACTGTCAAATTGACTAACATTTAATGAGGGCAGAATTCTACTACAATTTCACTCCTTGCACCCGGACTGTCTGAGGATGCGCCTCATTTATGACCAGGCCTTCACCTTATCATAATGAGGCACATCTTCAGGCCACACAGAGGAGGAGGTTTTGATGCATATCTGCTTGCAGGATTCCAACGGTATCAGAAATATAAAGGAAGGATTTATAGGGGGAGATTTATCAAACTGGTATAAAGTAGAACTGGCTAAGTTGCCCATAGAAGCCAATCAGATTCCACCTTTCATTTTCCAAAGGAGCTGTCAAAAATGAAAGGTCGAATCTGATTGGTTGCTATGGGCAACTAAGGCAACTTTTACACTAGCATTTTTGCCTGATCCGGCAGGGTTCAGCAAAAAGGCTTCCGTTACTGATAATACAATCGTTTGCATCCATTATGAACGGATCCATTTGTATTATCTGTAACATATCCAAGACGGATCCGTCATGAACTCCATTGAAAGTAAATGAAGGACGGATCCGTTTTCTATTGTGGCAGAGAAAACAGATCCCTCCCCATTGACTTTAATTGTGGGTCATGACGGATCCGTCTTGCTCAGCATCCCAGGACGGAAAGCAAACCGCAGCATGCTACGGTTTGCTCTCCGGTACGAGGACGGAACGGAATGCGTTTTAGAGAATTCCATTCTGTTCAGTTACGTTTTGTCCCCATTGACAATGAATGGTGACAAAACGGAAGCGTTTTTTTTCCGGTATTGAGACCCTATGACGGATCTCAATACCGGAAAATATTAACTCTAGTGTGAAAGTAGCTTAAGCCAGTTCTACTTTACACCAGTTTGATAAACGACCCCAATACTTCTTCCTAATGGATCAACTTCTGACTATGGCGGAAAATCCTGCAGACAGATCTGCCTCAAAACCTTGTCCAAAAACATTCTGTGTGGCCATACTCTGAGAGGGGTTGTCTCATCAGCACATAGCTGGAGCCACAGTCACAGGAAGTTCCCCTGTCTTAGGCCTCGTTCACATCACCGTTTCTCCTTTCCGTTCTCCGGCTCCGTTGAGGAGCAGGAGAACGGAAAGGATGGATTCTGCAGATAACTGAGACCTAACTGAGCGTAACGGAGCCTAAAGACCCCATAGACTATAATGGGGTCCGTTCGGTGTCCGCTCAGAACATGATTTTTGAGCGGACACGAAAGTCCTGCATGACAGCCATCCATAATAAGAGGGATTATGCACAGATTGTCATCAGACAACCCCTTTAGTGTAGCATCAGTTACAGTGAGACAACTGCCCAAAATTGCATAAAAAAGGAGTGGTCCTCAAAACCGATGATCAGTATGCACAGTGCATGCAGGGCCGGCCTTTGGTGTGTGCGGGCTGTGCGGCCGCACAGGGCGCCATAGCAACAGGGGCGCCGGGCGGCCGACAGCTCGCAATGTAATATGCGGCAGGCGAGGCGGCACTTGTGTTCTCCCTCGGGGCGGGGCAGGCACTGAGATGAGCCAGGGCTGGAGATGATAGTTCTCTGCCCCGCCGCCGATGTTCTATTCAGCAGGGCAGTGGAGAAGGAGTCTCTCCCTCCCCCCTGTGCTGCTGCTCCCTGTGCTGCCAATAAGAAGAGAGACGGGAGGAGGAGGGGAGGGGCTGTGGCCACTGCGCCACCAATGAAGATAACTGACCTGTAATACAAATACAGGAAGCGGGTGCTGGAATCAAATAGCGGCACCCGACCTCTATGACAGGGAGCTGCGATCTGCGGCAGTTGAGTTAACCCTTCAGGTGCGGTACCTGAGGGGTTAACTGTCGCTGATCGCAGCTCCCTGTCACAAAGGTCGGGTGCCGCTATTTGATTCCAGCACCCGCCTCCTGTATTTGTATAAGAAACGTTGGTGGCACAGTGCGAATCCCCCCCCCCCCCCCCCCCCAACACCCCAGTATAAGAAACATTGGTGGCTCAGTGGGAAGTGCCAATGAGGGTTAAAAAATAATTTTAAAAAAATTAACTCACCTCCTCTAGTTGATCGCGTAGCTGCCGGTCTCCTGTTCTTTCTTCAGGACCTGTGGTGACGTGACTGAGCTCATCACATGGTCCATTACCATGGTGATGGATCATGTGATGTATCATGTGATGAGCACAGTGATGTCACTACAGGTCCTGAAGAAAGAACAGGAGACGATCAATTGGAGGAGGTGAGTTAATTTTTTTTTTATTTTTTAACCCTCATTGGCACTGCCCACTGCGCCACCAATGTTTATTATATTGAGGGGGGGCGCACTGCACCACCAATGTTTATTATATTGAGGGGGGGCGCACTGCCCCACCAATGTTTATTATACTGGGGGGGGGGGCGCACTGTGCCAATGTTTATTATATTGGAGGGGCGCACTGTGCCAATGTTTATTATATTGGGGGGGGCGCACTGCCCCACCAATGTTTATTATACTGGGGTGTTGGGGGGGCGCACTGCACCACCAATGTTTATTATACTGGGGGGGCGCACTGTGCCAATGTTTATTATATTGGGGGGGCGCACTGTGCCAATGTTTATTATATTGGGGGGGGCGCACTGCCCCACCAATGTTTATTATACTGGGGTGTTGGGGGTTGTGCCCATGGAGGGAAAAGTAGGGTAAATTAACGATGGCACACCAGGGCCGGTGTAACGTTATACTTCCCTACTTCGTGAGATTTCCCTACTCTCGTCACTTCGGGTAACACCAGACATGACGTGAGGAGGTGTTCAGCACCGCAAAGGCGTACAACGACGGGTTAGGGAAATTTCACAGCAGAGTGCGCATGCGCTGGGAGCCTCATCGGCGGTTAGGGTAGGGAAAAATTATGGGCCAGTGCACAGGTGTGGTGATCGGATGGATGTTCTCAGCTGGACATCGGCCGACACTGCGCATGCGCTGGGAGCCTCACCAGCGGTTAGGGTAGGGAAAAAGCACTGGCCCGTACGTAATTTTTCCCTTCCCTAACCGCTGGTGAGACTCCCAGCGCATGCGCAGTGTCGGCCGGTGTCCAGCTGAGAACATCCATCCGATCACTGCGCCTGCGCACTGGCCCATAGTTTTTCCCTACCCTAACCGCCGGCGAGGCTCCTGGCGCATGTGCACTCTGCTGTGAAATTTCCCTAACCTGTCGTTGTGCACCTGCGCGGCGCTGCATACCTCCTCACGTCATGTCCGGTGCGACCGGAAGTGACGAGGGTAGGGAAATCTCACGAAGTAGGGAAGTATAACATTACACGGGCCTTTGGGGTGTGCAGGCTGGTAACTACTTGGTTGGATAGTCAGCCAGCCTATGCCATGATGCCAGCAACAAGCAGTGTTTTTTTTTTTTTTTTTTTGGGGGGGGGGGGGGGGGGGGGCGCCACAAGGTTAGCTCGCACAGGGCGCCTGAACACCTAAGGCCAGCCCTGAGTGCATGGTGGTACTGAAATCTGGATAAAAGGGAAGACTTTGGCTTGCATAGTAAAATATCAATTTTCGCAGATGACACTAAACTGTGTAAAGTAATTTACACTGAAGAGGACAGTATACTACTACAGAGGGATCTGGATAGATTGGAGGCTTGGGCAGATAAGTGGCAGATGAGGTTTAACACTGACAAATGTAAAGTTATGCACATGGGAAGGAATAATGCAAGTCACCCGTACATACTAAATGGTAAAACACTCGGTAACACTGACATGGAAAAGGATCTAGGAATTTTAATAAACAGCAAACTAAGCTGCAAAAACCAGTGTCAGGCAGCTGCTGCTAAGTACAATAAGATAATTGGTTGCATCAGAAGGGGCATAGATGCCCGTGATAAGAACATAGTCCTACCACTTTACAAATCGCTAGTCAGACCACACATGGAGTACTGTGTACAGTTCTGGGCTCCGGTGAACAAGGCAGACATAGCAGAGCTGGAGAAGGTCCAGAGGAGGGCAACTAAAGTAATAACTGGAATGGGGCAACTACAGTACCCTGAAAGATTATCAAAACTAGGGTTATTCACTTTAGAAAAAAGACAACTGAGGGGAGATCTAATTAGTAACATAGTAACATAGTAGTAACATAGTACATAAGGCCGAAAAAAGACATTTGTCCATCCAGTTCGGCCTGTCATCCTACAAGTTGATCCAGAGGAAGGCAAAAAAACCCTGTGAGGTAGAAGCCAATTTTCCTCACTTTAGGGGAATAAAAAATTCCTTCCCGACTCCAATCAGGCAATCAGAATAACTCCCTGGATCAACGACCCCTCTCTAGTAGCTATAGCCTGTAATATTATTACACTCCAGAAATACATCCAGGCCCCTCTTGAATTCCTTTATTGTACTCACCATCACCACCTCCTCAGGCAGAGAGTTCCATAGTCTCACTGCTCTTACCGTAAAGAACCCTTTTCTATGTTTGTGTACAAACCTTCTTTCCTCCAGACGCAGAGGATGTCCCCTCGTCACAGTCACAGTCCTGGGGATAAATAGATGATGGGATAGATCTCTGTACTGCCCCCTGATATATTTATACATAGTAATTAGATCTCCCCTCAGTCGTCTTTTTTCTAACGTGAATAACCCTAATTTTGATAATCTTTCAGGGTACTGTAGTTGCCCCATTCCAGTCATTACTTTAGTTGCCCTCCTCTGGACCCTCTCCAGCTCTGCTATGTCTGCCTTGTTTACAGGAGCCCAGAACTGTACACAGTACTCCATGTGTGGTCTGACCAGTGATTTGTAAAGTAGTAGGAATATGTTCTCATCACGGGCATCTATGCCCCTTTTGATGCAACCCATTATCTTATTGGCCTTGGCAGCCGCTGCCTGACACTGTTTTTTGCAGCTTAGTTTGCTGTTTATTAAAATTCCTAGATCCTTTTCCATGTCAGTGTTACCGAGTGTTTTACCATTTAGTATGTAAATTTAGTATGTATACTATGTATAAATATATCAGGGGTCAGTACAGAGATCTATCCCATCATCTATTAATCCCCAGGACTGTGACGAGGGGACATCCTCTGCGTCTGGAGGAAAGAAGGTTTGTACACAAACATAGAAAAGGATTCTTTACGGTAAGAGCAGTGAGACTATGGAACTCTCTGCCTGAGGAGGTGGTGATGGTGAGTACAATAAAGGAATTCAAGAGGGGCCTGGATGTATTTCTGGAGTGTAATAATATTACAGGCTATAGCTACTAGAGAGGGGTCGTTGATCCAGGGAGTTATTCTGATTGCCTGATTGGAGTCGGGAAGGAATTTTTTATTCCCCTAAAGTGGGGAAAATTGGCTTCTAGCTCACAGGCTTTTTTTGCCTTCCTCTGGATCAACTTTCAGGATAACAGGCTGAACTGGATGGACAGATGTATTTTTTCGGCCTTATGTTACTCATGCACACGACCGTTGTTTTGTTCCGCATCTGAGCCGCAGTATTTGTGGCTTGGATGTGGACCCATTCACTTCAATGGGGCCGCAAAAGATGTGGACAGCACTGTTTGCTGTCCGCATCCGTTGCTCAGTTCCGTGGTCCGCAAAAAAATATAACCGTTT
The DNA here is from genome assembly GCF_905171765.1 of Bufo bufo. Taxonomy (NCBI): domain Eukaryota; kingdom Metazoa; phylum Chordata; class Amphibia; order Anura; family Bufonidae; genus Bufo; species Bufo bufo. Next base: position 367,998,825 of record NC_053393.1, on the reverse strand, counting down.
TGCAGACAAGAATAGGCAGTTATATTAATGGCTGTCCGCGTCGTTCGGCAAATTGCGGAACGCACGAAGACGCCATCCGTGTCCGCAAAACACACAACGGTCGTGTGCATGAGGCCTTTGGCAGAGGTTTTACTGCACAAACAAAATCGATTATACTGAAAGTCTGTGTAAAATACTAATTTCTGATGATCAGATTCTGATTCCAACCAGTGTCTCTCCACTGTCATTCATAGAGGGGGGCTCCACACAGGGGACCCCACTCCTCTATCAAGATGTCCAAATCCCTAATACGGCATATGGACAGTGATTGCCTTCACGAAACAACCTCTTTAGGGTGACTGTACACAATGCAGATTACTTGCCACATTTCTGTGCTGATTTAATACATTACCAGTGAAGTGAATGAAATATGCCAAGTCTCCTGTACACGTTTATGTGCAGGTTTTCATGTGGTTTTGGTGCTGACTTCAAGTGGATGTTCTGCCTAAAAATCCACATAATGTGCAGTTCTCCTTACAGGGGTTGTGTCATCTCAGACAATGAGGGCATCTCGCTAGGAGATGCTCCCATTGTATTATAGGTGCGGGTCCCAGCTCTGGGACCTGCACCTATCTCGTAAACAGAGCTGGCAAAGTCCTGGAGGGCGCACTGCGCATGCGCATCTGCCCTCCATTCATTTCTATGGGGCTGCCGAAAATAGCTGAGCGCTGGCTTGGCTCTTTCCGTTGGCCCCATAGAAACGAATGGGAACGGTGGCTGCTTAAGCGGGCCAATAGGAAGGCTTGGTGGTGGCCATACCTGGCACCGCCAGCCATCACTTTTCTGTTAGGCTTCGTTTTAGAGATAGGTGTGGGTCCCACACCTATCAGACAATGGGGGCATATCCTAGCGATATGCCCCCATTGTCTGAGATGGGAATACCCCTTTAAAGAGGACCTCTTGCCAGTTTATTCTTCATAAAAGGAACACCTCATACTATAGTCCAGATTCAGGAGATGTCATCTCGCTGTTTTATTTCATGATCAGCTCCTCCATTGTGACACATCAGCTTTTCTCAGTGGCCATCGCCTTCTTCCTGGCCGTCACGTGGTCCAATTGTCCGTTCCACGACGAGCTGTTCACATTCGGTTTGGTAAATCTTGCGAGAACAGGTGAGTATAGTACGTTCTTACATAGCCTGTTCTCAAATCTCATGCGAACAGCTCGTCTTCTCACTGGCTGTGAAGGGGTCGACAGCGAATGGACAGCGTCACAACCAGGAAGAAGGAGATGCTTACTGAGAAAAGCGGATGTGTCCTCCTCTCTGTACCAGTGCTATTAATTAGTATATCAGGTGCCAAAACTGAACGGCGGCGCAAAGGAGGTGCGGATCATGAAATAAAATAGCGAGATGACATCTCCTTAACCTGGACTACAGTATGAGGTATTGCTTCTATAAAGAAAAAAACTGGCGAAAGGTCCTCTTTAAAAAGGACCTGTCACCTCTCCTGACATGCCTGACTCTTCCACATGACATGACAATTCTGTAACATTTAGGGCCAGTTCACACTGAGTTTTTTGCCGCTCATTTTGGAGCCTTTCTGCCTCAAAATCAGCTAAAAATAACGCCTCAAAACAGCCTCCCATTAATTTCAATGGGAAGCAGCATGCCCTATCTTAGGGTGGAATCGGCGCTGAATCTCCCATTGAAATGAATAGGAAGCAGATAAAGTAGCCCACGTAAGTCCAAGCGTTTTTTTGTGTGCGTTTTCCATGCATTTTTTGGCGCAGATCCGTGTCGAAAACCTCAAGCTCAAAATGCAGTTTTGTTAAAAAAAAAAAAAAAAAGACACACCAAAAACCGTGGACTCTGTGCTGATTTTTTTTAGGTGTGTTTTTCAAAATCGTGTGAACTGGACGCTGGACCTTATTGTTAGGACTGTGTTTGTATGTTGTGCCATTCTTCTTCTATTCTTTCTAGAAGTTTATGAATAAAGGTACAGATGGGAGTTACCAGTTGGGGGTGTGTCCCTGCAGAGTCTGACCTTGTCCAATCAGGGACACTCCCCCCAACTAATAACTCCCACCTGTACCTATATCCTTAAATTTCTACCAGGAATAAGAGAAGAACGGCTCAGTCATAAGAATAGATGCTCCAGAATTGGTATTGCATGGGGAATTCATGTAGCTACTATGAAAACAGACATGTCAGGAGCGGGGACAGCTCCTCTTTAAAGGCTTTGTGCTGTCGAGCGTCAATGCATCGAACAGAAAAAGAAAACGCAACTAGGAAGGATTACAAATATTCTGCCATTTTGCGTATACTTCTCCTATGTAGACCTATGTGTTGCTATGGTTACAGACTACAAATCACCCCCTTGTAGTCTGATTCTGTATGTGTTGCTGTCTTTCCTCTTTCCGTTGCTTCTCGATTACCTACAGACAGGAGAGAGAGTATGGCATACGTCAGGAGGATATCCTGGGATATACCTTGGCAGGATGGCTCTGACGTATACCAGTGTTCAGCTATACAGAGGCATACGTCACCCATGTTTAAAAATACACACCCTGTGGTATCTGTTTGTGGGATGCCTGTGTATGGGCTGGGATATTCTGTACAACTGAAAAAGGCCAAAAGGACACTCTTTGGCGAATCAGGACCCCTGGATGTATGATCCAAGAGCTTCCCAGAGTGTATGGCAGAAACACACTGCAAACAGTGTGAACATAGCCTAAGGCAAGCCTGCGGGGTCAGGTAAGGCACAGGATGAGCTTGTAGAATCTGTACTCATGGAGACACCAGGGAGAAGCAGGAGGCACGGGTGACAGCACGCTACATTACCTATGAGGTCAGAGGGGCCGGTGCCCAGGTTCTCGCCTCTGATGGTAACCTTAGTCCAGGAGGTCCCTTCTTTGGGAGAGATGCCAGTCACTAGAGGAGGCTGCCGCACCCGGGACATGACCGCAGCTCTGCACCAGCCACCCCAAATAAAGAACCGATAACTCCAATGTAAACAGTAGGCAGCGGCTGCTTCCTCTCCTCCAGGATCAGGACCTTGATAACGTCACGGCGTCGGTCACATGACCGTGATGTCAGTGTCCCATGTGATAGCTTACTGGACAAAGATCAGCCAATCACAACGAGGCTGCTAGCTGTGTAGACTGGACCTTGACGGCGTCATTTGGCCACGTGACCGGCTGTCAGCTTGTTAGCGGCTTAGCGCTGTTCACTGGCTCTCCTCAGTGCAGTGAGTGTGCGGGGTGATTGTAATGGTACTGGGGAGGGACTGTGTTTGTAGTACGGGTGAAGGGCTGTGTAGTACTGGTGAGGGGCTGTGTAGTACTGGTGAGGGACTGTGTAGTACGGGTGAAGGGCTGTGTAGTACTGGTGAGGGACTGTGTAGTAAGGCTGAAGGGCTGTGTGGTACTGGTGAGGGACTGTGTAGTACGGGTGAAGGGCTGTGTAGTACTGGTGAGGGACTGTGTAGTAAGGCTGAAGGGCTGTGTGGTACTGGCAGGGCCGTCTTTAATATTGATTGGACCCTGGGCAAAAATTTACTTGGGCCCCCTGGATCCCGCCTTCCCACACCTTAGGCAATCACACCCTCCACCACAACACACACACAAAAAATCCACACATCTGGTATAGTACAGTGAATGACTGTAAATACTTCTAGTTCTGAAGACTCCAGCGGCTCAGGATAAGTGCTCTGGGCAGCTGGGCTCAGGCTGGAAGTGGGCACCGCTCTGCAGGAAGGAGACCAGGGCTCGGCTCACCCTAGTGTTACAGTGCACCCCAGCACCCCACAGTATGCAGTATAGCACCCTATAGTATACAGCAACCCACAGTATACAGTATAGCACCCTATAGTATACAGCAACCCACAGTATGCAGTATAGCACCCTACACTATACAGTACCCTACAGTATATATTAGAGCAGTATAGCAGCCCACAGTATACAGCACCTCACAGTATACAACACCTCACTGTATACAGCACCCCAAACTATACACTATACAGTACAGCAGTATAGCACTCCACACTATACCGCACCCACAGTATACAGACCCCCACAGTATACAGTACAGCAGTATAGCCCCCCACACTATACAGGCCCCCCCACACTATACAGGCCCCCCACACTATACAGCCCCCCCCCCCCCACAGTATACAGGCCCCCACACAGTATACAGGCCCCCACACAGTATACAGCCCCCACACAGTATACAGCCCCCCACACAGTATACAGCCCCCCACACAGTATACAGCCCCCCACACAGTATACAGCCCCCCACACAGTATACAGCCCCCCACACAGTATACAGCCCCCACAGTATACAGCCCCCCAGAGTATACAGGCCCCCCCACAGTATACAGGCCCCCCCACAGTATACAGCCCCCCCCCCCCCACAGTATACAGCCCCCCCCCCCCACAGTATACAGCCCCCCCCCCACAGTATACAGGCCCCCACACAATATACAGAGCCCCCACAGTATACAGGCCCCACACAGTATACAGCCCACCACACAGTATAGAGCCCCCCCCCCCCCACAGTATACAGGCACCCACACAGTATACAGCCCACCACACAGTATACAGCCCACCACACAGTATAGAGCCCCCCCCCCCCCACAGTATACAGGCCCCCACACAATATACAGGCCCCCACACAGTATACAGCCCACCACACAGTATACAGGCCCCCCACACTATACAGCCCCCCCCCCCCACAGTATACAGGCCCCCCCACAGTATACAGGCCCCACACAGTATACAGGCCCCCACACAGTATACAGGCCCCCACACAGTATACAGCCCCCACACTATACAGGCCCCCCACACAGTATACAGCCCCCCACACAGTATACAGCCCCCACAGTATACAGCCCCCCAGAGTATACAGGCCCCCACACAGTATACAGCCCACCACACAGTATACAGCCCCCCCCCCCCCACAGTATACAGAGCCCCCACAGTATACAGGCCCCCACACAGTATACAGCCCACCACACAGTATAGAGCCCCCCCCCACAGTATACAGGCACCCACACAGTATACAGCCCACCACACAGTATACAGCCCCCCCCCCCCACAGTATACAGGCCCCCACACAATATACAGCCCACCACACAGTATACAGCCCACCACACAGTATACAGGCCCCCACACAATATGCAGGCCACCCACAGTATACAGGCCCCCACACAGTATACAGCCCACCACTATACAGTAGTTTACAGTATATTAACATAACAGCCCCTGTCACCTTTTTCTTATGTAATGTTCACACAAAAAAGCTCCACAGCAACACTCCTGGTAGGACCTGTGATGACCTCATAGCCATGTGACCAGTAATTGCTAGGTTACTGGTCACATGGTGATGATGTCATTAAGGTCCTGAAGTGATCACACACAACTTTAACACAGTACGATCATGATGCCTGGACTCAGTGCAGGCAGGCACGGCAGCACCCCTGTGTAGCTGACAGCTTGACACCCGGGGCAGTGGCTAGCAGGGCTCAAGAGGCAGCTGCCTTGGGCCCCCCAGGAGCAACTGGGCCCGGGGCAGCTGCCCCTTTTGCCCCTTGGTAAAGACGGCCCTGGGTACTGGTAAGAGGCCCAGTGGTACTGGTGAGGGGCTGTGTAGTAAGGCTGAAGGGCTGTGTGGTACTGGTAAGAGGCCATGTGGTGCCAGTGAGGGAATGTATGGTGGCAGTGAGAGGCTACAAAGGAAGCCTTCTGCAAATAGACTGAAACTTAGGCCTCTTTCACACGGGTGCAATGCGTGAGGTGAACGCATTGCACCCGCACTGAATCCGGACCCATTCATTTCTAGGGGGCTGTGCAAATGAGCGGTGATTTTCACCCATCACTTGTGCGTTGCGTGAAAATAGCAGCATGCTCTATATTGTGTGTTTTTCACGCAACGCAGGCCTCATAGAAGTGAATGAGGCCACGTGAAAATCGCAAGCAAGTGCGGATACGGTATGATTTTCACGCATGGTTACTAGGTGACGATCGGGATGGGGACCCGATCATTATTATTTTCCAAAGTAATAAATAGACCGCGCTGACTAGACAGTGTCAAATGGTAGATGTCGCATCAAATGATATCCCCAACTGTATATCCGCCGCTATTAGTTAGAACCTCGTCCGGTGTCAATCCAGACTGATCAACCTGGTAATTGATCAGCTTACCTAGATGTATTACAAGGGATGGTGACTTGCCGGTAGCAGACTGACCTGCACGGTCCTCACTGTGCTTCCTGGTAGTAGTGCTGGAGACTCGCTGCGATGTCTGAATCTTCAGGCTTCCTCTGCAAGCGCGCGCGGCCGAGAGCGGTCCGTGGTAACCCGGCCGGGATTCCTGCTGACAGCAGGAGCACACGGCATCATTGGTTGCTATGACGCCGTGCGCTTCATGCAGCCGCTGCTGTACAGTAATACACTCGTATGATCTATACGAATGTATTACTGTACAGCAGCGGCTGCATGAAGCGCACGGCGTCATAGCAACCAATGATGCCGTGTGCTCCTGCTGTCAGCAGGAATCCCGGCCGGGTTACCACGGACCGCTCTCGGCCGCGGAACACGGCCATGTGCATGAGGCCTAAGGATGGGTGCCTTCTCAAGTCAAAAAACCTCCAATGCGTTTCGAAATTAACGAATTTCTTCCTCAGGGATGGTTGTTAATTGATCACTCTACAAATAAATAGGCGTCCGTTCCCATGGTCACCAGTTAACCAGTCGTTCTCCAAATTACAAACTACCAGCATAGCCCTTCACCCGTACTACACAGACAAGGTTCTAACTAATAGCGGCGGATATACAGTTGGGGATATCATTTGATGCGACATCTACCATTTGACACTGTCTAGTCAGCGCGGTCTATTTATTACTTTTGGTTTCTTTGATTCATTTTTTTTTCAGGGTTTAGGCAGTTTATTCCCTGTCATAGACCAGCAGCGACACACTCATCTGAGTGTTCTTCAGTGCATTTAACATTACACTCTGTTCTATTTAACAAGGCAGCGCGGATTTCCCTTGATTGTTTGTTGAGTCATTATTATTTTCCCTTATAACGTGGTTATAAGGCAAAATAATAGCATTCTTAATACAGAATGCTAAGTAAAATAGGGCTGGAGGGGTTAAAAAAAAATAATTTCTCGCCCATATTCATTAGGGGACACAGAAACCGTGGGTATAGCTATGTCCTCTAGGAGGCGTTGACACTAGTAAAAGCTGTTAGCTCCTCCCCTGGCAGCTATGCCCCCACCAGCCTGGAGAGAGAGCTTCAGTTTTTTTTTAGTGTCAATAGGAGATTTTTATTTTAGTTTATTTTTTTCTCTTCTTTTAGGTGGGAAACAGTGGTCACCTCGCCTCCCTGTTCGCCATGCTGCCTCCTCCCCCACAAGAAGACAAGGTGGACCAGTGCAGCCTCGCTCCCCTGCATCCTGCCAGCAGAAGGGTCGCCCATCCAAGTCCCTCTTCCAGCTTCCTGCCACTACAGTGCCAGTAGCTGAACGGGTGACCCTGCTGGAGAAGAGGAAGGGTGAAGATAGAGGCTGGACAGATAAGTAGATGCCTGGATGCCATCGGTCCCACCCCCACCCAACCTCTCTTGCAAGGGGTTAATCAATAGCAGCAGCAATACTCTGGGACTCTGTCTGGGCCCCCAAATAATACAGTTTATTATCGCAGCATATGCCTCACTTAGCGCTGGGGCACAGACATGGGCCGCATCGGATCGCGCATGGGCGGAGCCAAAAGCTCACTCTGCGGGAGATTTGGAGTGCTTACAAGCCGATTCTCGGCTAGGGCTAGCGGCGATCCTGCTCCCTAAGGTTCGGGCGTCTGCCTGCTATATATGGCGCCACTCTGGGAACAGGGGGTCACAGCGATGGGCGATTCAGCAGTGCGGGGGTTAATGTGCATCGCAGCGGCTTCCTGGAGGGATGCAGGACCTGAGGGGGCAGAGCCTATTCTTCCCGCCTCAGCGCTCGGCCAGTTCTCTCCGGACCTTCTCTGTCAACATCTCCTGGCCCTGGTAAGAGCTTTTACCCTCTCCTCAGGTCACTGTATCCCTCCAGCCTCAGATATCCCTGGTTTTCGCCATGTCTGATCCCCCTGGGGTTCTTCAGCGGCCAATAGCTGTCCACTATGCCTGCTCTATTTGTCAGGTTAAATTACCTTGCGGGCAACAGGATTCTGTCTGCACTGCTTGTCAGACGCTCAGGCAGGGCCTCCCCCGTCGGCCCATACCGCTGCTCCCCCTCTGGCTTCTGAGTTACCCGACTGGGCCAAAACGCTCTCTCAGGCGGTGGAAAACCTTGCTAAAATCTACCAATCCACCCTATCTATAGTGGGTCGCTTGGTTGAGAATCTGCCGACGGCGCAGGCTGCACCTCCCTCAGATGTCTCCTCCAGAGCTTCTGGCTCGGACGACCCCCCCTAGGTCACTTCCGCCCAGTGATTCCGTCAGCGCACAGCATTCACAAAAGCGCCCCAGAGTAGACCATGTTTCTTCCTCTGACGCATCTCCACTACATGCACATCCTGTCTCACTCAGGTTTTTCTTCTCCTGGAGACGTGCCGTCCGACGGTGAGGTTGAGAATTCGGATTTGGACTTGGATGCGGAGCAGCCTTCTAAGTTGGCCTCCACCGTGGATAGCTTCATTGCTGCCATCCGCGACACCTTCCGGGTGCAGGACGACCCCCCCCCCCCCACTGACCAGCCGGGGGTGTCCTTCCTCCATCCAAACGTTCTTTAGTCGGTCTCCCCTTTGCTGGCACCTGTCTCTTTGGTTCTTGGCTGGACGAGATTATTTCTGAGGCCACGGGTGGTAAGAGCACCCATCTCCCACAGCCTAGGGCCAAGCGGCCCTCTCACGTTAGGTCAGGTTCCTCACGTCGCAGACCTCTTCGTTGATTCGCTAGTTCCCGCCCCGCAGCGAGTTTCTCCGCTGGGGGCGACGGCTTTCCTTCCCAGGATTGACGCAAGAAAACATCCTTTCGGGCACAGCCCTCCTGGCGTCCCAGACCTCAGGCCGCTCGACCCCCTGCGGCTAAGCAGGCCTCAGCCTGAAGGTGCGCCGCCGCCCAACAGGGTGGGGGGCCGCCTCCACCTCTTCCAGGACGTCTGGCGGGCCCATGTATCCGACGCTTGGGCGCTTGAGATTGTATCCTCGGGATACCTGATCGAGTTCCTGTCTCTTCCCCCAGACAGGTTCTTTCAGTCCCGTCTTCCACGGGACCCCGAGCGGGCAGCCGCCTTCTCCCAGGCCATTCAGTTCCTCCTGGACCGGGGAGTCATCTCTTCCATTTCCCCAGCAGAAAGGTTCAAGGGGTTCTATTCGAACCTTTTTGTGGTCCCCAAAAAGGAGGGCTCGGTACGCCCAATCCTGGACCTCAAACTGCTGAACAAGTTCCTCTGCCTCCAGCAGTTTTGGATGGAATCCCTTCGTTCCGTAATTACGTCTCTGGAGCAGGGGGAATTCCTTTCGGCCATAGATATTCAGGACGCATACTTCCACGTCCCCATCACGTGGAGTCACCAGCGCTTCCTGAGGAGACTGTCATTACCAGTTTGTTGCCCTCCCGTTTGGGCTGGCAACTGCGCCTCGGGTCTTCACAAAGATTCTGGCCCCTCTTCTCCCCCTTCTCCATTCCAGAGGCATCTTCCTTATGCCTTTATATGGACGACATCCTCATCAAGGCCTCCTACTTTGCTCAGGTATCGAACAGCGTACAGATCACGCTGGCAGCCCTGGCTCGCTTCGGGTGGTTGGTCAACCTGCAGAAGTCATCTCTGACACCCTCCAGACAATTGGTCTTCCTGGGTATGCTTCTGGACACGGACGCGGCACGGATTCGCCTTCTCCCGGACAAGCGACTGGCCTTGCACCGTTCCGTGAGGATCCTTCTCGACTGCAGACTTCCGTCCATTCAACTCTGCATGAGGACGTTAGGGAAGATGGTCGCTTGTTTCGAGGCGATTCCCTTTGCCCAGTTCCACTCTCGCACGTTCCAGAGGGCGATCCTGTCCTCCTGAGACAAGTCTTCCGAGAGCCTGGACCATCTCATCCGTCTCTCCCCTCAGGTGCCGTCGTCCCTTTGTCGGTTCCGGTTCTGGAAAGGTCCTTCCTTCCGATCTCCTGGACTCTTGTTACCACCGATGCCAGTCTACTGGGTTGGGGAGGGGTGTTCCCTCCCAGGACAGTCCAAGGCACATGGTCTCGGTCGGAGTCCAAGCTCCCGATCAATGTCCTGGAACTCAGGGCGATTCTTCTGTCCCTCCGGCACTGGACCCACCTCTTGATTGGTCGCCCAGTCAGAGTTCAGTCGGACAACGCCACGGCTGTGGCATACATCAACCACCAGGGGGGAACATGCAGTCTCGCGATGATGCAGGAATATGCCGAGATCTTACGTTGGGCGGAGGCCCATGTACCGGCAATTTCAGCAATCTATATCCCGGGTGTGGAGAACTGGACTGCGGACTTCCTCAGCAGGACCACGATAGATCCGGGCGAGTGGTCCCTCCACCCGAAAGTATTCGAGGCGATCTGTCTCCGTTGGGGTCGCCCCGACGTGGACTAGATGGCCTCAAGGCTCAATCGGAAGCTTCCCACCTTCCTTTTCCGCTCAAGGGATCCGGAAGCTTGTGGCGTGGACGCCCTGATCTCCTCTTGGCAGGGGTTCTCCCTCCTTTGTGTTCCCCCCCCCCCCCTTCCTCTCCTACCCAGGGTTCTACGGAAAATCGGGATGGAGGGCATTCTGACTATCCTCATCGCCTCAGATTGGCCCTGTCGCGCGTGGTACGCCGACCTCTTTCTCCTTTTTGGAGACGTTCCTTGGTCACTGCCACTCAGAGACTACCTACTTTCGCAGGGACCGGTCTTCCATCAGCATTTAAGGTCTCTTCGTTTGACAGCGTGGCCATTGAAACTGCCATTCTAAAGCGAAGGGGTTCTTCGGTGGATGTTATCCGCACTATGATTTAGGCTAGGAAGCCTGCTTCTTCCAGGATCTATTACAGGACCTGGAGGTACTTCCTGGGTTTCTGTGAAAACCAGAACATTCCTCCTCTTCGTTTTTCTCTCACCACGGTCCTGTCCTTTCTTCATTCAGGGTTGGACCTTGGTTTGAGCCTTAGCTCTTTGAAGGGTCAGGTCTCGGCGCTTTCTATTTTTTTTTCCAGCGCTCTCTGGCCCCCCTCGGGCCTGTTAGGACTTTTCTTCAGGGAGTGGCACATACGGTTCCTCCGTACCGTCCTCCTTTACTGCCTTTGGGATCTGAATTTAGTCCTCTTAGCGCTCCAGGCTTCCCCCTTTGAGCCTCTGCGGGAGATTTCTCTCCGACTCCTGTCCTGGAAGGTGGTTTTCCTTGTGGCTATTACTTCCATCAGACGGGTGTCTGAGTTGGCGGCTCTTTCTTCTAGAGAACCCTTCCTGGTTCTTCATAAGGATAAAGCGGTTCTCCGGCCCGTTCCTTCCTTTCTTCCGAAGGTGGTCTCCGACTTCCATATCAACGAGGAAATAGTCCTTCCCTCTCTGTGTCCCTCTCCTTCACACCCTAAGGAAAGGGAGTTGCATCACTTGGATGTTGTCAGAGCTCTAAGGATCTATTTAGCATCCTCTGCTCCCTTCCGCTGTACGGACTCCCTTTTTGTCATTCCGGAGGGTCCTCGCAAGGGATTGGCGGCCTCCAAGGTCGCAATCGCACGTTGGATTCGGGCTTCAATTGCGAAATCTTACCACGCCCAGGACAGGGTTCCGCCCTTAGGTGTCATGGCTCACTCCACCAGAGCAGTGGGCGCATCTTGGGCTCGGAGGAATCGCGCTTTGGCTGCACAGTTGTGTAAGGCGGCTTCTTGGTCCTCCTTACATACATTCACGAAATTTTACCAGGTGCATACTTGTGCATCAGTGGATGCTGCCTTGGGTCGCTTGGTCTTGCAGGCGGCAGTTTCCTAGATGCCTGCAGGGACGCTGTTTCCATGGGGCTGTGGTTTTTCCCTCCCTGTGGGCTGCTTTTGGACGTCCCACGGTTCCTGTGTCCCCCAATGAATATGGACAAGAAAAGGAGATTTTTGTATAACCTACCAGTAAAATCTCTTTCTCGCTCTTCATTGGGGGACACAGCACCCACCCAGTATTGTTGTTCAACCACAGCTGTGGCTGTTTCTGGTTAGAACCCCGTTGGGTTTTTGGCATGGTTGGTGTTCCATATTTTTTTCTTGGTTGACTTGCTTCTCCTACTGCTTGTACACAAACTGAAGCTCTCTCTCCAGGCTGGAGGGGGTATAGCTGCCAGGGGAGGAGCTAACAGCTTTTACTAGTGTCAACGCCTCCTAGAGGACATAGCTATACCTACGGTTTCTGTGTCCCCCAATAAAGAGCGAGAAAGAGATTTTACTGGTAAGTTATAAAAAAATCTCCTTTTAACTCACCTCATCCACTTGTTCGCGCAGCCCGGCTTCTCTTCTGTCTTCTTTGATGACCAGGAGGAAAAGGACCTTTGGTGACGTCATTGCGCAGTGACGTCATCAAAGGTCCTTTTCCTCCTGGTCATCAAAGAAGAAGACAGAAGAGAAGCCGCGCGAACAAGTGGATGAGGTGAGTTAAATATTTATTTTTTTAACCCCTCCACCCCTATAACCATGTTATAAGGGAAAATAATAAAATCTACACAACACCTAACCCAAACCCGAACTTCTGTGAAAAAGTTCGGGTTTGGGTACTAAATATGCCGATTTTTCTCACGCGCTTGCAAAACGCATTAAAACGCTTTGCACTCGCGTGGTAAAATCGTGCATTTTCCTGCGACGCATCCGCATCTTATCTGGCCCTCACACGCGATGCCCGTGTGAAAGAGGCCTTAAAGGAGTTTTCCGGTGGTTGGAAGTTATGCCCTATCCTTATAATGGGGCATAACATCAGGTCAGTGGGTTCTTACCGCTGGGACCCCCACCGATCAAGATAACAGGGGCCCCATTTACCCTGCAGCCCCCTGAAATGAACGGGGCGGCTGGTCACACATGTACGCGGCTGCTCCATTAATTTCTATGGGAGTTCCGTAGATAGCCTAGTACATCGCTCTATTATCTCCGGAACTCCCATAGAAATGAATGGAGCAGCCAAGTGGGGCCCTGTTCTCGTGATCAGTGGGGGTCCCCTCCTGTGGATAGGGGATAACTTCTAACAACCGGAATACCCCTTTAACCCTGACCAATTGAGAAAATGATTTTTAGCCTGAAATAAGTAAAATGCAATAATTTTAAAAAAAATGCCCTAAAGTTGTTTATAGCCTTTAACTTGTGCGTCATATTTAAAGGGACACAACATCACATTTTTATTGCATACTAATAATATATATGTGAATATTCTTTGTAATTTATTTTTTTTTTTACAAAAAGAAGAAAAAAAGTGTATTGTTTTTTGAATGCACCACATATATTCTGCTTCCTTTCCAGGCTCTTTAACCTCTTCCATTATTTAGACTTTTAGCACGGCAAGAAGCCTAAGGCTGCGTTCACACGGGCGAGATTTCCGCGCAGGTGCAATGCGGTAGGTGAACGCATTGCACCTGCACTGAATCTGGACCCATTCATTTCTATGGGGCTGTTCAGATGAGCGGTGATTTTCACGCATCACTTGTGCGTTGCGTGAAAATCGCAGCATGCTCTATATTCTGCATTTTTCACGCAACGCAGGCCCCATAGAAGTGAATGGGGTTGCGTGAAAATCGCAAGCAAGTGCGGATGCGGTGCGATTTTCACGCATGGTTGCTAGGAGACAGTCTATTCACTGTATTATTTTCCCTTATAACATGGTTATAAGGGAAAATAATATCATTCTGAATACAGAATGCAAAGTAAAATAGCGCTGGAGGGGTTAAAAAAAAGAAAAAAATTAACTCACCTTCTCCTCTTGATCGCGTAGTTCCCGGGCTCTTCTGATGAGCTGTCGGCTAAAGGACCTTTGGTGACGTCAGATCACATGCTCCAATCACATGGTCCATTACCGTGGTGATGGACCATGTGATTGGAGCATGTGATCTGACGTCACCACAGGTCCTAGCCGGTAGTTCATCATTAAAGAAGAGACCGGGAACTACGCGAACAAGAGGAGAAGGTGAGTTAATTTTTTTATTTTTTTTTTAACCCTCAATTGATTACCTACTAAGCATTCTGTATTCAGAATGTATTATTTTCCCTTATAACATGGTTATAAGGGAAAATAATAGCAATCTACAGAACACCTAACCCAAACCTGAACTTCTGTGAAGAAGTTCGGGTCTGGGTACCACAGTTGGTTTTTTATCACGCGCGTGCAAAACACATTGCCGCAATACACCGGGACGCATCCGGACCTAATCCGGACACGCCCGTGTGAACGCAGCCTAACTTAGGTCTCTTGCACACGAACGTTGTGTGTCCGTGGCCGTATTGCGGCCCGCATACGGTGGGTCCACAATACACGGGCTCCGACCCATGTGCACTCCGCATCACGGATGCGGACCCATTCACTTGAATGGGTCTGCAATCACGGAGACGCGGAACGGAAGCACGGATCGGAAGCACTCCGTACTGCTTCCGTGGTGTTTCTGTAAATAGAACTTGTTCTAATTTTTTTGTGGTGCGGACGGATCACGGACCCATTTAAGTTGAATGGGTCTCAATACGTCCCGGCCGCTGCACGGATGTCGCCCGTGCATTGGGGACTGCAAATTGCGGTCCCCAATGCACGGAACGGATGCACAACGTGCGCGTGCAATAGGCCTTAGGCTGAGTTCACATCACACTTCAGTTATTTGGTCAGTTATCTCCATCAGTTATCGTGAGCCAAAAACACAGAACAGGAGGAAATCTTTCCCTAAGGGTCCATTCACACGCCCGTAGTGTATTGCGGATCCGCAATACACCCGACCGACACCCCTCATAGAACTGCCTATTCTTGTCCGCAATTGCGGATGCGGAGAGCATGTAGTGTGCTCTCCACATCCTGTTCTGCCCCATTGAGAATTAATGGGTCCGTTCCCGATATTGCAGAACGGATGCGGACCCATTTGCAGTTGTGTGAATGGAGCCGTATACCTGATCTCTGAGTAGGCTTCACTACTGGTTTTGGCTCCCAATACCTGATGGAAATAGGCTGTGTCACATTCATCGGTCACATGATCTAGGCGGTATGGCGCTGTGCTCGGTGAGCTGAGAGAAGGCTGCTGCACTACTGTGACGGATCAAATAACTCAAGTGTGAACTCGGCCTTAAAGGGGTTGGTCACTTTCTGGCTACTGATGACCAATATATATGTAAGATCCCTATATGGCAATGGCTAATACAGCCCTGACCCGGACACAGGCCTCTCACCCAGTTAAGCTAGTACTCTCTGCTCTGCACTGATGAGGGGCAATCACGCTGAAACAGCTGTCTGCAGATGAGGTGCTGGCTTAATTAATATCCAAGTCATGTCTCAAGGCTTATTTTAACCCCTTAAGGACTCAGCCCTATTTCACCTTAAGGACTTTAAAACGCTTTGACTTATCCAGGCCGTTCTGAGATAGTTTTTTCGTCACATATTGTACTTCATGACACTGCTAAAATTGGGTCAAAAAAGTAAATTTTTTTGCATAAAAAAATACCATATTTACCAAAAATTTTGAAAAATTAGCAAATTTCAAAGTTTCAGTTTTTCTACTTCTGTAATACATAGTAATACCCCCAAAAATTGTGATGACTTTACATTCCCCATATGTCTACTTCATGTTTGTAGCATTTTGGGAATGATATTTTATTTTTTGGGGATGTTACAAGGCTTAGAAGTTTAGAAGCAAATCTTTAAATTTTTCAGAAATTTACAAAAACCCAATTTTTAGGGACCACTACAGGTCTGAAGTCACTTTGCGAGGCTTACATAATAGAAACCGCCCAAAAATGACCCCATTCTATAAACTACACCCCTCAAGGTATTCAAAACTGATTTTACAAACTTCGTTAACCCTTTAGGTGTTGCACAAGAGTTATTGGCAAATGGGGATGAAATTTGAGAATTTCATTTTTTTACCTAATTTTCCATTTTAACCCATTTTTTCCACTAACAAAGCAAGGGTTAACAGCCAAACAAGACTGTATCTTTATTGCCCTGACTCTGCCGTTTACAGAAACACCCCATATGTGGCCGTAAACTACTGTACGGGCACACAGTAGGGCGTAGAGGGAAAGGTGCACCGTATGGTTTTTGGAAGCCAGATTTTGCTGGACTGTTTTTTTGACACCATGTCGCATTTGAAGCCCCCCTGATGCACCCCTAGAGTAGAAACTCCATAAAAGTTACCCCATCTAAGAAACTACACCCCTCAAGGTTTTACAAACTTTGTTAACCCTTTAGGTGTTGCACAAGATTTAATGGAAAATAGAGATACAATTTCAAAATTTCACTTTTTTGGCAGATTTTCCATTTTAATATTTTTTTTCCAGTTACAAAGCAAGGGTTAACAGCCAAACAAAACTCATTATTTATGGCCCTGATTCTGTAGTTTACAGAAACACCCCATATGTGGTCGTAAACCGCTGTACGGGCACACGGCAGGGCGCAGAAGGAAAGGAATGCCATACGGTTTTTGGAAGGCAGATTTTGCTGGACTGGTTTTTTTGACACCATGTCCCATTTGAAGCCCCCCTGATGCACCCCTAGAGTAGAAAATCCAAGAAAAGTGACCCCATTTAGAAACTACGGATAGGGGTGGCAGTTTTGTTGGTACTAGGTTAGGGTACATATGATTTTTGGTTGCTCTATATTACACTTTTTCTGTGCGGCAAGTAACAAGAAATAGATTTTTTGGCACGTTTTTTTTTTTTTTGTTATTACAACATTCATCTGACAGGTTAGATCATGTGGTAATTTTATAGAGCAGGTTGTCACGGACGCGGCGATACCTAATATGTATAATTTTTTTTTATTTAGTGTAAGTTTTACACAATGATTCATTTTAAAACAAAAAAAATGTTTTAGTGTCTCCATAGTCCTAAGAGCCATCGTTTTTTCAGTTTTTGGGCGATTATCTTAAGTAGTGTCTCATTTTTTGCGGGATGAGATGAAGGTTGATTGCACTATTTTGGGGTGCATATGACTTTTTTGATCGCTTGCTATTACACTTTTTGTGACGTAAGATGACAAAAAATTGCTTTTTTTTACACCGTTTTTATTTTTATTTTTTTACGGTGGTCACCTGAGGGGTTAGGTCATGTGATATTTTTATAGAGCCGTCGTCGGACGCGGCGATAACCTAATTATAATACTATTTTTTTTTTTATTATTTAGTTTTACACAAATGATTTCATTTTTGAAACAAAAAAAAATCATGTTTTAGTGTTTCCATAGTCTAAGAGCCATAGTTTTTTTCAGTTTTTGGGCGAATTTATCTTGGGTAGGGTATGATTTTGGCGGGATGAGATGACGGTTTGATTGGTACTATTTTGGCGTACATGCGACTTTTTGATCACTTTTATTACCTTTTTTGGGAAGTAAGGTGGGCAAAATTTCAATTTCCTAATAGCTTTTTATTTTTTTTATTTTTATGGCGTTCACCGTGCGGGGAAAGTAACATGACCGTTTTATAGATCAGATCGTTACGGACGCGGCGATACCAAATATGTGTAGGGAATTTTATTTTTTTTCATTTTTAATCAGTGATAAATGTGTTTTTTGATTTTTACATTTTTTTGACTTTTTTTTTGACCCAGACCCACTTGGTTCTTGAAGATCCAATGGGTCTGATGTCTGTATAATACAGTACAGTACACCATATAGTGTTTTGTACTGTATTTTACTTACACTTTGTCTGAACAGATCTCTGCCTTTAGCACAGATCTGTTCAGCACCATGGACAGCAGGATGCCTGAGACGGCGTCCTGTTGCCATGGGAACCTTCCCCGTCTGCTCAGTAGTGGTCAGAACTTCGCAGACGGGGAAGGGTAAGGACGGGGCTCTCTGGGGGCTCTCTCCATCGGGGGGCTGCAAAGGCACAGCAGCCCCCCGATGGGAGAGGGAGGGAGCTCCCTCTTACTGTTAACTTTTTCCATACAGCGGTCCGTACGGACTGCGGTATGGAAAGGGTTAAACGGCTGACATCTGCACAGATGTCAGCCGTTTATACCAGGGTGTCAGCAATGTGCTGGCACCCTGGTATACCCACTAGACGCCAACGATTATTCAAGGGGAGGCAGGCGGGGGATCGCGATCCCGCCTGCCGCACCGCCCCGACCGCCCACAAATTTCCCCCCCCCTGCACCATCCGCCGGCAAAAAATCATGCAGGGGTGCAGGGGGGGTTCAAAATCTTTATTTTAGGGACACTAAAGTTTCTGATCCCGCGGGGATCAGAAACTGCAGAAATCGCAGCAAACCGCAGGTCTGGTCACATGACCCCCCCATGCGTTGTGACCGGATGCCGGCTGAATGATTTCAGCCGGCATCCCGTTCCGATTAACCCCCGCGGCGCCGGAATAACGATTTAAAGTTAGGACGTACCGGTACGCCCTGAGTCCTTAAGGACTCTGGAAATAGGGCGTACCGGTACGCCCTGCGTCCTTAAGGGGTTAAGAGCTGAACATTGACCTATAGGATAGCTGCCTTACATCTGGTGGCATTAGAGGCAGAGCTTGTTAAGAGCTTATTTGCATCCCTTCCCTCCCAGAATTCCAGAGGAGCATGTATGGTCTATAAGTCTCCTCACACTGATTAAGGTGCTCTCTCCCTAAGGAGAGTTAGTCTCTCCCCCCCCCCCCCCCCCCCCCCAATACAGCTTTGCCATGTCCCCTTGTTGGGCAGATCTTCTGAATGATGTGTCTGGACCCTCCATCAGAGGCTATTTTATGGACAAGACCTCTGTGTGGACAGCACAAAGGACTAGGCCAACAAGGGGGCATTCCTTATGAAATATAGAAAATGGTGCAGAATATCATCAGTCTAGATCAGTAAGAGACATATAGACATCTTACAAACGCATTGCTCAGTAGTAGCCAGAAGGTGGCCAACCCCTTTAACATTTTCACTTAGACTATTGACTTTGAGAGATGGAAGGAGGACCAGTCACTGAATTATAACCTCACACATCACACACACTGATAAGAATGATGCTCTTCTGTGGGCATCTTTATCTTATAAACCAGTGATGGTGAATCTTTTACAGACCGAGTGCCCAAACTGCAACCTAAAACCCAGTTATTTGATGCAAAGTGCCAACATGGCAATTTACCCTGAAGATTACAGTCCACTATAGTATATCTACCATGTACTTTATCATTTATCTATAATATCCTGCCTACATTCAGTTCTCTGCCTGCACTCTTCATAGTGCGCCCTGCGCTGATGAATGGCAGAAAAAGTCTAAGGCATATTGGTACACCATAGACTTTTTCCAGGGAGTGGGTGCCCACATAGAGGGGTCTGAGTGTCGCCTCTGCCATCCGTCCCATAGGTTCACCATCACTGATATAAACAATAGAGCCGTCATACTGTTATCCAAATTTTACTGATCAACTATTGTATTAGCACATACTATCTTTCTCACTGTAGCAGTAAACAAACAATGGTTTACCTATCTATAAAGGCGTTTTATCTCTTTCTGCTAACTACTACATTATAATATTTGCCTCTTATTTTCAGTGGTATAATAGGGCCAAAAAAAATAGAAATAAAAAAAGTTTCATATGAATATTAAGTAAAGAAAAATACCCCTTGCTGATGGAAGTGTCCCTTTTAAAAAGAATTTCTGAGACCAGGAACCCATTTTTCATATGTGCAGGTAGGGTGCTGGTGTTTAAAAAAAAATATATATATACTTTTTCAATATGGCTAATGACGTAATGTAAAAAAGGGTCAAAATGACTAATTTGCCATTTTTTCATCCCCTTACTCAAAAAATGTAATAAAATGCAATCAAAAAGTCGCACACACTCAATAAAATCTACAGATTGTTCCACAAAAAATGAGCCCCCACACAGCTCTGTAGATATAACTATAAAAAAGTTATGGGGGTCAGAATATCGTGATGTAAAAACAATTTTTTTTCTCAAAGTTTAAATTTATTTTTACACTATTTAGACATAAAAAACCTATACATATGTGGTACCGTTGTAATCGTACTGACCCAGAATATGAAAAGCACGGGGCAGTTTTGCCACAAACGGAACGCCATGGGAACAAAACCCGTAAAACTGTGGAGGAATTGCGTTTTTTATTTTTTTTTCAATTTCACCCTATTTGGATTTTTTTTTTACTATTTCCCACAACATTGTATGCCATATTAAATGGTGGCATTAGAAAGTAAAACTTGTCCCACAAAAAAAGAAGCCCTCATACAGCTATGTGACCGGAAAAATAAAAAAGTTATGGCTCAAGGAAGATAGGGAAGGAAAATGAAAACTAAAAGGGTTAAAGGGGTTTTCTGAGACTTTTAAACTGATGACCTATCCCCCAAATAGGTCACCAGTATCACCTGGGACCCTCGGCAATCAGCTGTTTGAGAAGTCTATTACCAACCTAGATGTTCAAAGGTGGAAAAAAAGAGAAAGAATAAACCAAAGCCCCTATAGGTGAGATATTAACGCATACAGAACTGGTAAACAGGACTCATATAAGAAATAAATTAGGGAGCCTCCAAAAGCAAGTCAATCAAACAGCTATAGCTGCTGAATCCAAGCCACCACGCAGGCCTGAGGCAGCATGATCTTGCTCGAAACGGCCGTTGCCTTGTTTCTGTGCATCTTGCGTCCTGCACCGCACCTTTTGTGTTTTAATAGAATTAAATAAAAAGTGCAGATTTTATGGAGGTAAGTGCTGCTGTTTTTCTACAAGAGGTGGTCACTTGTGTGTGCGGCTGCTCTATTTAACTCTATGGGACTGCTGGAGATGACCGAGTACAAGTAGGAGGGGAGTAGTGGGGAATTGTAAGTGTTATATCTCACCCTAGGTGCTTTATTCGCATGTATACTGCTCAGTACTTCTCTATACTGTCCTATATCGTGAGTGAGAGAATTAGAGAGCAGAATCTGCTTTCTCCCTGTGTATTCTATGGGGTGACATGATACCAGCCAATCTTTATCAGCTCCGGAAGGGGGCAATGGCAAATGTATGCAAATAGCTGTATATTTCAGGAAACCTACATTTGGCAGCACACTTCAGCTGTGCCACCAACAGTATGGCCATTAGAGTATATCTCACATAGGGAACACCTCTGGTCTGGGGGAAACACATACTGCATGTGTACAGCCGACAGAGGATTTCATAAGTCGCTGACTACTTCCACATCCCGGCTCGCAAGGAGTCCCAGGTCACGAGTCATCACATAGTAGAAGAAATCCAAAGCGGTGCTTTCACCAGTCACTTGTGGGTCTTAGACTTCTCACAGGATCCAATAGGAAGTCATAGTGCTTGTGTAGTTGTGTGTAAAACAGTGGGTGATATACTGCAGCGGCTGGATACTAAGTCCAGTGTAGATGCTTCAGGTATAATGGAAGAGGAAATCACTGGCTGTGCTTTCAACCAGTAGATGGAATCGAGGCAGGGCCGGCGCAACCATATAGGCGAACTAGGCGTTCGCCTAGGGTGCCGGCCTGCTGGGGGCGCCCTGGTGTGCTCCCCCTGACTGGGGCTGCAGCCCTGGGCGACAGGGCGAGCGGCTCTTGAGCCGCCCCCAGCGCCGTTACAGGGAGGCCAGGAGATGGAGGTCCTTCTTAAATATGCAGAGCAGCATCTGCTTACCCTGATGGCAGGTGCCTGCTCTGCCAGTAAATTACCGGAGGAGAGGAGGCGGGCAGCAAGGGAGGCTGTTCTAGCAGCTCCCCACTTCGCCCTCTGTGATGCCGGAATATTACGTCGTTCCAGCCCCGGCATACTAAACGGCGCGCTGGAGGACTGAGGAGCTGCACCACACTGGACCCCAGGGAGGTGAGTGTCTGCCTGTGTATTTATGTCAGTGAGTGTATGTATGTCTCTATTTCTGTCAGTAAATGTATGTGTGTCTGTTATTGATTGTCAGTCAGTGAGTGAGTATATGTCAGTGAGTGTGGATGTCTGTCGGTCAGTAAGTGTCTGTGTGTTTGTCAGTGAGTATGTGTATGTTTGTCAGTGAGTATATGTGTGTGTTTGTCTGCCAGTGAGTGAGTGTCTGTCAGTGAGTTTCCGTGTGTGTGTTTCAATGGGTAGGTGTACACTCACCTAAAGAATTATTAGGAACACCTGTTCTATTTCTCATTAATGCATTTATCTAGTCAACCAATCACATGGCAGTTGCTTCAATGCATTTAGGGGGGTGGTCCTGGTCAAAATAATCTCCTGAACTCCAAACTGAATGTCAGAATGGGAAAGAAAGGTGATTTAAGCAATTTTGAGCGTGGCATGGTTTGTTGCCAGACTGGCCGTCTGAGTATTTCACAATCTTGCTCAGTTATGGGATTTTCACGCACACCATTTCTAGGGTTTACAAAGAATGGTGTGAAAAGGGAAAAACATCCAGTATGTGGCAGTCCTGTGGGCAAAAATGCCTTGTGGATGCTAGAGGTCATGAGGAGAATGGGCCGACTGATTCAAGCTGATAGAAGAGCAACGTTGACTGAAATAACCACTCGTTACAACCGAGGTATGCAGCAAAGCATTTGTGAAGCCACAACACGCACAACCTTGAGGCGGATGGGCTACAACAGCAGAAGACCCCACCGGGTACCACTCATCTCCACTAAGAATAGGAAAAAGAGGCTACAATTTGCACGAGCTCATCAAAATTGGACTGTTGAAGACTGGAAAAATGTTGCCTGGTCGATTGAGTCTCGATTTCTGTTGAGACATTCAATGGTAGAGTCCGAAATTTGGCGTAAACAGAATGAGAACATGTATCCATCATCTGACGGCTACTTCCAGCAGATAATGCACCATGTCACAAAGCTCGAATTATTTCAAATTGGTTTCTTGAACATGACAAGGAGTTCACTGTACTAAAATGGCCCCCACAAGTCACCAGATCTCAACCCAATTAGAGCATCTTTTGGGATGTGGTGGAACGGGAACTTCGTGCCATGATGTGCATCCCTCAAAATCTCCATCAACTGCAAGATCTATACTATCAATATGGCCAACATTTCTAAAGAATGCTATCAGCACCTTGTTGAATCAATATGCCACGTAGAATTAAGGCAGTTCTGAAAGCAAAAGGGGGTTCCAACACCGTATTAGTATGGTGTTCCTAATATTCTTTAGGTGAGTGTATGTCTGTCAGTGAGTGAGTGTGTGTCTGTCAGTGAGTTTCTGTGTACGTCTTCAGTAAGTGTCTGTCAGTGTATGTGTGTCTGTCAGTGTATGTGTGTGTCAGTGAGTGTGTCTGTCAGTGAGTTTCTGTGTACGGTCATTCAGTAAGTTGTCTGTCTGCAGTGTGTGTCCTGTCAGTGAGTGAGTGTCTGTCAGTGAGTTTTCTGTGTACGTCATTCAGTAAGTGTCTGTCTGTCAGTGTGTGTATGTGTGTCTGTCAGTGAGTGAGTGTCTGTCAGTGAGTTCTGTGTACGTCATTCAGTGAGTGTCTTGTCAGTGAGTGTTATGTCATTCAGTGAGTGTCTGAGTGCGTGTCTGTCTGTCAGTGTGTGTGTGTGTGTGTCTGTCAGTGAGTGAGTAACATGAGGGGGCGGCAAAATGGATCTTTGCCTAGGGTGGCAAAAATCCTTGCACCGGCCCTGAATCGAGGTACTAAAATCTTTGCAAGTGATAGGTCATCAATTTCAGATCGGCAGGTATCCTAGACCCCAGCCAATCAGCTGTTAGGGCTGTTTCACACGAGCGCGTCCATTGCGGGAATCACGCTCCGTGTGTGAGTGTGATCCTCCGCTCTGGACTTGCAGGAGCGCACGGCATTATCATGATTTATAATGCTATGTGTCTCTGCATGGCCTTTTTTCCACAGAATCATAGTGACATAAAGCTGTCAGTATGATTCTGTAGAAATAAGGTCAAGCAGAGACACATAGCATTATATAAATCATGATAATGCCGTGCACTCCTGCAAGTTCAGAGCGGAGGATCACACTCACACACGGAGCGTGATTCCCGCAATGGACTTGCTCGTGTGAAACAGCCCTTTAGAAGAAGATGGGTGCTGTGTGAGCACCATGACCTCTTCCTAGGCCATGTGACGTCACTGTACATTAGTCAAGTGGCCTATTTGCAGCTCAGCCCCATTCATGTCAGTGGGGCTGAGCTGAAAAACCAAGCACAGCCACTATTCCAGGGATGGCCAACCTAAGGCTCTCCAGCTGTTGCAAAACTACAAATCCCAGCATGTCCATACTTCCTACAGCTATCAGCCTTACAGCAGGGCATGGTGGGAGTTGTAGTTTTACAACAGCTGGAGAGCCGCAGGTTAGCCATGCCTGCACTATTCGATGTACTGCGCTGTGCTTGGTAAGCACCCAGGAGAATTCTGTGGAGTACTGCAGCTTTCCGAAACAGCTCATCCAGAGGTGACTTTCTTCTCTGTGTAGGCCTCTGATGAACCACATGGTTTGCAGTGGACTTTCCAGCATCTTTTAGCAACAGCTAAAAAAAAAAAACAATGGATGGTTTTTTCCGTGTGCTGTTCATAGACTTTAATGATCGTCACGAATCCGCAAATACGGACAGGAATAACACCAGCTCTATATTTGAGCAATGGACAATAAATCAAAAGTTTTCCCCTGCACATGTCCTATAGTCTGTTCTTAAGGCCACTTTCACTGCGGGAAAACACTCTCCCCCGTCAGAACATTATTTCCTGGCCTGTGACCGGAGCTCATGGCTTTATAATGATTTCTAATGCTGTGTGTCCCTGCCCAACATCGGCTGTAATGAATTGTACTGACATAATGCTGTCGGTACACTTTGGTCTTATTTGAGGAACGGACAAAGAGATCTGCAAAAATTACTGATGTGTAAATAGCCCTATCTTCTGTGTCCACGTTAATAGTTCTAGCAATTGCCAGAGGTTGCATCTCTCAGTCTCCCATTGATTTGGGTTATTTTATTATTTTGTAATTTTCACGCATAGTGCCTTTTAGAAACTCTAAGACTCCTGAACTTTTGCTCATGCTTCACCAGCAATATGTCACATGATGGTTACCTCACAATGTCAGATTATTGTGTGACTGGCAGGACTGCTGGGGAGTTGTAGTTTATGCACAAAGCCTGGAAGGCTGGCTATAATAACCATTCAGACTCCAGTGAATCTGCCTGTGCTACCCCAGAAGCAACCACACCTGTAATACGGATCATATGCAAAAGTGACAAACAGGCATTTCAGTTTGTGTAGTAAAAAAATTGGGGGCAATTGTAAATGTCCGTTCATTCTTTGTCAAAATCTGGTCTTCGGTTAGTCCTGTAGAGGTATCGTATTCACATACGCACTTAACCTGCTTGTTAGCAATTAATAATATCACGGAAATTCCTTTTCCCTGTTTTTAAAGGGATTATAATTAAAACATAGCTTTTAGAAGTGTCAGAAAGCGATGACAAATTGAGTTCCACTGAAATCTGTTTAGTAGGAATTCAGTATTCGGAATATCTAGAACAGCAACACTGACAGAACTGAGACGCCATGGTGCTTTTCAGCACTGCAGTTATGTGACTTTCATCACCTGAAGAATGTTTTTTTGACAAAAATGAAACAAAAGGCAAAGGTTACCATCAAAAATGGCTTTGTGAAGTGCAGTAGAATAGTGGCTTTTTTTTACTTTATATTTTTTTAAAGCAAAGGTTTTTGATTGGTAGTTCCTCTTTAATTCCTTTTAATGTAACGGTTTAGTGATGTGTATACCTGGCCGCTCTTCTGCAGTATAAGGTAACTGTGTATGCGTACTAACCTTTAGGAGGGGCCAGGAGACTAGAAAACACTTAGCTTTGTATGGGCTCATACCACGAGCGTAACGGCCCCACGGGCAACATATAGACGAAGATAGGACTTCACCTATCTTTTGCAGAGCAGAGGCATGGATCGAAAGCCCATGGAAGCACTACAAAGCACTTCTGTGGGCTTTAGGGTCCGTGCCTCCACACCGTAAAAAGATAGAACATGTTCTATCTTTGCCCGTATCTTGCAGATTGCAGACCCATTCAAGTCAATGGGCCGCATCCACAAACGGAATGCATGCGGCCAGTGTCCGTGTATTGTAGACCACTGTTTGCACCCAGCCTAACAAAAAGCCCAGCTCCATTGAAGACACCATCGGGGTAAGATGTCTTGCTACCATCACCTCTCCTTATATCATATGGGCGTCGGCTGAGTGTCTTGTTGGGCACTAGTCTATCTGGAGCCCGCCCATCTGTCTGGTGACTCTCAATTACTGTTACTTTATATATATATATATATATATATATATATATATAGTATTGGGTGAATAAAGAAGATCCACTTTTCTTCACTACTACTGGAGTGCTGCCTCTTTACATTATTCTTTACATTTTAGAAGATCTCTGTCCAGGATTCTTGGAGGAATAGCACCTGCGAATTGGGAGTGCTGCTGTTGACTGCAATTTATATACAGTCAGGTCCATAAATATTGGGACATCGACACAATTCTAACATTTTTGCCTCTATACACCACCACAATGGATTTAAAATGAAACGAACAAGATGTGCTTTAACTGCAGACTGTCAGCTTTAATTTGAGGGTATTTACATCAGGTGAATGGTGTAGGAATTACAACAGTTTGTATATGTGCCTCCCACTTGTTAAGGAACCAAAAGTAATGGGACAGAATAATAATCGTAAATCAAAATTTCACTTTTTAATACTTGGTTGCAAATCCTTTGCAGTCAATTACAGCCTGAAGTCTGGAACACATAGACATCACCAGACGCTGGGTTTCATCCCTGGTGATGCTCTGCCAGGCCTCTACTGCAACTGTCTTCAGTTCCTGCTTGTTCTTGGGGCATTTTCCCTTCAGTTTTGTCTTCAGCAAGTGAAATGCATGTTCAATCGGATTCAGGTCAGGTGATTGACTTGGCCATTGCATAACATTCTACTTCTTTCCCTTAAAAAACTCTTTGGTTGTTTTTGCAGTATGCTTTGGGTCATTGTCCATCTGCACTGTAAAGCGCCGTCCAATCAGTTCTGAAGCATTTGGCTGAATATGAGCAGATAATATTGCCCAAAACACTTCAGAATTCATCCTAGCTGCTTTTGTCAGCAGTCCCCATCATCAATAAATAAAAGAGAACCAGTTACATTGACAGCCATACATGCTCACGCCACGACACTACCACCACCATGCTTTACTGACTAGGTGTATGCTTAGGATCATGAGCATTACTTTCCTTCTCCATACTCTTCTCTTCCCATCACTCTGGTACAAGTTGATCTTGGTCTCATCTGTCCATAGGATGTTGTTCCAGAACTGTGAAGGCTTTTTTAGATGTTGTTTGGCAAACTCTGATCTGGCCTTCCTGTTTTTGAGGCTCACCAATGGTTTACATCTTGTGGTGAACCCTCTGTATTCACTTTGGTGAAGTCTTCTCTTGATTGTTGACTTTCACACACATACACCTCCTCCTGGAGAGTGTTCTTGATCTGGCCAACTGTTGTGAAGGGTGTTTTCTTCACGAGGGAAAGAATTCTTCGGTCATCCACCACAGTTGTTTTCCATGGTCTTCTGGGTCTTTTGTTGTTGCTGAGCTCACCGGTGTGTTCCTACTTTTTAAGAATGTTCCAAACAGTGGCGTAACTACCGGGGAAGCAGTGTGTGACAGTTTATTTTAAAGTTAATTAAATATCGATTCTTGTCTTAATGTTCAGGGCCCGATGCGTTCCTTCTTTTTAAGAATGTTCCAAACAGTTGTTTTGTCCACGCCTAATGTTTTTGCTATCTCTCTGATGGGTTTGTTTTGTTTTTTCAGCCTAATGATGGCTTGCTTCACTGATAGTGACAGCTCTTTGGATCTCATCTTGAGAGTTGACAGCAACAGATTCCAAATGCAAATTACACACTTGAATTTAACTCTGGACCTTTTATCTGCTCATTGTAATGAGGTAATAACACACACCTAGCCATGGAACAGCTGAGAAGCCAATTGTCCCATTACTTTTGGTTCCTTAACAAGTGGGAGGCACATATTCAAACTGTTGTAATTCCTACACCGTTCACCTGATTTGAATGTAAAATTAAAAATCAAATTAAAGCTGACAGTCTGCAGTTAAAGCACATCTTGTTTGTTTCATTTCAAATCCATTGTGGTGGTGTATAGAGCCAAAAATGTTAGAATTGTGTCGATGTCCCAATATTTATGGACCTGACTGTGTATATATATATATATACTATACTATATATATATACTTAAATTACCAAAGTGTGTCTTCCAGCAACTTCTATTGTCCTGAAGTCAGGGTCAGGCAGTCAACCCCTATCCGGGCCATGATCACTCGACCGTTCCACTCCGCTGTTGGGGTCTCCATTTAATGGACCTCTACAGCATAGGTCCAGGCTGATCTAGCTGGCTGTAGTGTGAAGCCCCTTCGTTAAGGGATGTCCCCTTTGGACATATAAACTTTGGCCAGCAAGTTATTCTCAGGAATGGTTAACTCGCAGTTTTCAACGTTGAGACAGCGTACAGGCACACATCTTTTCTTCACAATAGCAAGGACCCGGGCTACCAGTGGGCGAGTCTGCCTTTCCTCTTGGTAAGCGGGCTCGATCAGAACCTCAAGTCCATTCAGCTGTCGTCCAGCCCCCACCGGCAGCATCAATATTTGTACTTGTTGAGGGGGGATCGTCACTGGGGTCCTCCGTGGCATCTTCACGTGTCCAATCGGCTGACCGGACATATTGCTCTTTCGCAGACTATAGCTCCTCACCATCTGTTGTAGAACCTTCTGGGTTGACCGGTGTGTGGTGGCCAGTTGCCAATACTTCTTTGGCATAAAGTTGATGGTCTAGGTCTCTCAAGACATTTATACCTAGTGTCACGTCCATTCCTCTCCGGGATGAATGGTCCACCAACACGACCCCCTTCTTGCTGGTGTCTTGCCCAAACAGTCAGACCTGCATCCAGACTATCCCTCGGACGTCCATCTCTTTGTTATTGGCAGCCGTCAGCCTGATGACGCTTCCGGCTCCATCGTATGTCCAAAGTGTCTTTAGAAGAACTCCAGAGGCATAAGGGTGCACTCCGATCCTGTATCAACTAGACAGCATAACTTCTGGCCTTCCAACTCGGCTTCCATAATGGGGCTGCTGGCACACAGGTCATGTTCCTCACTCATAGGGCTTAGTTTCTGGTGTACCACCGCAGGATGCCCAGCTACTGCGGCTGTCGAAAGTTTAACGTCTGCTTGGACTTCATCTGTTCGGGGCACTCTCTGGCCATATGGCCGTACTGTCGACAAGCCCAGCAGAGAGGCCCTCTTTTGACATGCCCCTGAGTTATCCTGGGTGGGGTGCTGGGGTCATTTCCGGAGGCCGGGGAGATTCTGCCTTCATCTGGGACACTTCCAGCCGAAGTTCTCTCATTTCTGTCCGCAGGGCCTGGACCACATCCTTTAAGGACTCTGAGTCTTAAAACCCCGACCGGTCCCCTGTAGCATGGGTGCTACTCACTACTCTCGCCGCCACAGGCATGTGCTCTTCCTCTCTCTCCACGGCGGCTAGGTAGACGCTGTAGAATGTCATGTCGGCTGTCATCCGGGTCATCTCTTGCAATTTGTTGGAGAGCCACACTATGAACTAGTCTCTTAGTCGGCCAGTCCACCTCCCCGGAAGGCTCCATGGCTTCTGGGTCTCGCCGCTGTATTTCATTTAGCGTCTCCTGTAGGGCATTGGAGTATTGCATCAGGGTCTCGCCCTCTCGCTGTGGTCGGTTGAAGAAGTGGCTCCGCAACTGCACTACTTTAGCCCGCCCCCACTGGGCTCTCCTCCAGCAGGGAGAATATTTTCTCTAGGGTGTCCTCTCTCGGATTTGGTCCTTACCATTATTGTCCGTCTGACGTCACCCTCTAGAGCCCCCAATGCAACCTCTGCCCGCAGTTCGGGGGTCAGGTTACACATTCTAAGCGCACTTGGCACCCTTTCAGTCCAGTCCTGCAACGTCATGTTTTCACCGTTAAATTTTGGCAGATGATGCAACAGCACCCCCACGGGGATGTACCCTAATTGGGTAGGCATGGCGGGGGCAAGCTGTATCAGCGGCGTTTGGCCAAGTTGGCCTTGCACTGGCGCACCCTGAGCTGGGTCCTGGACCAGTGCCATTGGCTCCGTGGGAAGGTCTCCCGCCGCGCTCCCGTCCATAACAGTCGCTGTATCCTGCCGACTACGCCAGGTTTTAAGCCATGTACCTGGGTGGGCTCCCAGGATAGAGCGAAGTCACGAACGAGGAAAGCAACTCCAACACCAGCTTTTGCCAAAACAGAATTTACTAAAAACGTGGTAATGAACACAACTACAAATGCGGGGAACACAGGATAAATTTACATACACCCAGCCTGAAGGCTGAGACCCTTGTGCTACACAGCACGGCGCCCTCCGATGGATGCAGGCAGAAAATGCTGTAATTTACCTACTGGTGGGCACAACTAAACTGCCACACCTTACCTGTTATTACCCTAAAAGAACAAGAATCACTGTATGGGTGTGCGGTACGGGCTCGCCTGTGGTGCAGCACAACAGCTTACAATTTTACACAGATCTACAGTATTCTCCCTCCCATAACTGGTCTTGTAGCACGTTGCCAGATTATTCCTTCTGAGCAAAACGCCAGTCTGGCTTGAGTTTGTGGGGATTATTAGCTCTCCAAGGTGAAATGTCCCTTTTAAGTTATGGAGTCCTTGCAATGAACAGTATTAACACGTGTGGCCTGACACAATCAGAAACCCTAACTAACTACAGGCCTGGTCTCCCGTCTCTAAGCGCCAACACTGTGATGAGGTGCGTGCACGATCTACAGACCCGGGTTTGCTTTGCATCCGCTGGTGACTCTGAACAGAACAAATGTCTCTCCAACAAGCATGCGGTACTGCAGTGTATGTTGCTTTGTGCCTCTGCTCTCATCAGCGTTCCTGGCAGCGATCATCCTTCCTCTGGACAGGATCAGGGTCTTGGACACGATCAGCTTCACTTAGCTGCAGCTCTAGTCACTGAAGGATGCTCTCACACCTGGATGCTGTCCGCTTTTCTGCTCACACAGCTCTTCAGTCTCAGCTTCTAAGATGGCTGCTCTGTCCTTTCTAGCAGGTTCTCAAAAACCCCACCTCTTTTGAATATTCAAATATCTGCAGTCTGTTAGCTGTGTTTAAGAAACAGCGGCATCTTGTGGCCAAACAGCAGAATGTCAGTCCAGAACATTTCATTTAATCCACACAGTGTTCAAGCAATGAGAGCTGTTTCCCATCTCACACATACAAACTCCATGCAGCTGCTGTTTAGGAGCGTATGACCTGCACAAGATTTCTTTCCAGGTAGCAAGGGATATGTATACCAAGTTTCGTTGAAATCGATGGTTGCGCTTTTGAGAAATCATACATACATACATACATAATACATACACCACACATATCTATACAGTACAGACCAAAAGTTTGGACACACCTTCTCATTCAAAGAGTTTTCTTATTTTCATGACTATGAAGGCATCAAAACTATGAATTAACACATGTGGAATTATATACATAACAAACAAGTGTGAAACAACTGAAAATATGTCATATTCTAGGTTCTTCAAAGTAGCCACTTTTGCTTTGCACACTCTTGGCATTCTCTGATGTGCTTCAAGAGGTAGTCCCCTGAAATGGTCTTCCAACAGTCTTGAAGGAGTTCCCAGAGATGTATAGCACTTGTTGGCCCTTTTGCCTTCACTCTGCGGTCCAGCTCACCCCAAACCATCTCGATTGGGTTCAGGTCCGGTGACTGTGGAGACCAGGTCATCTGGCGCAGCACCCCATCACTCTCCTTCATTGTCAAATAGCCCTTACTTTCAAAGTTTTCCCGATTTTTCGGCTGACTGACTGACCTTCATTTCTTAAAGTAATGATGGCCACTCGTTTTTCTTTACTTAGATGCTTTTTTCTTGCCATAATACAAAGTCCTACTGAATAGACTGTTAGAATTTCAGCTGTGTATCCACCTGACTTCTCCTCAACGCAACTGATGGTCCCAACCCCATTTATAAGGCAAGAAATCCCACTTATTAAACCTGACAGGGCACACCTGTGAAGTGAAAACCATTTTAGGGGGACTACCTCTTGGAAGCTCATCAAGAGAATGCCAAGAGTGTGCAAAGCAGTAATCAAAGCAAAAGGTGGCTACTTTGAAGAACCTAGAATATGACATATTTTCAGTTGTTTTACACTTGTTTGTTATGTATATAATTCCACATGTGTTAATTCATAGTTTTGATGCCTTTAGTGTGAATCTACAATTTCCATAGTCATGAAAATAAAGAAAACTCTTTGAATGAGAAGGTGTGTCCAAACTTTTGGTCTGTACTGTACGTCCTTCTTTATATATAGACTGAACAAAAATATAAACGCAACACTTTTGGTTTTGCTCCCATTTTCCATGAGATGAACTCAAAGATCTGAGAAATTTTCTACATACACAAAAGAACCATTACTCTCAAATATTGTTCACAAATCTGTCTGTCAGCATGAATATTGCACAGGTGTGCCTTAGACTGCCCACAATAAAAGCACACTCTGAAATGTGCACGGTTTTGCCTTACTAGGGGGTCAGAAAACCAGTCAGTATCTGGTGTGACCACCATTTGCCTCACGCAGTTTAACACATCTCCGTCACATAGAGTTGATCAGGTTGTTGATTATGGCCTGTGGAATGTTGCTCCACTCCTCTTCAATAGCTCTGTGAAGTTGCAGAATATTGGCAGGAACTGGAACACGCTGTCGTATACGCCGATCCAGAGCATCCCAACATGCTCAATGGGTGACATATCCGTGAGTATGCTTGCCATGGCAAGAACTAGGATGTTTTTCAGCTTCCAGGAATTGTGTACAGATCCTTGCAATTATCATGCTGCAACATGAGGTAATGGTCGTGGATAAATTGCACAACAATGGGCCTCAGGATCTCGTCACGTTATCTCTGTGCATTCAAAATGCCATCAATAAAATGCACCTGTGTTCGTTGTCCATAACATAAGCCTGCCCATACCATAACCCCACCGCCACCATGGGCCACTCGATCCACAATGTTGACGTCAGCAAACCGCTCACCCACACGATGCCACACACGCTATCCGCCCCAGAACAGTGAAAACCGGGACTCATCGGTGAACAGAACGCCTCTCCAACGTGCCAGACACCATCGAATGTGAGGCATTTGCCACTCAAGACGACGAACTGCAGTCAGGTCCAGACCCCGATGAGGACGACGAGCATGCAGATGAGCTTCCCTGAGACTGTTTGTGACCGTTTGCGCAGAAATTCTTTGGTAATGCCAACCTATTGTGTCACGGCGGACAGAATACCAGATACACAGAAAATAAACGAACAAGTGTCTAGGCGAGAAGCTGGGGATCAAGGTCACCATCTGACAAATCCCTACCAGCTCTCCCTATACTTCTATGCCCACGTTCAGACCCTGAAGGTGGGAATAACGTGTCCTCGTGCCTGGGCTGAAAATTCCATAAAATCTCTAAGATGGTGAAAGGGGGATAGAGGCAGCCTGCTCCCTCAGAACTTGGAGGGGGCAGGCGTCTCTCTAACAGCCTAGGCAGCCAACCACAAAAAAACGAAAACCAACTTATCTTTTCTGAGCAGGAACAGCAAATCCTTCCTTCCTTTCACAGAGCCAGACAGAAGCTATAACCTGCACAGGACACTGGGAGTGGGCGTAATTTAAACTCAAACCAACGACCCCACCCAGTGCACCTGAAGGGAGGCGGATATAGCTCAACTCCAAACAAAAACAAAAGGCTACACACGTGCTGCTAATCTGGCAGACCTCCGCGCATAGCCTGAGCAGGGCATGACAATTGTTGCTGTAGCTGTCCGGGTGGCTGGTCTCAGACGATCATGGAGGTGAACATGCTGGATGTGGAGGTCCTGGGCTGGTGTGGTTACACGAGGTCTGCGGTTGTGAGGCCGGTTGGATGTACTGCCAAATTCTCTAAAACGCCTTTGGAGACGGCTTATGGTAGAGAAATGAACATTTATTGCATAGGTAACAGCTCTGGTAGAAATTCCTGCAGTCAGCATGCCAATTGCAAGCTCCCTCAAACGTTGCAACATCTGTGGCATTGTGCTGTGTGATTAAACTGCACATTTTAGAGTGTCCTTTTATTGTGGGCAGTCTAAGGCACACCTGTGGAATATTCATGCTGTCTAATCAGCACCTTGATATGCCACACCTGTGAGGTGGGATGGATTATCTCGGCAAAGGAGAAGTGCTCATTAACACAGATTTAGACAGATTTGTGAACAATATTTGAGAGTAACGGGTCTTTTGTGTATGTAGAAAATGTTTCAGATCTTTGAGTTCAGCTCATGCAACATGGGAGCAAAACCGAAAGTGTTGCATTTATATTTTTGTTCAGTGTAGATATATATATATATATATATATATATATATATTATATATCTATTGTAAGAAGGTACAAGGAATAATCGCGGATAGTAGGTACTGTATGTGTCACCGAGGGTCCTGGCCTCGGTGGAGTAAGAGCCAGTTTTCATGTGTCAGCAGCAGTTGCTGTTTGACACTTTCCTATTTAGTATGGCTGTATAGCTGATCCGAGACGGCTCTTACTGGGAGTAGTCAAAGTGCTGGGTGGGTGACTACTCCCGACTTTCCAGGCCGGGTTTTATAAAAAAAACAGCCAGCAGTGTCAGGTGTGGAGAATTGTATCTCTCTCTGACATTGAAGCTCTGGCAATCTCTGTACCAGGATCTGAGCCTTGTGCCAGGCTGGAGGCCTGAAACCGGGAGGACTGCTCTGTTCTGAACTATGCTGGTCGGGTTAACACCCAGGACCAAAGGTGACTTTTGCTTATTTTGAGCTATCTGGGTGTGAACTAACACCAGTACTGAAAATGAACTGTTGTGTGAATAAACACTGACGTTTTGAGTTATAAACTGGTCTTTGCCTCTATACTGCGTCCGCTGGTCCTGACTACCAAACCGTTCAAACAATATATATATATATATATATAGTGTGTTAAGTCTATTTTTAACCGAACTTCTGATCCCACAGTAATACAATTTTATGTATCAATGTAAGAAAAGAATTTCCAACTAAACAAAATGATGTCAAGTGACTTCGATTTAAGTGATTTAGGCTATTAATCTAAAAGAAATATAGGAAATTGGAAAATTGTGAAAGCCATTATTAAATGGATTGTCCCAAGGTGTCTAAATACTGTCATTACTTTTACGCAGTAGAACTACTGTGTGCCAACTGAACAGATTTGACTTGGGGCTACTCAGGTGGCTACTAAGGGCGTTATCCCAGCAGTCCCTTGGTTTTCACCCTTTAACCACTGTATAGGGAAAATTACTTTGTTGCAGAATCACACAATTGATTTTGTCACTGTTTTATGGGTTTGTTTTTATGCCTTTCACTGTGTGGTTAAAATAACATGTTACCTTTAGGCTGGTTTCACACGGGCGTTGCGGGTGCGTTGCTGGAAAAGATGCGGGTGCGCAATTTTTCCGTGCGAGTGCAAAGCGTTTTAATGCGTTTTGCACGCACGTGAGAAAAATCTGCATGTTTGGTACCCAGACCCGAAACCGGACTTCTTCACAGAAGTTCGGGTTTGGGATCGGTGTTGTGTATATTTAATAATTTTCCCTTATAGCATGGTTATAAGGGAAAATAATAAAAAATTTTATACAAAATGCTTAGTAAAATGTCCATTAGGCCTCATGCACACGGACGTTTTTTTTCACGGTCTGCAAAAACGGGGTCCGTGATCCGTGACCGTTTTTTAGTCCGTGGGTCTTCCTTGATTTTTGGAGGATCCACGGACATGAAAAAAAAGTCGTTTTGGTGTCCGCCTGGCCGTGCGGAGCCAAACGGATCCGTCCTGAATTACAATGCAAGTCAATGGGGACGGATCCGTTTGACGTTGACACAATATGGTGCCATTTCAAACGGATCCGTCCCCATTGACTTTCAATGTAAAGTCTGGAGTCCCTTTTATACCATCGGATCGGAGTTTTCTCCAATCCGATGGTATATTTTAACTTGAAGCGTCCCCATCACCATGGGAACGCCTCTATGTTAGAATATACTGTCGGATATGAGTTAGATCGTGAAACCTCATTTCCGACATTATATTCTAACACAGAGGCGTTCCCATGGTGATGGGGATGCTTCTAGTTAGAATATACTACAAACTGTTTACATGACTGCCCCCTGCTGCCTAGCAGCATCCGATCTCCTACAGGGGGCCGTGATCAGCACAATTAACCCCTCAGGTGCCGCACCTGAAGGGGTTAATTGTACTATCATATCCCCCTGTAAGAGATCAGGGCTGCCAGGCAGCAGGGGGCAGACCCTCCCCCCCTCCCCAGTTTGAATATCATTGGTGGCCAGTGCGGCCCCCCCCCCCTTCCTCCCTCTATTGTAATAATTCGTTGGTGGAACAGTGTGCGCCCCCCCCCCCTTCCTCCCTCTATTGTAATAAATCGTTGGTGGCACAGTGTGCGCCCCCCCCCTTCCTCCCTCTATTGTAATAAATCGTTGGTGGCACAGTGTGCGCCCCCCCCCCCCTTCCTCCCTCTATTGTAATAAATTGTTGGTGGCACAGTGTGCGCCCCCCCCTTCCTCCCTCTATTGTAATAAATCGTTGGTGGCACAGTGTGCGCCCCCCATCGGCCCCTCCCTCTATAGCATTAACAACATTGGTGGCCAGTGTGCGGCCTCCCATCTCTCCCCCCCCCCCCCCGATCATTGGTGGCAGCGGGTTACTAGCAATAGTACAATAGTAAAAGATTCATACTTACCTGGGAGCTGCGATGTCTGTGTCCGGCCGGGAGCTCCTCCTACTGGTAAGTGACAGTTCATTTAGCAATGCGCCGCACAGACCTGTCACTTACCAGTAGGTGGAGCTCCCGGCCGGACACGAACATCGCAGCTCCCAGGTAAGTATGAATCTTTTACTATTGTACTATTGCTAAGTAACCATGGCAACCAGGACTGTAGTAGCGTCCTGGTTGCCATGGTTACCGATCGGAGCCCCAGCGATTAAACTGGGACTCCGATCGGAACTCCGCTGCCACCAATGATGGGGGGGGGGAGATGGGAGGCCGCACACTGGCCACCAATGTTGTTAATGCTATAGAGGGAGGGGGGGCCGATGGGGGGCGCACACTGTGCCACCAACGAATTATTACAATAGAGGGAGGGGGGGCCGCACTGGCCACCAACCTATTATTACAATAGAGGGGGGCCGTACTGGCCACCAATGATATTCAAACTGGGGAGGGGGGGAGGGTCTGCCCCCTGCTGCCTGGCAGCCCTGATCTCTTACAGGGGGATATGATAGTACAATTAACCCCTTCAGGTGCCGCACCTGAAGGGGTTAATTGTGCTGATCACGGCCCCCTGTAAGAGATCGGGTGCTGCCAGGCAGCAGGGGGCAGTCTTGTACACAGTTTGTAGTGTATTCTAACTAGAAGCGTCCCCATCACCATGGGAACGCTTCTGTGTTAGAATATACTGTCGGATCTGAGTTTTCACGAAGTGAAAACTTAGATCTGAAAAAGCTTTTATGCAGACGGATCTTTGGATCCGTCTGTATTAAAGTAACCTACGGCCACGGATCACGGACACGGATGCCAATCTTGTGTGCATCCGTGTTCTTTCACGGACCCATTGACTTGAATGGGTCCGTCAACCGTTGTCCGTCAAAAAAATAGGACAGGTCTTATTTTTTTGACGGACAGGATACACGGATCACGGTCTCGGCTGCAAAATGGTGCATTTTCCGATTTTTCCACGGACCCATTGAAAGTCAATGGGTCCGCGAAAAAAAACGGAAAACGGCATAACGGCCACGGATGCACACAACGGTCGTGTGCATGAGGCCTTAAGGGGTTAAAAATAATAAACAAATTTAACTCACCCCATCCACTTGATCGCGTAGCGGATCTCCTCTTCTTTCTACTTTCTTCAGAACCTGGCTAAAGGACCTTTGATGACGTCACTGCGCTAATCACATTGTCCATCACATGGTCCATCACCATGGTCAAACGTTCTTTAACCATGTTATAAGGGAAAATAATGAAGATCGGGTCCCCATCCCGATCGTCTCCTAGCAACCATGTGTGAAAATCACATTGCATCCACACTTGCTTGCGGATGCTTGCGATTTTCACTCAGCCCTATTCACTTCTATGGGGCCTGCGTTGCGTGAAAAACGCACAATATAGAGCTTGCTGCGATTTTCATGCTTCGCACAAGTGATGCGTGAAAATCACCGCTCATGTACACAGCCCCATTGAAGTGAATGGGTCTGGATTCAGTGCGGGTGCAATGCGTTCACCTCATTGTGTGAAAGGGGCCTTAATCTGTGAGTCAATGCGATTACAGTGATACCACATTTATATAGTTGTTTTTATGTTTTACTACTTTAAAATTGGAAAACATTGGAAAAAAAATATATTTTTTTCATCATATTCTGACATCCATAACTTATTTATGTTTCCGTCTATGAAGCTGAATAAGGGCTCTGTGTTTTGTGGTGCAATCTGTACTTTTTATTGATATCCTTTTGGGAGATGCATGACTTTTTGTTCACTTTTTATTTGGGAGACAAAGCATCCTAAATACTGAAATTCACCCATTTAGATTTTTTTTTCCCAGAGGCGGGGCTTAATAGGAACCTTATTTTGGCAGGCCATGGAGCTGTCACAAGGCCTCAGGCTGTCAT
Source organism: Bufo bufo (assembly GCF_905171765.1). Lineage (NCBI taxonomy): Eukaryota > Metazoa > Chordata > Amphibia > Anura > Bufonidae > Bufo > Bufo bufo. The sequence continues at coordinate 367,959,948 of NC_053393.1, read as the reverse complement.
AGCAACCAAATGTCTCCTGCAATCTTATCACAGGGAGCCATTGAGACACCAGGAGCAGCTCATCTCAATAAATGACTGCTCAGATGTTTTGGTTGCAATTTGCATCTGAGGGGTTAACTGTCCATGATCGCAGTTTTACATCAAGACACGGCGGCTCCTATTGCTATCTCTTCCTTTACTGTCCACCAATAGCAGCAAAGAAATTTACATAAAGAACAATGTAACCATGGTAACCACCGTCCCACCCCAGACAGCCTCTATAACAGGCCGCTCCTCCTCCGGATCTTCCTCTTTCTTTGCTGCTGCCACCAGATAAGTGCTGCACTATGCTGTTCTGATATATAGATAGGATCCACACCAATTTTTTATATAATTTATGTGCATATCTGCATCTAGGTTGTCAGATTATATATAAATATTGTTTGTATTCCACTATTAGGGTTTAGGCAGGGTTTTTTTCCCTTCTAGGTTCCCCCTGTTTTCGCCTGGTTCGGGGGGCCTCCCCCCCTCTCTATTTATGGCATTCTCTACCTTCTCTTTCCCACCCACACACTCTGCCTGCGGCCGCCGCTTTACCCCACAGTTTTTTTTTTTTGTTTTTTTTTTCCTAGTCCCTCTAGCACTCCATTTGTCTGTTACCTCCTTGGGCCTTCTGCCCCTTTCTCTGTGCGCTCGGTGCTGTCCGCGCTCCATTCCTTGGCTTCGCCGGCAGTCGCGAGATCTCGCGAGATCCCGGTGGCCATTTTGGTTTCCGATCCTCGCCTGCTTCCCTGATCCTGCTCCTTCGTCTCTGGGGTGATTAACCCCTTGCCTACCTTATCCCCCACCTTGATTGGATTAGTAAGTGCCTGCTTAGCTCTCTGGGGATTTTGTCTTAGGTGTCCCTATAGCCCTTTAGGAGAAGGAAGATTATTGCCTGCCAGCATGTCTAATCCAGATCAGCCTCCCACCCATCCCCCCCTGATGATGCTAGGGTTGAGGGTGAGGATGCTCATACGCTGGCACTGCAGCGTTCAGTTTCTAATGCCATTATGGCAGCAATGGGCTCAATGTCCTCTATTCTCTCACAGAGCATATCACAGGCCCTGACTGCCCACCCTCCTAGAGAGGTCCTGCAGACGGCCCCATTAATAAATCCGCGGTCTACCGCCTTAGATCCTCCTGTTTCACAGGAGAATGTGACTGGTGTGCGTACTGCCACCCATGAGAGCGTGCTGGGATCACACAAAAGAGCCTTGCCGCGCCAGGCAGAACGGGCGCGTATGTGGAAATGTGCTAGAGCACAACCTTGCAGTGACTCTGACTCCGATAGGGGTTCAGATGAGGAGGCGTTCGCGGAAGATAGTTTCCACTCTGAGGAGGAAACTGCTTATCAGGTATCGGACCCCATTGACCCCACACCTTCGACTTCTTTAGTCAAGGACTCCTTGTCATCCGCAACCAATTTAGCCACTTCCCTGGTGGACCCTTCGGGCGAACTCATGTTCGACCCAGATGCTCTCCACCACCCTAGGTCAGTGGAGTGGCTTCCTACTGATCATGTGGGCAAATACCTTGAACGCTGGGTTCGTCACCCCCTCAGTAAGGAGGCACGCAACAAGCTTAGAGCTGAGTGCCCCAGGCCCCTGGTCCCCAACAAAGTCTTGCGACACTCCGGTTGTTGACCCGAAAATGACGCAATTCTTGTCTAAGACTGGCTGGAACCCCCATAAAGGGTTGGATTCCGCCTTGCGGAGCTGTCAAGACAAGCTCCTGGATGTGTTCGGCCCTTTAACCAAGTTGTTTGAAATGGCTGAGGTGGCCAGAGCGGATGGCTCTCCGATAGACCCTGAGGAGCTGCGTGGCTGGGTCCAGAGAGCGATATGTATTGCAGGAAATGCCAATACGTCCCTGGCCATAGAACGGCGTAAAGCCATTCTCTTTAAGATCGACCCCAAGTTGGCCAACCTTGCCCTTACCGAGGCAGGTAAAGATGCGCAGGGCCTTTTATTCGGCGATTCCTTTATTAACTGAGTCTCTTTGTGGGGGAGTTTACAGCCTTAGATAAAGCCCAATCCTCTATGTGTAGAGTGTTTCAGGGGCGGGTCTCCACCAGGGCAGGCAGTAGCAGGGGCCGCCTGTACGGCCAATCCACTTTTCAGGCCCGTAGCACAGGCCGAGGCTCCTTCAACCAGAGGCCTTCATTCCAAGAACAGAGGAACTCGTCGCCCTTCTTCCCAGCCAGAGGTGGCCAGTGGCGTTCCAGATCCTTCCGGGGAAACTCCAATTTTTCGGTAAGTCCTCCCCCAGTGGGGGCTTTTTCGGACCATTGCATCGGGGGCAGACTCCGTCATTTTATCCATGCCTGGTTAGCCATCACGTCAGACCCTGGGGTCTTGGCCACAGTCAGGGGTTTCCATATCGAGCTCGTAGACTCCCCAAGCCTCCTCCCTCCCCCCCCCTCCTTTTGTACTGTCAAGGCCCGATTGCACTCTGGTAGATCTGGAACTCTTATCCCTTTTCCGCAAACGGGCAATAGAGAGGGCTTCTCCAGTGGCGTAGCTATAGGGGTTGCAGCGGTCGCAATTGCGACCGGGCCCCTAAGTCAGGGGGGCCCATAGAGCCCCCCAGAAGAGATGCAGTAAAGCGGGCCCCGCAAGTGTTTTTTTATATTTTGTGTGGCTGCGCTTACTTGTCAGCGCGAGACCCGTGACCTCTCGCGGGATCACAGCAGCCAGGATTCGGAATGACGAGCCCGCCGGCCGCCTCAGCCCTTAAGTGAAGAAGAGAGCAGAACAAACAAGAGTAGGAAGTCTTCATTTATTTTTTTTTATGTAAAAAATGGCACACACCTGCGTCCGGCTTCATACGGAGGGGGGACATGAATGATGATCAGTGGTGCCGTGCGGCAGTGTGTCTGAATTCAGAAGGGCCCGGACCGGCCATAATAGGGCAGCAAATAATGAGGAGCCCGGGGGCAAATGAAAATGAAATACTCTGTGGGCAAAAATCGAAATGTATAGAGGGAGTGGGCAGGGGCAACATGAAATATAGTAAGAGTCTCACTATATTTCATTTTGCCCCCATTCCCTCTATATATTTTAAATTTTTTGCCCACAGAGTATTTCATTTTCATTTTGCCCCCTCATTATTTGCTGCCCTCATATGGCCGGTGCGGCCCCCCCTTTCTGAATTCAGACACACTGCCACACGGCACCACTGATCATCATTCATCCCCCCCCATCCCTCATATGAAGCCAGTGTGTGCCATACATTCAAAAATAAATAAAAAATACTCTAGTGACTAGAGTATTATTATTTTTAAATGTATGGCTTCATACAGAGGGGGGGGGGGGGATGGGTAGGGGCAGAGGATGGCAGGGGGGGGGGCTGGTGGCGGAGGCTCACGGGGGGGGGCCCAATTCAAAGTTTGCCCTGGGGCCCATAGAACTCTAGTTACGCCCCTGGGCTTCTCCATCCCCCAGGAGAGTCCTCAGCAATATCTTTCTTGTACAGAAGAAAGGCGGTCAGATGCGCCCGGTTATAAATCTGCGGGCTCTGAATACCATGGTTCGCTATCGCCACTTCAAGATGGAGGGGATTCACCTCCTCAGAGATTTGCTTCTTCCGGGGGACTGGATGGTGAAATTGGACCTCAAGGATGCGTACCTGATGGTTCCGATTTCCACACAGTCCAGGGACCTGCTCAGTTTCCTATGGAGAGGGGAGATTTGGCGCTTCACCTGCCTCCCCTTCGGCCTGTCGTCGGCGCCTTGGTGTTTCACCAAGCTGATGCGTCCGGCCATGTCATGGCTTCGCAGACGAGGAGTACTACTGATTGTCTACCTGGACGACATCCTTATCATGCATCAATCCAAGTCAACCTTGCTAGTACATCTGGGCTGGACTTCGGATCTCCTCTCACGCCTCGGGTTTCTCCTCAACCTGGAGAAGTCTTGCCTTGTCCCGATGCAGAGGATGGAGTTTCTGGGATTCACCGAGGACTCGATCGCGGAATCACTCAGCCTCCTGATGGCAAAGTTGCACTCTATTCGAAAGGAGCTATGGCACGCCCTGTCCGTTCCCCAGTTGACGTTACGTCATCTAGCTCGCATCATTGGCCTGCTAGCCTCTTCAATCCAAGCTGTCTTCCCGGCTCCGCTGCATTACCACGCCCTTCAGCGTCTGAAAATCGTGCACGTTCGTTCAGGCGCGGCGTTTGCGGATACAGTGACCCTGGATTCGGAGGCTCGAGAAGAACTCCACTGGTGGATCAACAACCTGGAGGCGTGGAATGGCAAGGCGATTTTCGGTCTTCAGCCAGAATTCACGGTGGAATCGGAAGCGAGCCTGCAGGGCTGGGGGGCCCACTGCAACGGTATCTCCACGGGTGGCCGTTGGACGGAAGACGAAAAACGCCTCCACATCAATGCCTTGGAACTTCTGTCCGGTTCCTTTGCTATTCGGAGCTTCACCAATGGGATGGCCCATGCGTGCATCAGGTTACGTATGGACAATGTTTCAGCCGTACGGTACGTCAATCGTTTGGGAGGGACTCATTCGGCGACTCTAGCACGTCTCGCGAAGGATTTTTGGTCCTATTGCCTCTCCAAGGATATCATGGTTCAGGCGGAATATCTTCCCGGTCTCCACAACACTCGAGCGGATTGGAGCTCCCGCTGCTCTACGGACAGCAGCGATTGGAGGCTGGCTCCGGAGATGTTCTCGGCAATATCAGATGTCGGCAATATCAGACCTGTTCGCTTCTAGACTCAACACACAGGTTTCTCGCTTCTTCAGCTGGCGCCCGGAGGCGGAGGCGGTGGATGCCTTTCTTCAGGATTGGTCCGTGTCTCTTCTGTACGCTTTCCCTCCTTTCGCAATGATCCCGAGGATGCTGCTGCAGGCTCGTCTCCAGGGTGCCGACTTGGTCGTGGTGGTCCCTTTTTGGGGGACTCAGAGTTGGTTCCCGGCTCTGCTAGAGCTCATCATAGATGTGCCCCTTCTTCTTCCGAATCAAGCGGATCTTCTTCGCGACCCCCGGGGGTTACGGCATCCGCTCCTGCTCGAGGGATCCCTACAGCTGCTAGCATGCTGAATTTCAGGATTCCTGGAGAGGTCGAGGGCGTTTCGGATGCAACTAGACGCTCCTGGACAATGCATGGGCTCCCGGCACCAGAAAATCTTATCGGGCAGCCTGGAGATCTTGGGCTAGCTGGTGCTTGGAACGGGACCTGGATCCCATTTCGGCGCCTGTGAGTCACCTCTTACAGTTCCTTACCTCCTTGTTTGAGGTGGGTAAGGCTTATAGGACTATTAACCTATTCAGGTCTGCCATTTCGGCCACTCATCAGGGCTTTGAGGGTATCCCTGCGGGACAGCATCCTTTGGTGTGTCGCTTGCTGCGTGGTTCTCGCCTGGCTCGCCCTCCGCGGCCTTGTTTTTCTACCACTTGGGATGTTTCCTTGGTGCTGTCTTTCTTGGCTTCCTGGCCCAGCAATCTGGATCTCTTATTGAGACAGTTATCGGCTAAGTTGTTGGTGCTCTTTTGTCTCATTTCTTGTAAAAGGGTGTCTGGTGGCCCTCGATCACGACGTCAGATCCTTTACTCCGGAAGGCGTCTCCTTCAATATTTCCAGACGCACCAAGACTAACATCAGGGAAGTATCATATCCCAGTTTCCCGTCTTCACCGGCTCTTTGTCCGATGGCCTGTTTGCGGGAATATGAATCCCAAACGAGGGCCCATCGCTCTCTTTTGATCCCGCAACTTTTTCTTTCCATTCGCCATCCCTTTGGACCGGTCTCCAGCCCGACTTTGGCTCGTTGGATGAAGTGGGTTATGTCCCTTGCTGGAGTGGATACTTCCATCTTCACGGCGCATTCGGCGAGAGGTGCCGCTGCCACCTCTTTAGTGATTTCAGGTGCGCGTTTGGAGGACCTCTTACGTTTAGCTGACTGGTCAAGGGTCACGACGTTCAGGAAATATTATTTTCGTCGTCCTCCTCATCCGTTTTCTTCCATTATTGGTTTCATTAAAGACACGGAGGTGAGTATTGCCCGCCCTGGATTCTTTCCCCATCCCTTTTAACTATTCGGAGCGTTTTTATGTTATTTTGGTTGGCTATTTAATATGATTATGTTTGCATGGATTGTTTAATGGAGTTATTTCAGATTAACGTCTTACAGAGGTTGTATGGTTTTCTACCTGGTATTTACACTGGCCATATTGTCTGTGTTTTTCTTTTTCAGGCTGATGTTCTGCTGAATACAGGAATCTACATCCTTCTGTTTTCTCTTCAGAACTGTTAGCCAGGTTGGCTTCGGTTGTGATGTTCGGATGGAGCTGAGATGTTCGCTTCCAGGTTCTAAGTTCCAGTTTGCGGTTCCTGTTCGTTTACCGGCGGTGGTGTCAGGTTTTCAAACAAAGAGGAAGATCCAGAGGAGGAGCGGCCTGTTATAGGGGCTGTCTGGGGTGGGACGGTGGTTACCATGGTTAGATTGTTCTTTATGTAAATTTCTTTGCTGCTATTGGTGGACAGTAAAGGAAGACATAGCAATACTCGCCTCCGTGTCTTTAATAAAACCATGACTTTACGTCATAGACTTGGAAAATCATGTAGTTGTCTCTGACCACAGACTCTGCTGCTGAGTGTCTGCTGTGTAAAACACCTGCTGACTGGGGCTCCCCCTCAGCTCCTGAGTGGACGCCATCTTTAAAGACTTGACATCTGTCCTACATGAACTCAGAATTTCATTGCTAAGAATCTCTTTTTTTTATACTATAGAGTAAAAAAAAAATGCACTTTGTGAATAAGGCCTAAGGGAAACTTTTAATGGAAATGACCTAGCCAGCTTTAAAAGTTAACTCTGACTCTCTTTATTGGTGTGCACATTTGAAAAAAATGCCTGCAGCATTACAAGGGTTAATTCTCTCACATATTCATCCATTATGCAGAATTCCTAAAGGAATTAAAATGTCCAAACGTCTTCTTCTACACATCTCATCAACAGTATCAAGCCTCTTTCTACATCTTCTGCCAGAAAGTACTGGGAAGAGAACAAGCTAAACAATGCTGAAATTCCAACCGATATAAGAGCTGGCGCTAGTTTATTTTAACAACAATAAAAGCACGACTTGTCAGTACAGATGAGAAAAATGGTGTTAGAAAAATGAAATTTGTAATATCACATGGACTCCCATAAAACAACAAATTCAGGGAAATGCTGTGTACACTTTCAGGTCATTGATTAACCCCCCAAAATGTGACATTTGCTGTTTTTGTATTTATTTCCTATTGTTTATAGAGCACCAACATATTCCTCAGGACCGTCCTAGCATACTGTAAGCCAATGGTCTAATTTACCAAACCCAGTCCTGTAGCCAGTCATAGGCATACATAGAGAAGACAGGGCTCTGCAGTAAAATTTACAATGAGGGCCTTTGTACTGACTCATACTATCATCTGCCTCCCAAATTGAGGTCAAGGAAGCCCAATGCTTGTTTATTCACACACGGATTACGCCTGAGTGGTCCAACCAGCGGGTATAGTTACTCGAATTGATAGCATCATTGCAGTCTAACTGCTATATTCGGCCATAATACAGATGCCTAAACTGGTTTCCTTTTTTGCTTGTTTAACCCTTTCCTGACGAGGCGGTTTTCAGTTTTAGTTTTTTGCTCCCTGTCTTTCTAGAGCCATAACTTTTTTATTTTTCTGTTCACATAGCCATATGAGGGCTTGTTTTTTGCGGGACAAGTTGTACTTTCTAATACCACCCTTTAATATTGCATAGCATGTAGTGGGAAGTGATAAAAAATGTACAAATGGGGTGGAATTGAAAGAAAAAACAACGCAATTCTGCCAGTTTTACGTTTTTTGTTGTTTTTTTACAGCGTTCGCTATGCGGTTAAACTGACTTGTGCTGTTCATTCTCCAGGTCAGTACGACTCCGGCAATTCCACATATGTATCGTTTTTCTTGCTTTATGATACTGAAAAAATAAAAAACTTGAAAAAAATCTTTTTTTTTCCATTGCCATTTTTTGAGGCCTATAACTTTTTTTTATATTTATCTGGAATTGTGTGAGGGCGCATTTTTTTGCAGGGCGAGCTGTACTTTTCATTGATACCATTCTGACTTTTTGATCAATTTTTATTAAATTTTTTGTGGGAGGAGAAGTGACCAAAAAACGGAGAATCGGCCATTTTGAGACATATCTTGATAGTATAGGCTTTTTTTTCGCACATGGCGATACCCATGATGTGTATTTTTTTCAGCTTTTTTATTTTCATTTTGGGGAAAGGGGGTGATTAGAATTTTTTTATTTTTTTATTTTTTATATTTAAAAACATTTTCATTTTTTTTACACTTTTCTTTTATAGTTCCCATAAGGAACTATAACAAGCAATAGGCGTAGAAAATGGTCTAAATGTAAGACAGCAAGGAAGCTGCACCTCTACATAAGGCCTCTTTCACACTACCGTTTTTTTCCCCATTTTGCGGGCTGTTTTCTGCGTTCCGTTTACATTCATTTCAATGGTTCCGCAAAAAAAATGGTATGTACTCCGTATGCATCCCGTTTCCGTATTTCCATTCTGTTGAAAGATAGAACATGTCCTATTGCCCGCAAATCACGTTCCGTGGCTCAATTTAAGTCAATGGGTCCGCAAAAAAAATGGAACACATACGGAAATGCATCTGTATGTCTTTCGTATCCGTTCCGTTTTTGCGGAACCATCTATTGAAAATGTTATGCCCAGCCCAATTTTTCTATGTAATTACTGTATACTGTATATGCCGTACGGAAAAACAGAACGGAAACGGAAACACAACGGAAACAAAAAAAACGGAACAACGGATCCGTGAAAAACGGACCGCAAAACACAGAAATAGCCATACGGTAGTGTGAAAGAGGCCTAACTTTGGTGATCCACCACCAGATATATGGCTTATTAAGACCGGCATCTAAACCGCCAGTCTAAATAAATATGCCGCTATTTTTCTGTGGAGCCCTGCAGGCAGGGGTTCCATAGAAACTATTATGCAGCAGCCTCCTGTTATTCTGAATGACAGAGGCTGCCGCATACATGCTACGGTTCCTCCGATCTCCACACGGGGGATCCGGAGCTTTCCCAGAAGCGGGTGCTTCCAGGTTTTCACACGCTCAGATGCTGTGGTCAGGTTTCACCACTGCACCACCACTAAATGTCCGTGGCATTATCGCGAGCGGTATAAAACAGCAGGCACCCAGTTGCTATGGAGCCTGCTCCGTTCCATCTTTAAAGACCCAATATGTGATTTACTGTTACGTGTTGCTATTACGTCACGTCGGGAAGGGGTTAAAAAATAAACCTTTATCCCTGGGTATTAATTTAGTACCACCTGTTGTTTCTGTTGAACAGACATCCTGTGTCCACCTCAGTTTAGGGGGTTTGTGCCCTGTAATGATATGGGTGACCTGCCCTCAGGATTATTAGTTCTTGTTTACCCAAAACATCTGAAATCTGACATTTGATTCTCTAATGGTCAGAATAAAATTTTCCTGTGATGCTGGACAATGTTATCGCTGAAATCACAGTTTTGTTGGTTTTGGCAATTCATTAGATAAATTCTTGTATTTTCCTGTTCCACTTGGCTGGAATATAACCACAGAGAAAAAAGCGCGGCTTCCAAATGCATGTTCCTATTCTGTCCCCAAGACAGATCTCTGAGTGGTCGGTGATGAACTTACATTAGAATAAAAGGCAACAAAAAGATATAAAATAAAGCAAAACATCTTAAATAACAACATGAATATAAATTCTAAATAAAAATGAAAGAGAAGGATTTGGGGGGAAAAAAGGTATACACCGGTGCTCTCGGGCTTGGAAAAATGTCAATAAGGGTAAATAAGTAGTGAATAATGGCGGTATTGCGCAGTCAGAGTATGGCAGTCATGCTTTTAGGAGACATTAGGAAAGGGTAAGGTAAACACACAGGCTATATGAAAGTGAAGTGCAGGCTTCAGTGTTCTGCAGCTGTGAAGGATTGAAGCTCAGGAGAAACACTGGGCACAGTTCCGCCATCAGCAAGGAATCAATGTAAACACTATTGGTCTCTTTCTCCACTACTCTGTTAGCAGCCTTTCCAAAGGCTTTGGGACCACACACCCAGACCACACAGCACCAGCTGAACTCACTCGCACGCAAGGCTCAGGAGCTGTCACTAGACTGAAGGGCAGGATGGGGAGGGATGAGTGTGTACAGGCTGTGCTGCCCTCCCCCTACTCTTCATCACTGCAGCTGGCTTGTGGTCAGTAGAATGGATGGAGGAAATGGAGGTATACATATACTTTACAGCATAAACATATACTTCACCGCCCCTGCTTGTAATGGTTTGCATGCCTGTGTGCAAGATAGATTAATTGGTAATAATTACTCGAAGGACACCCTTTTAAAATACAGATTAACCTGCTATAGTTCACATGGCAGACTGGCACAATAGTTCATTGAGAAATGGTGTGTTGCTGCCGTCAGTGCACCATATGGTTTGAATAGTACTTAGAGAGGATTTAGGCTCGGTGCACGCAGCGTTTCAGCCCTATGTTTGACTTATACTCCGGGAAAACTATCCATAGGGCTCCATTCATTTTTTTTTTTAAGGCAAAAACAGTTTCATTTTGGCAGTCTCCGACTGAGCCACTGGGGAGCAAGAAAATCCCCTGGTGGGCCTCTGAACCAGGATGGGCCCCTAGTATCCCCACCCACCCCCTGCACAAATGGCACATGGCACAGTACACTGACTTCACTGCATACAGAAATGTAATGTACAGTAACTCAACTTGCCTATGCGTTCATATATAACTGTGTAAATTTTTTTTACAAACTACCCAGTTTATTATACAGGTATTGGGGCGGAGAACATTCTGAGGCACAGGCTAAAGGTGCGTTCACACGACTCTATTCATTTTACGGTCCGCAAAATATGAATGCAGTCTATGTGCATTCTGCATTTTTTGCAGGCCCCATTGAAAGAATGTCTATGCTTGTCCACCAAACGGACAAGAGTAGGACATGTTCTATTATATGCTGCTCAGCCGCACAGATGCCTACAATACACGGATGACATCCGTGTGCTGTCTACACATATGTGTGTTGGAGCAGTTTAAGAGATTTGTGAACGGGGGTCAGGTAATATTTGCATGTAGCTGAACAGTGGGCCCCCAGAATGAATTTTACTGGTGGACCCTAGGCACTCCAGTCTGACATTGCCTTTTGGCCTCTATTGGGGTGGTATGCATTATCAATTAGGGATGAGCGAAGCAAGCTTTGGATCCTAGATCCAAAGTCACTTCGCTCCAAACTTCGTTTTAATGCTGTACTGAGATTCGTCTCCATATATTATCAAAATGCATGGGCTCCGGCAGGATAAATTTGTTATAACAGAAGTCTCACTGAACTTCGGTGAATAACTTCGGGATTTGATATTTTAACTTGAAAACCATTTAAAGACCTGGTTCCGAAGTCGGCACTAATACCGAGGTACCAGTCCGTACCGAAGCCGACTTCGGGTACCTGTTTTAAAATGGTTTTCAAGTTTAATAATTAATTGACAAAGTTATTCACCAAAGTCTCGCAAGATTTTAGTGATAACTCATTTCGCCTCGCCGGAGTCATTACATTTTAATGCAGACGGGTCTCCGTACAGCATCAAAACAACGTTTTGAGCGAAGCGACTTCAGATCAAGCATCCGAAGCTCATGCCGCTCATTCCTAATCATCATACCTTTTTTTGTCAAACTACGATTTCCTATATAGAGGGCTACCACAAAAGAGCATAATTCATAGTTCCCTTTTTTTAAATAGTATTCACAGGATGTAGTATAACACTATATAGCTATACACTCTATACAGTGAGATATTTCAAAACCTTCTGTAGGAGGTATACGCCAGGAAATCTTCCCAACTTATTCTTCACCATTTTGCAGGTACAGTAAATAGCTGTTGTACCCACCAAATCCCATGGCCATTAACATTCAATGTATCCTGACACAATAAGACCCTGTCTAATCAGTGTTTGTATGTATTTACTAAAACAGAGTTATTGACTACAAAATGTGCAGTAAATACAGAGTTGTATATCTGAGGCCACTACGAGCTGTCACTTACACTGTTGACACTGTTAAAGTGTTGACATATGCTGTTGGAAATTAGCATTTTAGAGCTTGTTCACATCTTATTTGGAGGCACAAAACACAATACACCACCAAAAACACACCATCCTCATCTTCATGTATAGTGTTTGCAGCCTAATATTATGAGGATGCTTCTCTGCAGCAGTCCGTAAAGACCTATCAAGGTGGAGGATAAAATCAATACATCCAGGAGACAGTATTTCTGTCACTGTTATCAGGACACCAATGGTTTCTGAATTTATTTGTGGAGCTATAGAGGTTGGAAATGGCATCAGAAACAAGGAGCCACAGATATCTCATCAGTAAACTGTGCAACCATCAGCAGAAGTCATCATAGCTGTCTGGGCCTGATGCAGAAGAAAAAGAATGAGAAAGTGAAAACAGAATTTATAAAAAGCAAAAACTAAAATTTCCCATGTACATAAGTATTCAGACCCTTTTCTGTGACTCTTGAAATGTAGCTCTGGGGATCTCCTATTTCTCTTGATCATCTTTGAGATGGTTCTTTGCCTTGATTGGAGTCCACCTCTGGAAAATTCAGCTGATTGGATATGATTTGGAAAAAACCACCCACCCCTGTCTATAGAAGGTCTCCCAGCTGACAATGCATATCAGAGCAAAAAAAACAACAAGCCATGTAAAGCACAGAGACAAGAGATGGGGACAAAAATTTCTGCTGCACTGAAAGTTCCCAAGAGCACAGTGGCCTTCATAATTCTTAAATGGAAGAAGTTTGGAACACCTAGGACTTCTCCTAGAGCTGGCCGTCCCACTAAACTTAAGATCCCTTAACATGAAACAACAGAGCAGCAGATTATCGGGAAGGAAGCATTTCTTTCCCGACAATCTGCTGCTCGTTGGTGGAGGAGACCGATGCATTTACATGCAACAATCTCCTCCAGAGTATGGGGTGGAGTGATAGCTAATGCCATCGCTCTTCCCCATAAGGACTTGTTTGCCGGCAGCAGATCGTGTTTATACAGCACGATCTGCTGCCGGCAAACAACAATTTTTGTGTGTGCAGAAATGATCGGATTATAAGATGAAAGACCGTTTCGCTTGTTCATTGGGTAAATCAGCAGTACATTTACACCGCCAGATAATCGTTAATGAGTGTTCCTATGAACGTTTGTTATCAATTATCTTCAGGATTCTCAGCCAGGTGACAGGGCCCCTAAGTAATCAGGCAAGAAAGAGAGTTGACTAAGAAGCCAATGGTCAGTCTGTCTGAGCTCCAAAGATTCTGTGTATAGATGGGAGAAACTTCCAGAAGGCAAACCATCACTGCAGCGGTCCAGTAATCTAAGTTTAATGGTAGGGTGAAAAAAATCACAGAAAAAGATACAAAACATTCTGCACGATATGATAACTGAATACGCGGATGTACATGGCAACATTTATAAGGAAAAAATCACGGAAAATAATGCATAATAGATGCAAACATTATATATGGATTAAGCCCTCATTCTGGTATGATGAAATCTGAGACTCTCAGCCAATATATCTTGATCAAAACACATCTGTGCCTGTCTACCCAGCGCCATGGTGGTCTCAGTCAGACAGGTCCTACTCCAAACCTACCTATGCCGTTGGGCATCTATATTCAGAAAATGGAGACACAAAAACATAATTTTTTTTCTAAAATGCTTTATTATGTAAAACTGAAACAAACAAAAAAACAGACATATTTGATATTGTTGCGTCTGTAACAACCTGACCTATAAAAATAGCACATGAGCTACCCTGTCAGATGAACATTGTAAAAAACAAAAAATAAAAACTGTGCCAGAACAGCCATTTTTTGGTTACCTTGCCTTACAAAAAGCATAATATAGAGTGATAAAAAAATCATATGTATCCCAACATAGTATCAATAAAACTGTAACTCTCATCCTACCCTGTAGTTTTCAATATGGGGTCACTTTTTGGGAGTTTCTACTGTAGAGTGCATCATGGGGACTTCAAATGGGACATGGTGTCTGAAAACCAGTCCAGCAAAATCTCCCTTCTAAAAACCATATGGCGCTCCTTTTCTTCTGCTTCCTGCCATGTGCCCTTACAGAAGATTACCACCACATGTGGGGTGTTTCTGTAAACTTCAGAATGAGGGTAATAGATATTGAGTTTTGTTTGGCTGTTAACCCTTGATGTGTTACAGAAAAATATGGATTAGGCCTCTTGCACACGAACGTGTGCGCCCCGTGGTCATGCTGCGGGCCGCAATGCACGAGCACAGTCCGTGGGGCAGCCGAAGCGGATCGCGGACCCATTAACTTTAATGGGTCCGCGATCCGGCCGTTTCGCAAAGAGATAGAACATGTCCTATCTTTTTGCGGAACGGAAGTACTGGACGAAACCCCACGGAAGCACTCCGTAGTGCTTCCATAGGGTTCCGTTCCGTGCTTCCGTTCCGCACCATTCCGCATCTCTGGATTTGCGAACCCATTGAAGTGAATGGGTCCGCATCCGTGATGCGGAATGCCCACGGAACAGAACCCGTGTATTGTGGATCTGCAAATGCGGTCCGCAATACGGCAACGGGGCACACACGTTAGTGTGCAAGAGGCCTTAAAATAGAAAATTTGCCCAAAAAGTGAAATTTCATCTCCATTTTCCTTTAATTCTTGTGGAATACCTAAATAGTTAACAATATTTGTAAAATCTGTTTTGAATAACTTGGGGTGTGTAGTTTCATTTATGGGGGGGGGGGTTCTACTATGTAAGCCTCACAACGTGGCTGCATAACTGAACTGGTCCTTAACCTCTTCAGGACACAGGGCGTACCGGTACGCCCTGATGTCCTGGTACTTAAGGACACAGGGCGTACCGGTACGTCCTGAGAATTTCCGATCACCGCAGCGCCACCTGCGGTGATCGGAGCCAAATGCCTGCCGAAATCATTCGGCAGGCACTCTGTACCAATGCCCAGATCCCGTTTCCAGGTTATTCGGGTCTTTGATGACCCGATAACCCGGAAAGGACGGTGATCGGTGGTGTGATTATACACCACCAATCACCGTCCTGCAATCCTGTGAGGTGGCGATCACGCCACCTCTCAGGATCGCCTGCGATTGGTCCCCATGCGGCATGTGGGTGGAGCGCGGCAAGTTGGAATCTCCGCCGCTGCTCTCCTCCCTCATTCCGGTCCGTGGAGCGGGGAGAGCAGCAGGAGATCGCCGACTTGTGAGTTTTTGGTGCCATCAGGCACCTTAGGAGGCAGGGGCAGGCAGGTTGTGGGAGGTGTAGGCAGGGGTAGTTAGGGCAAGTTTAGGGTTAGATTAGGTAAAAAAAAATATATATATTTTTTGGTCTGTGAGCCCTCTGATCGGGTGTCTGGGGTCCACAGCAGTTAGCTGTGTGACCCTAGACCCCCCCCCCCCCCACACACACAAGTTGCAGCTTGCCCCCTCCCCCCCACACACACTTTTTGGGGGTGCAAGTTTTTTTTTCCTTTGCATGCGCTATCTGTGGCCGGCACTCTTTGCGTCCGGCGACTGTTAGCGCATCGCCCACCCCGCCCCACAGCGCATTAGTATTTTTATTTCTTTTTTACACTTTTTTTAAACTTTTTTTAGTTAGGGATCTTTTTTATTTTATTTTTTATAGCTATAGGGTAAGTGCGTGAACACCCGTGCCCCACACACACGCACACCTAATAAAGATTTACACACACACACGCAGACACACTCCCCTATGGCCCGCCGGACGTTCTCGGCTGAGGAGGCATACGCCCTCTTGCCTCCGAGTCCGAGAGCCCCAGTGAGAATGAGGATGACCCCACGTTCCTGTTGTCATCCGCATCCTCCTCATCATCAAGCGATGATGAGCCCCCAAGGCGGCAGAAGCGCCGCCAGGTGGATCGAGGGGACCCCCATGCTAGGGACCCTGTGGCCCAGCCTAGTACGAGCAGCTCTGGGGCTTGTACTAGATTTCCGGCCCACCAGATCAGTCCACCTGAGCCCCCTGTAGGTGGACTTGTCTGGTGTACCCCAAAGAACTTTGAGCCCGCAATTCCTGATTTTGTTGGTGAATCAGGAATCCAGATTTACACAGTGGGCTTCACTTTTTTTAGTGAGGAACTTGTAAATCTGATGGTGAAGCAGACGAACCTGTACGCCCAACAGTTCGTCGCTCAACACCCGGGCTCATTTTTGGCTAGGCCCGGTGGCTGGAGCCCGGTCAGTGCAGTCGAGATGAGGACGTTTTGG
Source organism: Bufo bufo (assembly GCF_905171765.1). Classification (NCBI taxonomy): domain Eukaryota; kingdom Metazoa; phylum Chordata; class Amphibia; order Anura; family Bufonidae; genus Bufo; species Bufo bufo. The sequence goes on along the minus strand of NC_053393.1, from coordinate 367,943,585 downwards.
GGCCTCGTGCTGCATATGGGCCTAGTCAAAAAGCCCAGTGTCAGGCTGTACTGGAGTGGGGATGTCCTCTACCAGACCCCACTCTACAGTATGGCCATGACACGTTCCCGATTTGAGGCCATCCGGAAATGCCTGCATTATGCAGATAATGCAGCATGTCCCCCCCAAGGTGATCCTGCCTATGACCGTCTGTATAAGATACGGCCGGTCATCGATCACTTTGGGGCCAAATTCATGGAGGCCTATGTACCTGGAAGGGAGGTCGCGGTTGATGAGTCTCTCATTGCGTTCAAGGGGAGACTTATTTTCCGCCAGTATGTTCTCTCGAAGCGGGCGAGGTATGGCGTGAAGCTGTACAAACTTTGTGAGAGTACCTCAGGGTACACTTACAAGTTTCGTGTGTACGAGGGGCAAGATTCCCGTATTCAACCCCCAGAATGTCCCCCCACTCTGGGTGTTAGCGGGAAACTTGTGTGGGACCTTATGCACCCACTGCTAGATAAGGGTTACCACCTATACGTGGATAACTTTTATACTAGTATCCCCTTGTTCCAGTCCCTCGCCGCCAGATCCACGTTCTCTTGTGGGACTGTGCGGAAAAATCAGCGCGGCCTCCCTGCCTACCTTCTCCAGGTACCTATCCCCAGGGGTGAGACCCGTGCCCTTACCAGTGGAAACCTGCTGCTGGTCAGATATAAGGACAAGAGGGATGTCCTTGTACTGTCCACAATTCACGGTAACGGCATCACCCCTGTCCCTGTGCGAGGTACCGCGGCAACGGTCCTCAAGCCCGATTGTATCGACTACAATGGGTATATGGGAAGAGTTGATCTCTCTGATCAAGTCCTCAAGCCATATAACGCCATGCGCAAAACCAAGGCATGGTACAAAAAAGTTTCCGTCTACTTGGTGCAGGTTGCCATGTACAACTCTTTTGTACTGTTCCAGAGCGCTGGCAACACAGGGACATTCCTTCAGTTCTATGAGGCAGTCCTCAAGACCCTGATCTTTTCTGACCGGGAAAGAGCAGGTGGGAGTACCTCTGGAATTGGAGGCACCCGGATCGTCCCTGGCCAACACTTTCCAGGTGTGGTCCCCCATACTGGAAAGAAGGGACGAACCCCAACAAAAATACAGAGTGTGTCGCAGGAGGGGGATACGGAAGGACACCACTACTCAATGTGACACGTGCCCCGATCATCCGGGCCTCTGCGTTATTGGTTGCTTCAGGGAGTACCACACTACCATGGAGTTCTAAATTTATAATCCCCTTCACCAACTTAGCCACTGACTATTCAAAAAAAACTATGGTTCTCAGACTTGAGACGCCCCGAAGAATTTTTTTGTAGAACTAAAAAAAATTAAAAGTAGACTTACTAGGTAGCGCAGCGTCGGTAATAATCTCCTCTGTAAATATACCCCTAACCCCCCAGATTAACACGGTAAAACAAACAAACAAAAAAAACTGTGCAAAAAAAGATTTTTTTTTGTCACCTTACATTAACCACTACAGGACCGCCATACGCAGGATTGCGTCTTTGCGGCGGCCCTGTTATTCCGAGTGGACGCGCCGGCGCGTCATCTCGCGAGATGCAAGATTTCCTGTGAACGCGCGCACACAGGCGCGCGCGTTCACAGGAACTGCAAGGTAATCGAGTGGATCTGCAGCCTGCCAGCGGCGATCATTCGCTAGCAGGCTGTAGATCCGATTTTTTTAACCCCATAAAGGTATATTAGACGCTGTTTTGATAACAGCGTCTAATATACCTGCTACCTGGTCCTCTGGTGGTCCCTTTTGCTTGGATCGACCACTAGAGGACACAGGCAGCTCTGTAAAGTAGCACCAAACACCACTACACTACACCCCCCCTGTCACTTATTAACCCCTGATCACCCCATATAGACTCCCTGATCACCCCCCTGTCACTGATCACCCCCCCTGTCATTGATCACCCCCCTGTAAGGCTCCATTCAGACGTTTGTATGTGTTTTGCGGATTCGCGGATCTGCGGATCCACAAAACACATACGGACGTCTGAATGGAGCCTGACAGGGGGGTGATCAATGACAGGGGGGTGATCACCCAATATTAGACTCCCTGATCTCCCCCCTGTCATTGAGCACCCCCCTGTAAGGCTCCATTCAGACGTCCGTATGTGTTTTGCGGATCCGCGGATCCGCAAAACACATACGGACGTCTGAATGGAGCCTTACAGGGGGGTGATCACCCCATATAGACTCCCTGATCACTCCCCTGTCATTGATCACCCCCCTGTAAGGCTCCATTCAGACGTCCGTATGTGTTTTGCGGATCCACGGATCCGCAAAACACGGACACCGGCAATGTGCTTTCCGCATTTTGCGGATCCGCACATTGCCAGAACTATATGGAAAATGCCTTTTCTTGTCCGCAATTGCGGACAAGAATAGGACATGTTCTATAGGCTCTACAAAAAACGCAGTGTTCGCCCGATCAGGCCTGATCTTGTGCGCACACTTGCGTTCAGTCCGCCGCCCCGCAGTGACAGAATTTTTTTTCTGATCACTGAAAAAACACTGTAAAATCGCTGCGGCGCTATAAAAAGATCACTTTTGAGGGGCATGGCGAGTTCATAGAAGTTTTTTTTTTTGTCACAAGTTAGCGGAAATTGATATTTTTTTTTCTTTTTTTTGTTTTTTTTTTACAAAGTCTCATATTTCACTAACTTGTGACAAAAAATAAAATCTCACATGAACTCACCATACCCCTAACGGAATCCAAATGCGTAAAAATTTTTAGACATTTATATTCCAGACTTCTTCTCACGCTTTAGGGCCCCTAAAATGCCAGGGCAGTATAAATACCCCACAAGTGACCCCATTTCGGAAAGAAGACACCCCAAAGTATTCGCTGAGGGGCATATTGAGTCCATGAAAGATAGAATTTTTTGTCACAAGTTAGCGGAAAGGGAGACTTTGTGAGAAAAAACAAAAAAAAATCAATTTCCGCTAACTTGTGCCAAAAAAAAAACCTTCTATGAACTCGCCATGCCCCTCACGGAATACCTTGGGGTGTCTTCTTTCCAAAATGGGGTCACATGTGGGGTATTTATACTGCCCTGGCATTTTAGGGGCCCTAAAGCGTGAGAAGAATTCTGGAATCCAAATGTCTAAAAATGTCCTCCTAAAAGGAATTTGGGCCCTTGTGCGCACCTAGGCTGCAAAAAAGTGTCACACATGTGGTATCGCCGTACTCAGGAGAAGTTGGGCAATGTGTTTTGGGGTGTCATTTTACATATACCCATGCTGGGTGAGATAAATATATCGGTCAAATGCCAACTTTGTATAAAAAAAATGGGAAAAGTTGTCTTTTAGAGAGATATTTCTCTTACCCAGCATGGGTATATGTAGAAAGACACCCCAAAACACATTGCCCGACTTCTCCTGAGTATGGCGATACCACATGTGTGACACTTTTTTGCAGCCTAGGTGGGCAAAGGGGCCCACATTCCAAAGAGCACCTTTAGGATTTCACAGGGCATTTTTTACACATTTTGATTTCAAACTATTTCTCACGCATTAGGGCCCCTAAAATGCCAGGGCAGTATAACTACCCCACAAGTGACCCCATTTTGGAAAGAAGACACCCCAAGGTATTCCGTGAGGAGCATGGCGAGTTCCTAGAATTTTATTTTTTTTGTCACAAGTTAGCGGAAAATTATGATTTTTTTTTTTTTTTCTTACAAAGTCTCATATTCCACTAACTTGTGACAAAAAATAAAAACTTCCATAAACTCACTGTGCCCATCACGAAATACCTTGGGGTGTCTTCTTTCCAAAATGGGGTCAATTGTGGGGTAGTTATACTGCCCTGGCATTTTAGGGGCCCTAATGCGTGAGAAGTAGTTTGAAATCAAAATGTGTAAAAAATGGCCCCTTTGCCCACCTAGGCTGCAAAAAAGTGTCACACATGTGGTTTCGCCGTACTCAGGAGAAGTTGGGCAATGTGTTTTGGGGTGTCTTTTTACATATACCCATGTCCCTTTAGAAGCCCCCCTGATGCCCCCTAGAGTAGAAACTCCCTAAAAGTGACCCCATCTAAGAAACTACACCCTTTAAGGTGTTCAAAACTGATTTTACAAACTTTATTAACCCTTTAGGTGTTCAACAGTTAATGGCAAATGGAGATAAAATTTCTGAATTTAAATTTTTGGTAAAAATTTAATCTAGAGCAACCAAAAAACATATGTACCCTAAAAATAGTCCCCAAAAAAAACGCTACCTTATCCCGTAGTTTCCATAATGGGGTCACTTTTAGTGAGTTTCTACTGTAGGGGTGCATCAGGGGGTCTTGAAATAGGACACGGTGTAAATAAACCGGTCCATAAAAATCTGCCCCCCAAAACCCACACGGCGCTCCTTTCCCTCTACACCCCACCATGTGGCCGTACAGTAGTATGTACGACCACATATGGGGAGTTTCTGTAAACGGCAGAGTCAGGGCAATAAAGATACAGTCTTGTTTGACTGTTAACCCTTGATTTGTTAGTGGAAAAAATGGGTTAAAATAGAAAAATTGGCAAAAAAATGAAATTCTCAAATTTCAACCCCATTTGCCAATAACTCTTGTGGAGCACCTAAAGGGTTAACATAGTTCGTGAGATCAGTTTTGAATACCTTGAGGGGTGTAGTTTCTTAGATGGGGGTCACTTTTAGGGAGTTTCTACTGTAGGGGTGCATCAGAGGGTCTTGAAATAGGACATGGTGTAAATAAACCAGTCCAGCAAAATCTGCCTTCCAAAAACCATATGGCGCACCTTTCCCTCTACCCCCTACTGTGTGGCCGTACAGTAGTGTACGACCACATATGGGGTTTTCTGTAAACGGCAGAGTCAGGGCAATAAAGATACAGTCTAGTTTGGCTGTTAACCATGGCTTTGTTAGTGGAGAAAATGGGTTAAAATTGAAAAATTGGCAAAAAAATTGAATTCTGAAATTTCATCTCCATTTGCCAATAACTCTTGTGGAGCCCCTAAAGGGTTAACAATGTTTCTAAAATCAATTTTGAATAACTTGAGGGGTGTAGTTTCTAAAATGGGGTCATTTTTGGGTTGTTTCTATTATGTAAGCCTCACAAAGTGACTTCAAACCTGAACTGGTCCCTAAAAAAAATGGGTTTTTGAAAATTTCCAAGATTTGCTTCTAAACTTCTAAGCCTTGTAACGTCCCCAAAAAATAAAATAGCATTCCCCAAATGATCCAAACATGAAGTAGACATATGGGGTATGTAAATGAATAACTTTTTTTTGAGTTATTACTATGTATTGTAGAAGTAGAGAAATCGAAACTTAGAAATTTGCTAATTTTTCCCAAATTTTTGTAAATTTGGTATTTTTTTATAAATAAAAATGATTTTTTTTTTAATTCCTTTTTACCAGTGTCATGAAGTGCAATATGTGACGAAAAAAACAATCTCAGAATGACCTGGATAAGTAAAAGCGTTTTAAAGTTATCACCACATAAAGTGACACTGGTCAGATTTGCAAAAAATGGCCTGGTCCTTAAGGTGAAATAAGGCTGTGTCCTGAAGGGGTTAAAAGTGGGTTTTGGAAATTTTCTTAAACATTTTAAGAATTGCTTCTAAAATTCTAAGCCTTCTCATCTCATGTCCTAAAAAATAAAATGACATTTTCAAAATGATGCCAACATAAAGTAGACATATGAGTAATGTTAAGTAATAAATATTTTTTTAGGTATCTCTGTGTTTTAAAAGCAGAGAAATTTTTGAATTTTTCCAAATTTTAGATTTTTTAAAAATAAATAAAGGTGAAATATATTGGCTCATATTTAAGACTGTCATGAAGTTCAATGTGCCACGAGAAAACAATCTCAGCATGGCTTGGATAAATAAAAGTGCTACAAAGTTATAGAGATGAGCGAATTTTATATTTTGAAATTCTTTCATGCTTCGTTTGGTGGTAAAAGCAGAATTGCGTTATGGATTCCGTTACCACGAACCATAACGCAATCTATGACGGAATGCATAACAAAATGCCTTTAGAGGCATTCCGTTATTCATTACGTCATAATAAAAGTCTATGGGCTGCAAAACAGATCTGTCCCATTTCCGTTATGCAGGGGAGTCTTCTCCTGCATAACGGAAACGGGATGGATCCGTTATACAGGCCATAGACTTCTATTATGATGGAATGAATAACGGAATGCCTCTAAAGGCATTCCATCATGCATTCAGTCATAGAATTGCGTTATGGTTAGAGTTGAGCGGACACCTGGATGTTCGGGTTTGACGGGTTCGGCCGAACTTCATAAAAAAGTTTGAGTTCGGGACCCGAACTTGACCCCGAACCCCATTGAACTCAATGGGGACCCGAACTTTGGAGCACTAAAATGCCTCTAAAAAAGTCATAGAAAGGGCTAGAGGGCTGAAAAAGGCAGCAACATGTGGTTAAGAGCATGGAAAGTGCTTTGCAAACAAATGTGGATAGGGAAATGACTTAAAATAACATAAAATACGTAAAAATAAAAAATAATAATCTTGATCTAGGAAGAGGAGGTCCATATGGAGTAGGAGGTTGAGGAGGCGGTGGATGTGGCGGTGTAGGTGGAAGCAGCGGTGGAGGAGGAGGTAGCCAACATTGGTTTTTGTTTTTTATTTTATTTTATTACTATTAATATTTTATCTTCAAATTTGGGTAGACCCCAAAACATTGGGAAATATAAAAAATAAAACAAAGAGAAAGTGTGCTGGAGTACAACAATGGTTGGGTGAGGCCGGTATACAGGTCTATTCTGCACAAGGTACGGACAAGTCCTGTGGGATCCCTGCCTGGTTCATTTTAATGAATGTGAGCTTGTCCACATTGGCTGTGGGGGCATATTCATTATCACAAAGTATAATAATGCATGAGCTGTGCAACGTGATGGAAAAGCTTAAATGTATATTATAAGTGCCAGGAATACAAAGTTGTATCCCTGGTTCTATAGCTCCCTCTGCCTCCCCTCTCCCTCCTTGCCCCCTCATATATAATAAAATCGTACTTTTATTCCAGTCTGCAGTCACAGTGTGCAGCACTGCCCTAGGAAGTACCTCTAGCTGCCATATGAAGAGTGGTCAGTGGATGTATTCCTAGGCAATAATGTAAACACTGGATTTTCTCTGAAAACACAGGGTTTACTGCAAAAAGCTTGAAGGGGCTGATTATACTCATCAGAACTAATATAATAAGCTGTAGTTGTTCTGGACCTGGTGACTATAGTGTGCCTTTAATGTAAACATTATTCAATGCACCACATTAGTCATACACCCATGATCAAGGCACTATAACCGGAAAAAAAATGTAGAAACTGCATTTGGTGTTAACATAAACAAAAATGTGTAGGCTATATGTGTATAACATAAACATATTTCACATGAAAACTTACAATTACTTGGCTTGGCCCTTGGGGATCTCGGACACCATTTCAACACTTGGCTGGGAGGCTCGGCGGAGCTGATGTTGTGTTTTATCCTAATGAGAAAGATTTGGAGAAGGGGCAGAGGAATAGCAGAGTAGGGAGAGGATGGTGCTGCTACTAGGGGGTCATACCATGTGGGAGTAATAAAGCCCACCATAATACCCCCCAGTAGAAATAATTCTCCTTATAATGTGACAGTGCAAAAAATATCCCCTTGTAATGCCCCCAGTTGAGCTAATGTCCCCATAGTGCCCCCATAATGTGCCAGTATAAAATACCCCTATATAGTGCCCCAAGTAAAGGCCTCCATAGTGCTCCTCTCCCCCCTTCCTCCTAGTGCCCCCCATAATGTACCAGTATAAAATGCCCCAGTAGATGCCCTCAGTGTCCCCCATAATTTGCAAGTATAAAATACCCCTTCTTAGTGCCCCCCGTAGATGACCCCATAGTACTCCTCTCCCCCCTTCCTCATAGTATCCACCATAATGTGTCCCAGTATAAAATTCTACTGTACAGAGCCCCCCATATAAAACACCCCTTCTTTGTGGCCTCAGTAGATGCCCCTATAGTGCCCCCAATAATGTGCCAGTAATAACAGCCCCCATCATGTGCCAGTAATAACAGCCCCATCATGTGCCAGTAATAACAGCCCCCATCATGTGCCAGTAATGACAGCCCCCCCTTGTGCCAGTAATGACAGCCCCCATTATGTGCCAGTAATGACAGCCCCCCATTATGTGCCAGTAATGACAGCCCCCCATTATGTGCCAGTAATGACAGCCCCCCTATTATGTGCCAGTAATGACAGCCCCCTATTATGTGCCAGTAATGACAGCCCCCCCATTATGTGCCAGTAATGACAGCCCCCCCATTATGTGCCAGTAATGACAGCCCCCCCATTATGTGCCAGTAATGACAGCCCCCCATTATGTGCCAGTAATGACAGCCCCCTCTCATTATGTACCAGTAATGACAGCCCCCTCCATTATGTGCCAGTAATGACAGCCCTCCCCCATTATGTGCTAGTAATGACAGCCCCCCCATTATGTGCCAGTAATGACAGCCCCCCTATTATGTGCTAGTAATGACAGCCCCCCATTATGTGCTAGTAATGACAGCCCCCCCATTATGTGCCAGTAGCCAGAGCCCCCCATTATGTGCCAGTAGCCAGAGACCCCCATTATGTGTCAGTAGCCAGAGACCCCCATATGTGTCAGTAGCCAGAGACCCCCATTATGTGCCAGTAGCCAGAGACCCCCCATTATGTGCCAGTAGCCAGAGACCCCCATTATGTGCCAGTAGCCAGAGACCCCCATTATGTGCCAGTAGCAAAAGACTCCCATTATGTGCCAGTAGCCACCAGTATTGTACACCAAAAAAATTAAACACTTATACTTACCTCCTTGGCAGCGATGCGATGCAGGCCTCTTCCGGCCTGTGTCCCGCGCTGTACGGCTCAGGCGGCGCGATGACGTCATCGCGCCTCCTGCGCCGGCCTCTGATAGTGCCGGCAGCCTATCAGAGGAAGGGAAAGGGACACGCCTCTCGCTCCCCTTGCCCCGTTGCTCCCCCCCTCCTGGATCCGCCAGTGCTGCAGAGCAGTGGCAGAACTCAGTTCACAGATTTCCAGGGCCCCTTGCCTCACTTGAGGACACCCATGGCCATGAGCTGGTTTTGGTGCCACCCTGCTGTGAACACGGTTCCTCCTCCTCCATCTCCTCATTCTCCAGAACTGTGCCCTGGCTGGACAATTGTGTACCTGGCGTATGTTGGTGCAGGAACCCACCCTCGGAGCCACTTGTGAATGACTGGCCTGAAACCCTTGTAAATGATCCCTCTTCCTCCTCCTGCTGGTGCTGTGTCACATCCTCTTCCTTCATTGCCCGAAGCGTTTTTTTAAGGAGGCATAGAAGTGGGATAGTAACGCTGAGAACGGCGTCATCGGCACTGGCCATGTTGGTGGAGTACTCAAAACAGCGTAACAAGGCACACAGGCCTCGCATGGAGGCCCACTCATTGCTGGTGAAGTGGTGCTGTTCCGCAGAGCGACTCACCCGTGCGTGCTGCAGCTGAAACTCCACTATCGCCTGGCCAGCATGTGCAAGATGGAGTTCCACCTTGTGGGCACGTCGCATATGAGGCGGTGAGCCGGAAGGCCGAAATAATGCTGCAGCGCTGACAGGCGAGCAGCAGCAGGGTGAGAATGCCGAAAGCGCGCACCGACGGCCCACACTTTCTGCAGCACCTCTGACATATTGGGGTAATTTTTCAGAAATTTCTGCACAACCAAATTCAGCACATGCGCCAGGCAAGGGATGTGCGTCAAACCGGCTAGACCCAGAGCTGCTATGAGATTTCGCCCATTATCGCACACCACCAGGCCGGGCTTGAGGCTCACTGGCACCAACCACTCATCTGTCTGTTGTTCCATGCCCGTCCACAGCTCCTGCGTGGTGTGGGATTTGTCCCCCAAACAGATAAGTTTTAAAACTACCTGCTTTCGTTCCCCCCTGGCTGTTCTGAAGTTATGGGTGAAGGTGTTACGCTGACCGGATGAGGAGGCAGTAAAGGATGAGGAAGCGGAGTAGGAGGAGGAAGCAACAGGAGGCAAAGAGAAACACCCTGCAATCCTCGGTGGTGGAAGGACATGCGCCAAACTGCTCTACGCCTCAGGCCCAGCCGCCACTGCATTTACCCAGTGTGTTGTTAGGGAGATATAACGTCCCTGACCGTGCTTACTGGTCCATGTATCTGTAATTAGGTGGACCTTGCCACAGATAGCGCTGCGCAGTGCACACCAGATTTTGTCCCCCACTTGGTTGTGCAGGGAAGGGATGACTCGCCTGGAAAAGTAGTGGAGGCTGGGAACGACGTACTGTGGGATAGCCACCTCCATAAGGCTTTTAAAACTCTCCGTCTCCACCAGACAGAATGACAGCATTTCAAAGACCAGGAATTTTGAAATGCTGGCATTCAGGGCCAGGGATCGCGGGTGGGTAGGGGGGTACTTCCTCTTTCTCTCCAGTGTTTGGGAGATAGACAGCTGAACGCTTCCATGGGACATTGTAGAGATGCTTGGTGACCCAGGTGGTGGCATTGCTGGCACATCCTCTGTTTGCGGGGTGGCAGGTGCCACTGTCACTCCAGAGGGGGATGAAGAGGCTAAGACTGCAGCAGAAGAAGAAGCAGGAGGAGCCAGAGACCTTTCTTGGTTTTTGACGTGTCTACTCCACTGCAGCTCGTGCTTTGCACTTAGATGCCAGGTCATGCAGGTTGTGTTCAGGTTTAGAACGTTTATGCCTCGCTTCAGGCTCTGATTGCACAGCGTGCAAACCACTTGTGTCTTGTCATCAGCACATTGTCTGAAGAACTGCCAAACCAGGGAACTCCTTGGAGCTGGCTTTGGTGTGCTCGGTCCCTTGGTGCGGTGGGCAGTAGCAGGCGTACTGTCTAGGGGACGGCCGTTCCGCTTTTGCACCCTGCTCCCTCTTTTGCTGTGCTGGTGGCTCTGTGCGACCACCGCCTCTTCCTCCGAACTAGACAGGTCACTCTCATGACCTTGATTCCATGTGGGGTCGAGGACCTCATCGTCCTCCACATCATCTTCCACCCAGTCTCCACCCCTGCCCTCCTTGTCGGTCTGCACACTGCAGACAGCCACAGCAGTTGGCACCTGTGTTTCGTCATCATCCGAGACGTGCTGCGGTGGTCCTCCCATGTACTCATCCTGAAACATAAGTGGTTGGGCATTGGTGCACTCAATCTCTTCAACTTCTGGGGCAGGGCTATGTGGATGGCCCTGGGAAACCCTTCTAGCAGAGTCATCAAAAAGCAGAAGGGACTGCTGCATGACTTGGGGCTTGCTGCAAGGGGGTGAGGTGAAAGACTGATGGCCATGGGCTGCAGGTGCCAACTCTGATCTTTCAGCAAGGGACTGGGTGAGAGACAATAAGAAGGAACTCGAAGCACTGTCAGCCACCCAATCTACTATCGCCTGTACTTGTTCTGGCCTCACCATTCGTAGAGCCGCATTCGGCCCTACCAAACAACGCTGAAGGTTGTCGCCTACTCGCACCTGAGGAAGGTGTTTAACTTGTGCGTGTAGCTGGCACAGATCGACCACGTCCTCTCTCTGCAACAGGAGCTCCACCAACACCAGCAGCACCACGACCGGGGCCACGTCCCTTATTTGACGCTCTCCTCATTCTTTGCGTTCACCCAACAAACTAACAGATGGTTTATGTCAGGCGACAATGTAACCGCCAATAGTCAACAATTAAGTTCATAAAGTGTCATAAAGAGGAAAAAAAATTTGAGGTCACACAACAGTGTGACAGGCGAATTTTATACAATTACTTCACGGTCACAAAATTTTTTAATTTGTCAACCAACAATGTAACAGCAGTATTGACTGGCTGTATTGGACTGTCAACAAATGCAGCAAAGGCCCCAAATGTAGTATCTAGGACAAAATTGGTGTTTTTTTTAAAAACCAGAATATAACAGCAGTATTTAATGCTTGTATTGGACTGTCACAAATGCAGCAAAGGCCCCAAATGTAGTATCTAGGACAAAATGGGTGTTTTTTTAAAACCAGAATATAACAGCGGTTTTTAACCCTTGGACTGTCACAAATGCAGCAAAGGCCCCAAATGTAGTATCTAGGACAAAATGGGTGTTTTTTTTAAACCATAATATAACAGCGGTATTCAACGCTTGGACTGTCACAAATGCAGCAAAGGCCCCAAATGTAGTATCTAGGACAAAATGGGTGTTTTTTAAAACCAGAATATAACTGCAGTATTTAAAGCTTGTATTGGACTCTAACAAATGCAGCAAATTCCGCAAATGTAGTATCTTGCACAAAATGGGTGTTTTTTTAATACCAGAATATAACAGCAGTATTTAACGCTTGTATCGGACTGTCACAAATGCAGCAAAGTCTGCAAATGTAGTATCTAGCACAAAATGGGTGTTTTTTTAAAACCAGAATATAACTGCAGTATTTAAAGCTTGTATTGGACTGTCACAAATGCAGCAAAGGCCCCAAATGTAGCATCTAGGACAAAATGGGTGTTTTTTTAAAACCAGAATATAACTGCAGTATTTAAAGCTTGTATTGGACTGTCACAAATGCAGCAAAGGCCCCAAATGTAGTTTCTTGCACAAAATGGGTGGCTGGGTCACATGCTGCACTGGCAAATCACAGCCATGCCATCAGAAGGCACACGAGTTAAACGCTTGTTGATTGGCTGCCCTGCAGCCTTTCAAAAAGTGCCATTAAATCGCTGAACACCGAACTCGAACCAAAACTTTTACTGAAATGTTCGGGTTCGGGTCCGGGGTACAAAAATCCTAAAGTTCGGTACGAATTAGAACTTTACAGTTCAGGTTCGCTCAACCCTAGTTATGGTCCGTGGTAATGGAATCCATAACGCAATTCTGCTTTTACCACCAAACCAAGCGTGAACGAATTTTATAACATGAAATTTGCTAATTTCTAATTTCTACATAAAGTGACACATGACAAATTTGCGTAAAAATGGCCTAGGCAGTAAGGTGAAAACTGGCCCAGAGTTGAACAGGTTAAGGAATCTGTGAGAAATAAGATTCTGTGGTCTGATAAAAGACTGAAATTGTTGTCCCAATTCTAAGCCTCATATCTGGAAGAAACCATGCATGGCTCATCACCTGCCTTATTCCATCCCAACAGTGAAGCATGGTGGTAGTAGCATCATGCTGTGGGGATGACAATAGTGGCCAAAACAGCAGACATCAGAATACAAGCAGAGGAGTCAAAGCCAGGAGAATACTTGATGAGACCCTAGGACAAAGGTGTACTTTCTACTGCATTTATATTGATCAATCTAGCGAGCTGTACCAATAGAATGGATAATCTCCGCACAACCAGAGAATCCAAAAAATTAGCCACAGACCCACAATCAATAAAAGCCTTACCCAAAACCATATTTTCATTATAGGCAATAGAGACAGGAAAAAGTACTCTCTTAGAAAAAATGGGAAATATCTAGCCACCTAGGACGTCTTCCCGAGAACTATCTATACATTGGATTTTTCCATCTTGAAATGCTTCGGGCAATTTTTCAACCATATATCCAGCATCTCCACAGTAGAAGCACAGTCCACTTTTTCTCCAGAAGGTTCTTCAATTCTGAGAAGACATGGTGGATCCCAACTGCATAGGTTCCTCATTGGGCGTGGCACAATTGTGTCAAGGAACCAATTTGACTTTGTGCTAAACCTACAGCATTATCTGGGCAGTCCCCTGGTAGTCACCCTTTAACCCCTATAAAGGGATCTGGACTTCATTGCAGGGGAGACACCAGACTGCTAGTCACCAGTCACATCAGACTCCAGTTGCCGGGCCCGCTATTCATGGCCAGAAGAGGACAATCAAGTCTGGACCAAATGGAACAACAGAAGGATCGGCTGGGTGAGTAATGTGGCGCCCATGACAGCCCAGAGTAGTGGGATAATGGTTAGCATAACACCTTGAATGAGAGAGGATAAGCCTCTGGTTTAGACAGAATGGATGGCAAGGTGGTGCAGTCCCTCTTGTGCTTCCTAAGACATCAGTCCAGTCATGTCTGATGTCACAGTGTCTGCACTGTGACCTGTCTGCATGCAATGTCAGTTTTATTTAACTTGGAAAACCCTTTATTGGAATAGGCATATGCATTAAATATAGCAGATTATGGAAACACGAGCTTTGTACATACTATATATAGAAGCTTATGACTATTTATTGAATTATGCTGAATTATACTTGTATATGCAAATTACATTTTTTACAGACACGTTTAATATAAGTTGAATTGTTGTGGGTTTTTCATCTGGTTCTAGGATTTGACAAGACTGCTTACAAGTCTTGAATACCAGCTTGGTTTTCATAGAATTCCACTGGTATTTACCCTGTATTCATGCTATGTGGACAGAGAACTATCCAAGTTCCATATGATCCTCATACTGCTACATAGCAGTAGGGTATTTCAATTAACAACATGGACATGAAATAAACAGCCCCTGGGAGCGACGCGGCCTTCTTTCTGCTTTTCCTAGACCAAGTGACGACATGTTCTTGTTTCACGTGGCCTAGGAGTGAATGAGGCTGACCTGCAATACTAAGAACAGCCGCTTTACAATGTACGTCGCTGAGCTTGGTAAGCTGGGAGAAGGTAGCGGTGCTCACAGGGGAGCCGGTGCCTTCTCAAAACAGCTGATTAGCAGAGCTTCCGAGTGTTGGACCCACACCGATCAAATAATGATGACCTATCCAGAGGATAGGTCATCAGTAGTGTTGAGCGAATCAACTTCGGGTTTTAATGCTGTCTCCGTACAACATAAAAATGTGTTGCCTCAGTGTAGGCAAAGTTTTTTCACCCGAAGTTGCGCGAGAATTAATTCAGTAATCACATCTGTGTCTTAAAAAACATTTTAAAATAGCAATCCAAAGTTGGGTTTGGTACCGAGGTACCAGCCAGTACCAAACCCGACCAGTAAGACCCCCAGTATCGTTACAGTCACTTGCACACACTCTGCGTGATGGTATTAAGCGTCCGCCCCCTGCCTGGCACTTGCACGCATACTTTATCTGCTTTATAGCTATCTGCAGTATGCATACTGGGGGTCTTTACCCCTAACCCTCCTTTTTCCCGGATGCGGTTCATGTGAGATACTTTGGTGGTAAAACCACTTGTGGAAGAGGTCTCTCTCTGTACCTGGATATATGGTGACTGAAACAAGGAGCAATAGGAGAAGTGATGCAAAATTGCAATAGAGGTGTAACAAATGTAATTTTTTTTACATTATGATACTTTGTATAAGAGCTGTCAGGAGTTGAGCCCATTATAATGATTACCAGTGAGTGAGGAACTGAGGAACAGTGATGGCCAGTTCGCATTGTTCGCCCGCGAACACATGCGGGCAGCCATCTTTTTTCACAAGTCCGGCGAGGCACAAGTAAGCCCTTACCTGTGCCTGTACGCGAGCCGGTCTGAAACAAATGCGGTCAGCGGGAGCAGGCAGTTCAGAGAAGAGCCACCGGGGGCCTTCATCGGGCTGTTCTCGGAACTGCATGCTCCCGCTGACCGCACTTGTTTTCAGACCGGCTCGCGGCACAGGCACATGTAAGGGCTTACCTGTGCCTCGCCGGACTTGTGAAAAAAGATGGCAGCCCGCATGTGTTCGCGGGCGAGCAATGCGAACTGGCCATCACTGCTGAGGAATATTTAGGTGGCAAGAAAATACTGTTAGCAGCCAATAGGTATCATAGCCCTCCTTTTTGATATATTCACTTATACCAGTACCTGCGTAATAATACTGTCACTCGTCCCATACACCATATGAAATTAAAGTTGGGACCTGATAGTTTTAACTCTATGTGGGGCAATATTATAGCTTAATAAAGGTTAAGTTTTAAAATTAAGTTTGGGGAACCCAATAGTTGGTCTTCTTTTGCAGGCTTATAGCCCTCTGCTGTTTGCATGAATGATTGTTTTACCCGATGAACGATCATTTAGACATGCAGATTATAGGGAATGAACGTTCATAGGAATTTTCATCCCCAATAATCTGCCTGACAATCGAGCATTGTAGACCAGATTTTACTATAAGGTACTGTTGACCCTATTGCGGATGTAAAAACTCACTGAAAAAAGTGGCCTAAACGAGTGAAAATGCTCCAAACCCAGACACTGTAGCGTCAGCGTGTCTATAACCGGGGGAGCAATTCCTCCGCATGCATTCCTCCGCAATCCCCAGCAAAAAATGTGTACAATGGAGGATGCCGGCGCGGACCGCATGCAGCACAAGAACATCCTACACAAAATGATACATTGTGCAGATGAAAAAATATACATACACAATTCACTGGAAAAAATGCACCAAAATGATACGCAACTGACAATACTAGCTAATTCCTCAGGCCAATGTTAAAAGCTGAGAACTTTGCCAATATCTTCCAGTCAGGAACACATCGGAGCCCCTCATGCACCACGTCACGGTGTCTCAGCACTCATGGGGTCCTACCACTCAACTGCCCATGGTGTGTGAACAGGGTCTGAACAGTGCAATTAACTCACAGTCAGGCTCTCACATGCCTCCATGCGTGCTGAGACACCGTGACGTGGTGCATGAGAGGCTCCGATATGTTCCTGACTGGAAGATATTGGCAAAGTTCTCAGCTTTTAACATCGGCCTGAGGAATTGGCTAGTATTGTCAGTTGTGTATCATTTTGGTGCATTTTTTGCAGTGAATACTATTGTGGATGGGAATTATTGACACCACAGGTAACATGTGGTGGCGTACTTACACTTTGTGGTTCATATACCCTGATCCAGGGCAGAAGGTCCACACTGATTATTAGTGAACCGCTAGGGTCACAGTAAGGAACACACAGTCTGAATTGTGTGAAATGATTTGTGGAAGTGGAGGCTGAGCTGAATAGGGGTTGACTTGATGACTTGAGGGTGAAGACTTCGGCATCTCCAGCCAGGTGATGTATAGGAGGCAAGGGTGGAAGATAGCTGCCTAGCCCTGCATTCTGATAGCAGCCATGGCCTGTGTAGAAGTCAGTGACCAAGACCAGCCAACCAGCCTATCTTCTTTGAGTGACTATGTTCAATGCTTTTGCAGGAAAGGTATGCCACAACTTAGCAAAGGCAGTGCAGCGTGCACGGTGGTTGTGAGGACAGAGATACTACAACCTGTAAGCAACTGTTGGAGACCCCAGAGTGGTTATTACCATTCCTACACCCTGCTACCATCTCTAATGGGCTAACCATAATGTCATCTGTGTATTTATTCCAGGTCCTCTTACATTGTGAATTCTTAATGTTGTTATGAAACTGTTTCGTACATGTAATGTGCCTGTCACGCTTCGGTGAGGAGAAAAGGCCTGGAAACTAGGGAAAGGAGCAGGTAACCTCCTAGAGAAACCCTAATCAGTATGAACTGACCCCATATAGGTAGGTGAGTTCATACACTGGAACATAAAGTCAGGTGACAGCAGATATATGGCATAGAGATCTTTAGATAGAATAGAAATTACCATTCCATTCTCCCCCTTTTGGGCAGAAGAGGGCCAGTCCCATTTCCTACCAAGGGAGGGGCAGCAGGAAGTGTCAGTCTAAGTCAGGGCAGGGTCATAGGCAGATTTGCCAAAGATGTAGCAGCAAGGGGAGGCCCCTCCTCCTGGAGCAGGAGTCCCTCCAGAGGGAAGCAGCTCATAGAGCACTTTGACTCCTTACAGATAAACCAACAGAGTGTTGCGAGTGGGTCAACAGCCAAAGGCACCCCACTCCAAAGGTACCAGAATAGCCCTAAAGTCCAGCTTTCAGACTAAAGCCGAGTTTAGCACAGCAGAGAGATAAAGCAGAATATTTTAAGGGGTTCTGCACTTTGTTTAAATTTTTGGATAGATCATCAGCTTCTGATCGGTGGGGGTTCGACACCTGGGACCCCCACCAATCAGCTGTTTGAGGAGGCAGCGGCGCTCCAACAGCGCCGCAGCCTTCTCACTGTTTACCGCAGTCCCAGTGACGTCACGACTTGTATCAACTGGCCTGGGTGGGGCTAAGCTCTATTCAAGTGAACAGAGCTTAGCCACGCCCAGGCCAGTGATACTAGTCGTGACGTCACCTGGCCAGCGGTAAACAGTGAGAAGGCCGCGGCGCTGCTGGAGCGCCGCTGCCTTCTCAAACAGCTGATCGGCTGGGGTCCCAGGTGTCGGATCCCCGCCGATCAGAAGCTGATGATCTATCCAGAGGGCAGATTATCAGTTTAAACAAAGTGCAGACCCCTTTAAGTTTGCCTGCCAGTTTATGCCAAAACCTGCTGGAACCAAGAGAAAGTTTGAATATTGTTTGGATGCAAGTTGATTCAAGTAAAGCTGTTGAACTTTATAAAAGTCTGGATTTGATTATTTCTCCATCTCCATTAATCTCCTCTTTATTGAGTCGGAGCCTAACCCTGGGGAGCGACGGTATCCAGGTAGGAGCCCCGTGACACACATAGAGACTATTGAGACCGCACCACACCACTCCGCATTCCGATAAACCTGGGACACGATCGGTCCTGGGGAGCGATCGTCAGTAAGAAAATAAAAAATGGCGATTTGAACACCTTAAATGCAGTATCACTTATGTATTACTGCCCATAATAGTCCAGAATCGTGGGGACAGATTCCCTTTAAGGGGCTGATTACAGAACTACCTATAATTTTATACTAGTCCAGACAGAGACATAACTTAAAGGGAACCTGTCACCTCTACTATGCTACCCTCACTGAGCGTTTCTAAATGTTCATTGTGTTACCCTAAACATATAAATTACACTTTTAATTTCATTTGCAGACGAATTCAATAAGTATTATGCATTTTTGTACTTTCCGCCTTTTATGCAAATTAACATAAAAGAGTCATATCTTACTTGTGTGACCAGAGAAGAGTCATATTTTCAAGCTCTGACTCATCTCAGGTTAATTTGCATATGTATCAAATCGTTTTTTTAACACAATAAAAGCACACAGAGCTATGGGGACTGGGTATTGCGGATGTGCTAGCGGCCATCTAGCAACCCATGTCCTCAGCTCTATACCCAAAACCCAGATGACAGGTTCCCTTTAAAACGTCAATGCAAAATCTTTAAGGCTGGGTTTACATCACGTTTTTGCCATCCGTTTAAGGTATACATAATACGTATACGTTAATGGATGCCTCATACAGATGGCATACAATGAGATCCATTCATCAGAATTCTATTGTAAAAAAAAAATGTGATGTGAACCCACCTTAACAGGTACCACAACCTTATGTTATTTTTACTAGAGGTATCTTGGCATATGGTAGAGCGGACATTGCCCCCTGCCCCAGGTACTAAGATCTGGGTGCAGTTGATATCTGTATTATATATGGTATACCTCCGATATGTGGACACAACTATTAACACAAGGTAAAACAAATTCCATCATGCTCGTATGGCACATACAGCGCAAGGTTGTTATGGACAGCACCAAACGTTTTAATGTAGTTTTATTACTCCAATGTTCTTAAGATCTTTGCCAGCCAATACATGCACTTAGTCTGGGAAGTGCTTCTCGACTGTGTACCGAATCTTTTACTTTATGATAAATTGAGCACTTAGAATAACTTTAAAAAAAAGATGTCCATACTGTGAGTGCTGAGTTCTGAATCACTACAATTCCAGCTAGAAATGAACTGAGTACTACAAGCGTGGGCACACATACAAAGTCAACATGGCATGGCAGATGCCTGTGGAGAAGGGCTATTTTCTTTAATAAGAAGCAGAGCTGCTTGGCGGCTTGTATATGGCTTTCTGCATTGTCTACAGACAGTAAGGTCTACAGTGTTTATTTTCCTATTTTTACGTTTCTCTAGACCTGTCAGCTCTTACTGATTTTCAGGAAGCCTTAGTGATGTGACGTCTCTCTGCTAAATAAGTGAAATTTCATTATGTATTCAGAAGGGTAGGAATGTTACTGATAGATAAAATTAGGAATTATATTTCTTTTTTATGTTTGTGTGTGAAGTTAATATACAGGTGGGCCATTTATATGGATACACCTTAATAAAATGGGAATGGTTGGTGATATTAACTTCCTGTTTGTGGCACATTAGTATATGTGAGGGGGAAACTTTTCAAGATGGGTGGTGACCATGGCGGCCATTTTGAAGTCGGACATTTTGAATCCAACTTTTGTTTTTTCAATAGGAAGAGGGTCATTTGACACATCAAACTTATTGGGAATTTCACAAGAAAAACAATGGTGTGCTTGGTTTCAACGTCACTTTATTCTTTCATGAGTTATTTACAAGTTTCTGACCACTTACAAAATGTGTTCAATGTGCTGCCCATTGTGTTGGATTGTCAATGCAACCCTTTTCTCCCACTCTTCACACACTGATAACAACAACGCAGGAGAAATGCTAGCACAGGCTTCCAGTATCCGTAGTTTCAGGTGCTGCACATCTCGTATCATCTGAAGGCAATCGTCTATGCTGTGAAGATACGAGATGTGCAGCACCTGAAACTACGGATACTGGAAGCCTGTGCTAGCATTTCTCCTGCGGTGTTACTATCAGTGTGTGAAGAGTGGGAGAAAAGGGTTGCATTGACAATCCAACACAATGGGCAGCACATTGAACACATTTTGTAAGTGGTCAGAAACTTGTAAATAACTCATGAAAGAATAAAGTTACGTTAAAACCAAGCACACCGTTGTTTTTCTTGTGAAATTCCCAATAAGTTTGATGTGTCAAATGACCCTCTTCCTATTGAAAAAACAAAAGTTGGATTCAAAATGGCCGCCATGGTCACCACCCATCTTGAAAAGTTTCCCCCCTCACATATACTAATGTGCCACAAACAGAAAGTTAATATCACCAACCATTCCTATTTTATTAAGGTGTATCCATATAAATGGCCCACCCTGTAGTTGTAGAAAAATCCACTGCACATATGTAGCAAAGGAGACATGGCTCACCAGAAGGAGGGGTGGTTTAGTGGGAAGAGATGATCAAATGTGAGACATTTTGCACGAAAACTGCACTACAGTTCACAGCCATAACATTCTGTAAACTAATGCCAACCAGTAGCTGGTATAGAGTCAGAGAAAAGTGTCTATCCCTGCATCACATTTATCACTCAGCCTGAGCCCCTGTGATAAATCTGGAGTAAATCTGTAAGGCCTGTTTATGCCATTTGTACGATTACTAAATCTGCTCCATTGCAACTGCTGCACACAGAGGTGTAGCTAAAGGCTCATGGGCCCTGGTGCAAGAGTTCAGCTTGGGCCCCCCCCCTTCACTCAGCGCTGGTGCACCTAGCTTTTCTGCTGCCCAAGGCAAATTTTAAAATGCCCCCCCCCTCCCTCCAGTCCTACTGTTAAAGGGGTTGTCCTCTTTTTACTACTAATGACCTATCCCCAGGATAGGTCATCAATATCAGATCAGCCGGGGTCCTCCGACACCCCCCATCGATCAGCTATTTGAAGAGAGGGCAGCGCTCATATGAGAGCTGCTTTCTCTGTTCTGTTCACCTGCTCGCCGTAGCATTTGCAGTGATGAGCAGGTAAACAGAGCAGAGAAGGCAGCGCTCATCCAAAAAAAAAAAAGCAGACAACCCCTCTAAAGACATACTTGGAAAACATTACATACAGTGTTACAGAATATACAGGGTAATACAGCGTCACATATGTACCTCTTATATCCAGTGACTTCTCTTCTCTGATGTAGATATTCTCTTTCCTCTTCTTCTCCTGTCAGACCAGACCGCCATGGTGACTTCTTTCAGCCGTGCCTTGTCTCTGCAGAGTTTAACAAACAGACATCTTACTTTCCTACTTTTCCATCCTCCTCCTCACCTTCTCAACACCCCATCCTGCCACCCTCAATACTGTGACCACTGTGCACCCTATTACTTTCCTGCAGAAACAGTCCCCCTGAAAATACTGGTACCACACAGATAGTGCGTCAGTACAAAAACACCCCTTTATATTGTGCGCTAGTGCAAAAAAAATACCCCTTCCTTTAGATCAGACCCCCATATAAAACCCTAAATGAGATCACTCAATCTCAGACCAAACCCCCTTTAGAACTCTGTCAGAACCCAATTATGAGACCCCAGTTTTAGACCTCAGATCCGACCCCCTTTAGACCTTCATGTAAGACCCCCATATAAGACCCCATTAGACCTCAGGATCCCCATTAGACCTCCAGACACCCATTAGACCTCCAGACACCCATTCCAGACCTCCAGACCCCCATATAAGACCTCTAGACCCCGATTAGACCTCCAGACTCCCACTAGACCTCCAGACCCACATATCTGACCCCCATTAGACCTCCAGACCCCCATTAAACCTCCATACCCTCAATCAGACCTCCAGACCCCCATTAGACCTCCAGACCCCCAATCAGACCCCCATTAGACCTGCAGACCCCCTAGTCAGACCTCTCCAGACCCCCCAGTCAGACCTCTCCAGACCCCCCAGTCAGACCTCTCCAGACCCCCAGTCATACCTCCAGACCCCCCATTAGACCACTTCAGACCCCCAGTCAGACCTCCAGACCCCCCCCAGTCAGACCTCCAGGCCCCCCATAGACCACTCCAGACCCCCATTAGACCTCTCCAGACCTCCAGTGAGACCTCTCTAGACCCCCATTAGACCTCCATATCAAACCTTAGATCAGACTGTAAAATAATAAAGTAACTTACCTCTCCTGCCGCGACTATCCTTGTCCTGGCTGTCTTCTCTTCTCAGGGCCCGCGCTGCAGTCAGCTGACCTCCTGCAGTGTCAGGTCAGAGTGCGCTCTGTACGTTCTGACGCTGCAGGCAGCCAGGACACAGCAGCACCTGCCCTGAGAAGAGTGAGCAGGAGGAGGGGTAAGTACTGTACAGCGCTCACAGCGCTTCTCTCCCCCTACTAATGCAAACTAGTGAGCGCTTCCATTATGGTAGCGCTCGCTAGTATTCCCTTTATAAGATGCACTGCATCTTATAAATGGAAAAGTACAGTACCACTGGCAAGGGCTTGTAACCTTTATTACCATTATGGATATAGACAATGACATGGCATTAACCCTTGTTGTATTTAACAACTTATGAACACTTCCATGGCACATGAGCTAAGGAAATGGTGTACAACCAAGGTCATGCAACTAGACCTCTCCCGAGTTCTCCCTGGATGTATGTACACTGGGAATTGGGAACATGTCACACTTGCTATCTTTACACTTGTGCTTTGGTCACTGTGGCATCACCCACTACCTTGCAGAACATGGCTAAGATCTCCTTAAAGGGGTTGTCCGCTTTTTAGCATTGATGATCTATCCTCAGGATAGGTCATCAATATCAGATCAGCGAGGGTCCGACAGCCGGCACTCTGATCAGCTGTTTGAAGAGAAGGCTGCACTCGTACGAATTCTGCCTTCTCTGCTCTGTTTACCTGCTCGGCGCAGCAATTGCAGTGGTGATCTGGTGTAATTACGAGTGCTGCCTTCTCTTCAAACAACTGATCGGCGGGGGTGACGGGAGTCAGACCCTCACCGATCTGATATAGATGACCTATCCTCAGGATAGGTCATCAATAGTGAAAAGCGGACAACCCTTTTGATAGTCACTGTCACAAGATGGTATGAGAAAGAAAGAGCACAAGGAGCACTCTCTAATGGAAAACCCTCCAAACAAATAAAAGCTCTGTTTGAAATATCTGTAATGCTTACTGGAGATGGCTATTGTAATCCAGGCAGAACTCTGATGTCAGCGTGTCTCAGTCTCTGTCGGGTGTGACTCCTGTTTCCTCCAACCAATGGTATATGGTAAATGGATAACATGGTAAGAACAGGATAATGGGACATAATTAAAGAGATTTGTGCTACATGTTTCAGATGTAGTCTACTTCCTTCATCATGCACATAATGAAAGCACAGATAATGTGAGTTCAAATATAAGTGAACTGAAAGTTCAACAACAGAAGTGAATGTACATTAAAAAAAAAGTGACATTAACCCTTTTTCCATTTTGGCGTTCTTGTTTTTTCACTCCCCTCCTTCCTTTTCCTCATCATTTAACCTTGTCACGGCGTGTTTTTTTGTGGGATGAGGTGTACTTTCTAACAGCACCATTTAATATTGCATATAGTAATATGTAGTGGGGAGCATATGTAGTGGGTAGCTGGAAAAAAAATTCCGAATGAGGTAGAATTAAAACAAATATATATATATATTTTTTTTTTACAGTGTTCCCTATGCAGTAAAGTTGGCCTGTTACCTTCATTCTGCAAGTCAGTACAATTACAATGATATCACACTTGTATACTTTTTCTTGTGTTTTAACCCCTTCAGGATCCTGTAATTTTTCACCTTAAGGACCAGACCATTTATTGCAAATCTGACATGTGTCACTTTATGTGGTGATAACTTTGAAATGCTTTTACTTACCCAAGCTATTCTGAGAATGTTTTCTCGTCACATGTTGTACTTCATTACAGTGGTAAATTTAAGTCAAAATATTTCATTATTATTTATAAAAAATTAACAAAAAAATTAGGAAAAATTCGCAATTTTCAAAATTTCAATTTCTCTGCTTTTAAAACAGATAGTGATACCTCCTAAAATAGCTATTACTTTACATTTCTCATATGTCTACTTCATGTTTGGATCATTTTGTAAATGACATTTTCTTTTTTTGGGATGTTAGAAGGCTTAGAAGTTTAGAAGCAAATCTTGAAATTTTTCAGAAAATTTCCAAAACCCACTTTTTAAGGACCAGTTTATGTCTAAAGTAACTTTGTGAGGCTTACATAATGGAAACCACCCATAAATGACCCCATTTTAGAAACTACACCCCTCAAGGTATTCAAAACTGATTTTACAAACTTTGTTAACCCTTTAGGTGTTCCACAAGAATTAAAGGAAAATGTCGATGAAATTTCATAATTTCCCTTTTTTGGCAGATTTTCCATTTTAATCAATTTTTTCCAGTAACAAAGCAAGGGTTAACAGCTAAACAAAACTCAACATTTATTAGCCTGATTCTGTAGTTTACAGAAACACCCCATTTGTGATCGTAAACTGCTGTATGGGCACACAGCAGGGCGCAGAAGGAAAGGAATGCAATATGGTTTTTGGAGGGCAGATTTCACTGGGATAATTTTAAGTTGCCATGTCACATTTAAAGACCCCCTAATGCACCCCTATAGTGGAAACTCCAAAAAAGTGACCCTATTTTGGAAAATACACCCCTCAAGGTATTTAAAACTGATTTTAAAAACTGTGTTAACCCTTTAGGTGTTCCACAAGAATTAAAGGAATATGTAGATGAAATTTCTGAATTTCACTTTTTTGGCAGATTTTCCATTTTCATAACATTTTTTTGAGTAACAAAGCAAGGGTTAACAGCCAAACAAAACTCAATATTTATTACCCTGATTCTGTAGTTTACAAAACACCCCATATGTGGTCGTAAACTGCTATATGAGCACACAACAGGGCGCAGAAGGAAAGGAACGCCATATGGTTTTGGGAAGGCAGATTTCACTGGGATATTTTTGGTAATATTTTAGGGTACATATGATTTTCGGTTGCTCTATAGTAAGGTAACAAAAAATAGCCGTTTTGGCACCGTTTTATTTTTTGTTATTTACAGTGTTTATCTGACAGGTTAGATCATGTGGTATTTTTATAAAGCAGGTTGTTACGGACGCAACAATACCAATATGACTACTTTTTTATTTGTTTGTTTCAGTTTTACATAATAAAGCCTTTTTGAAAAAAAATATTTTTTTAGTGTCTCCATATTCTGAAAGCCATAGTTTTTTTTTTTTTTTTGGGCGACTGTTTTATATAGGGGCTCATTTTTTTCGGTATGAAATGACAGTTTGATTGGTACTATTTTAGGGTGCATATGACTTTTTGGTCGCTTGGCATTACACTTTTTGTAATATAAGGTGACAAAAAATTGCATTTTTGACACACTTTTTATTTTTTTACGGTATTCATCTAAGGGGTTGGTCATGTGGTAATTTTTTTTTTTTACATTTAACACAATAAAAGCAATTTTGGCACAACAAAAATCATGTTTTAGTGTCTCCACAGCTGAGAGCCATATTTTTTTTAATTTTTTGGGTGATTGTCCTGGGTAGGATCTCATTTTTTGAGGGATGAGATGACAGTTTGATAGGTATGATTTTGGGGTGCGTATGACTTTTTGATCGCTTGGTATTACACTTTTTGTGATGTAATGTGACAAAAACAAATCTTTTTTTACACCGTTTTTTTTTTTTTTTTACGGTGTCTTAACTGAAGGGTTAGGTCATGTAATATTTTTATAGAGCAGGTCGTTACGGTTGTGGCTAGTATTGATCACGAATATTCGAATTTCGAATATTTATCGCGAATATAGGTACTTCAAAAATTCGAGAATACTTCGAATATAGTGATATATATTCGTAATTTTGAATATTCGATAATTTTTTTTTTTTTATATTAGATTTTTTTTTTTTTTTATCAGTACACATGATCCCTCCCTGCTTCTAGCTTGTGGGCCAATAAGAAGGCTGCAATATACTTGACTTTAGGAGTAGTGTTTGCGAATTTTGCTCTATATTCTTTTTTTTTCGAATATTCGATATATTGCAATATATTCTTGTTTTAGCAATATAGCGAATATTCGAAAAAAAACGAATATAGAGCAATTTAGCTAATATAGTGCTATAATCTTTTTTTTTATAGTTGTAATTTTTTTCCAATCTGAACTTCAGATGAGAAAAAAATTACAACTATTAGACAAAGATTATAGCACTATATTAGCTAAATTGCTCTATATTCGTTTTTTCTAATATTCACTATATTGCTATATATTCTTGTTTTAGACTATTACGAATATTAGAAAAAATATAGCGAATATTCGAGAAAAAAAACTAATATAGAGCAATTTAGCTAATATAGTGCTATAATATTCTTTGTCTAAAAGTTGAAAAATTCGCAATAAAAATTCGAATACGAAAATTAGAATACGAAAATTCGCATATTACACGATCATTACCTTGCCGATTCTTTTGAGTAAAAAAAATCGTAGAATACAACGAATATTCGAATTTGCGAATATTCTACGAATATTCTACGAAATATTTGCAAAATATCGCGAATTCGAATATGACTAGTTGTGGCAATAACTAATTAGCGCCGGCTCTTTCCTCGGTCCACTGTACACTCTTCTGCCTGATGAAGGGCATCCTATTTGCCCGAAACGTTGCTTTGTGTACCACCATGTCCAGGCAATAAAAATCATAGCCTGAGAGGTTTTTTTTTCTCCCAGGCTCTGAGCTGAGCGCTGCGATTGGCCAGCGCTACAGCATGGGAGAAGGAGACGCCGGCAGGTTCCACTGGGTGGAGCCTAACATGTGAAGATACCGGAGCCTATACCGGGCGAACGGAGCGGCGCCCATGGATAATAGTAAGTGCAGGGGGATCCCTGGGCGCCGCTCTCCATGTCTGTATAGTTAGTTTAGATTTTTTAATCTAGTGAAAGGTCCTCTTTAAGCATCATAAAAAACTGGAGTGCTGTCTGAATAGTTTGACACAAATTGAGTTCCAGGAGGTGGAGCCAGGAGCAAACCCCTGACGAGCACCCACACCAGCCAGAACAGACAGAGTGCTGTGATCAACTAGGATTATTATACAGGTGAAACTCGAAAAATTTGAATATCGTGTAAAGTTCATTTATTTCAGTAATGCAACTTAACCACTTCCCATCTGGGCCCTTTGCCCCCTTCCTGACCAGGCCAAATTTTGCAAAACTGACATATCTCACTTTATGTGGTAATAACTTTGGAACGCCTTTATTTATCCAAGTCATTCAGAGATTGTTTTCTCGTGACACATTGTACTTCATGATAGTCATAAATTTGAGTCAAAATATTTCACCTTTATTTATGAAAAAATCCCAAATTTACCCAAAAATTAGAAAAATTCACAATTTTCTAAATTTCAATTTCTCTGCTTTTAAAACAGAAAGTGATACCTCATAAAATATTTATTATTTAACATTCCCCATATGTCTACTTTATGTTGGCATAATTTTGGAAATGTCATTTTATTTTTTTAGGACGTTAGAAGGCTTAGAAGTTTAGAAGCAATTCTTCAAATTTTTAAGAAAATTGCCAAAACCCACTTTATAAGGACCAGTTCAGGTCTGAAGTCACTTTGTGGGGCCTACATAGTGGATACCCCCATAAATGACCCCATTGTAGAAACTACACCCCTCAAGGTATTCAAAACCGATTTTACAAACTTTGTTAACCCTTTAGGCGTTCCACAAGAATTAAAGGAAAATGGAGATCAAATTTTTAAATTTCACTTTTTTGGCAGATTTTCCATTTTAATCAATTTTATTCTTTAACACATCGATGGTTAACAGCCAAACAAAACTCAATATTTATTACCCAGATTCTGCGGTTTACAGAAACACCCCACATGTGGTCGTAAACTGCTGTATGGGCACACGGCAGGGCGCAGAAGGAAAGGAACTCCACATGGTTTTTAGATGCCATGTCCCATTTGAAGCCCCCTGATGCACCCTTACAGTAGAAACTCCCAAGAAGTGACCCCATTTTGGAAACTAGGGGATAAGGTGCCAGTTTTATTAGTACTATTTTTGGGTACATATGATTTTTTGTTCATTCATTATAACACTTTATGGGGCAAGGTGACCAAAAAATTGGTTGTTTTAGCACAGTTTCTATTTATTTATTTTTACAGCGTTCACCTGAGGGGTTCAGTCAAGTGACATTTTTATAGAGCAGATTGTTACGGACGTGGCGATACCTAATATGTATACTTTTTCTCATTTATTACAGTTTTACACAATAATTGCATTTTTGAAACCAAAAAATTATGTTTTAATGTGTCCATGTTCTGAGAGCTATAGTTTTTTTATTTTTTGAGAGATTTTCTTATGTAGGGGCTCATTTTTTGCGGGATGAGGTGACGGTTTTATTGGTACCATTTTGTGGGACATACGCGTTTTTGATCACTTGGTGTTGCACCTTTTGTGATGCAAGGTGACAAAAATTGCTGGTTTTGAGACAGTTTTTTTTTTTTTTTTTTTACGGTGTTCACCCGAGGGGTTAGGTCATGTGATATTTTTATAGAGCTGGTTTTTACGGACGCGGCAATACCTAATATGTATACTTTTTTTTATTTGTTTCACTTTAACACAATAATAGCATTTTTGAAACCAAAAAAATGGTGTTTTAGTGTCTCCATGTTCTAAGAGCTATAGTTTTTTTATTTTTTGAGAGATTTTCTTATGTAGGGGCTCATTTTTTGCGGGATGAGGTGACGGTTTTATTGGTACCATTTTGTGGGACATACGCGTTTTTGATCACTTGGTGTTGCACCTTTTGTGATGCAAGGTGACAAAAATTGCTTGTTTTGACACAGTTTTTTTTATTTATTTTTTACGGTGTTCACCCGAGGGGTTAGGTCATGTGATATTTTTATAGAGCTGGTTTTTACGGACGCGGCAATATTAAATATGTCTATTTTATTTTATTTTTTCTATTTCAAATTTTTTTTTTTATTCCTTACTTGGGATTTTTTTTTTTTTTACATGTGAAACTTTTTTTTATTTTATTTTTTCAACCCTTTATTTTATTTTTATTTTATTTTACACTTTTCGTCCCCCGTAAGGTCATACAAGACCTCTGGGGGACATTTACTTCACTTTTTTTTTTTTTTTACACTGTTGATTTCTCCTGTAACTGGGGCTGACATAGTAGCCCCAGTTACAGGACAAATGCACCCCTATAGAGGCTGTACAGCAGCAATCCTGCGCTGTACAGCCTCACAGCAGGGCTGATCGAGGTCTCTGAGAGACCTCACACAGCTCCTGCACTCTCCGGTCTCGGCGGTCACATGACCGCCGGGCCGGAACAGGAAGCGCACAGTGCTTCCTGCTCTGCAGACAGTGCTTCCTGCTCTGCAGACACTGTCTGCAGCGATCGTGAAGGCAGGGACACCTGGGCACTGTCCCTGCCTTGTCTTAGGGTTGCCCTGCTGTCACTGACAGCGGGCAACCCGATCAGCAGCTGCACGATTAGCGTGCAGCTGCTATTTCTGACAGGACGTTTTAAAACGTGCTGTCAGAAATAGACATCCACCCATAGGACGTTTATATCCTATGGGCGGACGTGAGGCGGTTAAAAGGTAAAACTAATATATGAGATAGACTCATTACATGCAAAGTGAGATATTTTTTAGCCTTTTTTTGTTATAATTTGGATGATTATGTCTTATAACTTATGAAACCCCAAATTCACAATTTTGAGGTACCCTTTTCTCAGGGGATATGGATTAATTAGCTAAATAGAGTGTGACACTATGAGCATAGAATATTAAACCTTTTCACAAAATGCTAATTTTAAGCTGCATTAATGCAATTCCTTCTAATTTGCAATACTGTCAGAGGAGGAGCATGCGTGCGGACGCATGTAGGTGACGCGCGCACCTCCCTTCCGAATGGTGAGCTCCTAGCCCATGTGAGACGCCGCTTCAGCTGCTGACCTGCCGACCTGCTGACTCCCGAATGCGAACCTCGCACCTCGCCGCGAACTGCTGTTACTGTCATCACTTGGCCGCTTTGCTTAGTGGTGGGGGTCTGAGCAGCCAAATCCTCAGCTGAATAACTCCTGCCCTGGATGGAGAATAGGACCGGAGCACAGATGAAGATTGGCAGCATCCAGCGCAGTGCTGGATCGGAATTGGGCTGTTGGACAGGCTTCTGTACCGAGGTGAGGCAAGCTGGTTTAAAGGGAGACAATTGAGGGGAATTGAGGTCGCCAGTAAAATGGCTCTAAAGCTTTAGCGTGGGAGCCGGCTCGCGATTCCTTCTTCCCTGAAGTATATGTCTGGAAGATAAGTCTGCACTGTGGAATTGGAGGGAGAGGGTTGAGCCCATTGACGGCGATGTGTAAAAAGGGCAGTAAAGCAAGCGGAAAAGTGGCAAAGTAATGCAAAATCAAAATCGGCAAAGGGACTGCTTTTGCTAATTTTCTCTTTCAGACCAGATAGGACGCCAGCTTGTATTTTTTAATGCGGGGATACTTGCTGGAACTTTTGCTGTGTGGAGTGACATTAATTGACGGTTTTTGCAGTCTTTTTCTATTCCCAGCACAGGACAATATATTTGCTTCCTTAATCTGCGCAATTGGAAGAGTATAATTGCTGGAAGTATCTCTCCCCCCCCCCCCCCCAAGGTCGCTTTTGCTTGTTGCCATTGGAACTTTCAGAAGATTGGAAGATTGGAAGATCTTGGACCCTTTTTCCTTTTTTATTCCCCTCTACATGCACAATTGTATGATTCCCTGTCCCCCTATTAACAGTATTTGTGATGAATTTGAGTTCTCTCAATTGCATTAACTGATTTGACTGTGTTCCAGGGATACTGCTTGGTGATTAGCTAACCCTGAGGCGTTCTTCAGGAACTGTTTTTGTATGAACTAACTAATCAATTTTATATGAACTTTGAAACGTCCTAGGAACTTATCAACTGTCTTGGATTGTAAATAGTAGAGGAATTATTTATCTATTCGATACATAAGTTATGTAATATAGTAAGCTGGGATAGAGGTAAAGGGGAAGGGGGGAAGGAAAGGGAAAGGCTGGGAGAAAAAAAAAATTAAAAATTAAAAAAAGGGAAGGGGAAAAAGTAAAGGGGAAAAAAAAAGGGGAAAAAGAAAGGAAGAAAGGGGAGAGAAAATAAAATAAAATAGAGGGATGAATATAAGTATAGGATGGATAAATATAATGGGTATTCACGATAACATTTTGAAAGAGATTAGGAAATATTTTGAGATAAATGAGGGCTCAGCAGAGAATAACATGGTATGGGAGGCGGCAAAGGCTTTTATAAGAGGGATTATCACTAAACACGCGGCAATCAGTCCGGGGACGGCACTGCTGCAGCCAGACACTTCCTCTGCCAGTCAGGGGAATGTCAGCTCCAGTAAGCAGGGAACCAGGAGAGCAGGGCAGGCCAGACAGGTGCTGGTAGTGGGAGACTCCATTATTAGGGGAACAGATAGGGAAATCTGTCACAAAGACCGTGATCGCCGAACAGTGTGCTGTCTTCCTGGCGCTAGAGTTCGACACATCGCGGATCGGGTTGACAGATTACTGGGAGGGACTGGAGATGATCCAGCGGTCATGGTCCATATCGGAACCAATGACAAAGTTAGAGGTAGGTGGAGAGTCCTTAAAAATGATTTCAGGGATTTAGGTCAAAAGCTGAGTGCAAGGACCTCAAAGGTAGTATTTTCCGAAATACTGCCTGTACCACGAGCCACACAAGAAAGGCAATGGGAGATTAGGGAGATTAACAAGTGGCTCAAAAACTGGTGTAGGAAGGAGGGGTTTGGGTTCCTGGAGAACTGGGCCGATTTTTCTATCGGCTACAGGCTCTATCGTAGGGACGGGCTGCACCTCAATGGGGAAGGGGCAGCTGTGCTGGGGAGAAAGATGGCTAGAAGGTTGGAGGAGTGTTTAAACTAGGGACTGGGGGGGAGGGTAATTACGTTATAGGAGGGGAAGATAGTGCAGATAGAGACCGGGGGCAAGGTAATAAGAATGGGGGAGGAATGGAAGGAGGGACTAGAACAGTTCAGAAGGAAAGGTGTAGGGTAAAAAATATACATAAACCTCTCAAATGTATGTATACTAATGCCAGAAGCCTGACTAATAAAACTGGTGAACTGGAATTAGTGATGTGTGAGGAGGACTATGACATAGTGGGAATAACTGAGACATGGCTGGATGAAAGCTTTGACTGGGCAGTTAATGTACAAGGTTACAGTCTGTTTAGAAAGGATCGTCAAAACCGGAGAGGGGGAGGGGTCTGCCTTTATATAAAGTCCTGTCTAAAGCCCACAGTCCGAGAAAATATAAGTGAGGGACATGAACATGTGGAGTCACTGTGGGTAGAGATACATGGAGCTAAAAACAACAATAAATTACTAATAGGAATTTACTATAAACCACCGAATATACCAGAGTCCACAGAAAATCTACTACTAAATGAGATAGACGAGGCGGCAAATCATAATGAGGTGGTTATTATGGGGGACTTCAACTACCCAGATATAGACTGGGAAACTGAAACTTGTATATC
This sequence comes from Bufo bufo, assembly GCF_905171765.1. Taxonomy (NCBI): domain Eukaryota; kingdom Metazoa; phylum Chordata; class Amphibia; order Anura; family Bufonidae; genus Bufo; species Bufo bufo. Next base: position 367,910,421 of record NC_053393.1, on the reverse strand, counting down.
TCATAAGGGAAACAGGTTCGTGGCAATAACCAAAGACAAGTACCTCTCCCAACTGGTTCAGGACCCGACTAGAGGGACGGCCATACTGGACTTAGTATTAACCAATAGACCTGACAGAACAACAGACGTGCAGGTTGGGGGACACCTGGGAAATAGTGACCATAAAGTAATAACCTTCCAATTATCATTCAAAAGAGCGTTTCTACAGGGAGGAACAAATATACCAAACTTCAAAAAAGCTAAATTTAGCCAACTAAGAGAGGCCATAGGCCAAACTAACTGGGACAAAGTCCTCACAAATACAGACACAAAATGGGATATCTTTAAAAACATCCTAAAAACTCATTGTGAGAGGTACATACCGTATGGTAATAAAAGGTTAAGGAACAAAAAGAAACCAATGTGGATAAATAGAACTGTAAAGAAAGCAATAAATGACAAAAAGAAAGCATATAAAACACTAAAACAGGAGGGTAGCACGGAAGCACTGAAAAACTATAAGGAAAAAAATAGAACATGTAAAAAACAAATAAAAGCGGCCAAACTAGAGACCGAGAGATTAATTGCCAAAGAGAGTAAAACTAACCCTAAAATGTTCTTCAATTATATAAATGTTAAAAAGTATAAATCTGAAGGTGTTGGCCCTTTAAAGAGTAATGAGGGGGGAGTCGCAGAGAGCGACGAGGAGAAAGCAAAGCTGTTAAATATTTTTTTCTCCAATGTATTCACTGAGGAAAATAAACTGTCAGATGACATGCAGAATGTAAAAATAAATTCCCCATTAAAAGTGTCCTGTCTGACCCAGGAAGAAGTACATCAGCGACTTAAAAAGATTAAAATAGACAAATCGCCAGGACTGGATGACATACACCCCCGTATCCTAAAGGAATTAAGTAATGTCATAGCCAGACCCTTATTTCTGATATTTGCAGACTCTATACTGACAGGGAATGTCCCACAGGATTGGCGCGTGGCATATGTGGTGCCAATATTCAAAAAGGGGCCAAAAACAGAGCCTGGAAACTATAGGCCGGTAAGTTTAACATCTGTTGTGGGTAAACTGTTTGAAGGTTTTCTGAGAGATGCTATATTAGAGCATCTCAACGGAAATAAGCAAATAACGCCATATCAGCATGGCTTCGTGAGGGATCGGTCATGTCAGACTAATTTAATCAGTTTCTATGAGGAGGTAAGTTCTAGACTTGACAGCGGCGAATCAATGGATGTCGTATATCTGGACTACTCCAAAGCATTTGACACTGTACCACATAAAAGGTTAGTATATAAAATGAGAATGCTCGGACTGGGAGAAAACATCTGTATGTGGGTAAGTAACTGGCTGAGTGATAGAAAACATAGGGTGGTTATTAACGGTACACACTCAGATTGGGTCACTGTCACTAGTGGAGTACCTCAGGGGTCAGTCTTGGGCCCTATTCTCTTCAATATATTTATTAATGATCTTGTAGAAGGCTTGCATAGTAAAGTATCAATTTTCGCAGATGACACTAAACTGTGTAAAGTAATTTACACTGATGAGGACAGTATACTACTACAGAGGGATCTGGATAGATTGGAGGCTGGGGCAGATAAGTGGCAGATGAGGTTTAACACTGATAAATGTAAAGTTATGCACATGGGAAGGAAAAATGCAAGTCACCCGTACATACTAAATGGTAAAACACTCGGTAACACTGACATGGAAAAGGATCTAGGAATTTTAATAAACAGCAAACTAAGCAGCAAAAACCAGTGTCAGGCAGCTGCTGCCAAGGCCAACAAGATAATGGGTTGCATCAGAAGGGGCATAGATTCCCGTGATAGGAACATAGTCCTACCACTTTACAAATCACTGGTCAGACCACACATGGAGTACTGTGTACAGTTCTGGGCTCCTGTAAACAAGGCAGACATAGCAGAGCTGGAGAGGGTACAGAGGAGGGCAACTAAAGTAATAACTGGAATGGGGCAACTACAGTACCCTGAAAGATTATCAAAATTAGGGTTATTCACTTTAGAAAAAAGACGACTGAGGGGAGATCTAATTAGAATGTATAAATATATCAGGGGTCAGTACAGAGATCTATCCCATCAGCTATTTATCCCCAGGACTGTGACTGTGACGAGGGGACATCCTCTGCGTCTGGAGGAAAGAAGGTTTGTACACAAACATAGAAGAGGATTCTTTACGGTAAGAGCAGTGAGACTATGGAACTCTCTGCCTGAGGAGGTGGTGATGGTGAGTACAATAAAGGAATTCAAGAGGGGCCTGGACGTATTTCTGGAGCTTAATAATATTACAGGCTATAGCTACTAGAGAGGGGTCGTTGATCCAGGGAGTTATTCTGATTGCCTGATTGGAGTCGGGAAGGAATTTTTTATTCCCCTAAAGATAAATTTGGGCATAACATTGTTTCACAAACAGCTAAAATAGATCTGCTTAAAGGGTTTCTATCACTTCGTATGCCATAATTAGCTCTCAGACACTAGCGATCCGCTAGTATCTGCTCTGGCCAACCATCCTAATATAAGAGCTTTTTGGGCAGCCGTTTTGCTAAAAAAATAACTTTTATAAATATGCTAATGAGCCTCTAGGTGCTATGTGGGCGTCATTAGCACCTAGAGGCTCCGTCTACCTTCATACACAGCCACCGCCCAGCGCGTCCCTCCAGCCCGCCCATCTCCTGATGAATGCGATCCTCCGTGTGACGCAACGGACGAATTCTCGCGCATACGCCGTGCGCGGCTGTATTCGGATCGCTAGTGTCTGAGAGCTAATTATGGCATACGAAGTGATAGAAACCCTTTAAGGAATATTTTGAAGAAATGTGTAGCAGCAAGATAAATAAGAGTTCAGCAGAATTAAAACAGTTTCTGGGGAAAATTACTATTACTATGCTAACTTCTGATCAAAGGGAAAGCCTGGAAGCTCCTTTAGACCCCAAAGAAGTGGAGGTGATATTATCAAAGATAACCAAGAACAGGACCCCAGGATTAGATGGAATTCCGTTTGAAATTTATGCCCAATATAAAGACTTATTAATTCCGAAACTGCTCAAAATGTGGGCTGTCTCGAGGGAACTGGGAAAATTCCCAGACTCTTTGAGAGAAGCTCTAATAACACTTATCCTAAAACCTGGGAAAGACCCAGAATCCCCGGACTCATATCGTCCTATCTCATTAATTAATACTGATAATAAAATATTAGCAAAGATTCTAGCAAATAGACTTGGGAGAGTGGTTCCTGGGATCGTTCATGAGGATCTGTCGGGTTTTATGTCAGGTAAGACTACAACCGATAACATAATTAGATATTTTATGAGTACTCAGTTGGAGCGTACAAACTGTGGAGAACGTATGATTGTAACTATAGATGCTTCAAAAGCTTTTGATACGATAGAATGGCCTTTTTTATTCGCTACACTGAAGAGAATAGGATTTGGAGATAATTTCGTATCTTGGGTTAAGTTATTGTATACCGAAGTCTCTGTAAGAGTAATACTGAATGACGAATATTCTGACAAAATACATATTGGCAGGGGAGTTAGGCTGCTATTTACCATAGTTATGGAACCCTTAGCTGATTTGATTAGGCAAGATAAAGAAATTGTGGGCTTCAGATTTGGGGCTCATGAGGAAAAAATTGCCTTATATGCAGACGACATTATGCTGTTTGTGGGGTCACATGTTTCACTTATGAAGATATTTCAGGTTTTTGAAGAGTATAGTAAATATGTCGGACTGAACATAAACTGGTCCAAATCGGCCTGCATACCGATCGATCCTCTGAACGGTTTTGTACCGGGATCACTGTAAATCAAAGAGAAGCAAGAACCGGTTAAATATTTAGGTATTCAGATAACAGCCAATTCTGGGGATTATGTACAGTTGAATGTGCTCCCTAAAATACAAGAGATTCGTAAGAAAATAGAGGTCTGGAAAAAAATACATATTTCGATCGCGGGTCGCATTTCATTGGTGAAGATGTGTATATTACCCTCTTTGAATTACATCTTCTGGAATGCACTGGTAATAATCCCCAAAAGTATATTTTAAAAAATAGCTACAGTACTTTAATAGCGGATTTGATATGGTGAGGTAAAAAAAACGAGAATAAGAGCACATATATTGTATATCCACGAGAAAGAGGATAAATTATCAGTTCCGGATTTAGAACTGTATTTTATTTCTGGCCAGATTAAAAACATGATAACGTGTAGTAAGTCATATAGATATAAGACTATGATAGCAGGGATAAATAAAAGCTTGGAAAATTGTAGTATTTTTCAATTAGTGGAAGCAAATATTTTGTCACAACAACAGTCTAGTAAAATACCTTTATTTAAGCTGTGGACTAAAGCTTGGAAAATGGCTAGAGAATTGTGCCCTCAGAGGGGAATACACTTAAATACTTTGCTGTGGGACAATACTCATCTTAGGGAATTAAAATTAATCGAACAAAAAATCTGGTGGAAATATGGTATTTTGAAACTAAGCCAAGTTTGGAAAGAGGGAGATATAATAACCTATCAAGAAAGATCTTAAAAATGAATAGGAAATAGGAAATAAAGATCTAAGTTTTTTTTACCTACAATTGAAACAAGCTTTGTGAGCAGAGATAGGAAAAGGAAAACAAATCGCTACTCTTCCACGACCCTTAGTTAATATCTCTAACTTAGCAGCAGGGAGGAAACTGATTTCTAAAATATATGGATGTTTGTTACATCAGAAGTCAAACAAAAGAGCTATCACTACCTTAAACCATAGATGGCAAGATGTGTTAAATTTGCAATGGGAAGAATTCTGGGAAAATGCCATATAGTAAAAAAAATAGGGTATCAAACAGTTTCTCCCATAGAATTATTCAATTTAATATATTATATTGCTTATATTATTCCCCTAAGATTCTAATTAAATACTATAAATCTAAACAATTTAGTTGTAAAAAAAATGTGGGGAGGAAGGGGCAGATGACGTTCACATACTTTGGACATGCATAAAGATTCAGCAATTTTGGGGGAACGTAAAAGAAAAAATAGAGAAATATCATCTGATTAAAGTCCCTTTTTGTCTGGAGATATGCATTCTGGGAATGATGGAGAAAATTGATACTTTTAAAGATTGAGCTGTAATATCTAAACTACTATTCTATGACTTAAAGTTACTTTTATTCAACCAGCAAGTAATTTTTGATGAGAAATGACATAGGTGTCTCCCAAAAGACAATAAGACGATGTACAAGAGGCATTATCGTGGAAAAAAAACATTTCTCAACTTTTATTTACATTTGAGCAAAAAGTGTCCAGTCCAAAATTATTCATACCCTTCTCAATAATCAATAGAAAAGGCCACAGGTATTTTTGCCCATTCATCTTTAGCAATAAGCTCCAAATCTTTCAGGTTGGAGGGTCTTCTTGCCATCACCCTGATCTTTAGCTCCCTCTACAGATTCTCAATTGGATTCAAGTCTGGACTCTGGCTGGGCCACTCCAGAACGTTAATGTTGTTGTCTGCTAACCATTTCTTCACCACTTTTGCTGTGTGTTTTGGGTCATTGTCATGCTGAAATGTCCACTAGTGCCCAAGGCCAAGTTTCTCTGCAGACTGCCTGATGTTGTCGTTGAGAATCCTCATGTATTGTTCTTTTTTCATGGTGCCGTTTACTATGATTAGGTTCACTGGTCCATTGGCTGAAAGACACCCCCAAAGCATTAGGTTCCCACCACCATGTTTGACAGTGGCGATGGTGTTCTTTGAGTTGAAGGCTTCTCCTCTTTTACGCCAAATGAAGGAAACATCATTGTTACCAAACAATTACATTTTTGTTTCATCTGACCATAACACAGGAGACCAGAAGTCTTCTTCTTTGTCCAGATGAGCTTTTGCAAAGGCCAAGCAAGCTTTTGTGAGCCTTATCTGGAGTAGTGGCATCCTCCTTGGTCTGCATTGTGCAGTGTCCGTTGGATTGTCTGCCTTGAGACATTGCCACCAGCAGAGCCCAGATTCACCAGGATGACCTTGGTGGTGATCCTTGGATTCTTTTTCACCTCTCTAACTATCCTCCTGGCCAGCACAGGTGTCACTTTTGGCTTCCGACCACGTCCTCTGAGATTTTCCACAGTGCAGAACATCTTGTATTTTTTGCTCAAATGTAAATAAAAGCTGAGAAATGTTTAGTTTTTTTCCACAATAATGCCTCTTGTACATCGTCTTATTATCTTTTAGGAGACACCTATGTCATTTCCCATCAAAAAATTACTTGCTGGTTGAATAAAAGTAACTTTAAGTCAAAATTTGCCAGGGGTATGAATAATTATGGGCAGCACTGTATATGAGCTAACTAACTATCTAATGTAATTGGATAAGGAATAGGATCCAGATGAAAGCACAGAGCACAGCAATGTCACTGCTCTCTCTCAGAACTGCAAAAAACAGCAGAAAATGGCTGCTGGGGAGTTTCTTATATAGTAAAGGGGTAGGCAACTATTCCTATTGATTGCTAGGGATGTTGCTAAGCTCTGACAAAGATATTGCAGCCTTCTCATTGGCCTACAAGCAAGAAGCAGTAGTACTGATGAAAAAAAAAAATCGAATATTTACGATTACGGATATATAGCACTATATTCTAGATTTTAGCGAATTCTCGAAGAGCCGATATTCGTGATAAAAATTTGTGATTAGAATATTCGCGATCAACACTATGCCTAATATGTATACTTTTTATTATTTATTTAAGTTACACAATAATATCATTTTTGAAAAAATAAATAAAAAATCATGTTTTAGTGTCTCCATAATCTGAGAGCCATAGTTTTTTATTTTTTGGGCGATTGTCTTAGGTAGGGTATCATTTTTGCGTTATGAGTTGACTGTTTTATTGGCATTATTTTGGGGTGCATATGACTTTTTGATCGCTTGCTATTACACTTTTTGTGATGTAAGGTGACAAAAAATTCCTTTTTTTTATACTGTTTTAATAAAAAAATTTTACGGTGTTTACCTGAGGGGTTAGGTCATGGGGTATTTTTATAGAGCAGGTTGTTATGGACGCGGCAATACCTAATATGTCTACTTTTTATTTTTTTTACATTTAACACAATAAAAGCAATTTTGACACAAAAAAAAATCATATTTTAGTGTCTCCATAGTCTGAGAGCCATAGTTTTTTTTATTTTTTGGGCGATTGTCTTAGATACGGGCTCATTTTTTGCGGGATGAGGTGAGGGTTAGATTGGTACAATTTTGGGGGGCATATGCCTTTTTGATCGCTTGGTGTTGCACTTTTAGTGATGTAAGGTGATGTAATTTTTTTTTTAGCACAGTTTTTATTTGACGGTGTTTACCTGAGGGTTTAGGTCATGTGATATTTTTATAGAGCCGGTTGTTACGGATGCGGCGAAACCAAATATGTCTGTTTTTCCATTTTTTTTCAATTTTTTTATTTTGGGAAAGGGGCTTTTTTTTACTTGAAACTTTATTTCTTTTATTATGGAAAACAATGTTTTTTTTAAACTTTTTTTTAAACTTTTTATTTTTGTCCCACTCTGGGACTTCAACTTCTGGGGGTCTGATCCCCTTTACAATACTTCTGTATTGTGATGCATTAGCTGTAAGTGTATTACATAGTGTAATACACTTACAGATTCCTGCCTGTGAGATCCAGGGGGCTGGGTCTCGCAGGCTTTCACTGAAAGCAGCCACAATGCCTAAGGAAGTCATTGGGCTGCCTTACCTGCCATCTGGTCCCCGTCACAGCAGCGCAGTGATCCGATGGCCACCCGGCACCCGACAGGATACCTCACGTGCCGCAGTCAGCACCTGCACCCACCCAATCAGCCTTTGTCCTTAAGTCACGTCCACCAGCGCCGTACATGTACAGCACGGGTTCTTAAGGGGTTAATACTGAAAAATTTTTAACTTTTGAAGTGTGTTTGACTTATTGATCACTTTTTATTTAATTTTTGGAGGGAGATGAAGTGACAGAAAATAGTGAATTAGCCATTTTGAATTTGTTTTCCGTTACACCATTTGTCGTATGGGATAAATTTTGTTGTATTTTTTATAGTATGGGCATTTTCAGATGCGGTGATGCCTATAATTTTTTTATTGTTTATTTTGGGGTAAGGAGTGGAGATTTCAACTTTTATATATTTATTTATTTATTTTTAAAAACTTTTTTTTTTTTTTACTTTTTTAAAGTCACCCTAGGTGACTATAACTAGAAATCATTAGATTGCCAATTGTGTTCTGTGATGGGTATATATCCATCACAAAACACACCATTCACTGTATACCAATATAGTGCTGCCACCTGCTGGCCTGTATTGGCATATAGCAGTGATGGGTATCAGAGCCATACCATCCAATCCGTCACTGGGATATTACATCTTCCCTCATCTCAACTGGGGAATGCTGTTACGGTTGCGGGAGCACATGTGTCCGGTGTTTGCAGTGCTCAGATGCTGTGGTCGAATTTTACCACAGCATCTGATGGGTTAAATGTATGTGATCAGCCTTATGGCTGATTGCATACATTCATCCGAGGTCACTGCTGTTTGAAACAGCAGAAACCCAACGGGTAAGTATGACAAAAGTTGGCACTTTAAAGATAGTGCCCTCTCTTGCATGCAGTGGTTTCCATCTTTAAATATCTGACTTCCAACGTACATGTACGGCAGAGGTTGCAAATGGTTAAACAGAGTAACATGGGAGGTAATAAAAAACTTCATCAAATGAACAAATATATGTTTCAAAGTCTGTACTTGCATGATACAGTGGGGGAGCGAGCATGTAGTGTTCAAAACAAAGTGAGACTATATAGGCGAGGAGGAGAGGATATCTCATAGACAGCGGGGAAAGCCAATCATGAGTAAATATCAATGGAGCTGCTAGTTAGAAGCCATTTTGACTTAGGGATTTACCTCATACTGTGCCACCAGGGTGCTTATGACTTATAATGGTGCCTTAACAAGTGCCCCCCCCCCCCCCTCCCACAAATCCCTATTACCCTAAGAGAACAAAAATATATACTGATCAGCCATACAATTAAAACTAATATTAGAAACATAGAATGTTTCGGCAGATAAGAACCATTTGGCCCATCTAGTCTGCCCAATATACTGAATACTATGAATAGCCCCTGGTCCTATCTTATATGAAGGATGGCCTTATGCCTATACCATGCATGCTTAAACTCCTTCACTGTATTTGCAGCTACCACTTCTGCAGGAAGGCTATTCCATGCATCCCCTTCTCTCTCAGTAAAGTACTACTCTCTCAGTAAAGTAGTGTAGGTCTTCCTTATACGTCAAAAACAACTCTACTTATCAAGGCATGGACTCTCTGAAGGTGTCCTGTCTTATCTGGCACAAGACGTTAGCAGGAGATCTTTTAAAAGTTTATTCCTATCAACGGGATATGCCATAAATCCCCAAGAGGTGCCGGTCCCATTTGGGACCAGCTTCTTTCTCAAAAATGTAGCCCCAAAGTGCGCTGCCAAGAATGGACATTAGGTTGTGCACACAACTCTCTCTCTATTCACTGCTGTGGGACTTCCTAAAATAGCTAAGCATGTTTAATTGGCTATTTTTGTGCAGGTTCCAGAGGTGGGACTCGAATCTAAAATGATGGGTGGGGCCTCCATGGATAGGGCTTGTTTTTACATCACATCACACAGATGTTCAATCGGATTGAGATCTGGGGAATTTGAAGACCAAGTCAAGACTTTAAGCTCTTTGTTATATTCCTCCCAGTCACTCCTGAACAATTTTGTGACAGGGCAAATTATCCTGCTAAAAGAAGTCACTACCATTAGGGAATACTAAAGGGGGGTACTGGGTCTGCATGAATATCAGGGCCCAAGGTTTCTTAGCAGAACAATGCCCAAGGCATCACACTGCCTCCGTCTGCTTGTCTTCTTAAAGGGGTTCTCCTGGCTTTTAATATTGATGACCTATCCTCAGGACACCCAGCACCCCTGCCGATCAGCTGTTTGAAGAGGAGGCGCGCGCCGTGCCAGCACTGCCTCCTCTTCACTGTTTACCTTCTCGCCGTCGCCTCTGCAGCGGTGAGCAGGTGTAATTACACCTAACCGTCCCATTCATTTCAATGGGACGGATCGTTCTCATACACTTGTATAGGAGCGATCCGTCTCATTGAAATGAATGGGACGGTTAGGTGCAATTACACCTGCTCACCGCTGCAGAGGGGACGGCGAGAAGGTAAACAGTGAAGAGGAGGCAGCGCTGGCAAGGCGCACGCCTTCTCTTTAAACAGCTAATCGGCAGGGGTGCCGGGTGTCGGACCCCCACCGATCTGATATTGATGACCTATCCTGAGGATAGGTCATCAATATTAAAAGCCCGGAGGACCCCTTTAATTGGTGCATCCTGGTGCCATCTTTTTCTCTGTTGAGCGTCAAACACACCCTCAGCCGTCCACACATGATGTAGAAGAAAGTGTGAGTCATCTGATCAAGCCACCTTCTTCCATTGCTCTGTAATCCAGTTCTGACCGTGGCTATTGTAGGTGCTTTCAATGATGGACAGGGGTCCGCCTGGGCACTCAGCGGGCACATGTTACTATTGATGTGTCCAAGTAAACCTTACCCAGTAAAAACAGGTCTTAAGGAAAAAGTTAAATGAATCCTTACTGGAAACGGTCAGTTTTCCCACATACATAATGTTTATTTTGGCAAACTACTATCACAGAGGATTTCCATTTAGTAGGTATCCAAGATCTTGCATTACTGATCATATGCCTTAGAAGTGTTTTTCTGGTAGTTTTTAAATTTAAATGAAAAATAAAATTAACCAGGATGTGCTGACCTCCTCACTTTTTCAATTTGTTTAATTGGTTAATTATATTATTTTTGTTACAGAGATATTGCAGCCAGACCCCCCACCTCTATTTGTGCTGCATGCCCCTATGTTCAAACTGTTCAAATATTCACGAGCAGTTTGTTCTGTCTCCTACATGGCTTATTTATTAAGCTATACATTTATTTTCATGATACAAGGACCATTTGTCATTGTTTTATATTCTGTGCAAAAGAAAAAATGCAATCAATAAAATGCAAATTTAAAAATGTGTTCATTATCATCACTGTTATTTTTCTTGGCCTTAGTGGCTCTGGTAAGGTACATTCATATTAAAAAGAATGGATATTGGAGGTGGAAATCTGCACAAGATATCTTTGTTCGAGGAAAAATTTCAGGCTATCATAAGGATATAGACACGTAAGGAAATGAACTTCTCTGTAGACATAACACAAGCAATACAACTCCTGCTCTAGGTAATGGTCAATTAAATAAATAAACCACAGCAGGGCGCTCAGGGATAATAGTAATGGTAAGAAATGAATAATACGGCCAAATTCTCTCTACGTCTATTACAACTGCTATTGGTAGTCTTCGTGAAAAATAGAATATCACAATTTTTTTTTACTATCTGTAGTATATTAGCAGTATTTGCTAACATCCACCTGTCTAAAATGGTTGCTTTTTTTTTCACTTTTTGAAATGTCATAAATTTTTTTAGATACAGTAAAGGAATCCGCAGTATTCTTGGATGATGAAAAAGTATTATAACTTTATTCACCCATGTGAACAGATGTGACATTACCTCTTGAAAATGGTCCTGTGAGAGAACTGAAATGTCACATCTATTCACATGGGTGAATAAAGTTATCATATTAATAACGGATCATACAGTGTGGTCTGACAACGCTGGCACCCTCTTTCAATGATTTGTTTAGGGTTTTGTGCTGCTTGGATCTGATTTGATATATATATATATATACCGTATTTTTCGCCCCATAAGACGCACTTCCCCCCCCCCCCCAAAAGTGGGGGGAAAATGCCCCTGCGTCTTATGGGGCGAATGCTGGCAATTTACTTCGATGCAATGTATTAGTGGGGAGGGAGGAGGGTCTGTAGTAGGCGGGGAGAGCGGCGGGGCCGTGCAGGCACTGTACTCTGGCCCCGTCGCTCAGTATATACTGTATTATACGTAGTGTTAATCATCATATCTAAACTGCGCTCCCCCTGCTCCCCATGTGTACCGTACTTACCGGTACATGTCACGCTCCTGTAGTAAGCACTAGCAGCTAGCAGGCAGGCCGGGCGGCCGTAACTCACGGAGGTCACTTGCCTGCTCCGCCTACTTTATGAATGAAGCAGGCGGAGCAGGCACGTGACCTCAGTGAGTTACGGCCGCCTGCAGCCCGGCCTGCCTGCTAGCTGCTAGTGCTTACTACAGGAGCGTGACATGTGTATCGGTAAGTACGGTACACATGGGGAGCAGGGGGAGCGCATCATTACTCAGTTTAGATATGATGATTAACACTACGTATAATACAGTACATAATGAGCGGCGGGGCCAGAGTACAGTGCCCGCACTGCCCCGCCACTCTCCCTGCCTACTACAGCCCCTCCTTAGGGATCTGTGGATGGGATAATGATGGGGGGGGGGGGTCTGTGGATGGCATTATGATGGGGGGGATCTGTGGATGGGACTGTTATGGGGGGGATCTGTGGATGACACTTATAGCAGTGTCATCCACAGATCCACTACCCCATAACAGTGCCATCCACAGATCCCCCCATCATAATTCCATCCACAGACCCCCCCATCATAATGCCATCCACAGCTCCCCCCATAACAGTGCCATCCACAGCTCCCCCCATAACAGTGCCATCCACAGATCCCCCCCACCATCATAATGCCATCCACAGATCCCCCCCACCATTATAATGCCATCCACAGATCCCCCCAACCATCATAATGCCATCCACAGACCCCCCCCCATCATAATGCCATCCACAGCTCCCCCCCATAACAGTGCCATCCACAGATCCCCCACATAACAGTGCCATCCACAAATCCCCCACCCCATAACAGTGCATCATCCACAGATCCCCTATAATAGTGTCATGCACAGACCGCCATTAGTTCAAACCCACCAAAAGCACACCTTTTGGTTAAAAATATTTTTTTTCTTATTTTCCTCCTCAAAAACCTAGGTGCGTCTTATGGGTCGGTGTGTCTTATAGGGCGAAAAATACGGTATATATATATATATATATATATATATATATATATATAGTGGGGATTTGCTCTGGTAGACAGGTTAGCGGACGCAGTATAGAGGCAAGGAACCAGGTTGTAAATCTAAAACTTGAGTGTTTTATTCACACTCAGCAAAGCATAACAGTCTTGGTGCTTGTTCATACACAGCAAACAAAACTGTGTTCACCTGGAATCCTAGGTGTCAGTTCACACCCGGCTGAATGCTCAACCACAGAAAAGTTCACTGGCAGTCTTCCAGGCGGCCTACACGCCTGTTTGCAGTCTTCAGCCTTCAGCACATGGGCTCCACAGCTTCACTGTCAGATGGAGGTAAAATCCACACCACCTGATAGTGCTGACTGCTTTTAAAGCCTGCCAAGACCCGGCCTGTAAACGTGGGGAGTAGCCACCCATCCAGCACTTTGGCTATTCCCAGTAAAAGCCGTCCCGGATCAGCTTTAGGCCTCTTTCACACTACCGTATGGCTATTTCAGTGTTTTGCAGTCCGTTTTTCAAGAATCCGCTGTTACGTTTTTTGTTTTCGTTGTGTTTCTGTTTCGGTTCCGTTTTTTCATTCTGTTTTTCCGTATGGCATATACTGTGCAGTATACAATAATTACATAGAAAAAATTGGGCTGGGCATAACATTTTCAATAGATGGTTCTGAAAAAACGGAACGGATACGGAAGACATACGGATGCATTTCCATATGTGTTCCGTTTTTTTGCGGACCCATTGACTTGAATGGAGCCACGGAACGTGATTTGCGGGCAATAATAGGACATGTTCTATCTTTCAACGGAACGGAAAAATGGAAACGAAATGCATACGTAGTACATTCTTTTTTTTTTGCGGAACCATTGAAATGAATGGTTCCGTATACGGCCGTATACGGAACGCAAAAAACGTCCCTTAAACAGAAAAAAAAACCCGGTAGTGTGAAAGAGGCCTTACAGCCATACTAAACAGCTGAAGTGTCAGACTGCAATCTGCAATACTGACACTTTAGAAAAAACGTCTCTTACCTCACCGAGGCCAGGAACCTCGGTGCCACATACCGACCATCAATGATGGCCCCTTGTTCCTTCCTACAATATATATATTTATACTGTATATTTATTTATCTTTGTACTTTGTTTGTGCATCTTTGTTTCATAAGGCTAGTGTCACATATGTTCCTCGCATTTTGTAAAGGGTATTGTAGTTTTTTGTGGAGCGTGTTTTTAGCAGCATGTTTTAGGCCCCAAAAAAAAAAACAAGCCAGCTTTAAATGGTGCATGGAAGTCAATGGGAAATATTAAAAGCAGGACATTGGTATTTTTTGGGGGACAAATGACATTCTTTTTAATAACAAACTGCTCTGTGTGTGCCATTTTTCAGGCATTCTTCCTGAGACTTCTTTTTGATCAGCTTGATCCTCTTTCAGGAGTAGACTGATGTCATTGGAACCTGTGCAGTGCAGACCTTAGTGTGCTTGCGCTGATAAAGTCACCCTGTGAAAGTGTGAGATTTCAAGGGCAGGCATCTAATCAGTGAGGATATCTAGCTTTGTCAATAAGACCATCAGAAGGAGTGGCGATGGGGGAGAGGAGGAGGTTAAGTGGTGCTCTGAGGGACTAGCACAGCTCCTCAGTACTCTGATCATGTAATTTGCATAAAAATAAAAGTAATAATTGCTCTTCAACATTTGCAGAAATAGAGGGCTCACTTTATTCATCATAATCTAGCCTACCAGTATGTCTGGTTTAATAGGGTTGATCATGGTGACATATGCTTTTTTAATACTGTATGCCCATGTGCTGTGAGAAAGAGTGCTTCAGTGGTGAGCGCGATGACGTCAGCGCAGGTCCTTTTGCAGGTCCTGCAAGGAGAAGAAAGAGGATGAGGTGAGTAATTTTTTTATTATTTTTTAATCCTCAATGGACATTTTACTTAGCATTCTGTATTAAAGAATGCTATTATTTTCCATTATAACCATGTTATAATGGAAAATAATAAAATCTACAGAACACCGAACCCAAACCCGAACTTCAGTGAAGAAGTCCAGGTTCGGGTCTGGGTACCAACATTCAGTTTTTTATCACGCTCGTGCAAAATGCATTAAAACTCTTGGCACCCGTGTCGAAAAATCTGAACAACGCAATCACAGACAAATTGCATGCGAACCCGCCCGCAACGTATCCGGACTGAATCCGGCACGCTCGTCTGCACATGGTTGCAAAATGGCTGTATTTCGGCATCCATATTATGGCCTCAGAACTTTTACCCACCATTGTTCAACTGACCAATGTTAGAACACCATGTTTTACTGACCCCAGCCAAGTGCACAGTATTATGGAAAAACTTACAGCCAAATAATTATGAAGCATACTTTCTCAAACATTTCGTATTGTATTAACACTTCAGCTTCAAGCCTAAGTCAATATTTCCTTAGAAATAATGAGGATTTTGAGAATGAACATCTATTTATGGTGGATCTGAACAATTCTGAATGTGTACGATCAATATTCAAAGTGAGAAAAGACGCCAAAGTATCTAAGAAAACATTCTTGCACTTACAGGCTAAAATGTAAGAGCACAATAAGTGCAACACTGAAACAATACTGATAACATCATATGTCCACCTCATGGCACATTCCCATACTGTCTCAGCTTTTTTTTTGCTTCCGGAATAGGTTCAGTCAAGTACTACACATTAAAAACACAAGTCTGTCTTTTGTATTATTAAATAATCTTCAGAAGCTTGAAACAATTCTCGCTGCTTTTCATTCTTGGCTCCTAGAAGAACATTGAGATCCAGCGAGTCTGTGCACTGCTGACCTACAGGCATTGTTTTCCTAAACAAAACGTACAAAAACACACATTCATTATTTCATGCAACTAAAAATACTCAGTTATTCGTAGATTACAGTGTTAAATGTTCTGGAAGTGATGGGAGCGGTGACAATTATTTTCTTTGTGATTTTTTGAAGAAGCTCTTCACATAATGCAACATAATGTGTATGCTCAGGATCAGCTTAATAAGTTTAGTCATTAAGGTTTCAAAAAATAAAAAATAAAGTTTGTCTTGATAAAAACAAAAATCACATTGATATATCTAAGAATTTGTGTAGAAACATGGACTTTTACTTTTATTGATAGGTCAGATCTGCGCAGGAAAAATACTGTCTAATGTACATTTTAAATATTTGAAGTCAAATATCCCGCTAAGGTAAAAAACGACTAAACTCCAGTAGTGCAGTACAGCCCCATTCTAGCATTACTTTCTAATCTTATACAGTCACTTTAAAGGGATTGTATCACCTAGAATTTTACCAATTAAAGGGAACCTGTCACCATTAAAATACCAAATAATCTGCAGGCAGCATGTTAGAGCAGGAGGAGCTGAGCAGATCGTTATATAGTTTTATAGGAAAAAATTCTGTACAACTTGTATTTCATTCATCTGGGCTTTGAAGTAGAAGAGGTGGTCCTATCAGTGACTGACAGCTCTCTCTGTATTCACAGTCGTAGAGGGAAGGCTGTCAATCACTGATAGGACTTCCTTCTTGACTTCAGAGCCCAGAATGAGCAAGAATTAAAATGAATGAAATAAAAGTTATACTGAATATTTTGCCATCAATCTGCTCAGCTCTTCCTTCTCTATAGCGTGCTGCCTGCAGCTCACATAACAAGTTCAATGTGACAGGTCCCCTTTAAAACCAGATAGAGACATATATTCTTCTGTTCTCATCTGTTTTTGTTTTCCGATTGTAGATTTTGTCTAGTTATTGTGGTATCTGCTATTTACCTCCCCTTTGCTAATTGCTTTTCACTTTGAAAAATCCTTTAATCCTTTCCATGATGTTAGCAAGTCCACCGGAGGATCATATTACACATATCAATGTAAGTCTATGGAGAGGTGAGGGGGGAGAAATGAGCAGGAGCACCAACTGACAAGCAGACTGGAGCTACGTGGGCTGAGTTATAAACTTCCTATGCACTCTGTTCACAACCATGCAGGTACTCCATGATTTTGGGACTGCTTCTGAGTGAGTGCAAGAATGTTAGGAACCAGATTTTTCTCTAACATTCTGTGTGCAGTGGATGGCAGCTATTCCCCACCCACCAGATCTGGGAGAACTATAAACTAGACTTTCTGTATTTACAGAGGAAAACTGCTTAAAAAAGGCAGATAAAAGTGATATAATGGCCTGAAGTAATGCTATTCCTTGTGCAAGTTATATATGCTTTAACTATTTATTGATGGCACCTAGCCTACATTGCCTATTGAAAGAGTCATACTCACTCCTCACTGCTATGGTTCTGCACGCTGACTCCCATTTGTCCATCTCCAGTTCCCTGGTTTGTTTTCTTTTGGCTGAGATATGGACATGGTCACCTGTATCACTGTAGCCAATGAGTAGCTTCAGTGACGTGTGTCTAAGTAGCTTGTAAATGCAGTTTTTGATCAATCTGGCCATGTCGGACGTGATGATGTGAATATAATAAAAGTCCCAAAATTTGAACATCAAAAAAGAAAAACAAATACTAAGAGCAACACCAATGAAATTGGTAACAGAATAGAGAAGTACTGGTACCAAAAATAAAGCACACACACCATATTTATGAAGCTTTTCCTCATGTCCGACAGTTCTTCAGTTAGTGGGCATAGTTTATTTGTCATAAGTATAGTATACATAACAGCCTACTCTGTGTTAGCTTAAGTAAGTCATACATGCAATATTCTCATTCATTTTGCTTCAAATATTGATAGAAGCCTGTGATAATATAGTGAACTTGGTGCATATCTAGCCAATTTATGCCATTTGTACTGACAAATTGTTAATACAAAGCCATTTCTATGGATCTGTCTCAATGTATTTGACAAACAACAATCTAAAGCTAGATATGTAACCCAAGCAGTTGTCACAGTTTGTTTTGTATCTTTGTGCATTGCTGTTATGGTATATCCTGATGAATGAAGGAGCTGACAGTGAGAATATATATTTTTTTAGATATTTTTTCATTGTTTATCTTTAGAAATTAGCATAATACCATGTGTATTAATCGTAGCTGGGATTATACTTTTAGTTTATGCAGCTGTGGTATATACAAGCTTTTACAAAATGTCTCTATATTTAGCTAATCTGTATTTTGCATTCTTTTTATTATATAATTGGCCCTAAATAGACTTTTATTCTACAATATATATTATATTTTGTAGATTTTTTATAGACATGCAATCATGCATTCAAATTGCAGTGATGTCATAAAATTCTTCACAAGATATATTAGAACTTCCGCAAAGTATAATTTCTTGACCAAATCAAAATGTATTTATCTGTGAGAAATTCTTAATTGGCAACTTGGGAAAACTTGGTCTTGCAAAATGTACTTTGGACTAAAAACATTAATTGAAAGTAGCGGTAAGTCCTGACAAGCTATGTTTAAAGTACTTCATAAAAAAACATACATTTATCATACTTTTTCCAGATGTTGCCAAGTCACAGAGTTGTAAAATTACAAGGCTGTAGTTCTCCATAAGGCACATTTGCACAGACTAAATAATTAAACTAACACTTAATAAAATTAACGCATGAGAATCCTACATTTAAATAGTAAATATTCATATAGAACCTACATTTTCAGTCTGTGAGTTTCCTATAAACCAATGCCATTATCTTAAAGCCTTATTGAGTCCTAAGTGCTCTTGTTTTATTGCTTTGGTAATATTTAAATAGATTCGTATTCTTATGTCTTTGGTCAGGAAGTTTATATAGAAGACAATTCTGGCGGTTGCAATAAATTTTAAAGGCACACTACATAAATCTCTATTCGTCTATCTTCTGTATGTTCTATACTAGTAACTGATGGACATTATACAAATTAATAACATATTCTATATAACACAATTCAACTATAAACTTATAATGTATTAGTTTATCTTAATATAATATATGTAGCATTTCTATAGAGAATCATCTAAAATACTATTTAAAGCATGTTTTTATTCTTTTTAAGAAAATAATTTGCAAGAAGTCTGTAAATTGTCTCTAATCTTCCTTAAATTTGTATTATTTATTATATTTATTTTATATTTTTTCTTATTTGACTGTGGGAAATGTCACATATTATTTCTGTTAAATGAAAAACCTGTTTGCTAATGTATCATTAGGATATATTACACTTTAATTTTATATATTTTTTGGATCATTATGCAATAGCATAAACCGTATATTTTTCTCCTCTTTCCTCTTGGGCACAATTAACAGAATGCAATAAATGACAGGGTATTAAATGGACACTAACATACTTTTTTACTTATTTACAAGCTATATGTTAATAGTCTTTGTATTTTTTTTTAACAAAAAAGGGGATGGTTTTCTAGTTATAATTTTGAGGTCACTCAATTTATTCCACTTCCTGTCCTGGCTGTTAACTTCCTCTTTTTGTTTGGACTTTTAGCATGGCAAACAGTCTTGTCTGACAATCTCACTGAGACCATTCACTGCAGTGAGAGAGGCAAGGATGAGTGACTAAATTAGGACATCAAAGATTACACTGATAAGTACAACGCTCTTCTGTGGGAATCTTTATCTAGAACTTTATCTTTATCGAGAACAATAGAGCTGTCATTTTCTTATCCTTATTATACTGATCTACTATTATACTAACAGATAACATCTTCCCAAATAAGCAGCAGTAAACTGACAATAGATTACATATCTATGTAGGAGATTTATCTCTCTGTGCCGACTGCTACAGAGGGACAATATTTGTATTTAATTTTCAATGGTATATTACTGCCAAAAAGCAAAAGAAAAATATAAAAAAAATATTTTTCCTATAAATATTGAGTTAAAAACTGATGGGTGTACCATTATAGTACCATTTTATTTTCTGCACCTTTTCATATTACTAAAGATAAACAAATGCAAATGATCAATTCTAACCAAGGCAGATAAATCATGTGCCTTGGAAAGATGCAAGGACATTTTAAAACAGTAGAAAAATATAGAATTTTAACATAGCAACAATACTTTGAAAAGTAGAGTCTTTTTATGTCAGATTAAAAAAAAACGTATTGCTCCTCTGGGCTTTAAGGGGCTCAAAATGCATCAAAAATTTTAAGTATATGCATTTTTTTTTAAAATCTGGAATAAATAAAGACTCCAATTTAAAAAAAAATCTTCATTATGCTGGAATTCAATTTCTTTTTCTTATCAATATGTTCTAAAACAGGTTGACAAAAAATAGATTTATTTCATATTTATAAAGATGATCATTTGAGGTGTATAAATCATTTTCAGCAGGGATGCTCAACCTGCGGCCCTCCAGCTGTTGCAAAACTACAACTTTCAGCATGCCCTAATAGCTTCAGGCTATCCAGGCATGCTGGGAGTTGTAGTTTTGCAACAGCTGGAGGGCTGCAGGTTGGGCATGCCTGATTTACAGGCATACAACATGTGGTTTATTTTAAGAAATTTATGATTGCATTGAACCCTCTCATAGAATGATTTAGCTCTCAGCATGTATCAGGCAAAGGGAACACCCACACTGAAGTTTTTGAAAGGATACTATTAATTTCTGTGGCACAGACTACTCAAAACTAGAGATGAGCGAATCAAATCCCACAAAGTGGAATTTGATCCGAATTCGATCCGAATTTCAGGATAAATTCGATTCGCCTAGAAGCCGAATTTCCCCGTGCTTCGTGTCAGTGAATCGATTTATCCTGAAATAGTATAAAAAAGAAAAAAAAATTACAACTTATCGCCTCCATTTGCTAGCAACGGGCCGCCAGCCTCCATCTTGCTTGAAGATCTTGTCCGAAATCCCTTTCAGCTTGAGATTACATCATCACGCTGGCCATCACGCTCCGCACAGGATTTCGGCCGAGATCTTCAAGCAAGATGGTGGCGCCCGGCCCGTTGCGAGCAAATGGAAGCAGAAAGTTTGATGTAATTGTTTTTTTAATTGTTAATTTTACAGTGTTTTTAAACTCAGATGCCGCGATCATGTATGAACGCAGCATCTGAGGGGTACAATGACGGGAGCGGTGCTATCGCAGCTCCCTGTCATTGCACCTGCTACTTACAAAAAAAAATGCGCTTCATGACAAAGTAATTCGTCATAAAGCAAATTTTTTTGTAAAATTCGGCGGAGCAGCCAAATTGAATTTTGAAATTCGCTCATCTCTACTCAAAACATATACTGTAAAGAGATGAGTCCATGTCTTAAATAATTTTATAATAATTCCTGACTCTTTAGTTTGCTAATTTAGAAAATGTGAATAAGTATTATTTCTTTGCAGTAAACAATGTTTTAATTGCAGTAGTAGAGGTTGATGTTTGTGCCAATAGTCATTTTCAAGATGTTGCTGCAGCAATGTATGGTACTACAGTATATGACAGCATCATATAATAGTTAATAACAATTTCTCGAATTTGGTCACTGACAATATATTTAATACTATATAAATATTAAAAAGATTAAAATTTTTATATTTCTATTCATATATATATATATTACATCAATTAGCATATTGAGAGTTGGATTATGACCAAATTCATGCTTCTGTCTAACCAATGCTGATATATCTGTAATTTAATTCAAGTCTGGCATTTTCTGGGGGTATTTTGCTCTTTGCAGTGGTGTTTCATAATGCAGATTCCATTACAAATATTTCTTCAAATCAATCCATCGCATATTCTTGCTCTTTCATTCTTCTCCTCTTCTTACACTGAGTTTGAGAATGAAATGCTGCACTGCTGAGAAAATGCCATGAAAATATAACCCAGTGTGTTCCGTAAAAATAAATAAGCAAGGCCACCCAAAAATTCAATTAGTGCTAGTGTAGAATGCAGGAAATGGCTGGAGATCCGTCAAAGGCAGCCTTAGGCTAGATTCAGGATACGGAACAGTGACAGGAAGACTTGGAGCAGGGAATCAGTCTCAGTGTGAAGATGGCTCTACTCCAAGGAAAACTGCATGCTAATAGGTTAATACAGATTTCCTGAAACATCTAGCCTGGGTATTACAAGCTGGAATTCACATTCAAACCTAGGCAATGACTGATTCTCAGACTTTGCTTTTACGGTGATGAAATAACACTAGAAAGTTCACGTCGCATTAGATATTTCGTGTTTTAAGCTTATTAAACATTCAGAGTACAAACTGTGCAGATTTTTTTGAAGCCACCTGAATAAGCAACAAGCAAGGCATGAGAAATTTGATTTGTATTTTAATGTGCCCCCGTGAGAAGTTTCCCAAGCCTGGATGGTCATGCACTGGTTAATATTCTGTCCTATTCTATTCTTTTTATGTATATTATGTATATTTCTTTTAATTGGATGTGCAAAATCAACATTTAGTAGTGATAGAAACTGGTCAATATCTAAAGCTAAATATTAAAAATTTTCCATAGCACAGAGCCATCTAAGGCAATGTTCTTTCTTACTCAGCTTCCGTAAGGGGTTTCACCATGATTTCTGGCAAGGATAGAGTAACCTGCCACTCGCTGTCAAAAATACCATAATCCTGATGGAAACACGATAGACCACATTATAATCCAATGGTATATATTGGATCAATGGTATCTGTTCAAAAACAGATCCCTTCTGGCTGACATGGTCCTATTATGCCTTGTAGTGTGAACATACCCTTTAAAGATAAACATCTAGTTTGTACATTTTATGATAATCTTGTTTGGACAAAGTAGATAAAATAGTATGTGAGGTAAGTAGCTGTAGATGGTGTAGACATACTGTAGTAGTCCCACCTGCTACATAAGAGGATACCACATTATAAAATAAGGGGTCCTGTTACAGATTTTTGGTTGGAGCAAGTTATTTCTCTGAGGTTAATATTTTTCTTTAAATACACAACAATTATAAAGATAATAATAAAGGTAATATTATGGGGACTGATACATTGATTGCCTAGTAAAGCAAGAAGAAGCTCAGTTACTGTGGATCATGTTGTGAACAGTACATACTGTATCTCTTTAGATGTACACTCCTTGGCAAAAAGGTAACACACCAAGGAGTTGTTGGAATCAAATAAAATTTTCTATGTGTGACTGTAATGATGATATATGTGATTACAATATTAGGGTCCATTCACACTTCCGTAGAATGGGTCCGAATCCGTTCCGTAACATTGCGGAACAAATCCGGACCCATTAATTCTCTATGGGGCCGGAAGAGATGCGGACAGCACACAGTGTGGGGGTCCGCATCCGCAATACACCACGGACGTGTGAATGGACCCTTAAGGAAAGCATATGTTCATAAGGAAAAACTGAACAATAGAAAGGAGGCTCTAGGACCCTGTTGGGCCGCCTCTAGTCTGGATACATGATGCGATACGGTTAGGCATGGAGGCATACAGGTTCTGATATTGCAGCTGGGCCTGTAGATCCTGCACACTCATAGACTGCCAAAGCTGGTCCTATAAATGCTCGATTGACAATAAATCTGGCTACTGGACAGGCCAAGGAAGTGTTTCAATCTGGCGGACACATTCCTGGAAACCCTGTGTGTGGGCGAGATATTATCCTGCTGAAAATGCCAGTTGGAAGCACTGCCATGACATTGACAATTCTATCTGGGTGTGTTATTTTTTTTGTCAATGAGTGTATATCAGTTACTATGTTGTTAAGCTCTAAGGAATTTTTTTAGGAAGTATTTGAGTTCCCTATTGATATATAACGTGTTTATACACACATCTCATTTGTAGATTACCTGTCTTTCAAGAGAAAGAATACTCTGTAGTGCCACCTAGTGGACCCATGAACAGCCGTCTGCAGATGGGCCTCCTTCTCATTTGGCAAAAGGCACTTGGTTGAGCTAATATCCTCAGTCATATTGCAAGGCCTAACATTAACTATAGGTTCAATAACTCCACTAGGTGGCACTACAGAGACAGCTTTCATTCTCTTGTAAGATAGCTGATCTGTATATCCTTTATCCCAGGGAGCATTGTCTGACCTATAACACTCTATGTCAGTTTTGGCACTATTCATAATAAGAAACAGTACCCCCCTCCCTGCAAAACTTAGACATATTATGCATTCATCTTGGATCTAACACTATAGTATTTAAGTCTGTCTAAGATTAGAAGCTTGAATCCTTAAGCATCATCAAAGCAACTGTATGCCTTCGCTGACTGAGTCATTAGTTATAATGTTATAATTATCAGTAAAGAACACTCAGTTACTTCAGTTCCAAAAGCATATGACAGCACCATTCATAGGAAGTGATTGTGTCAGATTGGCATTCGGAGATGTCACTATGTGGGAATGAATTTCCCAGCCACCTCAGCAAGACTGTAAATGAAAGATATGTATTAAGGGCACTAGAAATTGTAGATAAAACTTACCAGATATTGGACTAGATTTTCTAAATTGTCCATTATAATTATTATAATTATACATAGTAAATATATTATATATATATATATATATATATATATATATATATGGTAGATACGAGTCACCGAGGTTCCTGGCCTCGGTGAAGTACGAGCCAGTAGTTCAGGTGTGTCAGCTGCAGTAGCTGTTTGACACTTTGTTATTTAGTATAGCTGTGAATAGCTGATCCGGGACGGCTCTTACTGGGAGTAGTCATAGTGCTGGGTGGGTGACTCGTCCCTACGTTCCAGGCAAAAAAACAGCCAGCAGTGTCAGATAGGGGTGATTACCTCTCTGACTGTGGAGCTCTGTGGAGGGCTGTGTGAGATCAGAGTCTGAACTGGAGTTGCTGTGCCTGGAAGACTGAGGACAAAGCGAGGTCCACATACACCTTGCAGGGTTACGGTACTGTGCAAAACCATACCTGTGCTGTGCTATAGATACGGGACTTTATTGTTTCTTTGAGGCCAGCTGGAGCAAGCTGGTCACTGCCTTTTACTGCCTTATTGTTTTGTCAAGAATAAAAGACAACCGTTGCTTTGCTTTCGCCGCTAAAAGGCTGCTGCTCTGCTGCTATGTTCTTATCTAAAGGCTACCATTGGGGCAGATCCCTACAATATATATATATATTTATACTACTCACAAAAGGGGATATTTGGCTTGTGGGTGAAATTTCTGAATGAACGTAAAATGCTCTCTAACCTTTACAGGTGAACTTAATGTGACCTTCTGTAAACTGTTCAATGTTTCAGTACTTTTTGCACAACTTGCTATTCTCTAACAAGAAGCTTAACGGCAAAATTCACAACTGGTTCAATTAGAATTGGTATTTAAACAGTCCTCCTCATCATGCTGTTCACATTTTGACATCATGAGACCAAGAAGACACCTAACAATTAATCAACAGTACCTCGCTATTGCAAGGCTTCAAGCAGGATGTTCTCAGACGGAAGTGGTGACTGAGCTTAGAGTGTCACAGAGTGTCATCAGCAGGCTGCAACAGAGATACAGAGAGACTGGAAGAGTCACAGAAAGGCATAGAAGTGGATGTCCTTTGGCCACATCCCACACTGATGACTGCTTAATTGTGAACAATGCCCTGTGGAACCGGATGATGAATGTCACACAACTCCAGGCACATTTAAGGGAGGTGAGAGGCACTCAAGACGAGAGGCACCTGTGACATCAGACCATTTGAAACTATTTACATCATCATGGGATGCTAGATGACCTGCAAGGGTTCCTGATAATATCACCAGACACAGGCGTCATCATCTTGCATGGGCCAGGGAGCATCTACCAGTGGGCCTCGGTGCTGTTCACTGATGAAAGTCGATTTACGCTGAGCAGAAATGATGGCCACCAACGATGTTGGAGACGTCAAGGAGAACCCTATGCATCAGCCATTGTTGCCACCAGACAAACCTTTGGTGGTGGTGGTGTTAGAGTGTGGGCAGGTGTGTCTACTCAATACAGAACTGCCCTAAACTTTGTGAATGGTACAGTGACAAGCCCATACTACTTGAATAACATCATTAAAGGGTTATCCAATGTCTAAAACATGCCTCCTAAAACCTAGTCCCCTCATATAGATTATTCTTACCCCACTTCCCGGAACCCACGTCGCTCCTGATCCCTGCATTAGGGAATCGCTGCTGGAGACTGGGGCACTTCAAATGTAGTGGCCTGCACTTTCTCCAGACCTGAATCTCATTGAAAACCTATGGGATCAGCTGAGTTGTCATGTAGAGGCTCATAATGCCCTTCAAGAAGATTGGGACTCCATGCCTCAGCAGACAATAAGTAAACTTGTGAACAGCATGAGATGTTGTTGACAAGCTATAATTGATGCTCAAGGCCACACAAGTTATTGAGACACTGACATTTTTGTGGGGGTATACCCACCACTGTTGTTGACTTATGTTTTAATAAATTGTTTGAGATGAGGAAATCACCATTGCATGCTTCTACTTAAATACCATACTTTCATGATATAATATCACTGTAGCATGAACTTTCTACGTTAGCTAGCTTTTTCTGAATAATGTATATATAAATATATGTACCTTGGCACTGTATGAACTATTGTAGTTAGGTGTTAGTTTACCTAGGGCAATCATTCCGTTTTCTGCTCTAAGCCTGTAAAATACTCTGTTGCCCCCTCACACTTAAAGGGGTTGTCCTATTTGAACATTTATGCCATAAATGTCGGATAGTTGTTAGCCCCACCTCTGAGATCCACTCCTATCTCTAGAACAGGGCCCTGCTGTGAGAAGAGAAAACACCACGCATGTGTGGCATTCCATCCATTCACTGCTGTAGCCAGGGCTGGACTGGCCATAGACCCCACAATGAAATTTCCTGGTGGGCCGATGCCCAGGGGGCCACCCAAACCCCTTTATAATGATCTGATGCTCTCAGTGAGAAATAACGCCGGGAGTATTAGGTACTTATTAACCTGGCCAGAGGCTGCAGATGCCCTCCTGAATTCAGCTGTATAGCTGACCTCAGGATGTTGATAGAATTGAATACTGTGGAGGAGGATGGGAGTCCAATCGCAGCGGAGAGCGTCACAGCCAGGGAGAAGGTGAGTTGTTTTTTTTCTCCCTGGCTGTGACGCTCTCTGCTGCGATTGGACAGCTCATAGGGAGAAGGAGACGCCCACCGAGAAAGACTCAGTCTCCTCCTCATTGCTCCGATGCTAAAATTAGAATACAACGGGGGCCTGAGCAGGTACCCAGAAAAAATAAGTAAGTGCAGTTAGATCCCTGCACTATGCCCTACGTATCCTGATACTTAGTTTATAATGTTTAGACCCATGAAAGATCTTCTTTAAGGGACTGTATGGAGTGGACCCACAAGCTGATCCTGCTCCATACTTGGTGGGTACTGGCTGTATAACACACAGACACACACCAGAAGTGACTGGGAGTGAAGGTAACTCTGATCCTGGTCATTTAAACCCTCAGATGCCACAATCAATAGCAAAATCAGGGGGCCCTGATTGGTTGATATGACAGCTTGTTTTTTTGTGACGGCTCCTAGGCCTGTCATGGTAAGCTGCCTGTTAAGTCATGCTTGCAGCACGGATTATCAGGCAGACAGCAAAAATGCCTATAGAGTGCAATAGCATTCTATTGCAGTCAATGGTATAAGTGGTCAGAGGATTACATCTTCAAGTCCCCTAATACCGTAGGACTAAAAATGACAGAAAAATAAAATAAAAAATTAAAATATTTTTTTAAAAAATATATATAAATATAAAAACTTCAAATCACTTCCTTTCCCAATTTAAAATATAAAAATAAATAAGCAATAAAAAATATAATTGCTATTGCCACGTACGGAAATGTCCGAACTATTAAAATACTTTTTCCCTGCATTTTTACATATCTTTCCTGCATGGTGAATGCTGTAAAGGAAAAAAATAAAAACGCACAATTTGCCATTTTTTTGGTAACCTTGCCCCTCTAAAAAAAATTTAAGAAAAAGTGATCAAAAAGTCGCATGTACCCCTCAGTGATATTTTTTTCTTTTTCTTCCAATAGTATAGTTACTTTGACTTCCGGGTAAACTATTATTTAGTGAATACAGCTTACACCAGGGGCATTGCTAAGGTCTCAAAAGATCCGGGGCCCAAGCCCAAATGCATATGGCCCAATTCTCTTAGTCGACCAACCGACCCCTAAGCCCGCTATAGCTATACAGCAGCACGTACCTCTCACATCCAGTTTCTCCCAGGTGACGTCTCCTCTGATGTAGATCTTCTCTGTTATCATCTTCTCCATTCCGTCCGGACGACTTCTCTCAGCTGCGCCTCATCTCTACAGAGTGTGACACACAGACATCTTAGCTTCCTCATTTTTCTGTACCGCTACAGATCCTGAAGAAAAATGAGTGCCCCCCAAAGTAATAGTGCTCCTCATAGTCCCACCAATAGTAATTACCGTATTTTTCGCTTTATAAGACGCACCTAGGTTTTTGAGGAGGAAAATAAGAAAAAAATATTTTGAACCAAAAGGTGTGCTTTTGGTAGCTTTTGAACTAAAGGTGGTCTGTGGATGACGCACTGTTATGGGGATCTGTGGATGACGCATTGTTATGGGGGATCTGTGGATGACACTGTTATGGGGAATCTGTGGACGACACTGTTATGGGGGGATCTGTGGATGACGCACTGTTATGGGGGGATCTGTGGATGACGCACTGTTATGGGGGGATCTGTGGATGATGCACTGTTATGGGGGGATCTGTGGATGACACACTGTTATGGGGGGATCTGTGGATGACGCACTGTTATGGGGTGATCTGTGGATGACGGACACTGTTATGGGGGATCTGTGGATGACACACTGTTATGGGGGGATCTGTGGATGACGCACTGTTATGGGGGGATCTGTGGATGACGCACTGTTATGGGGGGATCTGTGGATGACACACTGTTATGGGGGATCTGTGGATGACGCACTGTTATGGGGGGATCTGTGGATGACGCACTGTTATGGGGGGATCTGTGGATGACACTGATGGGGGATCTGTGGATGACACTGATGGAGGATCTGTGGATGACACTGATGGGGGGATCTGTGAATGACACTGAGGGCGGATCTGTGCATTACACTGAGGGGGGATCTGTGCATTACACTGAGGGGGGATCTGTGCATGACACTGAGGGGGGATCTGTGCATGACAATGAGGGGGGATCTGTGCATGACACTGATGGGGGATCTGTGGATAACACTTATGTCATCCACAGATCCCCATGAGTGTCATCTACAGATCCCCCATCAGATGCATCAGTGTGGAGGGAGGAGGCGGGGACACTCATGGCGGGGCCCGGTGCAGTGACTCTACTCTAATACACCGGGCCCCGCATCTGTTAAACATTCAATCTGATCTATATCTAATAGTATATGCTCTGTACGGCTCTTACTGTAGTACTGTAAGTATAGCGCAGACCGGCATCTCCATCGGCCATGCGCCGCTTGCCGCACCTCCTTCCTCATGTGCCGTCTGCTCCAGCTCCCTCTGTCATGCGCCGCCTGCCCCAGCTCCCTCCTCATGCGCCGCCTGCCTGCTTATCTCACTTTATGAATGAACGGGCAGGCGGCGCATGACAGAGGGAGCTGGGGCAGGCGGCGCATGACAGAGGGAGATGCCGGTCTGCGCTATACTTACAGTACTACAGTAAGAGCCGTACAGAGCATATACTATTAGATATAGATCCGATTGAATGTTTAACAGTTGCGGGGCCCGGTGTATTAGAGTAGAGTCACTGCACCGGGCCCTGCCTCCTCCCTCCACACTGTCACTGATACTTCGCTGGCCGCGCTGTGCAGCATAGCGGCCAGCGAAGTATTCGCTTTATAAGACGCATGGCCATTTCACCCCCACTTTTGGGGGGGGGAAAGTGCGTCTTATAAAGCGAAAAATACGGTACCTTCTACAATGCCCTCATTAGTAATACTGCCCCCTACAGTGCACCCAACTGTGATAATGCTCCACAAGAGTGCCCCCATTAGTTGAAGAGACCTCCAGTATTAATAATGGCCTTACAAAGCACCTAGTCGAAATAAGCCCCCCCTACTGTTCCCCCAGTGGTAATAAAGCTATCTACTGACCCCTCAGTAGTAATAAGACTCACACAGTGCTCTTAGTAGAAATAATACGGATCTATAAGTCCCTCCTATAGAGCCTCCAGTAGTAATAAGAATGCCGAATGTCTCCTGGATTTAAAATGCCCCCACAGTGCCCCCAGTATTTATAATGCCCCCTACTGTTATAATGCTCACCCTGAAGTGCCCCAGTATTTATATTGCTCTCTACTGTTATAATGCTCGCCCTGAAGCCCTCCCAGTATTTATTATGTGTAGTGTCCCACTAGGTAAATGTGGGCACTACACAAGGGTTAATATGATCATTATAATTGATATGATGTGTTATGTGTATTTCCCTGTGTTATCTGGGTATCAGGCCTGTTGGGGTGTATGTAGTTCCTCCTCCTAGACATTAGAGGGAGCTAGGGAACCCCTAGTATATATAGTTAGGCCCAGACAGGAAAGGGTAGTGTAATCCAGGTGGCTAGCAAGTGCAGACCAGCCAGCCTGTGGATATTGAGCCAGAGTTAGCTCAGAAGATTTGTCACCAGGGGAAGAGTTGCCTCCTGAGAAACCAAGTTCCCATAAGCAGAGCAGAGCCAGTATTCCTGCTAGACAAGTAAGCTGAAGGGCAGAAGGATTCACCCAAAGCAAGGATATATACCTGAGGAAGTTTGCTACCAAGGATAAAGGCAGCATTAGGGCATACGGGCCTTGGGATAGAAGCAGCCAGGAGTTCTGAGGAATAGTGCACAGGATTTCTGAGGAAGAGTGCAGCCTGGTCTGTGAGTGTTGTTTTTACCCTCTGAGTATCTTGCAAAGAACATTGTACCTGCCATTGATGTTAAAGCCTGCTTTATACTGCTGCATTACCTGGAACTTTACAATAGACTGTATAAAGTTATCCGTTTTCCAGTAAAGGAAGTTTTGGTTCACCATAACAGCGTGTTCCTCACTTATTACCACTATCAACCGGTGTGCCACCGTTACAGGCACTGGCGTCGCGAACCTTAAAGGGACCTTGCCCCCGGCACATTAAACATCTGCAACACCCAGGGCACCTCATCTACCATCAGGCCTGGTCCCTATATACAGAGAGTGCCCCAGAGGACTTCTGTGTCAGCCTCTCCATCACTGCTGTACGCTTTCCCAGGGTCTTCCTACAAACTGTGAGTAACCAATAGCAACCCTCGTTTGCCTAAGTAACCGTGACCTCACATCGCAATACCCTGCAGGGCTGCGTACTGCATATTTTGGCGTCACAAACAGGATCCGATCATTCCTGCACCATTGTGGAATATAAACTGTATGCCGTTATTTGCCCATAAAGTGACAAAGCCCTGACTGTTTATTTGAAAAATTGCTGGGCCAAAGAACTGTAATAATCGCGGTGCGAAGATTGTATTGCTGTGGACTGTTTTGCTGTTTTAAAGTTACCGCTTGCTGTCAGTGAATAGACAGCGTTTTGTTTAAAGATGGCCGCCTAAGTTGGACTGGATTATTTGTGCGCCTCGTTGTGTCCGTTTGGCGCGAAAAAGACAAAGAGAAGGTACCGCCCGGCTTGCAAGAAGGAAAAAAGCCGCCCTGTCTGGAAAGAAGATACCGCCTACCTTGAATCCCAGAGCTCCAAGAGGCCGCGCCTACCTTCTGACGCTGCGCGTGGGACTCCCGTCTGACGTAACCGCGCATCTCGCGAGATTTGGACCGAACATCGCCGGAGTAAGTAAAAACTTTCATATTCACCGGCCCCTTCATATACCCGCACCGGGGAGGTCCCGACCACTGCAAAGAGACGCGGGAAGGTCCCCCACTAGTGATAAGAGACTTAACCCGGGGGGAAGTACGTCCACCTTAGATCCGGTCTGCTCCGTTGTTTCTTAAAGGGCCATACCCACTCCATAGCCTCCTTAGCAATGCTGTGTCCGCACCTGAAGAAGCGGGGCAGACGGCCCCCAATGTTTCTTCTGAAGTGCACGCAGCTGATAAAATGGCACCTGCCACTGCAGCAGCATCAAGCCTGATGCCACTGACCATGCCATATTATTTCGGGGCCCCCTGGTTCCCGCGATATTCCAGGGAAGCCCATAAATTGAAGGACTTTAGGGACCAGA
Organism: Bufo bufo; assembly: GCF_905171765.1. NCBI lineage: Eukaryota > Metazoa > Chordata > Amphibia > Anura > Bufonidae > Bufo > Bufo bufo. The sequence continues at coordinate 367,878,250 of NC_053393.1, read as the reverse complement.
TCCTGGCCTTATTCCGGCTTTACCCTATCTCTGCTTAACAACAAATGGAGATCCTCCTAGCTCAGTTAGAAGGGGCTGCCCGCAGGGAAGTCATGTCATGGCCCCATTCTGAAAAGCGTATCCTGGAACAGATCTTTGATCGCCTCAGCACCACGTTTGAGGCCAGAACGGTGTCCGAAGTTAAGATGCGATTTTTCAGCAGGAAGCAACAGCCTGGAGAGTCGCTCCGCGATTTTGCTCTGTCCTTGCAAGAGACCCTGAGAGCTGTGGTCCAGGTGGACCCCAAGGAGGCCGAGGACCAGGACAGGACTCTAAGAGAGCAGTTCATTGCGGGTATAAATACTGAGCACTTAAAGGGCCAGCTGAGGATGCTGTCGGCCCAAAACCCCAATTGTGCGTTTTTGGACTTTAAAGAGCTGGCCATCAGTATCCTAGGCCAAAACCTGGCTACGGGACCAGCAGCCCCCCTTGAACCTCAGGCCTGTCGGCCGAAACCCGTCAATGTGAGTCCGTCTGGAGTCAGTCAAGCCACGTGGGCTCCAGTAACAGATATGGCAGCACTAATGGAGCAGGTAAATCATCTCACTAAGAGCCTGGAGAAGGTGTGCAGGAAAATAGAGGAATGGGAGAGACCATTGTTACTGGAAGATGAAGGCCCCCTGCCTCCAAGACTCCCGCCTGCATATCAAGATGTATACCCCAAAGAACCTGATGGGCGACCGAGTTACCGGTCCAGGAGTCGCAGGCAGCCTATCTGCCACTATTGTAAAAAGTATGGACACATGGAATCAACGTGTTGGCAGTTAAACGGGCCACCCCCGAGGCCAAGGACCGCCCCTCGGGAGGTAGAACAATAGGTCCAAAGGATCCAAGCTGGATACCCAGATACGTAGGATCCCGTCCAAAAATTAACTTATGCATCAACGGGATACCTTTTGAAGCCCTGCTGGATACTGGGTCTCAGGTCACCACCATCCAACGACCCGCCTTTGACAAATTCTGGCATTCAAGTCTCCTCACCCAGCCGCCAGAATCCTGGCTGGATATCATTGCCATCAACGGTAAGCCAGTGAAAGTCCATGGGTACTGGGAACCTACCCTTCAGGTGGGAGAAGCCACATTACCACAGCAAGGTGTGATTGTGGTACAAGCCGGAGATAAAGGGGGACACCCTGTGATCCTAGGGACTAATGTCTTTAAAAATTGTTACTCCGAAGTACTTGAAGCATTGAATCAAACTATACCCTCAGCCTCACCTGCTTCTAAAAGAGTCATTCAAAAGACTATCAGTGTGCTGTGTGCTCAACAAAGGTTCGCAAACGGAAAAGGAGAAATCTGTACTGTCCGGATCCGGGATAACCGGCCGGTAATTCTGCCTCCAAATTCCCAGATTATCCTATGGTGTTGTGCTGTGTTAGGGATCCTGGGCCAGGACTATCAAGCCCTAGTGGAGCCTATTCAAATTGAGAATCATCCCTTCGTGCGAACAGCCAAGAGTCTGGTGACCGTGTCTCAAGGTAAAGTGCCTGTCTGTTTGATTAATTTTGGTGATCACCCCGTTACTCTTTTTAAGCACTGCCCCGTTGCTCAGCTTTTCCAGGTGTCGTTCCAGGATGTGATCCGTCTGCCTGCCACGGAGACGTTCCAGACCACACAGAGCAGCAGCGCCCCTGCCAGTGCCTCTTCAGTAACCTGGTGGGAAGAACTTCATGTGGGGAACGAATCCACCCCGAAGGAGCAAATGGAGGGAGTCCTGAGTTTGGTGAAAGAGCACCACAAGGCCTTTAGCAAGCACTCCACAGACTACGGAGAGGTCAGTGTAATCAAACACACCATACCCACTGGCTCTCATCCTCCTATCAAGGAGAGATACAGACCCATACCACCGACTACCTATCAGTCTGTGAAAGAGATGATACAGGAGATGAAGGACTCTAATATAATCCGGAACAGTCAGAGTCCCTGGGCTGCGCCCCTAGTTCTTGTCCGAAAAAAAGATGGCAGCATAAGGTTCTGCGTGGATTATAGAAAAATCAATCAAATCACCCACAAAGACGCTTATCCGTTACCACGCATTGAGGAGTCCTTGACTTCCCTGGGGTCATCAGCCTACTTCTCCACTCTGGACTTAACTAGCGGGTACTGGCACGTACCTATAACCCCAGAAGATCGAGAGAAGACCGCCTTCACTACCCCTATGGGCCTGTTTGAATTTAATTATATGCCGTTCGGACTGTGCAACGCTCCCGGGACATTCCAGCAGTTGGTGGAGCGTTGTTTAGGCCATAGGAACTTTGAGACTGTACTACTATACCTGGATGACGTCATTATCTACTCCAAGACGTATGAGGACCATCTAAAACACCTGGCTGAAGTGTTTCAAGTCCTTGTTAAATATGGCCTTAAAATTAAGCCGTTCAAGTGCCACCTGCTGAAACCAGCAGTAAAGTATCTAGGGCACGTTGTTAGTGCCGAAGGAGTCCAGCCTGATCCGGATAAACTTGCTGCTGTCCGTAATTGGCCTACTCCCACCACCGTGAAAGAGGTGAGACGTTTCCTCAGCTTTGCAGGATATTATAGACGCTTCATCCCGCATTTTGCACAAATTGCGGATCCGATCCAGGAACTCCTAAGGGGGTATCCCAAGAAGAGTCCAAAGACTCCTATCCCTGTTGAATGGAATGAAGAACGGGAGATTGCCTTCCAACTCCTAAAGAAAAAGCTGACTGAACCCCCTGTCCTGGGTTACCCGGATTATCAGAAGCCGTTTCACCTCTACACGGATCCCAGTAAAAGAGGCCTCAGAGCCGTACTGGCTCAGGTGCAAGACAACAAAGAGAGGGTGATTGTCTACGCCAGCAGATCCCTGAGGGGAGCTGAGAAAAACGATCAGAATTATAGTTCTTTCAAGCTGGAGTTCCTTGCTTTAGTGTGGGCTGTAACTGAAAAGTTCAAAGACTATCTTGCTGCCAACCCGTTTGTCGCTTTCACGGACAATAACCCTCTGGCGCATCTGAATACAGCCAAGTTAGGGGCGCTGGAGCAAAGATGGGACTCCCGCCTTGCTAACTATGACTTCACTCCAGGCCGCTCCAACGATAATGCTGATGCCCTGTCTCGGCTCCCTACTACAGAAGCACCAGATGAACCAAAGGATGCCTGGGAGGAAGTGGAGATGCCGGCGTTTGACAACAAATTTGCTCAGCAAGATAATATTCGCACTGAAAATCACTCAGCTGCTGATTCTTCTTCATCAAACATTCCTGAGTCGAGGGGCGAACAAGAAAGGTGGATTAAGCTCCAGTCAGAAAGTAGAGTCCTCGGTGAACTGCTCGACTTCCTTACTAGTGGGAGAACTCCTGAGAGAGTCCGCAGGAAGAGTGCAGACCCAGAACTAATGAGACTGTGGAGACATCGCCACCAACTCTTCCTTCAAAAAGGCCTGTTGCTTAGAAGGAGCCTGGATCCAGTGTCCTGCGATAGGGTATACCAGATCCTCATACCACGTCGAGACGCCAGTCTGGTGTTAGAGATGTATCACAACCAGTCCGGACACTTCGGCGTGCAGAAAACTGAGGCCACCATTCGCAGGAGGTTCTATTGGATCGGGATGAGAGAAGAAATTGAGAAATGATGCCGGGAGTGCACTGCCTGTGCCGTGGGGAGAAGTGAACGCCATCTCCATCCTATCGTAAGTAAAACTCCCTTAGAACTTGTTGCCATTGATCATGTGAAGTTGGAGCCAAGTCGCTCAGGGTATGCTTATGCCATGACTATTATTGATCACTTGACTAAGTTTGTCGTAGCAGTGCCTGTGAAAGACCTGACAGCCAAGACTGCGGCGGAGGCGTTCTGGAAGCATTTCCTCCTGCCCTACGGCTGCCCAGAGAGGATCCTCACCGACCAGGGGTCTGCGTTTGAATCACAGCTGTTCCAAGAGATGTGCCTGCTACATAATTGCCAGAAAGTCCGGACCACCGCCTATCATCCGCAAGGTAATGGACTCTGTGAAAAGATGAATCAAACTCTCATTGAAATGCTGAGAGCAGTACCCCCTGAGACAAGGGGTAATTGGCCTACTCTGCTGCCACAGCTCATGTATACTTATAACAATACAATTCACTGCTCCACCGGGTACACGCCCTTCTATCTGATGTTCGGCCGCCAAGGGAGGTTACCTGCTGACCACTCCACGGATGTACAGGTGCCTCATGTCATCAATCCACTACCAAAAACTGATTGGGTAGTGGAGCATCAAAGGCGTCTCCTCAATGCCAAAGAGATTGTCCAGGAGCGCATGGAAAATGTCCGGGAGCGACAGCAGAGAGACTATGACCTGGCTGCTCATGCAGAGCCTCTAGCTACAGGAGACATGGTGTGGTTGAAAAATAACCACCGAACCAGTAAATTGGACAGTAAGTGGGAAAGGACTCCCTATGTCATTTCTGCCATCCCTAATGCTGAAGCCCACATTTATCAAATTTCCAGAGAAGATAAAGGCTCCCAAATTGTACACAGGAATCGTTTAAAACCCTGCATAGAAGGAGAAATTGCAGCAGAGGACATTGAGCCGGAGTCTCCTGAGCCTGAATTGCCAGCCCAACCTGCTGATCCTATGCAGGCTGTTGAGAACCTGATCCATGACAAAGAGCCACTTCATTGGTTCCTCACACCCTGGTTGAACTTGTTGGTACCAGCTCCAGTTCCTGCTAGTCCTCAACCCCAGGATGAACCAGCTTCAGTTCCTGCTAGTCCTCAACCCCAGGATGGCCTGTCCCAGAGTGTACCTGAAAGAGCTTCAGAGCCTGTGGACTCCTCCAACCCTCCTGAACCAAGGCAGGAAGAATCTCCGCCAGTAAGAAGGTCCACGCGGTCTACTAAGGGGCACCCACCTGTGCGTTTTGGGGACTACATTGTGGGCCAAGGTAGCCCCTCCCGGGAAACCCCTGTTTAACTATTTACAAGACCCGGGTACGGACTCATTTTGTTCTTTGAGCCTCCAGGAACTTATCTCATATTTGCATTTTCTATCATTATCGTTATAGACTATCATTATGGACTATCCTGGTTATCTTTGATACGCTGTACCAGGTCAGCGCCCCCTGTTCCCTTATATTATCCTGAGAGAAGAGAACGATGCCCCTTTCCACCGCACTTTCCGGCGGAACTGCTTGATATATTTGTACTGTAAAAGTGGTGACTACTGTATATGCCTGCTTTCCGTTTTGTCTTTCAGGCTGCAGTTTCCAGCTGGGCGGGCCCCTCATGTTGCGCCGAGGACGGGCAACGTTACAGCAATGGGGTATGTAGTGTCCCACTAGGTAAATGTGGGCACTACACAAGGGTTAATATGATCATTATAATTGATCTGATGTGTTATGTGTATTTCCCTGTGTTATCTGGGTATCAGGCCTGTTGTGGTGTAGTTCCTCCTCCAGGACATTAGAGGGAGCTAGGGAACCCCTAGTATATATAGTTAGGCCCAGACAGGAAAGGGTATTGTAATCCAGGTGGCTAGCAAGTGCATACCAGCCAGCCTGTGGATATTGAGCCAGAGTTAGCTCAGAAGATTTGTCACCAGGGGAAGAGTTGCCTCCTGAGAAACCAAGTTCCCATAAGCAGAGCAGAGCCAGTATTCCAGCTAGACAAGTAAGCTGAAGGGCAGAAGGATTCACCCAAAGCAAGGATATATACCTGAGGAAGTTTGCTACCAAGGATAAAGGCAGCATTAGGGCATACGGGCCTTGGGATAGAAGCAGCCAGGAGTTCTGAGGAATAGTGCACAGGATTTCTGAGGAAGAGTGCAGCCTGGTCTGTGAGTGTTGTTTTTACCCTCTGAGTATCTTGCAAAGAACATTGTACCTGCCATTGATGTGAAAACCTGCTTTATGCTGCTGCATTACCTGGAACTTTATAATAGACTGTATAAAGTTATCCGTTTTCCAGTAAAATAAGTTTTGGTTCACCATAACAGCGTGTTCCTCACTTATTACCACTATCAATTGGTGTGCCACCGTTACAGGCAATGGCATCACAAACCTTAAAGGGACCTTGCCCCGGCACATTAAACACCTGCAACACCCAGGGCACCTCATCTACCATCAGGCCTGGTCCCTATATACAGAGAGTGCCCCAGAGGATTTATGTGCCAGCCTCTCCATCACTGCTGTACGCTTGCCCAGGGTCTTCCTACAAACTGTGAGTAACCCATAGCAACCCTCGTTTGCCTAAGTAACCGTGACCTCACATCGCAATACCCTGCAGGGCTGCGTACTGCATATGGCCCCTGCAGTGCCCCCTGTAGTTATATTCCTCAGTTTACTCTCCTCAAAAATTATCACTAAGCCCCTCCACCATACAGTTCCATGTAAATAACATTATTTCCCTTCTCCGCCATAGAGTGCCATGTAAATACCATCACACCATCTTTCCAGCCCCCTCCAATATACAGTCCTATGTAAATAACATCCCTTTCTATCTAGAGCCCCCTCTAAAATACAGTCCCATGTAAATAACATCACACCATCTCTCCTGCTCCCCTCAATATACAGTCCCACGTAAATAACATTACCCCCTCCCCAGCCGCCTTCAACATACCGTATAGTCTCATGTAAAAAGCATAACCCGCTCCCCAGCCGCCTTCAACATACATTCCCATGTAAATAACATCACCCCCTCAATATTCAGTTCCATGTAAATAACATCACTTCCTCCCCCAGTCACTTTCAACATACAATCTCATGTAAATAAAATGACCCCTCCCCAGCCACCTCCAACATGCAGTCCCATGTAAATCACATTACCCCTCAACATTCAGTCCCATGTAAATAATATCACTCCCTCCCACAGCCGCCTTAAACATATAGTCCCATGTAAATAACATCACCCTGCCCCAGCCACCTCCAACATGCATTCCCATGTAAATAACATCACTCCCTCAACTTTCAGTCCCACGTAAATAACCACTCCACCCCACTGTCCCATGTAAATAACTTCCCTCCCTTCAGTCCTAACATACAGTCCCAGTTAAATAACTACAACTCCCAACATTGCTCTGCCTCTCACACTGAATAATCTACCCCTTCACTTACCTCTCCTCATGTAGCAGACCTCACCACAGCTTCTTCCCAGGACTTCTCTTCACTGTTGAGCGTTCCTCTCCTGCACTGGTCACATGATGGGGACATCATCGCAGGTCCTTTTTAGCTACTGCATTTAGCACTGATCACATGACCTGTGATGTCATCCCAGGTCCTTCAGCTCTTGCAGGGCATTAGATTCAATTGTATTGCCGTCCTGAGGATGGCAATACAGTTATATTTAGCAGGCAGGCAGTACATTCGGGGCCTGGGACAAGACATCAGGGGCCCAAGCCCTGAATGTTTTAACCCAGCAATGCCCCTGGCTTACACAGACCTATGTGTCTCCATGGTTACAGACAGCTAACAAACCCTGTGGTCCTCTCTTCATTCCATCTGCCCAAAAGTGGTACACAGGGGCGGGCTGGGAAGGGGGGCAGGGAGGCAATTGCCCCCCAGGCCACTCCAAAAAAACTGCAGCTGGGCCGTCTTTAACAAATAATTATTATATATTTATTTTAATTCCTCAGGGCTGCACCGCCGATCATCACAGGTGGTGCGGCCCCAGATGTAATTGTGGCGTGGTGGTGGCAGCGGGCAGTAGGAGATGAGCGCTTCCATTGTATTTATTGCCCATTTTGAGGAGCACTATTTCTTACTGGCATATTATGGGGGGCACCATGGGGGAGAGATGCACTATGGGGGCATCTGGGGGCTCTAAAGGGGCCTTTTTTTATTGCCACATTATGGGGGGCACTATAGGGGAGAGTGGCACTATGGGGCATCTGTTGGCACTATAGGGGCATTATGGGGAAGTGGGGGCTCTAAAGGGGCCTTTTTTATTGGCACATTATGGGGGCACTATGGCATCTGGTGGCACTAAGGGGGCATTTTTTACTGGCACATTATGGGAGGCATTATAGGGGAGAGCGGCACTATGGGGCATTATTTGGGGCACTATGGGGGAGTGGAGCACTATTGGGGCATCTGATGGCACTAAGAAGGGGAATTTTCTACTGGCACATTATGGGGGAGAGGAGCACTATAGGAGCATCTGCTGGAGGCACTATGAAGGGCATTTTTTTACTGGCATATTATGGGGGACACTATGGGCAAGGGGGAGAGGAGCACTATGAGGGTATTTACTGGGGCACTATATAGGGGTATTTTATACTGGCATACATTATGGGGACATTAGCTCAAATGCGGGCACTAAGCTGGGGTATTTCATGTACTGTCATATTATAGGGAGAATTATTACTACTAGGGGATATTATGGGGAGCTTTTCTACTTCTGGGGGGCTGTGAGGAACATGATTACTAGTATGGGCACTATAGGGGCATTATTACTACTAAGTGTGCTCTGGCAGAGAATTATTTCTATTGTTGGGATTTTGGGGAGCACTGTTACTTTGGGGGGCACCCTGGCACAGTATCAGCTTAGCACAATAATTTTTGGGGGACATTATCTTTTCACTATTAGTGTCTGGGTTCAGTTATTTTTTAGAGCACTGTGTGCCAATAATTGTTGAAGGGGGCACTATCTGTGTGGTAGTAGTATTTCCATGGGGACTGTTTCTGCAGTATAGTATTGGGGTGGCAGGAAAGGGTGTTCAGAAGATGTGAAGATGATGGAAATATGGGAAACTAATGTCTGTTTGTCAATCTCTGCAGAGACGAGAGATGGCAGAAAAATCATCATGGCAGTCTAGTCTGAATGGAGAAGATGAGGAAAGAGAATGTGGTATGACCATAAGGGTAGTTTCTAAGACATAGAAACCCCTAGCAGCAACAATTCTAATGCAACAGGCGGCTTCGTATTCATACGGTATAGAGACATTATAGAAAGGCATATAAATATTCTATCAAGGGTGGAGACTAATATCAACTTTCCTATGTATTATATCTGGCTACTAGAAAGTAAACTCTGGAAACAATAGATATAATAACAGTCAGAGCGAGGTATAGAGATGGTAGAATACTCATCTTGTTACTGAGACGACCACTGCGGTGTCATCAGTGTCATCAATGACAGTCCACTTCAAACTGATTTGGCCCTGTAATCAGCCAGTCCCAGTATGTTTACACAGGGAGTCTTCATGTAAATCCATCCAACGGGTAGCGTCTTCAGGTGTTTCAAAAAGGTGAACCTTCCCTCTAGCGACCACATGTAGCTTGGAGGCGTAGATCATAGAGTACTGTAATTTTTTTATTCTTAGACGTCTTTTAACCTCCAGAAATTTTGCCCTTCTTCTTTGTACCTCCGCCGAGGAGTCAGGGAATATCGATATATTATTGCCATGTATAGTTAGATCCGGATGGTCTCTTGCATAACGAAGAATATCATCCCGGTCTTGGAAATGTAGGATCCTAAGCAAGATTGGTCTAGGGGGAGCCCCTGGTGGCAAGGGACAGAATGGCACTCTGTGTGCCCTTTCTATTGCGAACAGTAGAGACAGAGAGTTTTGTCCAAACTTTTATTTAATCCACTGTTCAAAGATTAATACAGCATTAGCCCCCTCTGCCTTTTCCAGTACACCCACAGAAGATTATTGCGACGTGATCTGTTCTCCAAATCCTCCGTTTTATTGATAAGGAGAGTAATATTGTGAATAACCTTTGCTAGGTCACGTTTTACAGGGGGTATCTGATCTTCCAAAAGGCCAACTCTTTCCTCCACCCCAGCAACTCGTTCATTGACTTTTCTGATATCTTGTTAGATAAAAGAGACACTTTCTTGAAGGGACCCTATGGATGTATTTAGGGTCGCTAGAGTAGAGCTGCAATTCTGTACCGCCTGGAAGATATCTTGAATTGTGGGCTCTATATCTGGTGACAGAGCAGGGATAGGTACCTCTGTCCTTCCCCAGCTTCTGTTTCCTCTGCGTGGGATCCCTCTCATGGTGCCAATCATAAGGGAATTTGTCTCCATCCCCTCCGTCTTCTCCGGTGGCTCCTTCACGTCCTCAGGGCATCCCTTTGTGTGGGGGACCCTGGCGAACTGCTCCAGGCGAGCCACCACATCTGCCGACCTCGTGGACGCGGCGCCATATTGTTTAGCCGGAGTTTGCACCGGACCTTCCCGCTCCTTCTTGTTGGTGCAGGTCATAATAAAATTTGCTTCTGGAGCACTTAGCCACTTGCCACAGCCCCTGTCCCTGCAGTCCGGAGTCTCTAGCCGCAGGATGGAGAAGGATTATGGTAGGTGCACGATTCCTCACATTGCCGGCCAGGCCACACTCCCAGCCCCAGATTTCTAATTTTCACAAGGGGCAACAGGAAAAAATAGCAACTGAAAATCTGTTACCCATTTTCTTCTGAATATGACAACACCCCATATGTGGTCATATACTGATGTATGGGCACACAGCAGTGCTCAAAGGGGAAGGAGCACAATTGGCTTTTGGAGGGCAGATTTAGCTGGAATAGTTCTCAGGTGGCATGTCATATTTGCAGAGCTGCTCAGGAACTCCTACAATGTAAAACTCCCATAATTGACCTAATTTTGGAAACTAAACCCTTTAAGGAATTCACTTAGGGGTATAGTGATTGGCTTTTGCTCACCGATCTTTAACAGAATTTTTTTTTTTATTGGGACATGAAATTAAAATTTACATTTTATTACAATTATATGTAATATTAGCTTCAAATGCTTTATTTTCACAAATGGTAATGGGAGAACCGCCTGGATAAACACAAGGATGTCCTTTTGAACAGCTCACTCTAAGACAGCAGCACTGTGCTGTCTGAGTGTGAGCTGCGTGAAGAAATTCACCATCCCTCCCACCGCTGCAGCTGACAGAAGTTGATTTTTAACTTCATTTTTTCATTCCCTGTCGGCTGAGGAGTCGGAGGGGGCATGGCCTAACCAGATCGGGCGTGGCTTAGCGGGACCTAGAAGTTGATTTTTAACTTCATTTTTTTAATCCCTGTTGGCTGAGGAGTGGGAGGGGGCTTGGCCTAACTGGATCGGGGGCGTGTCGTTTTGAACACTCACTCTAAGACAGCAGCACTGTGCTGTCTGAGTGTGAGCTGCAGGGAGAAAGTCACCCCCCCTTCCATCTCTGCAGCTGACAGAAGTTGATTTTTAACTTAATTTTTTCAATCCCTGTCGGGAGTGGGAGTGGGCGTGACCTAACCAGCTCAGGAGCGTGGCTTAGCGGGACCTGGAGGCAGGGTTTTAAGTTTGCCTTTTGAGGGTGGACACATTGTGGCAGGGGGAGTGTCTGAGCTTCCTCCTGCAAGTGTGATGCCCCTCTGGGCACCTAACTGGCTCATTTGCATGCCAAATAAACAGGATTTTCAGAGGATAAAAACATCTATTGCTGGAACAAAGGCACATCTTGAAATAAGGTAATAAGTGCTATTAGGCCATGGCTTTACTTCAATAGCGATTATCTTGGTGACAATTTCCGTTAAAGCTCACCTAGAGCAGTGAAGATAAATGGCTGGGTTGTTATGTAAATCTGGAGTAAAACTGTGTATGTGGAGGCTGGAGGACCTGCAAGCTTCTATTGGCTGATAAGGGTCATGTGACCTAGCTTCTATTGGCTAATGCATTTTTTTGGGAATATCTCAGGAATGGTACTTCCTAGAGAGCTGAGACCTGGTCTAAAACCTTCCGGGAAACCTGATGTACCCGTGAGCCAAATTTCGTGATTGTAAATGCGACGGTGCGGATTCCTTTAGCGGACATACATACATACACATACACTCAGCTTTATATATTAGATGTACTTGAATATTAAGAGTGATTCTACATTCTCTCTCTGCTCCTATGGGAAGTATGCATCTTGTGACTGGTGACTGAATTTGTATAGAGAGTGGCATGAAATGTTTGCTACGGACTGCTGGCTTAGAGAAACATCTGAAAAAGCTCTTCTAATTCTGTTTTATAATTCCATTGCATAAACCCAGATGACAGAATTTTGGCTCTCATCCTGTGTGAACCATTTTGTAATTCATAAAAATATGACTTTCAGATGCAAATAAAACTGTAATCTAAATCAAGAAAAATGTACATCTGAAGAACATATCAGATTAACCTAATCTAACATAATTACTACTGGTTTCAAAGTAATGCTATAATTAACTGGAAAATAGGAGATATGAGCAATCAAATGGAGTCTGAGATGTATGAACAAAATTACGAGATTAATGAAACACTTTTGTTAATCTCCATTCAACTATGTGCCATGGAAGGTTGTGTCAAATACCCACTTATCATCTTTTACATTGAAGAGTACATAGTACTTTATGGAAGTGTTAATGAGTGAGAATTAGCTCAGAAAAATGTCTAAATATTCTACAGTTTTCAAACCAGCACCTGGATCTGAATACTTTTGCAAATGCATAAAATATATCTGCATAGCCCACTTGCTTTTTTTGTTATTTCTTTGTCCGGCTCGCTAAGAAGGTCGCACATACTCAGTTGCATACTTCAACTGCCTTCTGAGCTGCGATAGGAAGCGCTGAGACACGCCCCCTGAGCTGCAGTAGAAGAGACACTCCCCTTGAGTTGCCAGACTGATATAAATCAAGCAGAGCAATGAATGGGGAGATCTCTGGATCCATGTGAGGTACAGGGCTGGTTCTAGCTTTGTTAGGGCTCTTTCACACTTGCGTTGTTCTGTTCCGGCATAGAGTTCCGTTGTCGGGGCTCTATGCCGGAAGAATCCTGATCAGGATTATCCCCATGCATTCTGAATGGAGAGAAATCCGTTCAGGATGCATCAGGATGTCTTCAGTTCCGGAACGGAACGTTTTTTGGCCGGAGAAAATACCGCAGCATGCTGCGCTTTTTGCTCCGGTCAAAAATCCTGAACACTTGCCGCAAGGCCGGATCCGGAATTAATGCCCATTGAAAGGCATTAATCTGGATCCGGCCTTAAGCTAAACGTCGTTTCGGCGCATTACCGGATCCAAGGTTTAGCTTTTTCTGAATGGTTACCATGGCTGCCAGGATGCTAAAGTCCTGTTTGCCATGGTAAAGTGTAGTGGGGAGCAGGGGAGCAGTATACTTACCGTCCGTGCGGCTCCCGAGGCGCTTCAGAGTGACGTCAGGGCGCCCCACGCGCATGGATGACGTGATCGCATGGATCACGTCATCCATGCGCATGGGGCACCCTGACGTCATTCTGGAGCGCCCCGGGAGCCGCACGGACGGTAAGTATACTGCTCCCCACTACTACTATGGCAACCAGGACTTTAATAGCGTCCTGGGTGCCATAGTAACACTGAATGCATTTTGAAGACGGATCCGTCTTCAAATGCTTTCAGTTCACTTGCGGTGTTACGATCCGGCGGGCACTTCCGGCAAATAGAGTACACGACGGATCCGGACAACGCAAGTGTGAAAGAGGCCTTAGAAAGAGATTGTCATGTACTATATAATATCTGATTTTTGCATCAATCTTGGGATAATTTAATAAACTAAGGAATATTTTGCATTTGTGTTTTTGATTCCTATTATGTTTTGAACCAGAATCTGAAGACTTAGGGTCTATTCACACGTCCGTTTTTTCTTTCCTGATCTGTTCCGTTTTTTCAGGAACAGATCTGGACCAGATCTGGACCCATTCATTTTCAATGGGTCCTGGAAAAAAACGGACAGCTCAATGTCAGATTTTTTCCAGGACCCATTGAAAATGAATGGGTCCAGATCTGGTCCAGATCTGTTCCTGAAAAAACGGAACAGATCAGGAAAGAAAAAACGGACGTGTGAATGGACCCTTATTCAGTCCAGATTGATGAAAATGCTCCACATATATTGTGATTTCTCAAGTGTGAATTAAAGCCCTAGGCAGGATATTTAATAATATACCATATGATGCCATTTGCCATGACATTGTATATTACATCATCACTGTCTGCAGTAAACAAGGACCAATGTCCTGTAGCTTCAGCTGTGTGGGAACAATGCACAGGCAATAACATGTATATTGCCTTTCTATTTTAACATTATAGGCATAATTAATAGTGTTTTTATATCACAGACATATTTGATAGCTTTCAAGGAGAAATCCACGGCACATCAGAGGTCCTTATTAGAAAGTGCTTTTAATACATAACGTTTAGTTTACATCATTTTGTTCCATCCAGAGAAAGTATAAATGTAACAGGCCATAAACGAAACCCCAACGTTTCGGTCGAGTAGCGACCTTTATCAAGGGATCTGAAAAGAATATAGACAATCTCTTATAAGGTATCCTGGATTACAAAATGGTGGAGGTGGTGATAGTTTAGATATAACATAAATATGTAGATAAGGATAATAGATGCCGTTTCTATATAATTAGGGAAGGCTTAAGCATAAATGTAAACTGGATAAACAATCATATAGATATAACAATCATATATTATATGATTGTTTATCCAGTTTACATTTATGCTTAATCTCTCAGCAGATTTGTACCCATGAAACTGGCTGACCTGTTACATGTGCGCTTGGCAGCTGAAGATATCTGTGTTTGTCCCATGTTCATATTTGCCTGCATTGCTGAGAAAAAGTATGTTTTAATATATGCAAATTAGCTTCTAGGTGCAATGGGGGCGTTGCAGTTACACTTAGAGGCTAAGCTATCTATGTAACTTCTATGCCCTCTCCACTTTGAGTAATAAGGTCAGGTGTGATGACGTTTACACTGCCTGACCTTGTCAATCAAAGTGGAGAGGGTGCAGCAGTTGCAGAGAGGGCAGCCTGTGGGCACTTGCTAAAAAAATCGGCCCCTTTAAGCAAATCAATATTTCCAGCCTGCTTTTCATTTTGTACACGTGGAGTATGACACATTCTATAGCATATTATTGGACTTTATCTTATAAAAGTAATATGATTTTAGCTTTTTTTTATTTTATTATATATTTGCTGAGCTTAATACAATTTTAACTTGATACATTTAGTCTTGACACTATTGTTTGAATGTTCTTTGCCAGCAGTCTATTAGTTAAGGAAGGCAATGCTTAACATCTGGTGAACAGTTTCTCATTTCTGTATTGGGCAACTCTGAATTTAAGACGAAGTTGCCAGTTGTTTACCTTTGTGCCAGTCTTACTTCCCTCCCACACATATAGACCCCGGCAACTCAATTGCAAATGTGTTTCCTATAAAATAGAAGTAACCAACTTTGTCAAACCATAATCTGCTTCTCGATTGCTGCCATTTAATATTATTTCCAAGTTTTCTACGGAAAAAGGCAAATCTAAACAATGGTCTGTTGGAAGGCAGGGCACTATCCACGACTTATACACAAGATACAGAATCTTGTATTATTTCGACATATCTGCTGAACCTCATTATTTTTGTGTATGATTTTTATTGGTTGACTAAAAAGTGGATACTAGTGTGTGTGACATCATATTTCATGTTTTTTTTCCGTTTTAATTTTGATTTCTGTTTTAATATATACAGCATGACATAAGTACAACTGTGCATATTACAGACGGTTTCAGACCCAGCAGGATCTTCCAGAGGGCCCTACTATTGACACAATAATGGGCCCCTTATAATACAGGGCACCTAAGGTCTAATAAAAGATCATTTGGAACTGTCATGGAGTCACCTGGTGGAGCTCCCATGGCAGGTCCCACCCTTTCATGGTTGCACTGCCTGCAACGTTCTATTGCCATAACAGCAAGCCCCAGTTAGGCCCTAAGAAGGGACTGTCGTCCAGTTGTGGACCGTCGCTTAAGACGAATCATGCAAGTAGGTAGGGGCAGTGGTGTTGGTGGAGTTCAGAGCTTTACTGTCCCCTACCATTCCACTGACCTTGGAACCAATAACCACCAAATTAGGCAATGTTGATGTAATTGAGGGTGATTGGAGCAGAGAGTTGCCATAAAGAGTGACCCTTGCTCTGAGGAACCCAGCCTGATTTCAATGGGTGCTGTGTAATGAGTACTTGTTGGCCACTTCCCATAGTTAAAGGGGTTTTCCAGGCTACTGATATTGATGACCTATCCTCAAGATTGGTCATAAATATCCAATCAGTAGGGGCCTCAAAAAACTGTCAGGTAAAAAAAAACTGTCAGTATCTCGTGTGGCCACCATTTGCCTCACGCAGTGCAACACATCTCCGTTGCATAGAGTTGATCAGGTTATTGATTGTGGCCTGTGGAATGTTGGTCCACTCCTCTTCAATATGTGTGAAGTTGCAGAATATTGCAAGGAACTGGAACACGCTGACGTATACGCCGATCCAGAGCATCCCAAAAATGCTCAATGGGTGACATGTCCGGTGAGTATGCTGGCCATTAAAGAACTGGGATGTTTTCAGCTTCCTGGAATTGTGTACAGATCCTTGCAATATGGGGCCGTGCATTATCATGCTGCAACATGAGGTGATGGTCGTGGATGAATGGCACAACAATGGGCCTCAGGATCTCGTCACGGTATCTCTGTGCATTCAAAATGCCATCAATAAAATGCACCTGTGTTCGTTGTCCATAACATACGCCTGCCCATACCATAACCCCACCGCCACCTTGGGCCACTCGATCCACAACGTTGACGTCAGCAAACCGCTCACCCACACAACGCCACACACGCTGTCTGCCATCTGCCTTGAACAGTGAAAACCGGGATTCATCCGTGAACAGAACGCCTCTCCATCGTGCCAGACACCATCGAATGTGAGCATTTGCCCACTTACGACGACGAACTGCAGTCAGGTCCAGACCCCGATGAGGACGACGAGCATGCAGATGAGCTTCCCTGAGATGACAGTTTGTGCAGAAATTGTCTAGTTATGCAAACCGATTGTTGCTGCAGCTGTGTGGGTGGCTGGTCTCAGACTATCATGGAGATGAACATGCTGGATGTGGAGGCCCTGGTGTGGTTACATATGGTCTGCGGTTGTGAGGCCGGTTGGATGTACTGCCAAATTCTCTGAAACGCCTTTGGAGACGGCTTATGGTAGAGAAATGAACATTCATTGCACGGTCAACAGTTCTGGTAGACATTCCTGCAGTCAACATGCCAATTGCACGCTCCCTCAAACGTTGCGACATCTGTGGCATTGTGCTGTGTGATCAAACTGCACATTTCAGAGTGGCCTTTTACTGTGGGCAGTCTAAGGCACACCTGTGCAATATTCATGCTGTGTAATCAGCACCTTGATATGCCACACCTGTGAGGTGCGATGGATTATCTCGACAAAGGAGAAGTGCTCACTAACACAGATTTAGACAGATTTGTGAACAATATTTGAGAGTAATGGGTCTTTTGTGTATGTAGAAAATGTCTCAGATTTTTGAGTTCAGCTCATGCAAAATGGGAGCAAAACCAAAAGTGTTACGTTTATATTTTTGCTCAGTGTATATTCGACACAGATGCAGAATGTGACCATAATCTGTATAGTTTCCCCATGTGATTACAGGTTTTCTATGGGCTTTCTGCTTTCTGTACACATACCAATGACCTATTATTAGGAAACTACAACTCCCAGCATGCTCCATTCACTTCTATTTCTTTATTTTATTTTACTCACTTATATAGCGCTGACATATTGTGCGGCATTTTACAGACATTATTATTTATGGGAGTTCCAAGAATGGCCTAGTAAGTTTGCATGCTGGGAGTTGTAGTTTCGAAACAGCTGGAGTGTGGGAGGTTGCTGACCTCTTTACTAAGGTTGTGTTCACATCTTTGTTGGAGCCTTCATTGCAGATTATTTTAAAAATCCCCAACAAAATAGCACAGCGTGCTTTAAATGTTGGGTCCCATGACAGAAACCCAGTAGACCCTTTTGTAGACAAAGGGGTCCATTGGGTGGCCTTTGTAGCTTCATACTAGGGATCAGATGCTTCTTTATATTTGTGGTTCTTCTTGCATATCAAAGCAGAACAATTTGAAATAGAGCTTGTTGTGAATAAAGCTTAAAGCCTATGGACACCTATGGGGGTCAACTTTTTTAAAAAAATTTTATTATTATTGCATTGTACTAGTTTTCAGTGAAAAATAATTTTTTCTATTGATCTTTATTAAAAAAAATGTCAGCCCCTTTTTCTGTACCGGGAAAAGATTCTCTATTAGCAGGCTCTATGGTTACACTGTGTTCTGTCAGGGAGCCCAGCTGACGGTTCATGTGAAGCTTATCTCTGATCTCCTGTGAAGTCATAAACACTCATTATAGCTAATTTCTTATGTTACTGATAAGGCTAGATTCACACGACCGCATGTGTTTTGTGGTCCGCCAAAAAAAACGGATTATGTCCATATAGCATTAGTTTTTTTGCGGATCCATTGTAACAATGCCTATCCTTGTCCGCAAAACGGACAAGAATAGGACGTGTTCTATTTTTTTGGGGGGGCTAGGGAACAGACATACGGATGCGGATAGCACACGGTGTGCTATTCACATTTTTTGTGGACCCATTGAAATGTATAGGTCCTCATCCAATTCGCAAAAAACAAACAAAAAAAAAACGAATGGACACGGATACGAAATGCGTACGTGTAAATGTAGCGTTTATGAGCTGTTAGTAATTTAGAGATCAGATGATGACACAAAGTGAAAGTAAGATGTTCTCCACTAGGCTAAAACTAAACCTTTTATGACAAAAATTGCTGAAAATTTGTAATAAAAACCAATTGAAAAAAAAATCTAAATCAGTAAAATGCAATGATGAAAAATTGCCATGAGTGTGTTTATAGGCTTTAATATGTGAATTAGCTTCCTATAAAATTGACTTCAGTGTGTATCTATTGTATGTGTCTGCGATAGGGAGGGTCTATTCTGAGCCCCACTGGGGACTACGACTGATGTAAGTATCATACTCAACAAAAGATGTTGGTGCAATATAAACCACAGAAAATACATACAGAAAGGGTAGACTTCTACCTGTTGGCTAAAATAGTTGCATGCAAAAATTGCACTTAAGTCCTGATGTTTACTCTTGGATTGCATTACGCGATATTTGATTAAGTTTACAGTTTTTTCACACTTTGTACATTGAAAACTTGCTTTAAGATACAATATTTGACTAATATCACATTACAATTATTATAATATAAAATACTTAATAATGAAAACTAAAATATTTGCTAAAATATTTAATAAACCACTAATGTATATACAAAAATAAATAAATATATATATATTGTTTTTTGTGTAACAAATACCGTATGTCAGCACCTTTTTGTTCTAAATTTTATTTTATAGTTTTTTTGTTGAACAATTTATGTTTTTATCGTGGTAGAAAGTCTTTTCAGTTTAATGACATGAGTTTCAGTAAGTGATGGGGATTCCAAGTGCCCCTTTGTGCTCACCTTACCACTAAATGTGCTAATTGTGAAATAATAATGTCATTTCCCTCTAAGAAATTATCTAATGATTTGGGCTGTAAACGACAAAATTGCTGTAGATTAGGTCATCCTTAGAAAGAGCCCCGCAGACCACCCACATCTCTGTTTGTATATAGCTCTATGGTGCTGAAAAAACACGGGTTTGACAAAATGTTCACTTACATTGGAATCAGGAAAAGTAATTTAGTGACATAGGAAATTAAAACCAGGTACACCAATAAAATGATGTCAGAACCAGTTCTCTCTTCTCTCAAAAAAGCACAGAGAGAATAAAGGCAACTTCTGAATGGATAAAGCAGTTGAACACCTACATTGGTTTCCTCCACTTTCTGGATCAGCAGTATAGTTGACCATTTAAATGAAAAATATGAATGCATACATTTGCATATGTTAAAAATGAGATAATAAGCAAGATAATATGGAAATAATAAGGAAACCACATCTGATTCCTCTAGGCACTAAGCGAATATATATGTGCCACATGACAAGGTACTCTCACATACAAGGTACTCTCACATACAAGCAACTCAAAATGGTGGCTCAGATTAAATTTGGGTTGATTGCCATACTTTACATTTCCATGCGCTTAGTGTATGACCACTTAGGGAAATGGTATATAATGTTGATACCATCAATTTGGAGTGCATATGACTTTTATTTTTCAATTTTTTTGGGAGGTGAAGTGACAAAAAAGCAATGAATAGTCTGTTTTGATTTTTTCCCCCCAATATGGCATTTGTCATACGTTTATATTTTAATAGTTTTGGTGTTTTGGGGTGCAAATATTTTTTTTTTATTGTTTATTTTATTTTCAATATGGGGGAAAAAAATTAATATATTTTTTTTGGTTTTTAAAAACATTTTGTTTTACTTTTCTTTTACTTTGAGCTAAAAATATATTTTTTAATTGGTCTTTATTAAAAATATGAAGTCATTTTTTTCTGTACATAGTTGAGATGCTCTAGTAGCAGCCTGTGGATTTTCTGTTTTTTCGGTCATTTGGGGAGCAAACCTCCCGGAAACTCCTTATCGCTGCTCTATAACCTCCTAAACACTCATTAAAGCTTAATCTTTATCTTACTGATAAGAATGTGGCTTAAATACCGTATTTTTCGCTTTATAAGACAAACTTTTTCCCCCCCAAAAGTGGGGGGAAAATGGCAGTGCGTCTTATAAAGCGACTTGCCATGTTTACTTTGGTCACGCTGATACATCGCAAGCCGCGATGTATCAGAGGGGTGGGAGGAGGGGACGGAGGCTGGCAACACTCGCGGCGGGGCCCGATGCAGTCACTGTACTGTAATACATCGGACCCCGCTCACGGTAATTATCACATGTAAAGTCTATAATCTTCAAGCAGTGTCTCTGCTTTAAACTAGGGCAATCCTCTGTAGTGCAACTCACTATGAAAGCGGCAGGCAGAGCGGCAGCGTAACCTCGCGATTCTCACTCGGAGGAAGTGGGAGGAGCATTAATGAGTGAGAATCGCGAGGTTACGCTGCCGCTCTGCCTGCCGCTTTCATAGTGAGTTGCACTACAGAGGATTGCCCTAGTTTAAAGCAGAGACACTGCTTGAAGATTATAGACTTTACATATGAAAACTGCTTCATTACACTCTGCTTTCTTCTATACCAGTACTCACTATGAAAGCAGCGGTCCTGCCGGCGCGTGACGTCACTCACTCGATCATGCTCCTCCCACTTCATTAATGAAGCTGGCAGGAGTGTGACTGACTGAGTGAGTGACGTCACGTGCTGGCCGGACTGCTGCTTTTATAGTGAGTACTGTTATAGAAGAAAGCAGAGCCATTAAAAGATTTTACATATAAAGTCTACTGTGTGCCCGGTGGTGTAATGGGGGTCACTATTCACACAGGGACAATATACTGTGACACATGATACTGTGACCAGCATAAGATCATCTTATGCTGGTCACAGTATCATATGTGTCACAGTATATTGTCCCTGTGTGAATAGTGACCCCCATTACATAAGATGCTATATATGATGCTACATCCCCCGTAGTAGTGCGTCACCCACAGGTCCCCCCATAACAGTGCGTCACCCACAGGTCCCCCCATAACAGTGCGTCACCCACAGGTCCCCCCATAACAGTGCGTCACCCACAGGTCCCCCCATAACAGTGCGTCACCCACAGGTCCCCCCATAACAGTGCGTCACCCACAGGTCCCCCCATAACAGTGCGTCATCCACAGACCACCATTAGTTCAAAACCCCTTCAAAAGCACACCATTAGTTCAAAACCCCTCCAAAAGCACACCTTTTGGTTCAAAATTTTTTTTTCTTATTTTCCTCCTCAAAAATCTAGGTGCGTCTTATCATCAGGTGCGTCTTATAAAGCGAAAAATACGGTAAGTGTTTATGACCTCTTAGTAGTTTAGAGATAAGGGTAATTAGATGACCAGCACAAAGTGAAAATACCAGTCACACAGTTTGAAAAACAGTTACTCCTTTGTGACAGAACGGCTCAATATTTTTAATAAAGTCCAATTGAAAAAAAAGGTTTGACTTCTTAATCTGGATGGATAATTTGAATAGTAAGGTAATTGGGTTGCTCAACCGAGGGTAGAATGGTAAAGGTGCAACTGCTAGTGGCACACCCAGTCCAATAGGTAAATAAAAATTATTTGAATTATTAGCAGGCACACTTGCAATTAGGGTAGCGTATTATTTATTAAACTGATTACATAAAATAAAATAAAATAAACCCACACATATAAAATATAAAAATATATAGCAAGTTAATATTATATCGCGTACATAAAAGATCTAGAGCAGCATGAGTATTCAAATTAGCAGCATAAATAAGTAGAACTAGTTGCACTCCCCCTGTTCAATATCAGTATGAGAATTCAGATTAGCAGCATGAATCAATGAGTATCATTAGTTGCAATCCTCCAGATCCAGATGAACCAATGGTATAAACATCTGGGTATCACTCAATACTCAAATAAGGTATTGTGTCAATGGGACCACTATAAACGTAACACTGTATACAGCGGTATCAATAAATGCCCAGAATGTCTATCTTCAATTATTGTTCCTCAAATGAAATGTCAATAGTCCCGCTCTATTCAGGCTCACTATATTCGATATGACTGCCGCAGAATATAATATCGCCATCAGCATTTAGGTAAATGGTATGTAGGACTTACGTATCTTTCCTTATAAATAGTCAATACCTCTTCATGAATAGTCAATACCTTCCTCAAATAACAAAATGTAAATTTTTTGGACCTATTATTTATGACAAATCATTGAATGCATCCAGTTCCACATTTTTTTCAGCACCTTAGAGTCTGCCCAGTATTCCAGGTGAATTGAATTGAATTGGTTGGGATTGGAAGAAATACCCTATATAAACCAGTATGGAACATACAGTCCCCACTCACTGATGAAGGGACTACGGGTCCCGAAACGCATATGAGAAGGTTGGGGGACTACAGTATCAGCTTGCAAGCAGGATATAACAACAATTGGACTTTTTACTAAAATACCGAAGAAACTAAAAAGCTCACAACTATATCCGCAGAAGCACCGGTTCCAATTTATCACAGTGTCTCCGGACCGCTCCACTTCACACCGCTACATCGCGGGTCACGTGAGATGAGGTAATCGCTGACGTCAACTCTTACAAACAGAGGAGACGCGCACCTGCATACTCCACGTGGGACGCCAGAGACTCGAACACAGACGCATCCAGCACAGACGACATATACGGGACTGCGAGGGGGGCAAATGAACATATTTAAAGGTAAGAGCCATCGAGTACCAAAGAACACGTGGGAAGCCGCATCTAGGTACATCGGCCAGCAACCTCCCTCCCTCTGCATGTAAGTCCTACATACTATTTACCTAAATGCTGATGGCGATATTATAATCTGCGGCAGTTATATCGAATATAGTGAGCCTGAATAGAGCAGGACTATTGACATTTCATTTGAGGAACAATAATTGAAGATAGACATTCTGGGCATTTATTGATACCGCTAATGTATACCATGTTACGTTTAGAGTGGTCCCATTGACACAATACCTTATTTGAGGATTGACTGACACCCTGATGTTTATTCCATTGGTTCATCTGGATCTGGAGGATTGCAACTAATGATACTCATTGATTCATGCTGCTAATCTGAATTCTCATACTGATATTGAACTGGAGGAGTGCAACTAGTTCTACTTATTTATGCTGCTAATTTGAATTCTCATGCTGCTCTAGATCTTTTATGTACGCGATATAATATTAACTTGCTATATATTTATATATTTTATATGTGTGGGTTTATTTTATTTTATTTTATGTAATCAGTTTGATCAATAATACCTTACTCCAATTGCAAGTGTGCCTGCTAATAATTCAAATAATAATTTGAATAGTAAACCTGATTTGGTCCCTGTACAGTCTGACATTATCCAATCATTGATGCCAGAGTCAAGCTAGTAACACCCATCTGGACCTTCATTATAAACTGCTAGAAATTCATTCATATCGTCTAGCAGGAATTAAAAAGGAACGGCACAACACAGAGTCATAAGAATAGATGCTCCAGAATTGTTATTACATAGGGAATGCAAGTACCAGTAGTTGCTAAAACAGACATGTCAGAAGAGGTGATGGATCCTCTTTAAAACATTAAGGCTGAGTTCACACTTAAGTTATTTGGTCAGTTATTTCCATCAGTTATTGTGAGCCAAAACCAGATGCGGGTCAACAACACAGAACAGGTGCAGATCTTTCCATTATACTTGATCTCTGTGGAGGCTTCACTACTAGTTTTGGCTCACAGCCTAACGCTGATTTATGTGTGTAAAATGTATATTTTGAATGAAATGAGTATAATGAAATTATCTGTTGCAAAGAGGCCAGCAGACAGATAGTGGACCCACTGGTTTAATAAATTTGGCTGTAGCATCCACCTAGAAGACCACTACAGCTGTCACTCAGAGCATAGGGGAGGGACTGTGAAGCGGATCAATGCAGAGAGCACTTCACAGCGAAGCTCCACCTTCAGTGCACCTAAGGAGCAGAATGTGGCAGTACAAAAGTTCATATACATACTACTCCTGATAATAAAAGCTTCACAAAAGGCATGTTTTTACTGCTTATCCTTAGTTCTGTCAGCAATTTAGCATGGTCAAAACTGCTGACAGATTCCCTTTAAGTATCCAGTGGTGCTCAATGGTAGGTCAGAGCACATATGCAGTGTTACACTGACCCCAGATAAGTACCCTATTACATGATCCATGAAGCGTTTTTGGTTTCAATTCAGGAAGTTTTCAGTTTTCATAATTGCAAATATTTTCCTACAAATGTTAGATTGTTGGGGCCCCACCTCTGGAATCACTAACATTAGAGTCCTAATTGTCCTCTTCTTCTACACTGCCAACATTAATCACCTGGGTGGACCTCCACAGCCCCTGGGATATAGGTTACTCATGCTTGACTAGGATGTTAGTGAACATTACTAATTATAGATGAGCGAATTTCTGCTTATGAAATTCGTTTGCGATTCGTTTACTGGTAAAAGCAGAATTGCGCTATGGATTCCGTTACTACGGACCATAACGCAATTCTATGACGGAATGCCTTTAGACTTTTTTGTGGTGTTTTAATTTCCTTTTTATTTATTTATTCGATTTTTTTGGCATTAGCAATACTGACGGATTACTGACCAAATGCTGACCGAGTGAAGGCGGATGCCCCACAGACAGGATCAGTTTTTTGATGGTTATTGTTCTGATGGATCAGAGGAAGGGCAAAATAGTCAGTGACGTCAACACAAACTTACTGCTGACACCCTCTCCACTCTGTCAGGGGGGCTCTACATGTATAAGCGTTTAATAGAACAGGGTCTGTTGACATCTATGTGGAATCAGCTGACGACGGTGTAAAAGGAGTGCGCTTCTTCTCGGCGTTAAAAATTTACCTGTAAGGCTGAGTTCATACTTGAGTTATTTGGTCAGTTTTGGCCCTGTGACTCCTGTAGGAAAGCGCAAGGGGCCATCATTGACGGAAGATATGTGTCACCGAGGTTGCTGGCCTCGGTAAGGTAAGAGCCGGTAATTAAGTGTCAGCGGCAGCTAGTGCTGACTGACACTATTGATTATTTAGTGTGGTTGTAAAGCCGGCTTATACTGGGAGCAGCCAAAGTGCAGGGTGGGTGGCTGTTCATGACGTTCCAGGCCGGGTTTTGTTTGGGACAAAAACCCAGCCAGCAGTCTCAGCGGGGCGGATTATCCTCCATCTGATACTGGAGCTTTGTCAGTCTGGGTGTTGGAGCCTGAGAGTTTGGGCCAGGACTAAGGCCTGCTATATTGTTTGGGGAAAAAGCACATGGATTTCTGCTTCACCCAAGGACTTATGTGCTGCAGCCTGGTGTGAACAAACACCAGACTCAAGGTGACAGTTTTTTCCTTGAAACTGCCTTTTTGTTGTCACTTTACTTATGTGTGAATAAAACACTGCACTGTTTAAGTAAAGACGTTGTCATTGCCTCTGTACTGTGTCCGCAAGCCTGTCTACCAGATCAAATCCCCACACTGCCCAAATAATTAAAGTATGCAGTGACTCTAAGGCCCCTTTCACACGGGCGAGAATTCCGCGTGGGTGCAATGCGTGAGGTGAACGCATTGCACCTGCACTGAACCCGGACCCATTCACTTCAATGGGGCTGTGCACATGAGCGGTGATTTTCACGCATAATTTGTGCGTCGCGTGAAAATCAGAGCAGGTTCTATATTCTGCGTTTTTCACGCAACGCAGGCCCCATAGAAATGAATGTGTGTGAGTGAAAATCGCAAGCAAGTGCGGATGCGGTGCGATTTTCACGCATGGTTGCTAGGAGATGATAGGAATGAAGGGAAAATAATAAAATAAATAGAACACCTAACCCAAACCTGAACTTCAGTGAAGAAGTCCGGGTTCGGGTCTGGGTACAACATTCCGTTTTTTATCACGCGCGTGCAAAGTGCATTGCATCCGCGCAATAAAAACTGAACATCGGAACGCAATCTCAGTCAAAACTGACTGAAATTGCGTACCTACTCGCATGATTTTCCCTGATCGCAGACGCAACGCATCTGGACCTAATCCGGACACGCTCGTCTGCAAGGGGCCTAAGAGCGACGCCTGTCATCTGCATGTCATACTGACTCACAGTATTATTTTACTACCACAGTAGACTCCCTATGCGTGTTACTGCAAAGCAAAGTGTTCTACATCACTATAAAGGCTCTCTGCAGCCAGAAAATAGCAGTTTTAATGCAATTCGCCGCGAAAAAATTTGGATCAAACCAATTTTTTTTTTTTAAATTCGGCAATCTGGCCATATAGAATTTGAAAAATTCGCTCATCTCTAATCCTAACATGAGAAATACTGATAACACAATACCAACATGACTCCATGACCATCACATTACTTATCTTGTACTAGATGTTCAACTGGATGGGAATCTAACACAAAATACTTTCTCACATAAGCCTTACATGTTATTGGAGATTATTTTTGAATAGATTTTTCATTTTATCTAGAAATTCAGGCAGTGCAAAAATAATTTCATTTTCATTTTTTACACAGCAGTGTTAAATCCTCTAGTTTTCTATTCTCTTAGGACACAACTCAAATGAACAAGTGGATAGAAAAACTGCATTAGAATATTATTGTAACACAATAGTAAAAGTGAATGAATAGTAATGGGACGGCTCACTCTCTATATACATGGATAGGTGCCAATATCCAAAATGAATCACCCCTTCAAAAACAGTAATAGTATTGGACCGGTCCAGTACTATTTAATTTTACAATAGTAAAAGTATCTAAGAGAATATTACTGCTGATCAGTTTGGATTCACTGGCTGTCCAGCGCTTACACATACACATAAAATTATCGTAACCTTTCAGTAAAAATCGCCATATACAGTACTGGTAAATTGTGGCATGTATATTTTATAGCAGAATGACTGTATAACATCAGGCCCCGGTAACCAATGTGGTTGCACTTCTTTTAAAGCCTCATGCACACGACCATATCCATTTTGCATTCCGCAATATACAGATACCAGCCATGTGTATACTGCAATTTTCACATCAGTAGAAATGGCTAGTCTTGTTTGCAAAACAGAGAAGAATAGGACATGTTCTATAGTGTGCAGAATGGCCACACGGATGCGGACAGCACATGGATGACATCCTTGTGCTGTCTGCATTTTCTGCAGACCCACAGAAATGAATGGGTCCATGTGCAATCTGCATAAAATGAAGACCAAAACTATCGTAGGGGGATGAGGCCTTATATAATCAGATCAAAAATAGAAAATTCAAATATTTCTGTAAAGAAATAAAATATAATCCCCAAATATTTGCTATCATTGTAACTTCTGATTTGCTAACATATGGTCACTTTTACAATCATTTTCCTCTTTAACTTATCACCCATAGAATTTAAAGTATTTTGAGGAGCATATATGTGGACATTTACAGCGACTAAGTGTCATGCCCTGCTCGGACGGTGTGCGGAGGTCTGTCAGATTGGCAGCACGTGTCTAACCATTTGTTTGGTTTTGTTTTGGGAATCATGCTGGATCCGCCTTCCTTCAGGTGCTCTGGGTGGGGTCATTGGCTTAAATTGCCTTCACTCCCAGAGGGCCGCGCGGGTTATAGAATTCAGTCTGGCCTTGGATTCAAGGAAGGAAGGATTGTCTGTTCCAGCTCAGATAAGTTTGGTTTCTGTTTTTGTTATTTGTAGTCTAGGCTGTTTGTGTGTCTTCTGCCCCTTCTCCCCTTTCACCATCTCAGGGATTCTAGGGTGTTTGCAGTCCAGGCACGAGGACACATTATTCCTACCATCAAGGTCTGTATGTGGGCTTAGCAGCGTAGGGACAGAAGTCAGGAATATGCTAGGAGGTGAGCATTCCCCAGCATCTCGCCTAGACACTTGTTTATTTGGTTGTCTGTATATCTGAGATACTGTCCGCCGTGACACTAAGGTATTAAATTACTAAATGACACAATAAAATCTATATTCACATCTTTGAAGGGGAATTTTTCCACTCAGGGCCCATTAGACTGCTGTGTACACTGACAAATCTGTGCAGGCAGCTCCAAGACCCAGAGCTCCATACATTGAGATCTGTGTTAGAAGCCTGATCTGGGAACTGTATATTTGGATGCAACTATGTTTTATTAACTACTTGCATTCCCCATGTAGTGGGGCATCTACTCTTATGATCCTATGTGCTATTCCTGTATTATTCCTGCTGGAAGTTTCCAAATAAATTGCCAGCAGTCTGCAGTAAAGGTACTGCTGGGTGTTACCAGAAGTGGGTGTGTCTAACTCAGTCTAATTAGTGCTGCTGGTGTCAGACTGTGCAGTGACACCCCCACATCTATACCATTACTACAAGCTGCTGACAATCTATTCATAACTTCTAGTAGAAATAATAAAGGAATGGGACAACATAGAGACATAAGACTAGATGCTCCAGAATTGTTATTACATGAGAAATGCAAGTACTTACTACAACAGGCATGTCAGAAGCGGTGACAGGTCCGCTTTAAGCAAGTGTTACTAGAAAGGATGAAGAACATAATGGGGGACATTTATTAAATCTGGTAACCAGGTTTTTGGCGTGGAAATGTCACAAGTACTGTCCCATATGGGGAGCTGAACTAAACTTTGTGACATTATGATTGCTGCACCACTTTTAGAAGTGGAGTGAAAACTTGGTCCGGATTTCAGAGTAGATCACATTTATGAAGTGTAACTTTATAAAAAGTCTCAACTCCATGCCAGGCGTCCCCCAGGTGTCCTTTCACTGAAAAAATATGCTCAGCTACCTCGAGTTTGCACCAAATGTATTCATACCGTGCACCATATTTACTGATTTGGCGCTGGTACACATAGCAACTCCAAGCTAATTACTAACTACAAATTCACCTACAATGATAAATTCCCCCTAATGAACTTGATCTTATATGTAAAGCAGACCTCCCAAGTGTCCCTCTTTTGGATAGAGAGTCCCTATTTTTGACCCAAGTCCCTCTTTGCTCCTTAAATGTCGGTCTTTGATCTGAGGTATAGATTTGCATCATTACATTTTTAATATTGATCCAGAAAGTGCTTGTCTGGTTCCTATCAGGATATTAGAGCCCACTTTGTATATTATGTAATTATTAAAGCTAACTGGATTTTAGAAAATGTCTATATTAAGATATCTTTTACACTATTGAAGTGTATAGATATGCAGGTAAAATGGATCTTTCACACGGTGAACCATAAGTGCCCCTCTTTGACCATCCAAAAGGTTGGGAGGTATGTGTAAAGTGAACTTTTCCTTAAGGGGGATTTTAGTAAATAACAATTACTACCGTATTAGTAATACATTTATTAACTGTAATCCATAACTTTAATTTTAAATTAGCGCTCATCTCTTTACTAGGGTATCTTACTCTCAGCTCCGGTAACAGGCAGTGTGGGCGGCGCTCACTCACTGACGTCACGCGCCTGCGCCTCCTAGTGGGGGGAGCAGGCACGTGACGTCAGTGAATGAGCGCCGCCCGCACTGCCTGTTACCGGAGCTGAGAGTAAGGTACCCTAGTAAGGAGATGAGCGCTGATTTAAAGTTAAAGTTACGGATTACAGTTAATAAATGTATACTTCTCTGAGCGGCAGGGCCCTGTATATTCTAACTCCCAGGCAAGCGTCCCCGTCACCATGGTAACGCCTGGGGGTTAGAATATACCATCGGATTCGAGTTTTCACGATCTCACTGAGATCGAGAAAACTCAGATCCGATGGTATATTCTAACCCCCAGGCAAGCGTTCCCGTCACCATGGGAACGCCTGGGGGTTAGAATATACCATTGGATCTGAGTATACCCGGCGTATAAGACGACCCCCGACTTTTGAAAATAATTTCTAGTGTTAAATTAAGATTGTTCTTTTTGGGTCTGGGGGCCGGAGACAGTTTGCCAGACGACCCCCAAACACTGAATTCAAGCCTCGGTACACTGTGAAGACAGTGAAGCATGGTGGCGCAAGCATCATGATATGGAAATGTTTCTCATACTATGGTGTTGGGCCTATTTATCGCATACCCGGGATCATGGATCAGTTTGAATACATTAGAATACTTGAAGAGGTCATGCTGCCTTATGCTGAAGAGGAAATGCCCTTGAAATGGGTGTTCCAACAAGACAGCGACCCCAAACACACCAATAAACGTGCAACATCTTGGTTCCAGACCAACAAGATTGGCGTTATGGAGTGGCCAGCCCAATCCCCGGATCTTAATCCAATAGGAAACCTGTGGGGTGACATAAAAAATGCAGTTTCTGAGGCAAAACCAAGAAATAGAGAAGAGCTGTGGAATGTAATCCAATCATCCTGGGCTGGAATACCTGTTCACAGGTGCCAGAACTTGGTTGACTCCATGCAACACAGATGTACAGCAGTTCTCAGATACAGTGGTTACACAACTAAATATTAGTTTAAATGATTTAAAGGAAAGCAAAATCTTCAAACATTTTTCAGTTTATATAGTGAATGTTTGAGTTTGCAAAGAAGAATACAAACACTGCTATTTTTTTTGAACAGTCTAATATTCACTTTTTTTCCAATATTTTTTTTAGAGGAAAAACAGAAATTTTATATATTTTTCTACATGTTTTGATTTGGAATAGAATGTGTAGTGTTCCCAATGCATTTGTGTGTATGGAAATAAAAGCTATTAGAAGGATTTTGAGCTTTATTCACTTTTTTAAACACACTGCTATTATTTTGAACACAACTATATAATACAAAATGTTCCTGTTAGGGGGGCTGTATAGTGGACAGGACATAAATATAACCCATAATCCCCAACATAAGATGTGGACTTATTATACAAAAGGTTCCTGTTAGGGGTTATATACTGGCCAGTATACAGCCCCCTAACTGGAACCTTTTCTTTTATAACTCTGCGCCTCATGTTAGGGATGTTGGGGATTCTGCATTATATTTATGTCCTGTCTTTGTGTATAGTCATGAATCAGTAAAATAACTTTTCTGCTACTACAATTGTGGATGATATTTATTGTGGGTGACCGTCACCCCATACCCATTATTAATTATCTTCGGGACTATCGTATGTATCAATGGTCTAAATAGTTTGACATTCCCAGTGACTTCTTTTTCTTGTTTGGTGTTCTATGTTATCAATCTCAGTGAACTTCCGGTATTCTGAATGCCGGATCCGTCCACTAATACATTCCTATGGGAAAAAATGCCGGATCCGGCATTCAGGCAAGTCTTCAGTTTTTTTCGCGGGAGATAAAACCGTAGAATGCTACGGTTTTCTCTTTTGCCTGATCAGTCAAAATGACTGAACTGAAGACATCCTGATGCATCCTGAACGGAATGCTCTCCATTCAGAATGCATTAGGATAAAACTGATCAGTTCTTTTCCGGTATAGAGCCCCTGTGACGGAACTCTATGCCGGAAATGAAAAACGCAAGTGTGAAAGTACCCTTACAAGGTGCCCAATATCTCCACCTGCTTCTCCAGAGGTGCCTTCCTTCTACCACTCCCTCTTTTTACACCACATGATCCGAGCCGCACCTTCTGTGATGAGAAGTAAAACGGAGGCCACGTCACCTATGTGTCTGCTCCTCTCCGTGGCTGCTTATCTTACAATGTTCAGTCTAATTCCCTTATAAAAACCTCCATATACTTACATGTGATGCATATACAGTTATGTCACCGTATTGTAACCTTTTGCTTAATAAATAATCATATAATTTTAATATGGAGCAACTGTTTCACTGATGTTTTATCCGCAACAGGGCTAACACCAGTCAAATAGAAATTGAGAAAAATATGGATTTTCTTTTATGTCAGATGCACCCTGTTATATAATGTCATAGTACATGCCTTTTTATAATCAGTTATTCAACCCTTTTGTGTAAGTAACTGGCACATTGCTCTCCTAGCATAGAACTATAGAAAATTAAAGCAGCATTTGTATGAATAAAAGTTCAATGTCATTAATGTCAGAGTTTAATGACATTATTTATCAAAAAAAAGTCCAATTAAATGAACATTAGTTCATTTTCTGTTTACAAGCAGTTGTGCACATGTAACGCCCCAGAGGTGCATTACCACTTCTGCACCCCACCACTATCTCCTATGGTTAATCTAATGTCATCACATGTATTTATTATCCAGGTCCTGTACAATGTACATTCATAATCTTGTTATGTAACTCTCTAAGTGTAAATGCCTGGTTCACCAGCAGGTGGCAGCAAATACAGCAGAGCTATCTCACAGAGAATGATGCTTTCCTTTCCATTCTAACACTCCTCTGTGGTGTGGTGGGCGTGTCCCGCTTGCTGCAGGGAGGGTGGAGTGTTAGCAGTGAGTGTGGAGAGGTCCCCTGCTAGGGGATAGCAGCAGGTGCACGTCCCTGTTGGACGAGCCCTGTCTAGGCCAGCTGGAGTACCTTCAGCTCAGCTGGACATGGAGGCTGAAGCCTCAGAAACCAGGAGTAAAGTGTTACTTGGACAAAGCTAGAGACAGACCAGATTACAAAGTGAAGTACAGCATAAAGAGGAAGCTGAGTTCTATAGCAAGCCTATCAGTACAGCAGAGTCCGAGAGCCACTAATATAGCAGAGAGGAGTTTGCCTGCAATAGTTAATGCAAAAGCCTGCTGGAACCAAGACTGGAGAACGTTTATGCAAAGTAAAGCTGTTATCAACTTCATCACATTTTTTGTTCCCTGTCCCACTGCATTTTTTGTATGTAACCTTGATGTTTCTTTATGATACAATAAAATATTTATAATATTTACAATTTTGGCTTTTTGAGCTCCAATTTCTCTTTTGTTCTGATTTGTGCTCGGGAGCTGCAGCCGAGTTATCTCTATAGGGGTGTCATTTTGGGTTTATTGGGTGAGCACAGGCTCCCCTTGATTCTTCTTTGCCCTTTCTTTGACGCCACTAGGGTCATCCCCCCTCCCTTCTCAACTTCATCACAAGGTCTGGACTCAATTTATTTCATCATCCCCTTCATCAACAAACCCCCTTTTCATTGCTGCGGAGCCAACACCTAGGGTCCAGCATATCCAGGTAGGAGCACCGTGACACATGCACCAACATTAAGGGACATTTAGGCCACCCTACACCAATCTGCCATTTCTACACCTGGGTACCATCCACAGTAACACTAAAAGGGGTCCTGTGCCCTTGTTGCTTCATTGCAACTGGCGTCACAACAACAAGTACTTTTATTCCACCTAAAGGGCCCTGGGTGGGGGCGGCCCGTTGCACACACTAAGCACATACATGTGTCTATAAATAGTTATTAATCTATCACTTTATCTCTCTTGAACAGTATTTGTTATAGAGGAATGTTGACAGTGTTTTAATGATGTATTGTTTGTAGTAGGGATGCAGCTAACGATTATTTGAATAATTGATTAGTTGTCTATAATTTCGATTAATTGGGAAAAAACACCAAAATTACAAAAAAAAGGGGTTTATATGATTTTACTTGAAAAATTATGTTTAAAGGCCATATTAAAACAAATTGTGGATGGCACTGTTATGGGGGATCTGTGGATGACATTGTTATGGGGGGGATCTGTGGATGCCACTGTTTTGGGGATCTGTGGATGCCACTGTTTTGGGGATCTGTGGATGGCACTGTTATGGGGGGATCTGTGGATGGCACTGTTATGGGGGGGATCTGTGGATGACACACTGTTATGGGGGATCTGTGGATGACACTGTTATAGGGATCTGTGGATGGCACTGTTATGGGGGGATCTGTGGATGGCACTGTTATGGGGGATCTGTGGATGGCACTGTTATGGGGGGGATTTGTCGATTACACTGTTATGGGGGGATCTGTGAATGACAGTGTTATGTGGATCTGTGGATGACACACTGTTATGGGGGATCTGTGGATGACACACTGTTATGGGGGATCTGTGGATGACACACTGTTATGGGGGATATGTGGATGACACTGTTATGGGGGGATCTGTGGATGGCACTGCTATGGGGGGATCTGTGGATGACACTGTTATGGGGGGATCTGTGGATGACACTATTATGTGGGATCTGTTGATGACACTGTTATGGGGGATCTGTGAATGACACTGTTATGGAGGATCTGTGGATGACACTGTTATGGAGGATCTGTGGATGACACACGGTTACGGGGGATCTGTGGATGACACACTGTTATGGGGGATCTGTGGATGACACACTATTATGGGGGATCTATGGATAACACTGTTATGGGGGGGTCTGTGGATGGCACTGTTATGGGGGAATCTGTGGATGACACTGCTATGGGGGGATCTATGGATGACACTATATAGCATCTTATGCTATATGTGTCACCCACAGATCTCCCCCATAACAGTGCCATCCACAGATCCCCCTCCCCATAACAGTGCCATCCACAGATCCCCCTCCCCATAACAGTGCCATCCACAGATCCCCCTCCCCATAACAGTGCCATCCACAGATCCCCCTCCCCATAACAGTGCCATCCACAGATCCCCCTCCCCATAACAGTCCCAGCCCTGCCGCTCACAGCAGTAGACTATTTCTTAACTGGCAGTAACTTTTACGTCAACTTTAAATCAGCGCATCTTTATTACCTTACAATGAAGCTCCAGTAACAAGCAGAGCGGGTGGTGGCGTAACGTCACTCACTCACTCCGTGACGCGCCTGCTCCGCCCACTTTATGAATGAAGCAGGCGGAGCAGACGCATCACGTGAGTAAGTGACGTTACACTGCCTCCCGCTCGGACTGTTACTGGAGCTTCATTGTCAGGTAATAAAGATGCGTTGATTTACGTTGAAGTAAAAGTGACTGCCGGTTAAGGACGTGCAGACATAGCGAACCTGTCCACCTGCTCCCACCCGCATAACAACGAATTGGCCGATTATTCGATAACGGGATTCGTTGACAACGAATCCCGTTATCGAATGTTATCGATAACTTTGATTAATCGTTGCAGCCTTAGTTTGTAGGCTGTAAGTTAATATTACTGGTTTCTTTGGTGTCATTCCAATGTTTTACCACTAGATGTCAGTGAAGAACACAGTCTAGCAGTTTTAGGAGGCTCTTGTTTACTTGCACCATTCCGAAAAAAAAAGATCTTTTTACTTACTCAAAGTTCCCCGGAATCTGCTTTTCATTATGTAATTAGTCAAGAAGTAGTTTGGTAAACCACAGACATTTTTTAGATTTGGTAAAACGGAACCTGTGAATTTAAGAGCGATGGTTATAGAAATGAGATGTATCTGTAGTCTAGACTGAACAGTGTGGCTGTTATTCCTATTATATTTGAGAAATGAATTCTCACATGTTCTATATCACAATTCCACAATAATATGCCTGATTAACACGATAACATCTTGAAGTAAATCTTGTTACAGGGTTTAGATGTGTAATCATAAGCTTTTTATATGATTTACATTGCTTTCCTGCTGAACTGACAGGGTTCCTAAAAATTATAAAATTTACACCCTTCACATACACAAAAAAAAGATAATGAATTGGTTAACCCTTGCCCCTGC
Organism: Bufo bufo; assembly: GCF_905171765.1. NCBI lineage: Eukaryota > Metazoa > Chordata > Amphibia > Anura > Bufonidae > Bufo > Bufo bufo. The sequence goes on along the minus strand of NC_053393.1, from coordinate 367,842,272 downwards.
AGTATTTATATATGCAGCTATAATGGCAAAGGTGAATTGGTTGCCACTCATAAATTGGTTTTATACTAGTAGAGAATGCAGATTTTTATCTTTCACTTCAGTATAATCTAAATGTGATGCCTTTATTTTATGTTAATTCTCCATATTTTATTTTATTTTTATCAATTTCAGTAGATAAACAGTGAAGAGTAATCTAAAAATGTTTCTTTTCTAAGAATGCAGTTGCTCTGTTTTCCCTGCAAGTAAGGCCTCTTTCACACGACCGTATGGCTTTTTCAATGTTTTGCGGTTCGTTTTTCACGGATCCGTTGCTCCGTTTTTTGTTTCCGTTGTGTTTACGTTTCTGTTCCGTTTTTTCATTCCGTTTTTCCATATGGCATATACAGTATACAGTAATTACATAGAAAAAATTGGTCTGGACATAAAATTTTCAATAGATTGTTCTGCAAAAACGAAACGGATACAGAAGACATACAGATGCATTTCCGTATGTGTTCCGTTTTTTTTGCGGACCCAGTGACTTGAATGGAGTCACGGAACGTGATTTGCGGGCAATAATAGGACATGTTTTATCTTTCAATGGAACGGAAAAATGGAAATACGGAAATGTAATGCATACGGAGTACATTCCGTTTTTTTGGCGGAACCATTGAAATGAAACGGAACGCAAAAAACTCCCGGTAAACAAAACAAAAAAAAAAAAAACGGTCGTGTAAAAGAGGCCTAAGAAAGTTTTGGGGAAATGAATCTGTTTTTTTGAAAAGAAATACCAACATCTATGATGAACTGAAAATAAAACACTGAAAATAAAACACCAAATAAATAGTAACTCGGATACTTAAGCATAACAGGAGGAACTACCAATAAATTGAACTATACCTAAAAAAAAACGCAATTAACCTCCATTCCAGATAAATAACAGAATATCTTTATTGAATACATAATTAATACATCTTAAAATACAAAGGGTTTTACTTGCTGCTAATTGTTTCTTTGTATTTTAAGATGTATTAATTATGTATTCAATAAAGATATTCTGTTATTTATCTGGAATGGAGGTTAATTGCGTTTTTTTGTGTGGACTGAAAATAAGTTAAAGTGAGTGCACCCTAAGGGTACTTTCACACTAGCGTTTTTGTTTTCCGGTGTTGAGTTCCGTCACAGGGGCTCAATACTGGAAAAAAACTGATCAGTTCTATCCTAATGTATTCTGAATGGAGAGCATTCCGTTCAATATGCATCAGTTCAGTCCCTCTTACGTTTTTTGGCCGGAGAAAATACCGCAGCGTGCTGCAGTTTTCTCTCTAGCCAAAAATCCTGAACACTTGCCGGAATGCCGGAACTGGCATTAATTTACATTGAAATGCATTAATGCCCGGCCCCAAGTGTTCCGGCAAAACGGACACGGTTTTGCAGTCTGCGCATGCGCATACCTTTAAAAATGAGAAAAAAATTAAATACCGGAATCCGTTTTTCTGGATGACAACTGGAAAGACGGATCCGGTATTGCAATACATTTGTGAGATGGATCCGCATCCGGATCCGTCTCACAAATGCATCCGTTTGCGTCCCGATTGCCGGATCCGGCTGGCAGTTCAGGCAACGGAACTGCCTGCCGGAATCCTCTGCCGCAAGAGTGAAAGTACCCTTAAAGCCACATTCACACTTATTTTGAAACAAGAATAGCAAAATAATAGCAATAAGCTGATGATTATATTAATACAATTATTATGTCGTTTATGTATGTATCCAAATTGTGCTATGTAGAATAGAATGTATAATAGAGTGATGAAGTAACACAACACATGTGCCTACACTACACCGTGGCATGCACTCGCAACAGGGGTGATACATCTACTACATTACAACTCTACAGACGCATACCTGTAATGTTCTACGGGGTACAAGTGTGGGCACGTATTATACAAACTACTGTCATCCAACTAGTTTATGTTGTACTATGGCAGCTATCAATACTGCTTTTATTTACCACCTACAATACACCTTATAAACCACCAACTAACCGCAGGCCATGTTGTAAAATGACACCTTTCAGCTGTGCCCAGGTTGTTAGGTCGGAACATTAATAATCTAAAATGAGGAAAAAGGTAAATAAAGAATTGCAAAAATTATAGGAATGAACAGTCATAGGTTTATTGTGCTAGTCCTGCAGTTATAGGGAAAGTGCAAGAATATAAAAGACTAGATAAAGTATAATAAATAACAGGGATACTATCTATCTATCTATCAATCATCACATTCTATAAAAAATAAAAAACTATACAAACTTAGACTATCACCTCTATACAAATATGAAGTAAAGTACATGTGCACCCTACCATGGCCGACGTACAAACACCACAATTTGCAGCAAACTGCTTCAAGCACAAAGACACATGCAAACATCCCTTCCTCACTATTTTATTAACAAGCACATATTTTTGTGAAGACGTCAGGAGGGATATCTGCTGAAGAACCAATGCTTATTTGACAATTATTCAAAAGGGGCAGTGATATCTTGTCAGTCACTTGGCTTCTCTGCATCTCATTCCCATTAAGGTGAATGGGACTGAGCGGCAATACTAAGTACAGCTGCGATATGATGTATGGCACAGTGCCTGGTATACTATGAAGAGGCCACTGCGCTCATCCAAGTGCCACAGGGAGAGTTCAGACCTTCACAGATCAGATATTGATGACCTAACTGAGGCTGGACAAAACAAATATGAAGGCAGGCACCAATCTAAACTGTATTACCGTAATATTGCCAGCATGTACCCACTGTGTGCTGCATCAGGTCTGTATATGCACATTTGGTGCTTTTAATTTGTTTTAACTTGAATTTTATGTACGTTTTAATAAAATCTCTACTTCTTGTTACTGTATATACACTATGTGGATATCATGCGTTTCTTTTTCAGTTTTACAAACCCTATTTTCTTTGGAGATTGTTATCCTGAGGATAGGTAATCAATATTGAACTCCAGAAAAACCCCTTTAAGGCTACTTTCACACTAGCGTTCGGGGCTCCGCTTTTGAGTTCCGTTTGAAGGCTCTCACAAGCGGCCCCGAACGCTCAGAATGCATCAGTTTGGCACCGTTTGTCCTCCGCTCCGCTCAGCAGGCGAACACCTGAACGCAGCTTGCAGCGTTCGGGTGTCCGCCTGGCCGTGCGGAGGCAAACGGATCCGTCCAGACTTACAATGTAAGTCAATGGGGACGGATCCGTTTGAAGTTGACACAGTATGGCTCAATTTTGAAACGGATCCGTCCCCCATTGACTTTCAATGTAAAGTCAAAACGGATCCGTTTGCATTATCATGAACAAAAAAAAAAAATTTTTTTTTTTTTTTTTGTTCATGGTAATGCAAACGGATCCGTTCTGAACGGATCTAAGCGTTTGCATTATAGGTGCGGATCCGTCTGTGCAGATACCAGACGGATCCGCACCTAACGCAGGTGTGAAAGTAGCCTAATATGTATGGGCGTTCTGCACAAATGTAGATATATATTACCAAGTTTCAGCACATCAAGTACAGTTTAGGACCATATATATTTGGACAGAGACAACCTTTTTCAAATTTTTGTTCTGTACGTTACCACAATGGATTTTGAACAAAACAATTCAGATGCAGGTGAAATTCAGACTTTCAGCTTTAATTCAGTGTTTTGAACAAAATGATTGCATAAAAATGTGAGGAACTAAAGCATTTTTAAACTCAATGCCATCATTTCAGGGGCTCAAAAGTAATCGGACAAATTAAATAGTTGAAAATAAAATGTTAATTTCTAAGACTTGGTTGAAACCCTTTGTTGGCAATGACTGCCTGAAGTCTTGAACTCATGGACATCACCCGACACTGTGTTTCCTCCTTTTTAATGCTCTGCCAGGCCTTTACTGCAGCGGCTTTCAGTTGCCGTTTGTTTGTGGGCCTTTCTGTCTGAAGTTTAGTCTTTAACACGTGAAATGCATGCTCTATTGGATTCAGATCAGATGACTGACTTGGCCATTCAAGAATATTCCACTTCTTTGCTTTAATAAACTCCTGGGTTTCTTTGGCTTTATGTTTTGGGTCTATCTGTATTAAGAAATGCAGACCAATCAGTTTGGCTGGATTAGAGCACACCGTATGTCTCTGAAAACCCCAGAATTCACCCGGCTGCTTCTGTCCTGTGTCACATCATCAGTAAACACTAGGGACTCAGTGCCACTGACAGCCATGCATGCCCAAGCCATCACACTGCCTCCGCCATGTTTTACAGATGATGTGGTATGCTGTGGATCATGAGCTGTACCATGCCTTCGCCATACTTTTTTCTTTCCATCATTCTGGTAGAGGTTGAGCTTCATCTGTCCAAAGAATGTTCTTCCAGAAGTGGGCTGGTTTTTTTAATATTTTTTTTTGCAAAGTCCAATCTAACCTTCTTATTCTTGAGGCTTATGAGTGGCTTGCACCGTGCAGTGACCCCTCTGTATTTACTTTCATGCTGTTTTGTCTTCATACACGTTCACACATTGTGCAGTCTGACATTCAGCATAAACCATTCCTGTCTTCCAAATAGGAGGACTGTTCTTTGTAGTCTAACTTGTTTATTGGTCAACAGGTTGTACTCTCTGCGCGATACGCGTGAGTGAGAGATTGTACAAGATTGATTGATTGGTAAAACAGGATTATTTGATTGGCAAAACAGGATTGTTTGGTAAAACTACAAGAATGCAAATAACATGTATAAGTATAAAGCATAGCATAGCATGTACTATAACATTTGCAGTGAAAGCAAATGGTAAAATGGCTGCCTATACATAGGATTACATCTCTAGCTAACAGTAGAAACAACTCCCTGAGTAACAATTACAACTGACTGAACAGCTCTGCATAACACAATATCCCTGAAACAAAGGTAGATCTCTCACCAAATATACTTTTACAAGGATGGTGGAGTTTAAGAAGGAGATATGCAAAAGGACAGCTATGTTGATGTGTCCTGGAGGCTTCTCTTACCCAGGATGCTTTTCAATCTCACAATGCTTTGCACCACCCACAATGCAGCAGTCTTTGTAACAGGAAAAACAAAGTGTAATACAACTTACCAGTGCTAGATAGTGCTATAACCACACTAATCACTACAGAAATATCAAAACTGAGGAAGACATGGCCTGGAATGATTCTCAACTCTGCTGGGCAGAACACATGCAGTCTTCTCTTTATGGTAGATTTGGATATTGATACACCTATATCCTGGAGAGTGTTATTCGCTTGGTTGGCTGTTGTGAAGGGTTTTCTGTTCACAATGGTAATTATTCTGCGATTATCCACCACTGTCGTCTTCCGTGGGTGTCCAGGTCTTTTTGCATTGTTGAGGTCACCAGTGCTTTCTTTCTTTCTCAGGATGGACCAAACTGTAGATTTTGTTACTCCTAATTCTCAGATGTTTTTTTTCTGTTTTCGCAGATGAAGAATGGCTTGTTTCATCTGCATGGAGAGCTCCTTTGACCGCATGTTTACTTTTCAGCAAAATCTTCAAAATGCAAGCACCACACCTCAAATCAACTCCAGGTCTTTTATGTGCTTAATTGAGAAGAAATGATGAAGGAATTTCCCACACCTGCCCATGAAACAGCCTTTGAGTCAATTGCCAATTACTTTTTGTCCCTTTAAAAACAGGGTGCCACATGTAAAGGATCTGAAACTCCTAAGGCCCCTTGCAGACGAGTGTGTCTGGATTAGGTCCGGATGCGTTGTGGATGCGTTCAGTGAAAATAGCACGATTTTGCAAGCAAGTCCATTCAGTTTTGTTTGCGATCGCGTTAAGAATAAGATAAGAACATAGTCTTACCACTTTACAAATCGCTAGTCAGACCACACATGGAGTACTGTGTACAGTTCTGGGCTACTGTAAACAAGGCAGACATAGCAGAGCTGGAGAAGGTCCAGAGGAGGGCAACTAAAGTAATAACTGGAATGGGGCAACTACAGTACCCTGAAAGATTATCAAAATTAGGGTTATTCACTTTAGAAAAAAGACGACTGAGGGGAGATCTAATTAATATGTATAAATATATCAGGGGTCAGTACAGAGATCTATCCCATCATCTATTTATCCCCAGGACTGTGACAAGGGGACATCCTCTGCATCTGGAGGAAAGAAGGTTTGTACACAAACATAGAAGAGGATTCTTTACGGTAAGAGCAGTGAGACTATGGAACTCTCTGCCTGAGGAGGTTGTGATGGGGAGTACAATAAAGGAATTCAAGAGGGGCCTGGATGTATTTCTGGAGTGTAATAATATTACAGGCTATAGCTACTAGAGAGGGGTCGTTGATCCAGGGAGTTATTCTGATTGCCTGATTGGAGTCGGGAAGAAATATTTTATTCCCCTAAAGTGGGGAAAATTGGCTTCTACCTCACAGGTTGTTTTTTTTGCCTTCCTCTGGATCAACTTGCAGGATAACAGGCCGAACTGGATGGACAAATGTCTTTTTTCGGCCTTATGTACTATGTTACTATGTTACTATGTTCAGTTGTTCAGTTTTTATCGTGCGGGTGCAATGCGATTTAATGCATTTTGCGCGCGCTAAAAAACTGAATGTTTACAAACAACATCTCTTAGCAACCATCCGTGAAAAACGCATTGCATCCTCACTTACTTGCGGATGCGATTTTCATGCAGCCCCATTCACTTCTATGGCGCCAGCATTGCGTGGAAATCGCAGAATATAAAACATGTTATGATTTTTACGCAACGCACAAGTCATGCGTGAAAACCAACGCACATGTACACAACCCCATTGAAATGAATGGGTCTGGATTCCATGCGGGCGCAATGCGTTTGCATCACGCATTGCACCCACGCAGAATACTCGATCGTGTGAAAGGGGCCTAAACCCTTCATCCAATTTTAATGTGGATACCCTCAAATGAAAGATAAAAGTCTGGACTTTATGTCCATGTCCATTATATAAATATAACTTGAATTATAACTTGAATATGTTTTAGTAAATATATATATGGACCTAACTGTATACCCTGGACACACCAGCCACTTGAATTTTGGTAAATTAAAACCCCTAAGCTGACAGTATATTATGATTGCTCTGAGATCTTTGGAGTTCTGAATTTACAGAATTATTTTTTTCCTAGGATAGGCTGCATTTTATCATAGTACCTGGAGAACATACTGTGTCATTCCCTATTGTATTGTATGGTCATCAGAGTAAGTAGATAGGAACAATGGGATTTGTTGATGAGCTACTATGAAAGTGTGTAGGCAGGTAGGCCTATCTATATCACAGTCAGATTGCCCAGGATAATCTGGGGTGTGGAGCTGCAGGGTTTTCAACAGGTAGTGGTATATAAGGGGAAGGAGGTAGGGGTAACTTAAGGGCCCTTTACAGGGGCCGACAATTGAACAGATTATCACTAATGAGCATTACTAGTAATGCTCGTTATCGATGATCTTGTGGTGTAAATGCACCACCGATTACCCAAAGAACGAGCAAAATGCTCGTTCATCAGGTAATTGGATCTTTTGTACAGCACAAAAGATCATTGTTTTCCAGTGGCAGATCATGCTGTGTAAACACTAGTGATGAGCGGGAGGTGCCATATTCGATTTCGCGATATTTCGCGAATATTCGATTGAATATTCGTCTTATATTCGTCGAAATCAAATATTCCCTGCTGTTTACTTTGGAGTCACACTCTGATATGAAGGGGATTGGACTTTCATAAGTCTGCCCCTGTATTAAACTTTTATTACTCTTTATTTTTTCAGATTGTCACTGCTGGCTGTGGACCTACTGGATGTGAAGCAGAAACCTTACCACAGGCTTAACTGTAGTTAATGAAAGGATTTTCTCTGACTAAAAATCCTAACAGTATTGTATGTATATATATATATATATATATATATATATAAAACATATTATATTTTACTTACTTTACTCACTGATATAGCGCTAACATATTCTGCAGCGCTTTACAGACATTATCGCACTGTCCCCAATGGGGCTCACAATCTAAGTTCCATATCAGTATGTCTTTGGAGTGTGGGAGGAAACTGGAGTACCCTTGTTCGCATTCGAATATATACATATGTATGTGCAAGAGGCCTAAGGCCTCTTGCACACAAACTTATTTTATTTCCGTGTCCGTTACGTTTTTTTTGCGGACCGTATACGGAACCATTCATTTTAATGGGTCCGCAAAAAAAACTGAAGGTACTCCGTGTGCATTCCGTTTCCGTATGTCCGCATTTCCATTCCGCAAAAAAATAGAACATGTCCTATTATTATCCAAGGATAGTACTGTTCTAATAGGGGGCCAGCTGTTCCGTTCCGCAAAAAACAGAATGCACAAGGACGTCACCCGTATTTTTTGTGGATCCGTTTTTTGCGGACCACAAAATGCATACGGTCGTGTACAAGAGGCCTAAGGATCTTTGAGATTTTTCTGCCACTAAGTTAAACAGGTTACATCCCTTTATCCATTTCTTTCTCACACGTACGCACAATTTAGGATTAACATAAACTAGGAACATAATCTAAATGCCGTACATGGTACACAATAAATGTCATGTAACATGACAATTAACTTTTACTGTTTCCTGAGTTATCATCTTAAACTATAGCCTCTATTAAATTATACACAGGTAACATTTACAATATACAGGTAAGCCTCATAAAACAAACTAGAGCTAAAATGACAACATTGTCTGCTGGTGCTGATGCAACTGCCCGCTAAGAGCTGTGCTTGCCGAGCTTCATAAACTAGTTTGCTGAGATTTTTTGGGGAGGAGGGTTTGTGCAATTATCTACACATGAAATGTATTTTTTTTGTTGTTGCACCTATTACATATCCAGTACTGGTGTAGTAGAGATACTCAATCCCAGGGCACATTCTACTAAACTTATACGGTTTCCACAGGGCTGACCCATGAAGAGCAGAAAATCTTTGCTGTGCCAAACTCCGTATTATAAAACTACGCCATCCATTTTATGGGAAATAAACATAAGTTGCGGGGCTGTATTCTTTTCCTTTACATCTAAGTCATTTTTCGTAACACACAAATTTGCCAAAATTCATTGAATGCGCTCCATGTCCTGCACAATAATATTGGTTTATATTAGACATAAATATTTGAATTCTGCAGCAGGATGCTTTCGTACCACATCAAGAAGCTGTCTTTAAGTGCTGAAATCATTTTTGATGAAGCTGATGATATGTCTGAAAGCCCGGGAATGGCTGCAATGCTTTGATCAGCAGCTAAAAAAAAATCCTGAAATCATTTCATAGATCTAGTGCTGCAAAAATATTCTGAACAAGCCAATGAGCATGTTGGGCTGACATACTAATAGCCATAAAAGGAGCTTGACGAATACAGGTAAAGGAAAGGTCAGCCCATGGTGTACCATGGAGTATCATCAGAAAAGTATCTATTGTTTGAATATTGTTTTTACATAAATCAGTTTATTTTTATTTTTTTACTGAGGCGTTTGTTTATTTATGAGCTGCATGATTATCCGGGCCATTTATCAGGAACGAGCCTTCCTAGGAACACTTTTTCCTGATAATTGGTACTAACATCATTCGGTGTAATGGGGCCTTAAATGGACACTGCCATCAACATTTTATCTCTCTCATATTAACAAGTAGAAAAAATATAAAGGTTGGGCAGCACAGCTGTATATCAAGTACAGGTGGAGTGCCAGCGGCTGTGAAGGCGACTGCTTGAGAAAGATCCCAGGAAGTGGATCGAAACGTCGCGGGTCTGGTGAATAAAGTTTGATACTATTTTACGCCTTGGAGGTGCCGTGGAATTTTTCTCGCGTCTCATATTAACAACCTATATGGGAATATTCATGTATACAAAGTAGAATAAAAAATATACATTGTGAAAATAAAAATGGATTAGAACAAAAGAGGTAGAAAAAGTGGTATATTCCCTTTAAATACAGTACTCAACTCCATTATCAATTTCATTAAAGGGGTACTTAAATCTGTAAGGCCTCATGCACATGACCCTATTTTTGGTCTCTGTCCAATCTGCATTTTTTTGTGGATCGCACACAGAAATATACATTTCTACGGGTCTGCAAAAAAACAAACAAAACGGATGTTATTCTTGTGCTGTCTGCATCCATGTGGCTGAGCCGTAAATTACAGAACCTGTCTTTAGTGTTGAGCGCGAATATTTGAATAGCGAATATTAATCGCGAACTATCGCAACTTTGCTAATTTGCAAATATTTCGAATATAGTGCTATATAGTGCTATATATATATTGAATATTCGTCATTTTTTAACATCTGAAAACATGATTCCTCCCTGCTTCTTTCAACTTAAGCAGAAAGGAATCATATTTTCATATGGAAAATAAAATGACGAATATTCTAAAAAATGAATATATAGCAATATAGGGAATATATTCGTTATTTAGAATATTCCATTTTTTTTTTCCAATCTGTACAGTTGTTCGCATACTCCTCCCCGACAAGCGTCCCCGTCACCATGGGAACGCCTGTTGGTTAGAAAATACCATCGGATCTGAATTTTCCCTGAGATCGTGAAAACTCAGAGCCGATGGTATATTCTAACCCACAGGCGTTCCCATGGTGACGGGGACGCTTGTCGGGGAGGAGCATGCCAAAGTGGAATAACAGTACAGATTGAAAAATAAAAAAAGACGAATATTCTAAATAACGAATATATTTGGCATATTGGTATAACTTTGTTTTTTAGAATATTCGTCATATTCGTCATATTCTAAAACACGAAGTAATATAGCGAATATTCGTGAAATACACATATAGACTGCAATTTAGCTAATATAGTGCTATAGTATTTTTTTTAATAGTGTAAATTTTTTCCAAATCTGAACTGAAGAAGAGACAAAAAAATGAGACTATAAAAAAAAGATTATAGCACTATATTAGCTAAATTGCAGTCTATATGTGTATTTTTTATGAATATTCGCTATATTGCTATAACTTCGTTATACTCGTAATATTCTAAAACAAGAATATATAGCAATATAGCGAATATTCGTAAAATACACATATTAGCCATAGCCATAGCCAACCAATAGGAAAGTTGCCTTATACAGTTAAAAGAAAATCGCAATACGCTAATAATTTAATCGCATATTATTTGCAATAAATAGAATAATGACAAATATTCGATTTCGACGAATATAAGACGAATATTCAATCGAAAATTCGCAAAATATCGCAAAATCGAATATGGCACCTCCCCCTCATCACTACCTGTCATATCCTTGTCCATTTTGTGGGTCCTGCAAAAATTGCGACATGCACATGGACCGCATCTGTATTTTGCGGATCTGTGATTTGTGGCAAAAGGTATATGGTTGTGCGCAGTAGGGCTAAGCCTATGTTCGCTTACAGAAGACTTCTAGCAGAAATAACTGTACCTGGCTCATTCATCTGATGGGGGATTGCAAACATTAAAGTACACACTGCATAAATAAACCTATTCAGATGTATAAAACAGATATTCAGTCCTCATGCACATGACTGTATCTGTTTTGTAGTCCGCAAACCCACAAAATACAGATATAGTCCGTGTCTATTCCGCAATATGCTTACTCCCATTACTAGAAAGGACTATCTTTGTCTGAAAAATGGGCAAGAATAGGACTTGTTCTATAATTTGCAGAATGGCTGCACGGATGTGAACAGTATATGGATGAATTCTGTGTGCTGTTTTTTTTTTTTTTTGCGGACCCCATAAAAATGTATGGGAAAAGTGGCTCACAAAAATGCAGATCAGACGTGTACCCCAAATGTGGTCGTGTGCATAAAGCCTCAGTCACGGAAATTTCTCGAAGATTTTGCCGCATGTGAACGAACGTCAGATATTGTGGATATTCCGCAATGTTTACAGTAGCAGCAAAATGCATGAGATTTCATGAGCTCCCATCAACCCACTGTGGGAAAATTCCATGTGAAATCCTCACGAAAACTGGATTGTGGTGTGGACTTTATAGCAATTTCTACTGCAGATATTACCCTTTGCAATGCATAGGATGAATTCTGCTGCAAATCCATAGTCAAATCATGTGAGGATTTTGCCTCTAAATTTGCTGTGAAAATTTAGGTCTTAAAGGGGTTATCCCATGAATAATGTAAAAAATGAGAATCCAACATCATATAGTATGAGGCATTCTATATCTAACAAACTTAGAACCAACCCTGTACCTCACGTGGATCCTGAGTTCTTCCCATTTATTGCTCTAATTGCTTTGCTAGATTTGTTTGAAAATGGCAGCTCAGAGAGCCTGCACTTTCTCAGGGTGTGTGTCCTTTCTGCTGCACCTGATGACAGTTGAAGGATGGAACTGAGCATGTACAGTGGATATAAAAAGTCTACACACCCCTGATAAAATGTCAGGTTTCTGTGGTGTAAAAAAATGAGACAAAGATAAATCATTTCAGAACTTTTTCCACCTTTAATGTGACCTATAAACTGTACCACTCAATTGAAAAACAAACTGAAATCTTTTAGGTGGAGGGAAGAAAACAAAAAAAAACTAAAATAATGTGGTTGCATAAGTGTGCACACCCTCTCATAACTGGGGATGTAGCTGTGTTCAGAATTAAGCAATCACATTTGAAATCATGTTAAATAGGATTCAGCATACACCTGCCATCATTTAAAGTGCCTCTGATTAACCCCAAATAAAGTTCAGCTGCTCTAGTTAGTCTTTCCTGAAATGTTCTTACTCGCATCCCACAGCAAAAACCATAGTCCACAGAGAGCTTCCAAAACATCAGAGGGATCTCATTGTTAAAAGGTATCAGTCAGGAGAAGGGTACAAACGAATTTCCAAGGCATTAGATATACCATGGAACACAGTGAAGACAGTCATCTTCAAGTGGAGAAAATATGGCACAACAGTGACATTACCAAGAACTGGACTTCCCTCCAAAATTGATGAAAAGAGGAGAAGAAAACTGGTCTGGGAGGCTACCAAGAGGCCTACAGCAACATTAAAGGAGATGCAGGAATATCTGGCAAGTACTGGCTGTGTGGTACATGTGACAACAATCTCCCATATTCTTCATATGTCTGGACTATGGGGTAGAGTGGCAAGACGAAAGCCCTTTCTCACGAAGAAAAACATCCAAGCCAGGCTACATTTAGCAAAAACACATGTGAAGTCTCCCAAAAGCATGTGGGAAAAGGTGTTATGGTCTGATGAAACCAAGGTTGAACTTTTTGGCCATAATTCCAAAAGATATGTTTGGCGCAAAAACAACACTGCACATCACCAAAAGAACACCATATCCACAGTGAAGCATGGTGGTAGCAGCATCATGCTTTGGGGCTGTTTTTCTTCAGCTGGAACTGGGGCCTTAGCTAAGCTAGAGGGAATTATGAACAGTTCCAAATACCAGTCAATATTGGCACAAAACCTTCAGGCTTCTGCTAGAAAGCTGAACATGAAGAGGAACTTCATCTTTCAGCATGACAACGACCCAAAGCATACATCCAAATCAACAAAGGAATGGCTTCACCAGAAGAAGATTAAAGTTTTGGAATGGCCCAGCCAGAGCCCAGACCTGAATCCGATTTAAAATCTGTGGGGTGATCTGAAGAGGGCTGTCACTGTGCACGGGAGATGCCCTCGTTATCTGACAGATTTGGAGTGTTTTTGCAAAGAAGGGTGGGCAAATCTTGAGTGCTGTAATAAAATCAAAAGGTGCTTCAACAAAGTATTAGTTTAAGGGAGTGTACACTTATGCAACCATATTATTTAATTTTTTATATTTTTTCTTCCCTCTACCTAAAAGATTTCAGTTTGTTTTCAATTGAGTTGTACAGTTTATAGGTCACATTAAAAGGTGGAAAAAGTTCTGAAATGATTTATCTTTGTCCAATTTTTTTACAGCACAGAAACCTGACATTACTAAACAGAAAATTTAAAAAAAGAGCAAACAGCAGGTGGTGCTGTACAGATATATTTAGTGAATAGCTTAGTGGCTATAGTAAATTTTCCATTACATGCAATTACAAAAGTTTTCAGATCCAGGTGCTGGTTTGAAAAATTTTGAACATGTTTTGTGGGACAGCCCCTTTAAGTAGCCATACCCTCAGATTCACTTTTCAGTGGAGTGCTGTTTATTTACAATCACTTAGGGTAGGCCGACACTGTGCAAGTGAATGGGTCCACATCTGTGATATGGTGTGCACATGGCCCGGTGTTTTAGGGCCACAATACAGGCACAGGCCGCCTACGGTCATGTGCATGAGGCCTTAATCTTATAATTTTCCCAAAATTGCATTTATTTGCAAATTTAATTCTGGCACTTTTAGAAGTTTGAACAGGGTGGGAGCACTGGCGAATCCAGGGAGGAGGGGGGCAATGGGGCAATTGGCCCACCCCCCCGAGGACTTTCCCGCTGATTTTCCCCTTTAACGCTGGCCGCCGCCGAAGTGCCGCACTGTAATTACAATACCTGTCCTGCGGGCTGACAGCGGGCGGTGGCTAAGTTCACATAGGGGGGCGGAGGCAGAGCTGTGCATGCAGGCACACGCAGCCAGGAGAGGGAATGGTCCCGTCTGGGCGGCAAAGTTGGAAGGAAGAGCCTGAAGCTGCTGCATGCCGGGCCCGCGTGTCTGCTAGTGAAGTGAGGGCGGCGGCGGCGGTGTGATAGTGTTCGTGCCCAGCTGCTCCCTTACAGGATACAAGAACACTGCCCTGGCTGAGACCCGTCCCTACCTCCGTATAATTAAGTTATATATATATATATATATATATATATATATATACAGTCGTGGCCAAAAGTTTTGAGAATGACACAAATATTAGTTTTCACAAAGTTTGCTGCTAAACTGCTTTTAGATCTTTGTTTCAGTTGTTTCTGTTATGTAGTGAAATATAATTACACGCACTTCATACGTTTCAAAGGCTTTTATCGACAATTACATGACATTTATGCAAAGAGTCAGTATTTGCAGTGTTGGCCCTTCTTTTTCAGGACCTCTGCAATTCGACTGGGCATGCTCTCAATCAACTTCTGGGCCAATTCCTGACTGATAGCAACCCATTCTTTCATAATTACTTCTTGGAGTTTGTCAGAATTAGTGGGTTTTTGTTTGTCCACCCGCCTCTTGAGGATTGACCACAAGTTCTCAATGGGATTAAGATCTGGGGAGTTTCCAGGCCATGGATCCAAAATGTAAACGTTTTGGTCCCCGAGGCACTTAGTTATCACTTTTGCCTTATGGCACGGTGCTCCATCGTGCTAGAAAATGCATTGTTCTTCACCAAACTGTTGTTGGATTGTTGGAAGAAGTTGCTGTTGGAGGGTGTTTTGGTACCATTCTTTATTCATGGCTGTGTTTTGGGGCAAAATTGTGAGTGAGCCCACTCCCTTGGATGAGAAGCGACCCCACACATGAATGGTCTCAGGATGCTTTACTGTTGGCATGACACAGGACTGATGGTAGCGCTCACCTTTTCTTCTCCGGACAAGCCTTTTTCCAGATGCCCCAAACAATCGGAAAGAGGCTTCATCAGAGAATATGACTTTACCCCAGTCCTCAGCAGTCCATTCACCAAACTTTCTGCAGAAGATCAATCTGTCCCTGATGTTTTTTTTTGAGAGAAGTGGCTTCTTTTCTGCCCTTCTTGACACCAGGCCATCTTCCAAAAGTCTTCGCCTCACTGTGCGTGCAGATGCGCTCACACCTGCCTGCTGCCATTCCTGAGCAAGCTCTGCACTGGTGGCACTCCGATCCCGCAGCTGAATCCTCTTTAGGAGACGATCCTGGCGCTTGCTGGACTTTCTTGGACGCCCTGAAGCCTTCTTAACAAGAATTGAACCTCTTTCCTTGAAGTTCTTGATGATCCTATAAATTGTTGATTGAGGTGCAATCTTAGTAGCCACAATATCCTTGCCTGTGAAGCCATTTTTATGCAACGCAATGATGGCTGCACGCGTTTCTTTGCAGGTCACCATGGTTAACGATGGAAGAACAATGATTTCAAGCATCACCCTCCTTTTAACATGTCAAGTCTGCCATTTTAACCCAGTCAGCCTGACATAATGATCTCCAGCCTTGTGCTCGTCAACATTCTCACCTGAGTTAACAAGACGATTACTGAAATGATCTCAGCAGGTCCTTTAATGACAGCAATGAAATGCAGTGGAAAGGTTTTTTTTGGGATTAAGTTAATATTCATGGCAAAGAAGAACTATGCAATTCATCTGATCACTCTTCATAACATTCTGGAGTATATGCAAATTGCTATTATAAAAACTTAAGCAGCAACTTTTCCAATTTCCAATATTTATGCAATTCTCAAAACTTTTTTGCCACGACTGTATATAACTTTTTGCCACGACTGTGAGAGAACTGAAACGTTGTCAATTTTCTGACATGTGTGAATAAACTGCACATTTTTTACTTCAAGGAGTGCTGTGGACTTTCTTTATTTGTTTATCCGTCCTGTATCGAGGGACCACCGCGGGCACCGTATAACTGTAAAAAAGGAGTGCTGCCTGACCTTTTCTATGGATATATATATATATATATATATATATATAAAGCATAAAAAGTATGTACCCTACTCTGCTACCTCTCCTACATTATATACAGGGGGCAATATAACTAAGGGGTATCAGGGTACATTATACAGTGGTAAAATAACTGAGGAGGGCTATCAGGGGACATTATACAGGGGTAATATAACTTATATTACCCCTGTATAACAGTTATATTACCCCTGTATAATGTACCCTGATAGCCCTTCTCAGTTATATTACCCCTGTATAATGTACCCTGATACCCCTCCTCAGTTATATTACCCCCTGTATAATATACCCTGCTACTCCTTAGTTATAGAAAGAGCATTTCTTCTGCTCACACTGTCACTGAGAACCTGATGGGGACATGGCTGCCTGTCTCCCTCTTGTGTGTGTGTGTGTGAGCGCCTGCAGCAGGGTGTTGTGTGTGAGTCTGCGGTAAGGTGTGGGGGTCCTGTGTTGTCTCTGCGGTGTGGGGGGAGTTCTGCGATCTGTCTCCTCAGTGCAGAGTGTGATCAGACTGGACCTGAGCCTGCAGAAGACCAGTGTGTGTAACTGATCAGATCTGAGGGCCCGTGTGGTCAAAGACTATTACCAAGGACTCTGTATCCACAAGGGCCCAGCGCACCGCCATCTTTATAGAAGACCGTACCAGTACTTCAGACAGTCTATTAGATTATATGTGTTAGAGCTCTATGATAGGTTAAATAAAATAGTCTGTTCTACAAGCACCACATTTTTTTTCTGTCCGCCGCCACAAAACAATCTGGAAGTGCCCCTCCCCGAGACCAGGCTCTGGATCCGCCACTGGGTGGGAGCTGGTAAGGGGCTGTAGAAATGGTGGGCATGATATTAAAAGGGTTCTCTGACAAACACAAACCATGTAAATATCAATGAGACCCTGTCCAGGCATCAATAACATTATACTGTGTGTGTGACGGCAGATGAACCCCGCCAAGGAGGGCATCAGCACTGAAATCCTGCAGTGGTACCAGGCGGCAACCAAGAGACGAATAGTAATATTGTTCTAATCATTTGCTTTCAGTTGTAAGTGTTTAAGACATGATCAAGATGTGACAAGCTGAGTCGCCCCCGGGAATATTTGTCTAAGGAGAACTCCTATTTTTCTGAATTCCTTTGAACTTACACTAAAGTAATGTTCTTAAATATCTTCTATTCTAACGTGCTATTGTAGACACCTCTGGGGCATTTGGCAGTTGACGCTGCAGCTTGTGGTGGGCAAAGACGACATATAATGAGATGGTCACTACTTATACAATAGGTCTGTATAGGTTACAAAATATACTGTACTTCTGAAACAGTATAGAATGGCAAACCAGATACGGTATAATGAGAGCACTAAAGCTCCCAAAGAAGTAGGAAATGAAAAGCTTGATGTTTTTCCAGTCATAAAGTTTTACTCGATTTACAATCATATAAAGGGCACCGTTTGTTAGCTGAAAATGTCAAACATTTGCTGGAGTGGGGGCTTTATCTTGTTACGTTCTGAGCCAGACAGCCTCGGGGTCATGGTTTGGCAGACATTGGTGTTAAGACAATTAAAAGGTTAATTAAAAAGGCAAATCGTTTTGAAACACATCCAAAGCCTTGCTTGTTAAATGAAATCTGCACATACACGTGGATAGTATATTTGCAATAAGGTGACTTTTTAATATGTCAGTTACTGTTTTAACCGGTAATACGGTATTTAAGGATAGAACATTGTGCCGTAGAAATCAGTAAAACTCTGCTAAAATGCTGATGTTCTAATTCAGACGTGGGACTGATACCTATCTGATATTGATGGCATATTCTAGAGATATGTCATTAATGTCTGAGATGGGCCAACCCCTTTAAAAATCACTTGACCAAAAATTTGGGATAATGATTACACTGGACTTATCTAAAATTGTTTCAATTAGCACCCTGGGTAGTTACATTAAAATTAGCATAGGTGTGAAATATTTCTATTACTATCCACAAATACACAGCAGAGTCACATTATTAAGACCACTTTCTACTTTCAAAGTCAGCAGCGCGAAGCTCATGAAGGAAGTGACGTGTGGTGAACCGGCATAGTGGGTATATAAGGAATGTGATAAGCTGTCTGCACATATAGTCCTTGTTGGTATCATAGATAAAAGGGGGGATTTATCACAGTTTCATAAAGGAATGATTATTGACTTTCGGGCCAAGGTTGGCGGTATTCCTGAAACTGCGCAGTTTGTGAACTGTTCACGTGCTGCTGTGGTGAAAGTGTACAGTGAGTAGACAAACGGCACTACTGCAAATAAGCGATGTGGAAACTGCCGAGCATCACATGCCATTGATGTGAGGTGTGTGAGGACGAACACCAGAGGGTGACCAGACGTGTGTCTAAAACAACAGTTCAGTGAACCCTACTGTGTATGGGGCTCTGAAGCAGATGGATAATCACTTCACCTCTGCTAATGAAGTTGCATCAGCAGAAAAGGCTTCAATTTCTGGTTTGCCGTATCCTATGAGTCACATTTTCTGCGTCATTGGACAGATGGACGTTGGCGTGTCAGGCAAGAAATATCAGAGAACAAACACCCTGCAACCATTGCTGGTGGTGGCAGTGTTATGGTCTGGGGAATGTTTTTGTGGCATTCTCTGGGCCCACACATCCATGTGGAAAGTAGTCTCGACCAATTTGGGTATGAATCCATCCTTGCCGATCACAAACACCCATACATGCTGATTGTCTTCCCTGGGATGGATGGGATCTTCCAGTAAGACAATGCAACATATTACATGGCTAGATATGTCTGACATTGGTTGTAAGAGCAAGACCAAGTAACACCCTGGACCCCTAATTCCCCAGACTTGAACCCAACTGTGGGACCACCTTGATCGTCATGTTCACTGAATGGATCCTCCCCAACTCAGCCACCAGCAGCTGTGGGATGCTCTCCAGTCAAAGTGGCTCCAGATACCTGTGACAACCTACCAGGACCTTATTGAGTCACTCCCAGGCAGTCTATCTGCTGTCCGTGGTCATAATAATGTGACTCGACTGTATACTACAGAACTATCCATGCACATCCAGGAACACTGAGAAAGTCAATCTTAGAGGCATCACTGCTTTATGGTAGATCCTTACTACCAAACCCAATTTTCTGACAGTTTGATGTGACTGGCTTACATATATCCAATAAAAACTGTAGGAAAGAAAAGATCTTTATATGCAATTAAGAAGATTGCTGCATATATTTTGAGCCACCACCTTGTTTATCCACTATTATATTATAGTTCCTAAAGGGACAATAAAGCAGAATGAATGAGGGATTAAAAGAAAAATAACAAAGCATAACAAAACGACTACACCTATTTCAGGGCAGCAATAAATTGTACACACTCCTGATATAGTCATGTGAAGGGCCTTTTACATAAGAGCCGAGGATTGGAAGAATTATCAGTGTTCATATGAGTGTTCATATGAATGCTTGTTCCAGATAATTGGCCCTATAAATAGTGTTGAACGCGAATATTCTAATCGTGAATTTTTATCACGAATATCGGCACTTAGAGAGAATACAGTGCTATATCTTCGTAATCGCGAATATTCTAGATTTTTTTTCATCAGTACCCTCACTGCTTCTTGCTTGTGGGCCAATGAGAAAGCTGCAATATCTTTGTCTGAGCTTAGCAACATCCCTAGCAACCAATAGGAAAGTTGCCTGACCCCTTACTATATAGGAAACTCCCCAGCAGCCTTTTTCTGCTGTTTTTTGCAGTTCTGAGAGAGAGAGCAGTGTCATTGCTGTGCTTTGTGCTTTGCTGAGTCATTTGGATCCTTATTCAATTACATTAGATAGTTAGTTAGCTCATATATATAATACAGATAGCTAGTGGGAGATAGTCAGTGTAGGTTAGATAGTGATATAGTGTAGTTGATAGATTGTAGTGCAGGGTGTTAGGTAGTGTGATAGGAATTACTGTGCTGTGATAGGGATTAGTGTCTTTGTCTTTCGTCTTCGAAAAAAAAGTCATTTGCTGTCTGTTTTTCTGTGCTGTGATAGGAATTACTGCAGGAAAATGGATGTGTAATGCGCATGTGAGAGATATTTCTCTGCTGTCCATACATACATGCTACAGACATAGTGCTGTGATGTCACAACAATACTTAGTGCACCAATCAGTAATATCTACTCAGACCTGATAAAATGTGAAGTTGCATGTATTGCGCCAAAAAATAAGCGTATCATTAGTGCTGATTTGCGCAATCGCCAATATATTGAAGCACTCTATCTGCATATAAAGCTATTGTTCTGCCATGCATGCGAAATGTAATAAAAAACAGTGCTGTAATTAAAAATTACTTACAGTAATCAGGAGTTCTTTCTCACAGTCACAAAAGTTGCTGCCAATCATTTTCTCCAGTCTCAGGAAACTTCTAGCAGCTTGAAAAATGTAGCAAAAGTGAGCCACGCCTGAATTGTGTGCTCAATATGCCGATTTTCGCAATCAAAATAATGATCACGAATTCTAGAATTTGCTAATTTATGGTGAATATTAGGCCAAAAATTCACAAAATATCGCGAAAACGAATATTGCCTATGCTGTTCATCAGTACCTATAAATGTGCTGCCGATCACATGACAAGCATCTTGTATGCGGCACATAAAATCCTCATTTGTCAGTAGCAGGGCCGGCGCTTCCATATAGGTAAGGGGGCAATTGCCCCCAGGCCCCCGAGTCCTTAGGGGCCCCCAAGCCAACCACCCGACACCTGCCGGTCCCGAGCCTTTATTTTTTTTTGTGAGGCCTTGCGCTGGTGGAGGCCTCGCTCTGGCTCTGGGAAGGGGGCCCGTAGCGGTAGGTGACAGGGAGTGATAGACAGCGATACAGATGACTGTGCTATGGGGCAGGGGAGGGAGAGGCATTTCCCTTCCCTGTTCCTCTGATAGGCTGCCGGCACAAGGCCCGCAGCCTATCAGAGGCCGCTGCAGGCGGTGCCTGAGCTGTACAGCGCGGGACACAGGCAAGAAGAGGCCTGCATCGCATCACTGTGTGATGGAGGTAAGTATAAGTGTTTTTTTTTATTTTTTTTATACCAGACTTTTACTGCCACATGAGGAGGCACTTGATACTGGCACATGGGGATTTGGGGGGGGGGGGTGGCTTGGCACTTGATACTGGCACACAGGGAGAGCGGGAGGCACTTGTAACTGGCACATGGGGGGTTTGGCACTTGATACTGGCACATGGGGGGGGTTGGCACTTGATACTGGCACATGGGGGGGTTGGCACTTGATACTGATACATGGGGGGTGTTGGCACTTGATCCTGGCACATGAGGGGGGTGGCACTTTATACTGGCACATGGGGGGTTGCACTTGATACTGGCACATGGGGGGTTGCACTTGATACTGGCACATGGGGGGAAGACAGGCACTTGTTACTGGCACATGGGGGGGTTTGGCACTTGTTACTAGAACATGGGGGCATGGAGAGGCACTTGTTACTGGCACATGGGGGGGTTTGGCACTTGTTACTGGCACATGGGGGGCATGGAGAGGCACTTGTTACTGGCACATGGGGGGGCATGGAGAGGCACTTGCTACTGGCACATGGGGGGAGAGAGGCACTTGTTACTGGCACATGGGGGGGGGGAAGAGAGGCACTTGTTCCTGGCACATGGGGGCATGGAGAGGCATTTTTTACTGGCACATGGGGGGTGGCACTTGTTACTGGCATATGGGGGCATGAAGAGGCACTTGTTACTGGCACATGGGGGGCATGGAGAGGCACTTGTTACTGGCACATGGGGGGTGGAAGAGAGGCACTTGATACTGGCACATTATTATGGAGCACTATGGGGGCTTCTACTGAGGCCACAAAGAAGGTGTATTTTATTTGAGGGGCTCTGTGTGGCACTAGTATTATCAGGGGTATTATCTGTTTCTGCAGTACAGGGAGTGCAGAATTATTAGGCAAGTTGTATTTTGGAGGATTAATTTTATTATTGAACAACAACCATGTTCTCAATGAACCCAAAAAACTCATTAATATCAAAGCTGAATATTTTTGGAAGTAGTTTTTAGTTTGTTTTTAGTTTTAGCTATTTTAGGGGGATATCTGTGTGTGCAGGTGACTATTACTGTGCATAATTATTAGGCAACTTAACAAAAAACAAATATATACCCATTTCAATTATTTATTTTTACCAGTGAAACCAATATAACATCTCAACATTCACAAATATACATTTCTGACATTCAAAAACAAAACAAAAACAAATCAGTGACCAATATAGCCACCTTTCTTTGCAAGGACACTCAAAAGCCTGCCATCCATGGATTCTGTCAGTGTTTTGATCTGTTCACCATCAACATTGCGTGCAGCAGCAACCACAGCCTCCCAGACACTGTTCAGAGAGGTGTACTGTTTTCCCTCCTTGTAAATCTCACATTTGATGATGGACCACAGGTTCTCAATGGGGTTCAGATCAGGTGAACAAGGAGGCCATGTCATTATATTTTCTTCTTTTATACCCTTTCTTGCCAGCCACGCTGTGGAGTACTTGGACGCGTGTGATGGAGCATTGTCCTGCATGAAAATCATGTTTTTCTTGAAGTATGCAGACTTCTTCCTGTACCACTGCTTGAAGAAGGTGTCTTCCAGAAACTGGCAGTAGGACTGGAAGTTGAGCTTGACTCCATCCTCAACCCGAAAAGGCCCCACAAGCTCATCTTTGATGATACCAGCCCAAACCAGTACTCCACCTCCACCTTGCTGGCGTCTGAGTCGGACTGGAGCTCTCTGCCCTTTACCAATCCAGCCACGGGCCCATCCATCTGGCCCATCAAGACTCACTCTCATTTCATCAGTCCATAAAACCTTAGAAAAATCAGTCTTGAGATATTTCTTGGCCCAGTCTTGACGTTTCAGCTTGTGTGTCTTGTTCAGTGGTGGTCGTCTTTCAGCCTTTCTTACCTTGGTCATGTCTCTGAGTATTGCACACCTTGTGCTTTTGGGCACTCCAGTGATGTTGCAGCTCTGAAATATGGCCAAACTGGTGGCAAGTGGCATCTTGGCAGCTGCATGCTTGACTTTTCTCAGTTCATGGGCAGTTATTTTGCACCTTGGTTTTTCCACACGCTTCTTGCGACCCTGTTGACTATTTTGAATGAAACGCTTGATTGTTCAATGATCACACTTCAGAAGCTTTGCAATTTTAAGAGTGCTGCATCCCTCTGCAAGATATCTCACTATTTTTGACTTTTCTGAGCCTGTCAAGTCCTTCTTTTGACCCATTTTGCCAAAGGAAAGGAAGTTGCCTAATAATTATGCACACCTAATATAGGGTGTTGATGTCATTAGACCACACCCCTTCTCATTACAGAGATGCACATCACCTAATATGCTTAATTGGTAGAAGGCTTTCGAGCCTATACAGCTTGGAGTAAGACAACATGCATAAAGAGGATGATGTGGTCAAAATACTCATTTGCCTAATAATTCTGCACGCAGTGTATAGTATTGGGGAGCACAACGGCACAGTATTGGGGGTAGTAGGATGATTTGTCCAGAAGATGGGAGGATGATAGAAAGGTAGTAAACTAAGATTTTTTTTTGTTGTCAAACTGCAGAGACGGAAAATGGCAACAAAATGGTGGTCTGGTCTGAAGATCTGAAAGGAGAAGACGAGGACAGAGAACATCTACATCAAAGGAGACGTCACTGGGTGTAAGAGGTATGGGGCACTGTATTTCTGTAGTGATGGGGTGGGGACGTTAAAGTCAGCAAGTGTCGTGTGTGTGTGTGTGGGGGGGGGGGGCCTTATTGTTTTTCGCCCCAGGGCCCCATTTCACCTAGAACCGGCCCTGGTCAGTAGCACATCAGGGATGTGCTGCCGACAAAAACCAGAATCTGTTGCAATGCAGAGAGTGAAATATGTGGCGAACTCGCATCATTTCCATGATAATTTTACACTATTTAGTGAGGATTTTGTTGCCACAGAATATTGGGAGATCCACTGCACATTTTCCGAAGTGGAAAATCCACAGCGTATCTGCCAAATGTTGGCGTACAGTTATGTTGCTTTTAGGGTACGACCACACTTTATGGTTGTGTCGTGGTGGCGAAGCGGCTGTGCTGCAGTGGAGCACTGCTGTAGTCATACGGACTGCAGCCGCCTCTAATTAAACTGAGACCGCACGGTCTGTATGGTATTGAAGGCGCCGCATGGCTATTAACAAAACAGACCCACTGAACAGTGTGGCCTCATTAGTTTAATTAGAAGTATCTGCGGCCCAGCAAGGTGCGTTGTAACAGTGAAATGACCACGCTGTTTGGTCGTACCCAAAGGCTAGAGCTACACCGCGACACTGGTCGCAGCCAGTAGACATGATCCCATAGAAATGAATGGCTGGATTTTTTGCGACTGTTGCAGCCAACCTATTCCTTTCTATCGGATTGCCGCTACTCAGCAAACCTGGCTGCAACAGCTGTCGTACGACCAGTGTCGCCGTGTAGCCCTAGTCTTAGGCCTCTTTCACACGGGCGAGTTTTGCACACGGGTGCAATGCGTGAGGTGAACCCACTCATTTCTATGGGGCTGTGCACATGAGCGGGGATTTACACGCATCACTTGTGCGTTGTGTGAAAATCGCAGCATGCTTTATCTGCACCAAGCAAGTGCGGATGCGGTGCGATTTTCATGCACGGTTGCTAGGAGATGATCAGGATGGGGACCCAATCATTATTATTTTCCATTATAACATGGTTATAAGAGAAAATAATAGCATTCTTAATACAGAATGCATAGTAAAATAGGTATGGAGGGGTTAAAATCACCTCATCCACTTGTTCGCGCAGCCTGGCTTCTCTTCTGTTTTGTTCTTTGATGACCTGGGAGGAAAAGGACCTTTGTCCATCGCATGATCCATCACCATGGTGATGGATCATGTGATGGACCATGTGATGAGTGCAGTGACGTCACCAAAGGTCCTTTTCCTCCTAGGTCATCAAAGAAGAAGACAGAAGAGAAACCGGGCTGCGCGAACAAGTGGATGAGGTGAGTTAAATTATTATTATATTTTTTTTTTAACCCCTCCATCCCTATTTTACTAAGCATTAAATTCAGAATGCTATTATTTTCCCTTATAACCATGTTATAAGGGAAAATAATAAAGTCATAAAGTCTACACAACACCTAACCCAAACCCGAACTTCTCACGCATTAAAACGCTTTGCACTTGCGCAGAAATATTGCGCATTTTCTCGCGAAGCACCCGCATCCTAACCGGCCCTCACACACGACGCCCGTGTGAAAGAGGCCTTAGAGTACAGCCACATGGTCAGGTTTCCTGATGCAATTTTGGAATCCAAAGGCAGGAGTAAATTCAAAAAAGAAAAGTTGTATCTGTACCTCTTCCCTCCATTTATGATCCACTCCTGACTTTGGCTTCCAGAACTGTATAAGTAAACCTGTCCGTGTGGCCGGACCCTTACATGTTCATGGCTGAATGGCAGATACTGCATACAGATTACCACTAATTGCTACGCTTCAGCCAAGCCGTTAATGTTAAACGGCTTGCAATACCTACAGCTCAGCAGCAATAGCAACCTCACTCACAGCAAACTAATAACGTAAAGATAATAAAAATCAAAACATGAATTACTGTATATTAGATAGTTGTATAGCTCTTCCATTTATACAGTGAGTGTTTCATATTTTCATAACTGTATCAGATATTTTTACAAATTAGATTCTGACTCCAGAAAGCTCCAAATAAATGAATCAGAGTCTAGTTCTCTTAGCGCTTGACATCAGGCTTAATACAAGTTCAATAGTAAACCTTACAATAGCAATAAATGAGTAAAGCAGAGCTTGTGCTAAGAAGACCCCGCTGAGTATGATACAATTCATGATTTCATTTCTTTGTGCATCAAAGCAAATCTAACAATATCATTTCTATTAAATGCTGCATTGGATAATGACAAAGATCCTTTGATTGTGCAGAGATTGTCACCAATGCCGTTATATCCTGTAGCACTTGTAAAAATAACCATTCTTTTCCTTTACACAGAAAACCCCAAACTGAGCAGGAAATATTTTTTCAAACAAATTCAAAGAAGTTGTACCTCTGCTGTTTAGTCTGGTACACTGATGTGGTAGTATTTCAGTTTCTCAGCAAGTACATTGAAAAAAATATTCGGAAAAGGGTCTCGGCAGAATTAACCTGTGCTGTGTACTTTTCATAGGCAGATTTGATAAGAGGCGGCTTGGTCTGGAAACACTTCCTAGTCTGTAGTAAAATCCAAAGTCATGCGGATGCAGCAGATCTGCATGTATCATTTAAAGAGTGTGACCATGTTCAGGCCCATGGGATCACTGCATAAAGCAGCTTCATTATGAATTGCGTCAAAAACTACAAAGTGCATCAATTCTGTGGGTCAGGGTGCATTGTACCAAACAGTTGTGTCATTTTTTTGCACTATACGTAGCAAGAACCGGGATAACTGAAATATAAACCAAATCTTTGAGCACTTTGGGCCCCTGATGAAGGCGAAAACCAACCATATTATATCCCACCTTTGGATGTAAATATTACATTAATCACATAATTGTTTATGACTTTTTTCCACCATACAGAATAAATAAAATTGCAGACCTAGTAAATGTAAATGTAGTAATAAAGGTGTAAGTTTCACACTAGTGGCAGGGAACTCCGGCAGGCTGTTCCGGCGGGTGAACAGCCTGTCGGATCCGTCCTGCCGCTAATTCACGTGTGCCCCCGGACTGCCGCTCCGTCCCCTTTGACTATAAAGGGGGCGGGGGCGGAGTTCCGATGGCGGCACGGCGAGAGGAAGCCGGACTAAAAGTACTGCCTCTCGCCGTGCGCTGCCGGAACTCTGCCCCCGCCCCCATTATAGTAAATGGGGATGGAGCGGCAGTCCAGGGGCACACGTGAACTAGCGTCAGGACGCATCCAACAGGCTGTTCACCCGCTGGAACAGCCTGTTGGAGTCCCCTGCCGCTAATGTGAAAGTACCCTAAGGAGTGAAACATAGTTTCTGGTGAGTTATTGGATGTGAAGACCAGGAGGATTTTTACGTTGGAGTTTCAATGGGCTCTGTTACATTGTAAAAATATTGCTTCATATAGATGTTTAGATTTCTAGTTTAATTATTGGTTAAACATGACTTTTGAAGCTTTATATTTGAAGGAATAAAATAATATATTTAATTAAGTGTAATATTCCATATAGTAAAAAAAAATGCTAGAAATTGGAATTTTTAACAAAGCCCAGATTAAAGAAAGATAGATGACTATGATAGCAGAGGTTATGGAACTAATGTGCCAATAAACAAGTTTAACTTTGGGCTACTAAAAAGGGCGTTATCCAGGCAGTCACCTGTTTTTTATAGTTTAAAGGGGTTGTCCAGCCTTTATTATTGATGACCTATTGTCAGTATAGGACATTAATATCAGATTGGTGGGGGTCAGACCTCTGGCAACCCCACCTATCAGCTGTGAGACTAGGAGATGGCCCTCTATGTCAGCGCCGCCTTCTCGTCAATACACTACATGTCTTCTTCTGTGGAGTGACCACGTAGTGAAATTACAAGCACTCACTCCATTCACTTGATGTGCAGGATAATGAACAGGAAGCGGTGCTCACATGGAGCGCCGCCTCCTCTTCAAACAACTGATCGGTGGGGGTGCATCATGGAGTCGGACCCCTGCCAATCAGATATTGATGACCTATCCTCACTATACAGTAGGTCATCAATAGAGATGAGCGAAGTTTTGAAAAATTTGATTTGCCAGCTTCGCCGAAGTTCGGCAAGAAATTCGGTTCGTTCTGAATTTATTTGTCACGAATCATGATAAATCAGGTATACCCAGGCCAATCTGCTTAATAATATTCTTCCCACTTGGTGGCTCAGTCTCAGCGTGAGTCTTGGAAGTTAACCTACAGGGAGAGTGCAGGGAGAATGTAGGGAGAGCGTAGGAGACTGCTGAACTACAGACACCCCATGGCAGAGAGGGGAGGGTGGCAGCAGCAGCAGTGGCAGTAACATTGACAGTAGTGGCCCTATGACAGAGTGGGGAGGGTGGCAGCAGCAGTGGCATTAACAGCAGCCCTATGACAGAGTGGGGACCATCATTTTTCCACCCACATACAGGCAAACCACTTAAAATCAACGGTTACTAAACTTGCAATACCACATTTATTTGATACAATGCCCTTGCAGGCTGTTGTATGTTGGGGAAACAATGCCACCTATCAAAGACAGAATCTGTAGACATAAATCCACTATCCGGACAAAAAATCTTGTGCTGCCAATTCCATACCACTTTCACACTCGGAAACACCAGATTTCACAATTTAAGTATCAAGTGATGAAGCAAATAAAATTACCACGAAAGGGCGGAGACATTAAAAAACTTTTATAAAAAAGAGAAGCCTATTGGGTTCATACCCTGGTGACATTGCACCCACGGGGGTTGAACAGAGAGTATGAAGTTGGACATTTAAATGACTGAGACACATATAGTTGATTATTTTTTTCTTTGTTATTATTTTTACACAGTTCAGTAGCAGGGTGAAACATTGTGGCTGAAATGTATCCTTTCTGATGACTTGTAACAAAATTATTTATTCTGATTTATTTGATGGTTTCCCCAGGGAGTCACTCTGTTGTATTATGGTATTTGATGTATCCCCTGGACACCTGACATCACAGGAATCATATTGGTTACTTTATATATATTAACAGAACATTGTATGATTGTAACCTAGTAACATAGTATATAAGGCTGAAAAAAGACATTTGTCCATCCAGTTCGGCCTGTTATCCTGCAAGTTGATCCAGAGGAAGGAAAAAAAAACACTTTGAGGTAGAAGCCAATTTTCCCCGCTTAAGGGGAAAAAAATTCCTTCCCGACTCCATTCAGGCAATCAGAATAACTCCCTGGATCAACGACCCCTCTCTAGTAGCTACAGCCTGTAATATTATTACACTCCAGAAATACATCCAGGCCCCTCTTGAATTCCTTTATTGTACTCACCATCACCACCTCCTCAGGCAGAGAGTTCCATAGTCTCACTGCTCTTACCGTAAAGAATCCTCTTCTATGTTTGTGTACAAACCTTCTTTCCTCCAGACGCAGAGGATGTCCCCTCGTCACAGTCACAGTCCTAGGGATAAATAGATGATGGGATAGATCTCTGTACTGACCCCTGATATATTTATGCATAGTAATTAGATCTCCCCTCAGTCGTCTTTTTTCTAAAGTGAATAACCCTAATTTTGATAATCTTTCAGGGTACTGTCGTTTCCTCATTCCCGTAATTACTTTAGTTCCCCTTCTCTGGACCCTCTCCAGCTCTGCTATGTCTGCCTTGTTCACAGGAGCCCAGAACTGTACACAGTACTCCATGTGTGATTTGACTAGTGATTTGTAAAGTGGTAGGACTATGTTCTTATCACGGGCATCTATGCCCCTTTTGATGCAACCCATTATCTTATTGTACTTAGCAGCAGCTGCCTGACACTGGTTTTTACAGCTTAGTTTGCTGTTCACTAAAATTCCTAGGTCCTTTTTCATGTCAGTGTTACCCAGTGTTTTACCATTTAGGGCTCGTTCACACGAACGCATGCTGCCCGTTGCCGTATAGCGGACTGCATTTGCGGATCCGCAATACACGGGCACCGTTCCGTTTGCATTCCGCATCACAGATACAGACCCATTCACTTCAATGGATCGGCAAATCCGCAGATGCGGAACGGAAGCACGGAACGGAACACTACAGAAGCAGTACGGAGTGCTTCCTGGGGTTCCGTGCCTCCGCACAGCAAAAAGATAGAAAATGCTCTATCTTTTTGCAGAACAGAGGGTTTGCTGACCCATTCAAGTGAATGGGTCCACGATCCCCACGCGGCTGCCCCACCGACGGTGCCCATGCATTGCAGACCGCAATTTGCGGTCCACAGCACGTGCACGGGCTTCACACATTAGTGTGAATGAGCCCTTAGTATGTACGGGTGACTTGTATTATTCCTACCCATGTGCATAACCTTACATTTGTCAGTGTTAAACCTCATCTGCCACTTATCTGCCCAAGCCTCCAATCTATCCACATCCCTCTGTAGTAGTAGTATACTGTCCTCTTCCGTGTCAATTACTTTACACAGACATTTTCTCCCAGTCCGAGCATTCTCATTTTATATACTAACCTTTTATGTGGTACAGTGTCAAATGCTTTGGAGAAGTCCAGATATACGACATCCGTTGATTCGGCGCTGTCAAGTCTAGAACTTACCTCCTCATAGAAACTGATTAAATAAGTTTGACATGACCGATCCCTCATGAAGCCATGCTGATATGGCGTTATTTGCTTATTTTCATTGAGGTACTCCAAGATAGCATCTCTTAGAAAACCTTCAAACAGTTTACCCACAACGATTCTTAAACTTACCGGCCTATAGTTTCTGTTGTCTGTCTTTGGACCCTTTTTAAATATTGGCACCACATTTGTTATGCGCCAATCCTGTGGGACATTCCCTGTCAGTATGGAGTCCTTAAATATCAGAGATAAGGGTCTGGCTATGACATTACTTAATTGTCCTAGGATGCGGGGGTGTATGCCATCCGGTCCTGGCGATTTGTCTATTTTAATCTTTTTAAGACGCCGCTGTACTTCTTCCTGGGTCAGACAGGGCACTTTTAATTGGGAATTTACTTTTACATTCTGCATTTGATCTGACAGTTTATTTTCTTCAGTGAATACAGTGGAGAAAAAAATATTTAATAGCTTTGCTTTCTCCTCTCTGCAACTTCTCCCTCATCACTCTGAAAAGGGCCGACACCTTCAGATTTATACTTTTTACCATTTATATAATTGAAGAACATTTTAGGGTTAGTTTTGCTCTCTTTGGCAATTAATCTCTTGGCCTCTAGTTTGGCCGCTTTTATTTGTTTTTTTACATAATCTATTTTTTTTCCGTTTTTCAGTGCTTCCTCGCTACCCTCCTGTTTTAGTGATTTAAATGCTTTCTTTTTATCATTTATTACCTTCTTTACAGTTCTATTTATCCACATTGGTTTCTTCTTGTTCCTTAACCTTTTATTCCCATAAGGTATGCACCTCTCACAATTAGATTTTAGGATGCTTTTAAAAATATTCAATTTTGTGGCCTATGGCTAAATTTTGTTTTTTTTGAAGTTTGGTATTTTTGTTCCTCCCTGAAGAAACACTCTTTTGAATGATAATTGGAAGGTTATTACTTTATGGTCACTATTTCCCAGGGGTCCCCCAACCTGCACATCTGTTGTTCTGTCAGGTCTATTGGTTAATACTAAGTCTAGTATGGCCGTCCCTCTAGTCGGGTCCTGAACCAGTTGGGAAAGGTAATTGTCTTTGGTTTTTGACAAGAACCTGTTTCTTTTATGAGATGTACAGGTTTCAGTTTCCCTGTCTATATCTGGGTAGTTGAAGTCCCCCATAATAACGACCTCATTATGATTTGCCGCCTCGTCTATCTCGTTTAGTAATAGATTTTCTGTGGACTCTGGTATATTAGGTGGTTTATAATAAGCTCCAATTAGTATTTTATTATTGTTTTTGCCTCCATTTATTTCTACACACAGTGACTCCACATGTTCATGTCCCTCACTTATATATTCTTGGACTGTGGGCTTTAGACAGGACTTTACATAAAGGCAGACCCCTCCCACTCTCCGGTTTTGGTGATCCTTTCTAAACAGACTGTAACCCTGTACATTAACTGCCCAGTCATAACTATCATCCAGCCATGTCTCAGTTATTCCCACTATGTCATAGTACTCCTCACACATCACTAATTCCAGTTCCCCAGTTTTATAAGTCAGGCTTCTGGCATTAGTATACATACATTTAAGAGGTTTATTTATATTTTTTACCCTACACCTTTTCTTCTGAACTGTTCTAGTTCCTCCATCCAATCCTCCCCCAGTCCCATTACATTGCCCCCGGTCTTTATCTGCACTATCTTCCCCTCCTATAACATAATTACCCTCCCCACAGTCTCCAGTTTAAACACTCTTCCAACCTTCTAGCCATCTTCTCCCCCAACACAGCTGCCCCTTCCCCATTAAGGTGCAGCCCATCCCTACGATAGAGCCTGTAGCCGAGAGAGAAGTCGGCCCAGTTACCCCCAGGAACCCAAACCCCTCCTTCCTACACCAGTTCTTGAGCCACTTGTTTACCTCCCTAATCTCCTTCTGCCTTTCTTGTGTGGCTCGTGGTACAGGCAGTATTTCAGAAAATACTACCTTTGAGGTCCTTGTCATTTGAAAAAGGCTAGGACAAGCCGAAATGTGTCCTGACTGAAATGCTGCAGAGTGGGGAAGGGTGGCAGCAACAGTGGCAGTAACAGTGACAGTAGTGGCACCATGACAGAGTGGGGAGGGTGGCAGCAGCAGTAACACTGACAATAGTGGTCCCATGACAGACTGGAGAGGGTGGCAGCAGCGGTGAAACTGACAATAGTGGCCCCATGACAGCTTAAGGAGTGGGGACAGCAGCAGTGGCAGTAACAGGGACAATAGTGGTCCCATGACAAAGTGGAGAGGGTGGCAGCAGCAGTGACAGTGCAGTAGTGGCTCCATGACAGAGTAGGAAAGGGGGAGCAGCAGTGGCAGTAACAGTGACAATAGTGGCCCCATGACAGCGTAGGGAGGGAGGACAGCAGCAGTGGCATTAACAGGGACAATAGTGGTCCCATGATAGAGTGTGTGGGGGGGGGGGGGGGCAACAGTGCCCTACAGCACGAGATGATGACAGATCACAGTAGTAGCAAAACCCAACAGCAGTGTGATAGCAAGGCCCAGTGGCATGCATATCCTAGTAAATATCAGTAGGTCAAGAAGCCCCATTGTAGGAATGGCAGTAGAGGCAGCAGACGGGTGGCAGCATCAGAATGGTGGCAACAGTACATGTCCAGAAGTAACAGCCCATTTGACACAATATTCCAATGTGTCAGCACACTACAGTATGATAATTAGTGGCAGAATGATATATTCTGTTTCATTTGTCTGGAAATCCTGGTTGATTCACACCTGATTCATCTTTATGAAGGCTAGTCTCTCAACATTTTGGGAGGAAAGGCAAATTCTCTTAGGGGTAACTATGCCCCCCACCACACTGAACACCCGCTCTGATGCTACGCTACTGGCCAGGCAAGAAAGCATGCTCATGGCAAAATCGGCCAGTTGCAGCCACACTTCAAGTTTGCATGACCATTAGTCCAGGGGAACTTTGATCATGGGTGACAGGGCGCAGTCCAGGTATGCCACCACCTGCTGCATAAGAGTCTCTGGTCATCAGAGACTGAAGTGGCTGCATATGGAGCTGTTGCTGCTCATGCCCCTGCCCCCCAGTCATGGCAGTGGAGCATGAGCACAGAGGTTCACCCTGGTCAGACCTTCCCGAAGACAGGCAATTGCACTTGTAGGCAGTGACCAACTAACTACACAGCATGTCTCTATAGTAGTTCATTTTTGCATCCCTCTCAGAAGGTCTAAAAAGTGCACCCATTTTTGACCTGTAGCAAGGGTCTAACAATGTGAATAGCCAGTAGCCATCCCTCTGCTGAATCCTGACAATGCGGCTGTCACTACACAAACATGACAGCATGCATCTGGCAATTTGTGCATGGGACTCGGAGGGCCTCCCTGCCTCCATCTCCATCTGCATCATCGTTACCCTCCAGCTGCTCATGCTCCTCTTGCCCCTCCTGCTCTTCTCCTGTCCGTTGGGCAGATAAACCATCTAGTTGTGTATAAAATTCACGCATTAGCTGCAATTGGCTAACTTGGAAGTTACACCTGGGAGTGCTCCTGTTCACCTACAGCATTAATAAATCATTGACCGCTTTCCTCTGCTTGTACAGGTGGTCTAACATATGGATTGTGGAGTTCCAATGGAGGAAACATTGCATATCAGACGATGTTCAGGAAGAGCATTTTGCATTTTGCTTTTGCAGCTCAAGGAGGGCGTGTTTTGCACGGTAACAGTGGCTGAAGTGCATGCACAGCTTTCTGGACATTTCTAACAGCTCTTGCAGTTCAGTGGAAGACTTGAGGAACCGGGTGACGAGATTGAAGGTGTGCGTCATGCAGGACGCATCATCATACGATCAGCTACATCATCATCTACATATATTTGCTCATCACTTGTGCCACCATCACTTGTCTCTTGCACATGTCCCTGACAATCTCATAACATGTGCTACCACAGGACTGTCATCATTAGTAGTTGCGCGCCTAAAGGAGTCCGCAGTGGACCTCTCCTCCAAGTCTGGGCTGACCTGTAACTGCTGATTGTCGTCACAAAGCTCATCGTCGTTGAAAAGCAGAGCAGAGCCGGCGGCATACATTACTTGGCTAGCAGCAAAAGCTAGAGGCAGGTACAGGACAGGTAAGGGGACAGAGGCAGCTCCTGGGCCATGCCAACTAAGAGTGTGTCTTAGGAACCCACCAATTCCTGGCTGTGTTTATTTGTTGTAACTTGAGATGATTGTGAATAGCGAGTCAATCATTCCAGTACAGCTGGATTGTTGGTCAAAAACGACCACTGGAAGCAGGCTGAGACTGGCCCACTGGGGAGGCGGGGGGATTCCTTTGTAGACCCCCAGTCTTCTGCGCCTGGAGATAAGACAGAGGAGTAATTATTTCTCTTGTTTCTCAGGAGAGATAATTATTGTAGCCACTAGGTGGCAGTATCACACAGTCATGCAGTGGTGTAAATTGTACAGGATGCCCCGCAGTATCTTCTAAGCTTCCCGGGCTGCTGGCAGTGAAGGAGGAGAGAACATGTCTGGCCATCCTCCTGCCCTCCCTGCTGTCATAAAAACTGTGGTTGCTGGAGAGAAGGCCCTCAAAACACTGATAAAGCCATACGGTCGTGTGAACAAGCCCTAATGCTGTTATTCTAACAATACCTGCCATATGGCGATCACAGCAGAGTGTGCACCCGCCAATTTTTCTCTCCTATATAACTAGATGAGTTGTCCACATTTATTACAGAAATAGCAATAGGTCACTATTAGAACATTCAGACATTGCCCCCGACATGTTTCACCAAAGTTCTGGCGTCTTCAGGTGTAATAGGCAATGAATGTTTTACCAAAAAATGCCTCTAAGGCCTCATGCACACGACAGTATTTTTTCACGGTACGCAAAATGGGGTTCCGTTGTTCCGTGATCCATTTCCGTTTTTGTTTCCGTGTGTCTTCCTTGATTTTTGGAGGATCACCAGACATGAAAAGTGAAAAAAAAATCTAAGTCAAGTTTGCCTTGAAAATGATAGGAAAAAAACGGACACGGATCACGGACGTGGATGACAATCTTGTGTGCCTCCGTGTTTTTTCACGGACCCATTGACTTAAATGGGTCCGCGAACCGTTGTCCGTGAAAAAAATAGGACAGGTCATATTTTTTTGACGGACTGGAAACACGGATCACGAACGCGGATGACAAACGGTGCATTTTCCGAGTTTTCAACGGACCCATTGAAAGTCAATGGTTCCGCAGAAAATCACGGAAAACGGAACAACGGACACGGAACACAACAACGGTCGTGTGCATGAGGCCTGAAAAGCCTAAAAAACAGCATAAAAAAGAAGCAGCATGCTCTAAAGAAGCAGCATACTCTATATTTGAGCGGAATCTGCGCTGATTCTCCTATTTAACTCTTTACGACCCTCCATTTTTCCTTTTTCGTTTTTCACTCTCTGCCTTCCTGGAGCCATAGTTTTTTTTTTTTTTTTTTACATTAACATAGCTATGGTGAGGGCTTGTTTTTTGAGGGACAAGTTGCTTTTTCTATTGGTCCATTTAATTTTTCATGCAATGAAGAGGGAAGCTGGAAAAAAATCCAAATGGGGTGGAATTGGAAAAAAATATGCAATTGCACCATAGTTTTTATGTGTTTCATTATTATGGCATGCCCAAAGCAGTAAAATTGACCTGTTACCTTGATTTTATGGGTCATCTCTTGTCCTGTAGACTGCGATGAAGTACCATACAGCCTATGGGACATTAAATACTTTTCTATGGAGCCCTGCGCATAGGTACTGTTGCTGTGGCATCCTCAAATGCTTCAGATGTACCAAGGCTACCAAAACAAATGTAGTGCCCTGGAGCATGGGTACTGTGAAGTCTAGACATTTGTGAACATTTGCTTATTTCCCTATGCAAAGTTATAAACTTCTTACTGTATTTTAACTTGAAAGAGCTAACTTGCATGGTTTAACTGCATTTTATATGTATGCTGTGATATATATCCTGTTCATATGCACTGTATTTGCAAGGCTTTGTAAAAAAGGGTTAATGAATACTGAGAGACTTTTAGGACTTAGAATGAGAAGCTGGTAATTTTCCACAGCTCCATAGATTTTAAAGAAGAGCATGTTTTGGAGGGGAAAAAACTGACAGACTGACCTTTTGAATGTCTGGTTTTAGCTATGTTGTTATATCTGGAAACTTGTTTTTGTCTGGAAAAACTGCTGTGTCTTTGCCATTGAGTATCATTGAAGCTCTAATTTACCCATAAGTCTATACCATACCGGAGCTGAAACATTGTATCTGTTTGTGCTGAGTTTCTCCACTTCACTTCTCCCACTAGAAGGTTCCAGTTTAGCTAGAAAGGGTATATAAGGAGAACAGTCAGAGCCCCTAGTGTTCTGCAGTTAGGGACCAGTGCTTGGAGGGGGGACTCATGCCATTCTGCATGAGTGACCAGAGGAATACTCTGAGATTGTGACGCTGAGCCACAGACCATGGATCACCAACCCTGTGACCAAGGAGCCACCCAGACTACTAAGCTATAGACCGTGGGTCTCCAGCATTTGACCAGGGTACCAGCCTCCTGAGAGAGAGGAACAGCTAGCTCAGACGTTTCCTCAGAATCAAACCCTTCTTCTGCCAGGGAGGAGACTGTTTTGCACCTGAATTCCTCTAGTAAAGAAGCACCCTGGTTTACTCCAGACCCTGACTCTCTAGACTTATTTTACATAGGGGCACCATGCCTTACCATCCCTTCCAAATAGCAGCAATACATGGTGTAATTCAAATCAGCCATTGAAGTACTGGCCACAGAAGGGAGTGAAGCTTCTGAGCAACAAAAGCAATGGATGACGCCTTCATGGCACCAAAGGTCTAATTTGCATATTAAGAAAAAGTATAATGACTCAGTCAGGAACAAAAGAAAAACTGTGTTTTAATCAAGGGAACCACAGCTATATGTTTATGCAATCAGTTAGAGAGGAAGGTAAGTGGTGACAGATTCCCTTTAAGGCTACTTTCACACTAGCGTTCGGAGCGGATCCGTCTGATGTTTCATCAGACGGATCCGCTCCGATAATGCAGATGTTTGCATCCGTTCAGAATGGATCCGTCTGCATTTTTACTTAGAAAATTTTCTAAGTCAGAAAGTAGCCTGAACGGATCCGTTCAGACTTTACATTGAAAGTCAATGGGGAACGGATCCGCTTGAAGATTGAGCCATATAGTGTCATCTTCAAGCAGATCCGTCCCCATTGACTTACATTGTAAGTCTGGACGGATCCGCTCGCCTCCGCACGGCCAGGCGGACACCCGAACGCTGCAAGCAGCGTTCAGGTGTCCGCTCACTGAGCGGAGCGGAGGCTGAGCGCTGGCAGGCGGATGCATTCTCAGTGGATCCGCCTCCACTAAGAATGCATTAGGGCCGGACGGCTGCGTTCGGGACCGCTCGTGAGCCCCTTCAAACGGAGCGCACGAGCGGACACCCGAACGCTAGTGTGAAAGTAGCCTAAGACATAATATTTAATAAAAAACTTAAGTTTTGGAGTTCCATAAGGAAAACATTGATACCTGTGGTGAAAAGTAAAAAAAAAAAAAAAAAAGGATGCAGTTATAAAAGACATTTTAAACATTTCACATCAATGTCTATTTTTAAACAACTTCACACCTTGCAATAAATATAGTCCAAACTCCAACTTTTTGCTTACCTCTTGTCCAGTCATTTTCTTTAATGACTCTCATTATGTCATTACAAATGAGCACTTAATTAGTAAATGTTTTAAAAGTACACGAGGCAGTGAAGAGTTATATGGTAGTAAGAGAAGTAAAAAGCAAAACACATGGAATGCTAGCTCAGTTGCACTGTGTAATGCTTTCTGATCTGGAATCTGATGACTTTTTGTTACCACACTGTATGTAGCAGTACAGGTCCCAAACCCGGTTCATAGATTTAGTGAAACGGTATGTGGTCCATTTACACATTTCAATCTTTGCAAACCATCAGTTTGCCGTCCCAGACCATATAGAAGTGCATTGCCTCAGTTCTGCAGTTGTGAACACAGTGTCAGACTGGGGTTCCTTGGGCCCACCAGAGAAAATTATTCTTGGGGCCCAACCGCTATATCCTCAATAACATCTAATAGATTTTGAATCAAAGAAATAGACCCTAGTGGTAAGAGATTATCTTCAAGCTCCAAATGGGATTTTTCTCCTGGACCTTCGGGGCCCACCAAAGGATCCTCTTGTACTCTGGTGGGTCAGTCCGATTCTGGATGTACAGGTGTCAATTGTAGAGCTGACTAGATTTTCACATTGGATCCAATAATTTTCATTATTTTATCATTCTTACTCACCAAAATATAAAAGTAAATGTCAGAAGTTACTAATAACATTTAAGAATAGTAAAAACAACAAAAATGTTGAGAAAGGAGAAGGAGGAACAGAAGGTTATAAGATAATTAGGAGGTTATACGTAGCATTAAACCCCAATGTGACACTACTCTGTTTATCCAGAAGTCAGTCCTTTGTATTGAAGTTGTCTTTCTGATACTAGTTATTCAATGCATATAGAATGGTCTTACCTGAAAATTGGTCTTCTTGCCAGGATCTTGAAAAGTCTTACAAAATCCAAATATACTATCAATTGGGGTCTTAGGACTCACCACCAAATTTAAAAGGTATGCACTTACAAACACTAGCTTTATTTGCTTCTCCATCTGAAAATCAACAGACCTCCTAGCATATGTGATAAAGAGCCACTGGGAAATCAGAACCCACTGTAATGTAATATATTATTACTTACTCATCTAATTTGGAAAATATTATTAAAGGGGTTATCCAATATCGGCGCTTCCATATAGGCAAGGGGGCAATTGCCCCCGGGCCCCCGAGTCCTTAGGGGCCACCAAGCCAACCACCCGACATCGGCTGGTTCCGACAAATCATCCTACTACCCCCAATACTGTGCCACTGTGCTCCCCAATACTATACTGCAGAAACAGATAATACCCCTTTTTTTGTGAGGCCTCGCACTGGTGGGGGCCTGCAGTGGCAGGTCACGGGGAGATGAACGCTTCTATTGTTGAAGCGTTCATCTCCGTAGTCATCTGTATTACCGTCCTCATGACAGTAATACAGATGCCTGTGCTGTGACGCAGGGGAGGGAGAGGCTTTTCCCTTCCCTGTTCCTCTGATAGGCTGCGGGCCTTGTGCCGGAAGCCTATCAGAGGCCGGTGCAGGCGGCGCAATGACGTCATCGCGCCGCCTGGATGACGGAGGTAAGTATAAGTGTTTTTTTTTTAAATACCTGACTTTTACTGCAACATGGGGGGAGCGGGAGGCACTTGATACTGGCACATGGGGGTGGGGGGTTTGTCACTTGATACTGGCACATGGGGGTGGGGGGTTTGGCACTTGATACTGGCACACGGGGAGAGCGGTAGGCACTTGATACTGGCACATGGGGGTGGGGTTTGTCACTTGATACTGGCACAT
The DNA here is from genome assembly GCF_905171765.1 of Bufo bufo. Lineage (NCBI taxonomy): Eukaryota > Metazoa > Chordata > Amphibia > Anura > Bufonidae > Bufo > Bufo bufo. The sequence goes on along the minus strand of NC_053393.1, from coordinate 367,801,917 downwards.
GGGGCAGTTTGTCACTTGATACTGGCACATGGGGTTTTGCACTTGATACTGGCACATGGGGGGGTTGGCACTTGATACTTGCACATGGGGGGTTTGGCACTTCATACCGGCACATGGGGGGTGTTGGCACTTGATCCTGGCACATGGGGGGTTGGCACTTGATATTGGCACATGGGGGGTTGGCACTTGATACTGGCACATGGGGGGTTGGCACTTGATACTGGCACATGGGGAGTTGGCACTTGATACTGGCACATGGGGGGGTTTGGCAGTTGATACTGGCACATGTGGGGAGGCACTTGATACTGGCACATTGGGGGGGAAGAGAGGCACTTGTTACTGGCACACAGAGGGGGTTTGGCACTTGTTACTGGCACATGGGGGCAAGGAGAGGCACTTGTTACTGGCACATGGGGTTTTGCACTTGATACTGGCACATGGGGGGGTTTGGCACGTGATACTGGCACATGGGGTTTTGCACTTGATACTGGCACATGGGGGGGGGGGGGTTCGGCACTTGATACTGGCACATGAGGGGGTTGGCACTTGATACTGGCACATGGGGGTTTGGCACTTGATACTGGCACATGGGGGGGTTGGCACTTGATATTGGCACTTGGGGGGTTGGCACTTGATACTGGCACATGGGGGGGTTGGCACTTGATACTGGCACATGGGGGGTTGGCACTTGATACTGGAACATGGGGGGGTTTGGCAGTTGATACTGGCACATGGGGGGAGGCACTTGATACTGGCACATGGGGGCATGGAGAGGCACTTGTTACTGGCACATGGGAGGCATGGAGAGGCACTTGTTACTGGCACATGGGGGGGTTGGACACTTGTTACTGGCACATAGGGGGCATGGAGAGGCACTTGTTACTGGCACATGGGGGGTGGAAGAAAGGCACTTGATACTGGCACATTATTATGGGGCACTAAGGGGCTTCTACTGAGGCCACAAAGAAGGGGTATTTTATATGGGGGGCTCTGTGTGGTACTAGTATTATCAGGGGTATTATCTGTTTCTGCAGTATAGTATTGGGGAGCACAGCGGCACAGTATTGGGGGTAGTAGGATGATTTGTCCAGAAGATGGGAGGATGATGGAAAAGTAGTAAAGTAAGATTTTTTTTTGTTGTCAAACTGCAGAGACGGAAAATGGCGACAAAATTGTGGTCTGGTGTGAAGATCTGAAAGGAGAAGACGAGGACAGAGAACATCTACATCAAAGGAGACATCACTGGATGTAAGAGGTATGGGGCGCTGTATTTCTGTAGTGATGGGGTGGGGACGTTAAAGTCAGCAAGTGTCGTGTGTGTGTGGGCCTTATTGTTTTTCGCCCCAGGGCCCCATTTCACCTAGAACCGGCCCTGATATCATGCAACAGCCCACCCACGTGCCGGGCCCCTCAGAGGGAATATACTTATTCCGCTCCCTGCACCGCTCCTGGTCCCCGCATCACCGCTACTGCTTCTCCCTGTACACGGATGAAAACATTCGGTGTCAGGGGGGAGCAGCCAATGGCAGGCGGGGACGAGGACGAGCCTTCCTAGCATCACAGGTGACACTAGGGAGGCTCGTTCCCGTATATTCCCTCTGAGGGGCCCGGCACATGGGGGGGGGGGGGGGGGGTTGTATGATATTTGATAACCCCTTTAATCTTATAGGTTTTTTGTGGATAATAAATGGGACCTCGACAACTGTCTGCCAATGTCCAGGGAAACTTCCTAATTTTATTCTTTTCCTAGACATTACCCTTATAGAAATGATTAGTTAAATGAAAAATTAAAGGACAGGTCAGGTCACTCATTCTCTGTCTTGGTAGCCAAGGATCATATGCAGTTCTCCTTTTTAGGTAGATACATATTTTCCCGATAAGTAAAAGCAAGCAGACAAAAAAAAAATCACACTAGAAATGTTACCTTTTAATCTTTTATGAGCATTAAATATATAGGTTAACTATGTAAGAAATCACTATGTCAGACATTACACAGTCCTTTCTCTGCCCAGACTTTTGTCTATAATGGTATGTATTACTTACAGTATATCCATACTTTATATAGTTTAAACTATACCAGTGGCAGTCAATTCCCCATGCAATATATATGCTGTGCTTGTGGAAGCATTGGAAGTGATGTTAAATACAATAGCCTCTATCAATGTGAGTTGTGATAATATCTGTAAAGCGCTGTGGAAATTGCAGCTATATAAATGTATAAAATAAATTAAAAAAACTATACAAGTCAGCAGGTCTAATGTCCACATGACTTCAACTTAACAGGTATATGGGCAGAATTCCAACCAATTTGTTTAAGAAATAACTGGCAGGGTGTGCAGCTGGGCTGCGGCACCTCCTGTGCTCTGCTGTTCGCTAGCTTGTCACGAAGAACATTGACCAGTTAAAAGTTTTTGGCAACAGGTATCGTAATTACGCATTTTCCTACACGTGGGTCTCAGATGCTACATACTATAAAATATTAATATAATAGCATATTACATAGAATGTTAGAGAACTTAGAAATATGTTATGTTAAAGGCTTTCTAAAAAAACATAGTCAAAAAGCAAATGAGTTCTGCTAGAACTAAAGTCGGGTATCAACACTACACAACTGTCAGTCCAATGGTGGTCCTTGCTGACAGCTTCTCCTGGCCAAGTTTGCATTTTTGTTCAATGCGAAAAGGGGAAAAAATGGCTGTCAGACTTTCTATATCTTATTAGATATGTATGTATGATAGATAGATAGATAGATAGATAGATAGATAATGATGTGAAGTAAATTATTACTAAGCAAGCTGCTACACACTGCAATTCAATTCGGGTTAAATTTAGCCAAATTGGTTAACTGATTTAATCCAGGTCTGAATTGATTCTACCTGAATCAAAAGTGCTCCAATTGACCTGAAAATATGTGTATGACACTCTGAGATCTCCTAGGAGATCTGCAGTAAAAAAAAAAAATCGGGTTGAATATCATTCATTCAGAATTGATTTGCTCATCCCTAGTGCTATGCTTAAAAAATAAAAAAAAATATATATACAGTAGGGTGTAGTGATGAGCGAGCATGCTAGGCACATGGCGGTACTTGGCCGAGTACCACATGTGCTCGAGCAGCATGCTCGAGTCTCCTACCCGCACGTTTCGCGGCTGCTAAGCAGCCAATAAACGTGCAGATAAGTACTGCCTTCACTGTAAGGCTAGGTTCACACCTGAGCGTTTTACAGCGCGTTCCTGCACGCTGTAAAACGCTCAACAGGCAAAAACCAATGTTTCCCTATGGGCATGGTTCTCACCTGAGCATTTTACAGCGCGTACGAATGCGCTGTAAAACGCCCTAAACCCCAAGAAGTACAGGAGCTTCTTTGGGGCGTATTGTCGCGTGTAACACCTCTGTTTTTCATTGTAAGCCTCTGTGGTCAATAGCAAGAACGCGCGTACGAAGCGCGGTTCCAAAATACAAAAACACCCCAAAATACGCCTCAAAAACGCCCGATAAAAACGCCTGTAAACAGCGCTTATCGAATACGCTCAGGTGTGAACCCAGCCTAAGTCTAGTAGCCATGTTGGCTGCGGGCATTACAGTGATTGGCTGGCCGGGGTTCGGCTCATTGCGAGTCAGGGAGAGCTGCACTTAGGAAGGGACAGATAGTGTAGGGAGATTGTGATCGCAATATATTCCAGTGAATAACGTTTTAAAGACCCAAAAGTCCTTTTAAGGACTATTGTGTGTGGTGGCAGCAATTTAATTGTGCAAAGTAGTACTCAATTTTTTTTTTAATACTTTGCAAAATAGCGATTATTTTTCTATATAGAAGGTGTTGCAGTGACTTGTGACATCTGTGCAGCAATACCTTCTGTGTGTCAAGGGCAGAGATAGGAAGAATATTAGCGAAAACAATAATTTTTTTTCCCATAATCCACATTTTGGCTGTCAACGGTGTAATCCGTGAATTGTGTGATCTGCGCTTCAACACCTTGTGTGGTTGTCAGGCCCAGATATAGGGAAAAAATTATAATACAGAAAACACAATTTTTTTCCCCATAATCTATCCACATTTTTGCTGTCAACGGTGTAATCTGTGAATTGTGTGATCTGCACTTCAATACCTTGTGTGGTTGTCAGGCCCAGATAAAGAGAAAAAATAAAAATACAGAAAACAATTTTTCTCCTATATTCTGTCCACATTTTTGCAGTCAACGGTGTAATCCGTGAATTGTTTGATCTGCGCTTCAACACCTTGTGTGGTTGTCAGGCCCATATATAGGGAAAAAATTAAAATACAGAAAACACTATTTTTTCCCCCATAATCTATCCACATTTTTGCTGTCAACGGTGCAATCCGTGAATTGTGTGATGTGCGCTTCAATATATTGTGTGGTTGTCAGGGCCAGATATAGTGAAAAATATAAATATAAACGACATCAGAAATAATCTGGGCTTAATATAGTGTCCATATTCTGTGTGTTTCTGTGACATATACTGTCCTGCATCTGAAAACAGTTTCTTTAGGGCAAATTCCAATAATCTGGGCCTAATATACTGTCCATATTCTGTGTGTTTCTGTGACATATGCTGTCCTTAATCCGAAAACTGTTTCTTTAAGGCAAATTCCAATAATCTGGGCCCAATATAGTGTCCATATTCTCTGTGTTTCTGTGACATATACTGTCCTGCATCTGAAAACTGAGTTTATATTGCAAATTCCAAAAATCTGGGCCTAATCTACGGTCCATAGTGTGCGGCTTTCTGTAACAAATACAGTGCGCCATCTGAAAACTGTTTCTTTATGGCAAATTCCAATAATATGGGCCTAATATAGTGTCCATATTCTGTGTGTTTCTGTGACATATACTGTCCTGCATCCGAAAACTGTTTCTTTAGGGCAAATTCCAATGATCTGGGCCTAATATAGTGTCCATATTCTGTGGGTTTCTGTGACATATACTGTCCTGCATCCGAAAACTGACTTTGTATTGCAAATTCCCAAAATCTGGGCCTAATCTACGGTCCATAGTGTCTAGCTTTCTGTGACATATACAGTACGCCATCCGAAAGTTGTTTCTGTATGGCAAATTCCAATAATCTTGGCCTAATATAGTGTCCATATTCTGTGTGTTTCTGTGACATATGCTGTCCTTCATCCGAAAACTGTTTCTTTAGGGCAAATTTCAATAATCTGGGCCTAATATAGTGTCCATATTTTGTGTGTTTCTGTGACATATACTGTCCTGCATCTGAAAACTGAGTTTGGAATGCAAATTCCAAAATTCTGGGCCTAATCTACAGTCCATAGTGTGTGGCTTTCTGTGACATATACAGTACGCCATCTGAAAACTGTTTCTTTAGAACAAATTCCAATAATCTGGGCCCTTTTATGGTGTCCATATTCTGTGTGTTTCTGTGACATATACTGTCCTGCATCCAAAAACTGACTTTGTATTGCAAATTCCAAAAATCTGGGCCTAATATAGCGTCCATATTCTGTGTGTTTCTGTGACATATACCGTCCGGCATCCTAAAACTGTTTCTTTAGGGCAAATTCCAATAATCTGGGCCTTATATAGTGTCCATATTATGTGTGTTTCTGTGACATATACTGTCCTGCATCAGAAAACTGAGTTTGTATTGCAAATTCCAAAAACCTTGGCCTAAACTCCGGTCCATAGTGTGTGGCTTTCTGTGACATATACAGTATGCCATCTGAAAACTGTTTCTTTAGGGCAAATTCCAATAATCTCGGCCTAATATAGTGTCCATATTCTGTGTGTTTCTGTGACATATACTGTCCTGCATCAGAGAGCAGTTTCTTTAGGGCAAATTCCAATTATCTGGGCCTAATTTAGTGTTCATATTCTGTGTGTTTCTGTGAATATACTGTCCTGCATCCGAAAACGGAGTTTGTATTGCAAATTCCCCAAATCTGGGCCTAATCTACAGTCCATAGTGTGTGGCTCTCTGTGACATATACAGCACTCCATCTGAAAACTGTTTCTTTAAGTCAAATTCCAATAATCTGGGCCTAATATAGTGTCCATATTCTGTGTCATATACTGTCCTACATCTGAAAACTGTTTCTTTAGGGCAAATTCCAATAATCTGGGCCTAATATAGTGTCCATATTCTGTGTGTTTCTGTGACATATACTGTCCTGCATTCGAAAACTTTCTTTAGGGCAAATTCCAATAATCTGGGCCTAATCCAGTGTCCATATTCTGTGTGTTTCTGTGACATATACTGTCCTGTATCCGAAAACTGAGTTTGTATTGCAAATTCCAATAATCTGGGCCTAATATAGTGTCCATATTCTTTGTGTTTCTGTGACATATGCTGTCCTTCATCCGAAAACTGTTTCTTTAGGGCAAATTCCAATAATCTGGGCCCAATATAGTGTCCATATTCTGTGTGTTTCTGTGACATATACTGTCCTGCATCCGAAAGCTGTTTCTTTAGGGCAAATTTCAATAATCTGGGCCTAATATAGTGTCCATATTTTGTGCGTTTCTGTGACATATACTGTCCTGCATCTAAAAAATGAGTTTGTAGTGCAAATTCCAAAATTCTGGGCCTAATCTACGGTCCATAGTGTGTGGCTTTCTGTGACATATACAGTACGCCATCTGAAAACTGTTTCTTTAGGACAAATTACAATAATCTGGGCCTATTATGGTGTCCATATTCTGTGTGTTTCTGTGACATATACTGTCCTGCATCCAAAAACTGACTTTGTATTGCAAATTCCAAAAATCTGGGCCTAATCTACGGTTTATAGTGTGTGGCTTTCTGTGACATATACAGTACGCCATCTGAAAACAGTTTCTTTATGGCAAATTCCAATAATCTGGGCCTAATATAGTGTCCATATCCTCTGTGTTTCTGTGACATATACTGTTCTGCATCCGAAAACTGTTTCTTTAGGGCAAATTCCAATAATCTGGGCCCAATATACATATTAAGTGTGTTTCTGTGACAGATACTGTCCTGCATCAGAGAGCAGTTTCTTTAGGGCAAATTCCAATTATCTGGGCCTAATATAGTGTCCATATTCTGTGTGTTTCTGTGAATATACTGTCCTGCATCCGAAAACTGTTTCTTTAGGGCAAATTCCAATTATCTGGGCATAATATAGTGTCCATATTCTGTAGGTTTCTGTGACATATACTGTCCTGCATCCGAAAACTGAGTTTGTATTGCAAATTCCCAAAATCTGGGCCTAATCTACGGTCCATAGTGTGTGGCTCTCTGTGACATATACAGTACGCCATCTGAAAACTGTTTCTTTAAGGCAAATTCTATTAATCTGGGCCTAATATAGTGTCCACATTCTGTGTCATATACTGTCCTGCATCTGAAAACTGTTTCTTTAGGGCAAATTCCAATAATCTGGGCCTAATATAGTGTCCATATTCTGTCGGTTTCTGTGACACATACTGTCCTGCATCAGAAAACTGTGTCTTTCGCGGACTGTAAAAAAATCAGCGCCACATCTAGTGAGAGAACCATTAATATAAAGAAGACGATCACTAAGGGGTGGGGAAGTGGGAGTGATGCTAATGGTGCACGCAGAGGCCGTGGCCCTGGGTGCAATGAAACTGTGCCTGCTGCCAGTGCACCAGAATTTTTTTTTAAATACACCGTACCCAGGTTCATGTCCAACTTAGCTGGGCGGCGCAGGACAACACTGTCCAAGTCAGACCAGTGGGAACAGTTGGTCGGTTGGATTGCTGAAGATAATGCTTCCAGTCGAAAGTCCAGCTAAGGTGTAACCCTAAATTGTAGATAATCTTTAATAATATTAACAAAACAAACATAAGTCCTATAATGTCCAAACCTAAGCGTGTCCACCAGTACAATATAGTGGGGGATGGATAACCCTGATAATGATACTAAACCTAGGCCCTGTGCCCAGGGGCGACTCCTGAAGGTGGAGACCCCCCGTCCTCGAACCTCACTGGCAACTCCTAGTTATCCCTAAAGTGGAAGGGCAGATATAAAATATAATTGGTGGACAGGTCAGGTATGGACACTAGAGGATACAAAAATATGCACAATGTATACAACCCTATTGGTAAAAATATCCAAAGGTACACGGTGCAAGAGACTACATAACACTAACGACACCTGAAAAAATGACACAGACGTATCTGTGTTAAACCCCAACGCGTTTCCCCCACGGTGTGGGATCATCAGGGGGTGAATGAGTTATATAAGATAGTAATTGTAAAAATATGTCCGACGGAAGGAGGCCCACATTAGGACAACCACAATGCATCCATGGGACATAGAAGGTGTCAACTGACGGTCAAATGGAGATGTCAAATGACGGTCAATAATTAAAAGATTGGACCAGATGACCTTACTGGGAGAAGCGAAGGGAGGCAAAGATGAACAGCAACAGTCTAACGGAACCTGTGGGCAAGAGAAGGAAAAAAATGCAGATGTATATAAATGTATACAGATGCCTATAGCCAAACACCAAGATACACAATAGTGAGGGACCATCACCACAACAAGGGGCCTCATTCAAGAGGGTCACTTACTGTATCCAGAGACAATGCTCTGTAGATAAAGCCACGCTTTCTGATAAGCCTAGATTCGCCCTACTAAAAGAGTAAGGCCAGGTAGTATGACCGATTCCAATATTAATATAAAGGTGATAAACTGAAACAAGTAAAAATGGCCAGTGAGACAAAGGATATGTTCATTCACTTATAAAAAAATATCCTAAATTGAACAGGTGTGCATACCTTAAAGGACGTGCTGAGTAAAATGACACCGTCCCTGTTGATACACAGGCCATAAATCCTGCGTGCCCTAAGTACCAAAAGCAAGTTGACAGATGTAAAATCCCCTAGAATCATAATGGCCATCTATACAGAGGATCATTTGAAAACTAGGGTTACTTACTGTGGGTGCTGACAGGGTGCTTATCCTCCCATGCTGGATGTGACCTCTCCCAGGGTCCAACAGTAAGCCTCTGAAGGCCATCCCCTTATATAATGAATCTCCTCCCCATCAATGATAACGATTAGTTTAAACTCCGCAGGTGGCGGCCGCGCTGAGTTCAGGAGGAGCATGTGCGTTCCACTGTGGAACGCACGCCGCCGGAGTGACTTCCGGTATCGGAACCCCGGAAGTGACGTCAGGACTAATCGCTGTGAGCTAAAGCACAGCGAAGTGTTAGATGCTTGGACCTGCGTGAGGCGTCGGTTAAAGACGTCATCAACGATGGACATGCGTTCCACAGTGGAGCGCATGCCCGGCCAATACCAGTGAGGGCGCTGCCTATAGACTGTAATCCATAATGAAGGACCATATTAATATAAATATGGCAAAGAGGCCGCCCCTCATGGTGAAGAAGGGAATGTAACATCCCAAAGCCATTCGTGATTATAGCAATATTAAACCTAGGACGCAGGGAGGTGTAGACGATACCTAAGGGAGGGGGAAGGGGTAGGGAAGAAGGGGATGTCACAGGGATAAGCCAAAGGGCCCAACGAACAGAACTCATCACAAGAAACACGAGAATGTGAGTCTCTCATTTAACCCTAAGGGGGACTGGGACCGGAGTCGATGAATCCATTCACTTTCTTTTTGTAGAATTCTCCTGTCCCAGTGCCCCCCACGGGGAGACGGATGGATCACATCAAGGACTGTAAAGCGGAGGGACCTTGGATCTCCATCATGGACCTCATTAACATGAGTCGCAATGGGGTTACCTCTTTGTTCTTCACGTCATTGACATGTTCGAGAATTCGCCTTCTGAATTTTCTGACTGTCTTGCCGACATAGTCAAGAGGACACCTACACTGACACAAGTACACTAAGCCCTTGGATCTACAGTTAATAAACTCGCGTATCAGGAAGGACTGTCCTGTTGTAGATCCAGTGATGGATTTAGATGTATTTAAAAATTCACAGGCTTTACATCCGCCACATCTAAAGACGCCTATCGGCCGTCGATCCAGTCATGTACCTGCTTTAGTTGGTGCTGTAAAGTGACTAGCCACCAGCCGGTCCTTGAGACTTTTTCCTCGTCTAAAAGAGACAGACGGGCGATCAGATACCACTTCAGAAAGGTCAGGGTCCATCTTTAATGCTTCAAGTCGGTTAAGCACCACCCTCTCTTCCACCAAGTCCAGTCTCTGTAGCCAAGAGTCTGGTCAACCGAATCCTCACTCTGATCATCCTTCCTGCTACCATGGAGAGTCTTGCCAAACGAGTGATCCCACACTCGGATACTCTGAGGAGCTCTATCCAGCGCCACTTTTACATTTGGCCCTCACGCCCAGCACGCTTTCAGAGGAACCTGAGATATTGTGCCCTGATTCCCAACCTCTTGAACCTTCACAATCTCAAGAAGATGACGGTGGTGAACGGCAATCATTCGTTTACGAGGTGGATGATGATGAGACACAGTTGTCAATCACGAAGGTTGTTGTTAGGTCAAGTCAGGAGGATGAGCAGAGTGAGGAAGTGGAAGAGGAGGGGGTTGACGATGAGGTCACTGACCCAACATGGGAAGGTGAAAAGCCGAGCGAGGACAGCAGTACTGAGGAGGAGGGATCCGCAGCACTGCAACAGGCTGGAAGAGGCAGTGGGGTTGCAAAAGGGAGAAGTCGGCCCACACCAAACAGGCCCGCAACTGTTACCCCGAGCACCCCCATGCGTAAATCTACCTTGCCAAGGGGTAGGTGTTCCGCAGTATGGCGCTTTTTTGAGCAAAGTGCAGACGACAAAAGAGTGGTAGTTTACAACCTGTGCCATACCAAAATGAGCCGGGGTGTGAACACTAGCAACCTCACCACCACCATCATGATCCGCCACATGGCATCTGTGGCGAAACCAACCTCGCCACTGGGTTTTGGAGGGGCCTGGCTACCAGCCTCTTGCCTCAGGATTATGGCCCATACTAACTTTAAAGGAGCAGACAGACCGGCCGCACAGCTTAAATCTGTCTTTGCAATTGTATTTTGTTATGTGAGGGTACCCAGATAGCAAATTTTATTGTATTTGTGTATTCTGAGTGCCATTCACCTAATGATATGCACTCAGACTTGAGCTATCTGGGAATATGTTAAATGTCTGTGTTTGCTGTGGGGGTGTGACATTGTGTGTTTGGGTGGTGATTTCTGTCCTGTTGTCCCCCAAATGTGTATTGGCGATTTCCCTTTGTCCTGAGATATAATTGAATTACTCCTCGGGTGTCTCCAGGGCAGAGAGGAGGAAAGCATGATGCATCGTGGGGATGTGTTGTGTCTGTGTATCCTGAGTTGCTACATATCTGTCCTGTGTCACAGTCTTCCTTCTGGTCCCCTAGGGGCGTGTCCACCAGATGGGGACCTGCATAAATACGGGCGGGTAGCCCTCAATAAAGTGTTCCTGTTTTACCCTTTATCATGTTGAGGCTGACCTACCAACACCTGCTTAGCTCCATTCATCCCCAACCTACTCGACAAGCAGAGCCAGATCCGCCCTCCTGCAACTGGGAAGACTTGCCGGCGATACCCCCTGCTTGCCTACCAACTCCCAAAGTAGGGAACTTCATCGACTGGTTCTGGGAAGACCTCCCGATGGCAGGTGGAGATGGGACCGAGGTCTCTCCACCGGCCCTACAGAGATGCTGGACGGCCGGTTCAGATCCCCCACCAACCCTGCAGGAATGCCAGGAGGAGGAGGTAAGCGATTCCTCCTCTCCACAGCCGATCTGCAACAAGGTCCTGGGGATAGGATTCCCTGACCACATCCCAGAGGAAGAGCTGGCATCTGGGCAGAGCGCAGTCACCCTCTGCCCTCCCCTATCCTTTTCTCCAGAGCCGGACATCCCACTGGCTACCCCAGCGGAAGAGCTGGCATCTGGGCAGACCGCAGTCAGTCTCTGCCCTCCCCTATCCTCTTCTCCAGAGCCGGACATCCCACAGGCTACCCCAGCGGAAGAGCTGGCATCTGGGCAGAGCGCAGTTGGCCTCTGCCCTTCCCTATCCTCTTATCCAGAGCCTGACTCCCCACAGGCTACCCCAGCAGAAGAGCTGGCATCTGGGCAGAGCGCAGTCAGCCTCTGCCCTCCCCTATCCTCTTCTCCAGAGTCGGACATCCCACAGGCTACCCCAGCGGAAGAGCTGGCATCTGGGCAGAGCGCAGTTGGCCTCTGCCCTCCTCTATCCTCTTCTCCAGAGGCTGACTTTCCACAGGCTACCCCAGCAGAAGCGCTGACATCTGGGCAGAGCGCAGTCGGCCTCTGCCCTCCCCTATCCTCTTCTCCAGAGCCGGACTTCCCACAGGCTACCCCAGCGGAAGAGCTGGCATCGGGGCAGAGCGCAGTCGGCCTCTGCCCACCAAGTACCTACAGCTCCAAGCTAGAGAGCAACAAGGAAACAAGGAGTAACAGATGCCCCCTCAACAGCTGGGGACATACAGAACAGAGCCAGGCCCCAAAATTCAACAGGTCCAGTATTGGGTTGTGGTTGGACTGCCAGACTAACTCAGATACCGACCGGCATGAGGTCAGGTATCTGGTTAGTCTTCCCTGGGAGGGGGAGATATGTGGCGAAACCAACCTCGCCACTGGGTTTTGGAGGGGCCTGGCTACCAGCCTCTTGCCTCAGGATTATGGCCCATACTAACTTTAAAGGAGCAGACAGACCGGCCGCACAGCTTAAATCTGTCTTTGCAATTGTATTTTGTTATGTGAGGGTACCCAGATAGCAAATTTTATTGTATTTGTGTATTCTGAGTGCCATTCACCTAATGATATGCATTCAGACTTGAGCTATCTGGGAATATGTTAAATGTCTGTGTTTGCTGTGGGGGTGTGACATTGTGTGTTTGGGTGGTGATTTCTGTCCTGTTGTCCCCCACATGTGTATTGGCAATTTCCCTTTGTCCTGAGAGATAATTGAATTACTCCTCGGGTGTCTCCAGGGCAGAGAGGAGGAAAGCATGATGCATCGTGGGGATGTGTTGTGTCTGTGTATCCTGAGTTGCTACGTATCTGTCCTGTGTCACAGTCTTCCTTCTGGTCCCCTAGGGGCGTGTCCACCAAATGGGGACCTGCATAAATACGGGCAGGTAGCCCTCAATAAAGTGTTCCTGTTTTACCCTTTATCATGTTGAGGCTGATGTTTGGGTAACTGATCGACGCTGGGGATTGCTATACGCTGGAAGATTTGCTATACTCCCCTGGCTATAACTACTATCTCTTTTAACCTCCTCAGGACTGCCCTACGCAGGATTGCGTCTTTGCGGCGGTCCTGTTGTTCTGGGTGGACGCGCCGGTGCGTCCTCTCGCGAGACGCGAGATTTCGTGCATTGCCGGCCCGCGCATGCGCATCGCGGGCCGGCAAAAGTTAAAGAAGTATTTCGTCACCAGCCTGCCAGCCACGATCATTGGCTGGCAGGCTGGCGATTTTCAAAAAATCAAATCAGAAGCCAGATAACAGATCATATTAGTAAATATGATCTGTTATATGGCTTCTCTGCTTCTCTGCTGGTCCTTTTCGTCGGTTGAATCCAGCAGAGGAGCAGAGATCACTGTGAGTACCCACCAACACTACACCTTAGCCCCAGATCACCCTCCATCACCCCCATCATCCTAATTAACCCCTTGATCGCCCCCTGTCAATCACTTAGTGAAAGACAAAAAGTGATCAGTGTAAACTGTCACTTTTTTTTTTTCACTAGTATTGGCTGTTAGGTTTTAGGATAGTTTAGGCCCCATAGTTAGGTAGTTAGCGTGAGTTAGCGCCCACCCCACCGCACCGCAGTCACTTTTATTCACTGTTTAGCGTATCGCTAATCAGCATTTGTACTTTTATAGTATCTGTAAGTGATCAAAACTGATCACGGTCAGATCTATAATAGTATTAGTGTCACCTTAGCTCGCCCTCCACTCAAAACGCAGTGTTTGCCCGATCAGGCCTGATCGGTCGCCCACACGTGCGTTCACCCACGCCCACCCCACCGCAGTGACAAAAAAAAATTTGTTTTTTGATCACTGCACATTCACTTTACACGCACTGCGGCGATAAAAAAAAATCAGTTTTGATATTTTTTATCAACCGCAGCGGCCTCCGGTACTTCGCTAGCCTCCCCTTTGTAAGATAGGCTTGCTTTTTTTCTTGGGTAGTCTCAGGGAATACCCCTAAATTTAGTAGTCCAAAATGTCAAACAGGGGGTATTCTTCTGAAGAGGCCTACAGGATTCTGACCCAGTCGGATGAGGAGTGGAACCCTCATCTGACGAATCTAGCGGGTCAGAATATGAACCTGTGGAAAGCAGTGGCTCTCTGACCCAAAGTTCGGACGAGGAGGTGGAGGTCCCTGGCAGCACCAGGCGTACCCGGCCCCGTGTCGCTAGACCACAGGTTATGCAGGATCCGCTTCAAGAGCAGCAGAGTGGGGCTGTCGCTGCCGGATCAGGTGAGGCATACACCAGCAGCGCAGCGCAGCCCTTCCTGGACCTAGTACCAGCACTGCCGTACAACATGGTGACGTGGCGAGCACCAGAAGGGCAGTTAAAGCTGGTACGGTGGCACGTGCAGTAGTTACCCCGTCGCAGCCACCGCGCAGACAGGCCCGTAGAGCCCCTAGAATCCCTGAGGTGCTGGCAAACCCTGATTGGCAGTCACCAACTTCAGCCGCACCTGTAGTTCCCCCTTTCACCGCCCAGTCTGGAGTTCGGGTTGAGGCGGCTCAAATCGGTTCGGCCCTGGGATTTTTTGAGCTGTTCTTGACTGCGGAGCTCTTGGACTTAGTCGTGGCAGAGACAAACCGGTATGCCACACAATTTATATCCGCCAACCCGGGAAGCTCTTATGCCCAGTCTTTCCGGTGGAAACCAGTCCAAGTTTCCGAACTTAAAATTTTTCTGGGCCTTCTCCTCAACATGGGTCTAACTAGAAAGCATGAATTGCGGTCATATTGGTCCACGAACCCGATTCATCACATGCCCATGTTCTCTGCTGCTATGTCCAGGACACGATTTGACACCATCCTGCGTTTCCTGCACTTTAGCGACAACACCACCTCCCGTCCCAGAGGCCACCCAGCTTTTGACCGGCTCCACAAAATTCGGCCCCTCATAGACCATTTCAACCAGAAATTTGCAGATTTGTATACCCCTGAGCAAAACATCTGCGTAGACGAGCCCCTAATACATTTTACCGGGCGCCTTGGCTTCAAACAATACATCCTAAGCAAGCGTGCCCGGTATGGGGTCAAATTGTATAAGCTCTGTTAAAGGGCCACAGGCTATACCCACAAATTTCGGATCTATGAGGGAAAAGATCAGACCCTGGAGACTACCTGGGGAGCAGTGGGAAGACAGTCTGGGACTTGGTGTCACACCTATTCGGCAAGGGGTACCATCTTTATGTGGACAATTTTTACACAAGTGTGGCCCTCTTTAGGCATTTGTTTCTAGAACGGATTTGCGCCTGTGGCACCGCGCAAACTAGTCGCGTGGGCTTCCCCCAATGGCTTGTAACCACCCGTCTTGCAAGGGGGGAGAGGGCTGCCTTGTGTAACGAAGAACTGCTCGCGGTGAAATGGAGAGACAAGCGTGACGTTTACATGCTCTCCTCCATTCACGCAGACACGACAATCCAAATTGAAAGGGCAACCTGTGTCATTGAAAAGCCCCTCTCAGTCCACGACTATAATGCGCTCATGGGAGGGGTGGACTTCAATGACCAGATGTTGGCTCCCTATTTAGTTTCCCGCAGAACCAGACTCTGGTATAAGAAGGTGTCTGTATATTTAATTCAATTGGCTGCCTATAATAGTTTTGTTCTCTACAGTAAGGCTGGGAGAACAGGATCCTTCCTCAAATTCCAGGAAGAGATCATCGAGAACCTCATTTATCCGGGAGGTTCCGTGGCCCCATCCACCAGTGTAGTTAGCCGTCTACACGAGCGACATTTCCCCAGTGTCGTTGCTGGTACCTCAACCCAACCGCCACCCCGAAAAAAATGTAGTGTCTGTAGCAGGAGTGGAATAAGGCGTGACACCCGCTATTTCTGTCCTGACTGTCCGGACCACCCTGCCCTATGCTATGGTGAGTGTTTCCGGAAGTACCACACACAGGTACACCTAGCATAGGGATCACATCTCACCAGGACAGGCACACAGGGCTATTAGGGCCCTTTCTCTCACAGCTGCTGCAAACCTCTCCTTTCACCTGGGATAAAGTGCATAACGTACTTCGCCACATCTTTGGGCGATTTGCGCTTTGCACATTGTCCCATGGGGAAGGAGAGGTTTGTTCTATAAAGGTAAAAAAAACTAAACAAAAAAAAAATTACCGGTAAGTAAAAAAGTTAAAAAAGTTAAAAAAAAAGTTAATATGTTCTGTTCTAAAGTTAATAAAGTTATTGCTTTGCGGCCTGGTTTTTTCTTTTTTGTTTTGTTTTTTTTACCTTCCAGGTGGACCAACCGATCGACTAGCTGCAGCACTGATGTGCATTCGGACAGAAGCATTGCGCTGCTGTCAGATTACACGCAAGTCGGTGTATGCGGCGCTGCAAGACGAGATTTCTCCTCTGCAGTAAAAGATACGTTTGCCGAGGCATATGAGCTGAGGAGGTGGCGGTGTTCATATACTTTGGCAAACACTTTGTATATATAAAAAAAAAAAATCCCGGCAATGATTTATTCATCCACATCGATTGATGTGAATGGAGAAATCTGGTTTGCCAGGGCATACGAGCTGAAGTGGGTATGGATGTTGGGCGGAGCTCCTATGTCCTGGCAGACGCCTTTCCCCTCCTTTTTCTTTTTTTGGCAGAGATTTTTTCATCCACATTGATCGATGCGAATGAAGAAATCTGTGCCGTTCATTTTTTTCTTTCAGCCCAGAATTTGATTTCAAACTCCTTACCACACATTTGGGCCCCTAGAATGCCAGGGCAGTATAACTACCCCACAAGTGACCCCATTTTGGAAAGGAGACACCCCAAGGTATTCCGTGAGGGGCATGGGGAGTTCCTAGAATTTTTTATTTTTTGTCACAAGTTAGTGGAAAATGATGAGTTTTTTTTTTTTTTTTCATACAAAGTCTCATATTCCACTAACTTGTGACAAAAAATAAAAACTTCCATGAACTCACTATGCCCATCAGCGAATACCTTGGGGTCTCTTCTTTCCAAAATGGGGTCACTTGTGGGGTAGTTATACTGCCCTGGCATTCTAGGGGCCCAAATGTGTGGTAAGGAGTTTGAAATCAAATTCTGTAAAAACTGACCAGTGAAATCCAAAAGGTGCTCTTTGGAATTTGGGCCCCTTTGCCCACCTAGGCTGCAAAAAAGTGTCACACATCTGGTATCTCTGTATTCAGGAGAAGTTGAGGAATGTGTTTTGGGGTGTCTTTTTACATATACCCATGCTGGGTGAGATAAATATCTTGGTCAAATGCCAACTTTGTATAAAAAAATGGGAAAAGTTGTCTTTTGCCAAGATATTTCTCTCACCCAGCATGGGTATATGTAAAATGACACCCCAAAACACATTCCCCAACTTCTCCTGAGTACGGAGATACCAGATGTGTGACACTTTTTTGCAGCCTAGGTGGGCAAAGGGGCCCATATTACAAAGAGCACCTTTTGGATTTCACTGGTCAGTTTTTACAGAATTTGATTTCAAACTCCTTACCACACATTTGGGCCCCTAGAATGCCAGGGCAGTATAACTACCCCACAAGTGACCCTATTTTGGAAAGAAGAGACCCCAAGGTATTTCGTGATGGGCATAGTGAGTTCATAGAACTTTTTATTTTTTGTCACAAGTTAGTGGAATATGAGACTTTGTAAGAAAAAAAAAAAAAAAAAAAATCATCATTTTCCGCTAACTTGTGACAAAAAATAAAAAGTTCTATGAACTCACTATGCCCATCAGCGAATACCTTAGGGTGTGTACTTTCCGAAATGGGGTCATTTGTGGGGTGTTTGCACTGTCTGGGCATTGTAGAACCTCAGGAAACATGACAGGTGCTCAGAAAGTCAGAGCTGCTTCAAAAAGCGGAAAATTCACATTTTTGTACCATAGTTTGTAAACGCTATAACTTTTACCCAAACCATTTTTTTTTTTTACCCAAACATTTTTTTTTTATCAAAGACATGTAGAACAATAAATTTAGAGCAAAATTTATATATAGATCTCGTTTTTTTTGCAAAATTTTACAACTGAAAGTGAAAAATGTCATTTTTTTGCCAAAAAATCGTTAAATTTCGATTAATAACAAAAAAAGTAAAAATGTCAGCAGCAATGAAATACCACCAAATGAAAGCTCTATTAGTGAGAAGAAAAGGAGGTAAAATTCATTTGGGTGGTAAGTTGCATGACCGAGCAATAAACGGTAAAAGTAGTGTAGGTCAGAAGTGTAAAAAGTGGCCTGGTCTTTCAGGGTGTTTAAGCACTGGGGGCTGAGGTGGTTAAGAGCTGTTCCTGCTCTCTGGTTTTAGAAGAGGTTCACCCACTGGAGCCTGGAGCCTTGTCGTAGGTCCAGGGTGGGTAGGAGACGGTGAGACCTCAACCAAGCTTCGGCGGTTTGTGGGGTCTGCAGTGCGTACGGTGTCAAGTGGAGTGCTTGGAGTCCTCGGAAAGCACTAGCAGCATCCAT
This sequence comes from Bufo bufo, assembly GCF_905171765.1. Lineage (NCBI taxonomy): Eukaryota > Metazoa > Chordata > Amphibia > Anura > Bufonidae > Bufo > Bufo bufo. Next base: position 367,783,306 of record NC_053393.1, on the reverse strand, counting down.
TCAACGGAGGTACCCGGTCGGGGTGCTAGGCGTTCCGTTACAGAATCCAAGCACCCTAACAAGTGGGCCGAACCCCTGGGTCCACAATCTGGGTCTGCGGGTCACACCACAGCCTCCTCTTCCCCTGTGTTATGCACTGCTGGCCAATCCCCTGTCAAAGGTGCAAGCCTGGATGCCCCTCTCCCTGCACCTAGATCTTTGCATGAACCATCAGCAACAACATTCACTTCCCTGTCCCAACGCAGCATCCAAATGTCCATAACACAGTCATTTGAACGCAAGCGCAAATATCCACCCACACACAGGCCATAGCACTAAATGCGCAACTTTCCAAATTACTGGCCCTTGAAATGTTGCCATTTAGGCTTGTGGACACTGAGGCCTTCCGCAGCCTGATGTAGGCGGCCGTCCCTCAGTATGCAGTTCCCAGCCGCCACTATTTTTCACGGTGTGCCGTGCCCGCCTTACACCAGCATGTGTCCCAGAACATCACCCATGCCATGACCAATGAACTTACTGGGAAGGTCCACTTAACCACGGACACATGGACTTGTGCTGGTGGCCAGGGACGCTACATTTCCCTGACGGCACACTGGTTAAATGTTGTGGAGGCCGGGAGTGAGTTGTATCTTAGGATGGCACAGGTGCTACCCACGCCCAGGATTGCAAGCCCTACGTGTCTCCGCCAGCAGCTATGTTACTGGCTCCAACCCCTACTTCTCCTCCTCCGCCGCCTCCTCCTCTGCCGCCTCCTCCTCCACTTCCACCTCCAGCAGCAGTCAGCCATCAGTCGCTAGCTGGAAGCAGTGTAGTACTGCTGTGGGTAAGAGTCAACAGGCCGTGCTTAAGCTGATCTGATTAGGGGACAAACAGCACACCACCGCAGAGCTGTGGCAAGGTATAAGGGACCAGACCCAGCTGGGGCTCTCGCCATTCAACCTGCAACCAGGCATGGTTGTGTCTGACAATGGCCGTAACTTGGTGGCGGCTTTTGAGCTTGGCAACCTGACACACATCCCATGCCTAGTCCACGTCTTAAACTTAGTGGTTCAGTGGTTTATCAAAACGTACCCCAATTTGCCAGAGTGTGTGCCCATTTTCGCAAGTCGTCCACAACTTCGGCTGGTCTGGCAACGCTGCAGCAGTGCTTGTGGCTTTCAACTCACCGACTGTTGTGCGACATGAGCACGCACTGGAACTCTACGTTCCACATGTTGGCCAGGCTTTGTGAGCAGCAGAGGGCAGTTGTGGAATACCAGCTGCAACATGGTCATCGCCTTTCGAGTCAACTGCCACTATTCACAAGCAAGGAGTGGGAATTGATGTCAGTCCTCTGTGAGGTTCTAAAATTTTTTGATGAATCCACACAGATGGTTAGTGGCGATAAGGCTATTATCAGCGTAACCATCCCACTCCTGTGTCTACTCAAACGATTGCTGCTCACAATTAAGGACGACGCTCTGAATATGGCAGGCGAGGAAATGGGGGAGGACATTACACAGGGTGATAGCCAGCCCACCCTCAGTTCGTCTTCTCAGCGCAAATTTGACCACAAAGTGGAGGAGGAGGAGCTTGCCTCTGTTACAGAGGGTAGTACCCATGGAACTTTAATTCTATCTGTTCAGCGTGGATGGGCAGAAGAGGAGGAGGAGGATGAGGAGATGGAGAGTCATCCTGATGTCGACATTGACATCTTGCCTGTTGGTACTCTGGCACACATGGCTGACTTTATGTTAGACTGCCTTTCCAGCGATCCTCGCTTTATACGCATTCGTCCAGTTGTGGACGACTTGCGGAAATGGGCAACGATTACTGGGTGTTCACCGTTCTCGACCCCCGCTACAAAGAGAACTTCTCATCTCTCATTCCTCTGGTGGAGAGGACAAGCAAAATGGTGCAATACCAATACTCTCCAAAGCCTGGGACAGTTTTATGACACCCCGCCAGCACCCTCGCCCTGATGTGTGGCCTACTGCCACAAGAAGAGAAAAATTTTGGAAGATGGTGAAGGAGTACATAGCAGACCGTGTCAGCGTCCTCAATGATCCCTCAGTGCCTTACAACTACTGGGTGTCCAAGCTGGACATGTGGCACGAACTGGCGCTCTACGCTTTGGAGGTGCTGGCCTGCCCTGCCGCCAGTGTTTTGTCTGAGCGTGTATTTAGTGATGCTGGTGGCATCATAACAGATAAGCGTATCCGCCTGTCAACTGAAAATACCGACAGGTTGACTCATATAAAAATGAACAAGGCCTGGATTGACCATGACTTCTCGACTCCACCAGAGGAATGCTGATGAACATAAAGGCACTTTACATTTGTTGCTTTTAATGTAGTTAATAGACTGTATTCCCATGCACCCCTTTCACCACAAACAAGGGTATATGGTTGAATCTTCCTTTTCTCAGCCTCCTCCTCCTCTTCCGTCATTTCAACATACATTGCTTATTCGTCACATATAATGCCTTAGCATATATGGCCTTCGAATATAATTTTTTAGAGGGTCCTCTCACCAGCAGGCCCTCAGATCTAATTTTTTAGAGGGTCTACTCACCAGCAAGCCCTCACATCTAATTTTTTAAAGAGTCCTCTCAAAAGCAGGTGCTCACATCAAATTTTTTTCAGGGTCCCCTCACCAGCAGGCCCTCACATCTAAGTTTTTAGAGGGTCTGCTCACCAGCAGGCCCTCACATCTAATTTTTTACAGGGTCCGCTCACCAGCAGGCCCTCACATCTAATTTTTTAAAGGGTCTGCTGCAGGCCCTCACATCTAATTTTTTACAGGGTCCACTCACCTGCAGGCCCACAACTCAAATCTTTTACAGGGTCAGCTCACCTGCAGGCCCAAAACTAAAATCTTTTACAGGCCCGCAACTCAATGTGAATGAGGCCCTCCTTTATGTGGTATACAGGTTGTATCGGAGTGCCTCTTCCTTGTAATTTTTGGCAGCACTTGCACTTTATATACAAGTAAATATACAGGAAAGAATGTTTTCAATCAATTGTTTCCTATAAAACCGATTTTTTACTTTGGTTTTGTGCGTAAAACCTTAATTAGGTGTGGGCGTGGAGATCACTTTAAGCCCTTTTAAGCTGCATCATCAGCAGCATGGTGATAAAAATGAGTGGCAAGGTGACATAGTATTGGGATGGCAACATGAGGAGGCCACATAGTGGTACAATGACAGAGTCTGGATAAAAGACTGAAGCCACAGATTGTTTCCATCTGCATCTTTCTAAACAATCTGTGGAGCTGTATCACAGTCACCTGCAGATTAATGCAGACCAGGGCCGTAGCTATAGGGGAAGCAGGGGAAGCTGCAGCGTTAGGGCCCTGACCCAGAAGAGGCCCATCCAGGAGGAGGAGGACTAAAGGATTTGGTCAGGGCCCCCTCAACAGTATTACACAATGAAATTATATACAATGACAGTATAAACAGTGTATAAAATGGATGGAACAGCTGCCGGCCCTGGTCTGAGAGAGCGATCTTTACTAGCCACAGGAATGGGGGCGGCATGAAAGGAAGGGGTCGCTAAAAAATCACTGTGGAATGGAGCCCAATTCAAAAATTTGCTGTGGGGCCCAGTCATTTCTAGCTACGCCACTAATGCAGCCCACAAAAACAAGTTGGGTTTATCGATTACAAAACCATAATTAAATTATATGCCTGGTTATCACTTTAAGCCCCTTTAAGCTGCATCAGCAGCAGCATGGTGATAAAAATGAGTGGCCAGGTGACATGGTGTGGAGATGGCAGCATGAGGAGGCCACATAGTGGCACAATGACTGAGTCTCGATAAAAGACTAAGGCCACAGATTTTTTGGAAAGATGCAGATGGAAACAATCTGTGGAGCTGTATCACGGATCAAAATCAAGTTGGGTTTATCGGTTCCACCTCAGCTCACCAGCAGGCCGGCACCTAAAATCTTTTACGGGCTCAGCTCACCTGCAGGCCCGGAACTCAAATCTTTTACTGGGTCAGCTCACATGCAGGCCCTCACATAGAACTTTTTAGAGGGTCAGCTCAGCTGCAGGCCCTTGCATATAATGTTTTACAGGGTAAGCTCACCCGCAGGCACTAGCATATAATGTTTTACAGGGTTAGCTCACCAGCAGGCCCAAACCTAAAATCTTTTACAGGATGAGCTCACCTGCAGGCCCATAACTCATGCTACCTTGCTTGGAAGTAGTAGCTGTAGCCGTTTATCAGGCTCCCTCTCCGAAATCGAACAATGAGTCACTGTTACCAGTGGTCACCATGTTAGGCGCATAAAAGAACATCGAAAGTTGATAGGGAAGATATCCAAATGGATCGTGGATGTCACGGGGATGTGCGATCAGGCAGAAGTTATCTAGAGTCAACAAAGTAGCAGCAGGGCCTCTCCTGTATAACGTTTCCTCATCCAAAATACTGCAGTGACATTCCCTGTAATTTTTTATTACTCATTCCAATAACAGGACATCTTAAGAGTCCTGTATTGTTATTTATCATCACTACCTCCTCGAGTCGGGAGTCGGTAATTTCTGCGCTTCTGCTGCCTTCCTTGGATGTTTTTGCTTTAATAACTTGACCCACCCTCTCTGGGTGGTTCACAATTAGGAAAAAAAAAGGGGCAAGGCAACAATAGACAATCAGATTTTAGCCATTGACCTCTCTTGGATGTGGTATCCCTTTCTAAAGCTCCCTCTCCCGCATCGAACCTTGATTCCCCGTTACCTGTGATCACCATGGTAGGTGCAGAAAATAACATCAAAAGCTAATAGGCAGACATCCAAATGGATCGTCGTCGTCACAGGGACGTGCAATCGCCCAGAGGTTATCTAGAGTCACCAATGCGGCAGCAGGCCCTCGCCCCTAACGTTCTAGATGGTCAGATCAGCAGGCCCTCGCCCCTAAGGTTTTAGATGGTCAGATCAGCAGGCCCTTGCTCCAAATGTTTATGAGGGTCACCAGCAGGCCATCAATCATAATTTTTCAATGGTGTGTATGATGCCCTCATTTATGGGTAACAAAGGGTGTTTTGGAGTGCCGGTTCCTTGTAATTTTTGGCAGCCCTTTCACTTAGTGCATAGGCTTTATGAATGTAGGAGTCCCACTACCTGAACAATTGTACCACAATGTGAATGAGGCCCTCCTTTATGTGATATACAGGCTGTTTCGGAGTGCCTCTTGCCTGTAATTTTTTGCAGCACTTGCACTTTACATACAATTGAATATACAGGAAGGAATGTTTCCTAACAATTTTTCCTGTAAAATAGTTTTTTGGGGGGGTTTTGTGCGTATTTTTGTCAGTCTCTTGAAGTGGCATACAACTCTGACAACAGTTCCCAGCAGCGACCTGGGAGTCCAAGATGCATCCAGACATGGTGTTCCCGATCCATTTCGGTGGTGTTTGTCACTTTCTGACCTTTTCCAATGGAACAGGCACCCTCCCCTCTTCAGAGCATTATACTCGTTGACTTCCATTATACTCGGGTGCTTGGCCAAGCACACGAATATAGCAATGTGTTCGGGCCGAACACCTAAATACTTTGGTGCTCGATCATCACTAGTAGGGTGCAAAAGTTGTAGGCGAGTGTGGAATAATTCTAGAAAATAAAAATGCTTTCAAAAATAGAAGTGTTATGCAAAGAAAGCCATTTTGCTAGCACCATCTTGGAAGTGTTAGTGGCTCCCTAAGAGTCAAAATCCAACTCTTTAACGAGCCCTGGGACATGACAAAAGAAAATAGCCAAGCCAAATATCCATCCATAGACAACTGTTCAGGGGGCTTGCCCCTCTTCAATATAGAGTAGGATTCTGGCTGGCTGGCTGAGTGGCTTCTTTGCAAGATATCTCTTTGCATATTATTTTCCTATGAAGCATTGCTTACAAATCTCCACACACAGCTGGTCTCTTTAAGGAGACCTAGCACACTGCCTAAGATAGAAGTGTTAATAGTTTTTTTTAACAGTATTAACAAAATGCAAAGTGAATGAAGAAAAGAGAAATCAAAATCAAATCAATATTTAGTCTGACCACCTTTACTTTCAAAGCAGCATCACTTCTTCTAGGTACACTTGAACAAACTTTTTGAAGGAACTTGGCAAGGGAGGACATTCCAAACATCTTGGAGAACTAACCACAGATCTGTGGAGATTTACTCAAATCCTTCTGTCACTTCATGCAATCCCAGACAGATTTGCTGATGTTGAGATCAGTGGTCTGTGGGAGCCATATCATTACTTCCAGGACTCCTTGTTCTTCTGTACGCTGAAGATAGTTCTTAATGAGATGTTTGGGGTCGTTGTCCTGCTGCAAAATATATTTGGAGATGATCAGATACCTCCCTGATGGTATTGCATGATGGATAAGTATCTAGGAAAATGTAGCAAACTGTGCTTTGTTACTTACTGTAGTTGAAATGGTTAAAAAAGACACAGGTCCTTTAAGCCCATCAAATCCAGCCTATAATTTGCAGATACATAAAAAAAAGGAATCGCGACATACAGCTATATATAGTGGTCTCTGGACCCATTCAGTGCATGCTTTGGGAGTTTTTCCGCTATGTATGTGTATCGTACATGCAAAATGTGGTTTGAATAGATCCTTATACTGATAAAAGTGATCAACAGAGCAACATATTTGTTGATCATTTTGTATACAATATTTGGACACAATGATTATCATGATCATTAGGGAGGATTCTCAGTAGCCATGCATAAACAGCATGCTGCCACGAGACACAAATACACACTATAACCTGGCTATGAACATAGCGGAGCAAGCGGGTGCAAGACAGGAGTTCACATAAGACATCACTCCTCTGCCTGCTCTGCTAAAGCCTGACATAGCCCATCTATTCCATGCTTTAGCGAAGCAGTGCTGGTGCAGGTAGGAGCAGAGATATAGGGGAGTATGTACTCCCATACACAGGAGTTTACAGGAGTACGGATTCCAAAGCGCAATAGGCACCTGAAGGTCAGTTGCCTATTTTGCTGGTAAAATGTTAAAATAATAAATAAAGCATACCAGAACAAATTATTTAATTGCATTTACAACAGATTTTAATAAAACATATATAAGGGTTTAGATACACTTTAACTTTGGGTTCACACTTGCCATATATGTTTCTGGTATGAAGCTTGGTATTGATCAACTAGCTAAACACGACACAGATGTCATGAGATGTGCTCTGTCGTACATGGCTACTGAACTCCATACCCTTTTATGAGCTTCTTTCTTTTAACTCCTGATGATGAGAGTGGAAAAGGAGCTTGAAGGTAGAAAGTGTTGTCTATAGAAACACGATGGCTGGCACTGTTATATAGACATCGTAAATGGCCTCATTTCATGGCAATGTTTTATGGTCATTATGCCTGGTCCTATTATAAGGGCACTAAATGGCTGCTTCTCTTCACAGCTAGTTGAGAAGTAAATCTGGAGCTCTCATTCACTATTACTGTTTTTGCTCATTTTCAAACAGTAAGCGAGTGGTCGGCGACCTCCAGCACACCAGCTGTTGTGAAACTACAACTCTCTATTCACTTCTATGGGAGTTCAAAGAAAAGCTGAGCAAGCGTGCATGCTGGGAGTTGTAGTTCCACAACAGCTGGAGTGCCAGAGGTTGCTAACCCCTGCAGTAGGCATTGCTTTGATGGTTGTGTCTCAGGAGTTAGTTTAGCCATAAACATGTAATGTAGAAGCAAAAGTCCAAGTGCAAAGCAGAACAATAATTTATGTTAGTGAACATGTGTTTTCACATTTGCATTGATAAGGTTCTGCCACTGATAAAACGACTTATTGCTGAATATTTCACACCAGTGTTTTATATTTGATTTACAGTTTCTAAGTGCTTATCTCTTCAGGTGGGATATTACATATTGACCATTAGCATAGCACACCCCATTCCATAATTGCTGCTATTCCCTTATCTTATTTAAATACATGCACTAGATATGAACTCCTTCACATTCTTACACCTTACTAATAGAAAAATACAGATAGTATTGAATATCCTAAGCTTATCTCTTAAGTTCTCCAAACAGGTGTGCTGTGTGATAAACGGTGATATAAACAGTTTCTAGATAGATGTGCCAATAAGTAAGATATTAAAGAGTCAGTACATGACGAGGTTTGGATAGGTTGATTTGAATAGAGGTGTTAATGCACACATCTACACTTTTAAAGGGGTTATCTTGGAATTTGATATCCTCAGGATAGGTCATCAATATCAGATTGGCAGGGAACCCCTTTAATTGGGTTATCTCATGAAGGCAACCCCTCTCCATATGCCCTGTTAGGACATGTGGACCTTAGAAACTGCCAAAAATGTGCTAAAATAATAAAAGATCAATTTATCCACCAGTTAATTCCTTCCATTTCTAGAACTGGTCTTCATCTCTGGTCTGTACGTATAAGGATGTAGCAGTGATGTAATTGTATACCTCACTGGACTGCAGCAGCCAATCATTGGCCTCAGCAGTCTCATGCAATATATCACCAAGCATTGGCTGCAGCGGTGATGTGGGGTCTGCCATTTAACAGATTCCAGATTAGTGCACGACTGAAGCAGTGGCAGTGGAAATGGTAGGGGATTAACTAGTGAGTATAAGATATTTTATTTTAGCATATTTAGTTGCATTATCAGTAACGGAAGTGTTTTTGCTGAACCCTGCTGGATCGAACAAAAACGCTAGTGTGAAAGTAGCCAAATTTATGTATTTTAAATTTGGCAACTAAAAATTTAATTTGGCTCCTGGGTATTTTTGCAGTCCTATGTAACACTACAGATAACATAAGGTAAAAGAGTTCTCTGGGATTTACATATTGATATAGGTGATGTGGACGGTTATATGTGGGCGTGGCTTGAGGGTGGGCGGGGACACAGGGGCCCCATAATCTCCTATTGCCCGGGGGCCCCATGAGTTATCAGTCCCTGAAGGAATTGGAAATATAAATGAAGAATTTTAATTACTCTTTCCTAGTGGATCCACTTCTGGCTTTGGCTGAAAATCCTGTAGGCATTAGGAAATTTTGTAATCGGTTGAACTTTAAGGCTGAATTAACCCTAAATTGAAGACAGACAAAGGTTTATATTAGTAAACCACAGAAACAAACATACTGAACCAGTGTTTAGCTTTACCTGTCAATGTTATATTAGTCAAACTTTAATTTTAATAAAAAAAATATAAGTTTAGGGTTTTGTGACTTGTTCTAACTGTATGTGAGCCGTGCATTTTCTTTTGTTTTTACTATTGCACATTGTGATCTTTACATATGGAACCATACAATAAGGATATTTTTAGGTATAGGGAAAATAGTGAGAAATTATTATTTTATTTTTTCTAATGTAGACAACGGAGGGAAGAATCTCCTTTAAATTTTTAAAACACTTGAGAACAATATGGAAAAATAAATCAAGACCCACTGAGGTATTGTGTTGATGGAGAAGTATTTATCTGAAGGCCTAATACCACAAGGTCTCAGGGAGCAGTTGCCCTTTAATGGTGATAGGGAAGATCTGTGCAACCTAGAGGAACAGAAGAGATGGAAACAGTTTTTGAACAAATGTCTGGAACTGGCTATGGAATTCTTTCGGTTAGCCAGGCGAAATAAGATGAAAAAAATTAACAGTAAAATAAAAGAAATAAGAGAAAAACTGGAGAAAGCTAAATGTAATCATCAGGGCACATATAAAAAGCTTTCAATGGAATCTGTGGAAAGATTAGAGAAATACCAAAAGGACATTATTAACAAAAAACATGGGAAAAATTTGAGAGGGCAGAGGGATCTGTATTTTTATCATGATATGCCTTTTAAAAGTTTTAATTTTGCAAGTATAAAATAATAAAACAAATTCCTTTACTGTTACGTCCTGCATGAGGTGTTTTCTCCATTTGTTAACCAGAGTCGCCACTTTCTCGAGGATCTGGAAAATAGCCATAAGTGACGTCATCTCAGAGTTTCCTTTCCTGACGAGGGTGGATTGCCATACTGAATGCCTGGAGTGAATAAGCTCCAAAGACCACTGGACTGCGAAAGTGACAATTGGAATTTGGCCAGCACTACAGACCAGCTTATCAAGAGAAGAGACTGAGCATCAACTGATCCCATTTTAAATAGACTTTATTTTAACAGTAATATCTGCATGCTCCAAGTCGTCATACCCTATTGCTGAGGAAATGGCAAACTGAAAATAATTCAAAAGGCACAAGCTGAAACTTTTTGGCCCTCACAGTTCCCTGATCTGAACGTCATTGAAAATCTGTGGATAGACATCAAAAGAGCAGTGCATGCAAGACAGACCAGAAATCTCATAGAACTGGAAGACTTTTGCAAGGAAGAATGGATAAAAATCCCTCAAACAAGAATCGAAAGACTCTTAGCTGCCTACAAAAAGCGATTACAAGCTGCGATACTTGTCAAAGTCGGTGCTACTGGGCACTAACCATGCAGGGAGCCCAAAGTTTGTTTTCTCTTTTTTCTTAAATTATATTATGCCTTTTGGAGATCATTTCATTTTCAACTTGCTCAACTGTTCACAGTAACAGTAATTGTGAGTAATAAAATATTGAGGCACTCAGGTTGAAGGTTTTGCAATTCAATTATAGTTTTATTTCATTTTTCTGCATCATCCATTTGCCTGTGGTATATATAAAAATTACTGACTATTTCTGACCGGACGTTTCGGTCACGATGGACCTTCATCAGCGGTCATGTTATCTGGAATAGTATTAAATACATGTTTTAAATAGGTCTTTTACAGATGGCAGAGCATGAAGCTGAGTATCATATTTGTGATAATAATATAACATAACAATAAATAATTTACAAGCTAAATTTGATATCGTTATAGCAGCAAGTTAGGCAGGTGTCCAGAGGTTGGTAAATACATATAAATACAGTTCGTGAAACAAAATTCATATATTTATGGTAGTAAAAGAACATGATGGTTTATGGAGCATGATTATGTGGGTTTAGATATAAATATAAAAATATAAATAAATATAAATATACCGTGGAGGGCAAACAACAAGGAGGGGGAAAAAAAAGGGGGGTTGGTGGACATAGTGAACATGATTCTATGGGGATTTGACTTGGAACATGATCGTACAAAACATAGTCATATCGTCTATATCAAATACAGTCAAATATATCTCATTTGTGTCGAATATGGCAACACTGATAAAAAAATTGCTTGCTCAATTTGCATACATATAATTGCTTGCTCAATTTGCATACATATAAAGGCTCCGGGGGCAGGCATAGACGGTTCACCACGTGGTCATAGCGTTAGTATCCACTACGGCAAACCATGCTGAGAAAACCCAGGGTATGAGTCCCACAAGGGGTGTCTAATATATGCAGGTATGGAGGCATGAAGGTCAAACATAAAGCAGTGGCAACATGATAAATTCTCATGATTGGTCAGGGTGGCTTGAAGATGGAGCTTCATATGCACTATCTGTGAAAATAAGATTAGAATCAATTATCTACCTGTAAAGTGGGTTGAGGCATTCCTGGGCGCTGGATGCAGGACTATCGATGTGTTAACCGCCGTTTAAATAGTGTGTTGGCTAGTGATTCCGGTCATATGACCGGAAGTGACGTGCACTTGGAACGCACATGTGCGCTCCATAGGGCGGAAGTCTCGATAAGTACTATGTAAGGCACAATAATACCGGTCACATGACCGGACGTGGCGTGATATGTGGAGCGCATGCATGCGTTCCATGTACCGTCACATGGGCGGAAGTAATCTTAGTATGCATTCCACTGTGGATTGGACTCGATCTATGTCCGTACCAGCGTCATTTCTCACTGTATGCAGTTGGATCTAGTGTACATAGTATAGGGTACTTAGTATCCGGTGAAGTGGTAGAGAATGATGAGGGGAAGTGTGATTGAATCTGGACACGTTAATGGCGTTAATATGGAATGAGAACGATTAGGGAGAGTGCAATTTGATCTGTAGGCATTGATATGGAATGAGGCTGGTTGTGGGGGAATTATTAAAGAGGCAATAATAAAGAGTAGTGGCACTAAATAGGAAGGGGGGTGGTGGGCTGGCCTTGTGGGTGTAGAGATAGGTAATGTTCATAGCATATCACTACAAGAGTAATCTATTAGAAAGGGGGAGAGCGAGACTACCTAGAATATAGATAATTGATATGAAATATGATATGGAAATTAATGTATAAAATAAGCGTCATTTGGGAATAGTGGCACCAATCAAAAAGGGTGGATGGGCCCAATTAAGATCTATACGTGAGGGATTGTTGTGCCATAATAAACTATTTTATAGTATATTTTACACGTATGTGTATGTGTAGGACTGTTTAATCCTGGGGGTGTATGGGAGAAAACATCTCTATCGGTAGTAAAGGGGCATATGTCTAGTCTAGGGAGGGGAAGGGGAAAAGGGGGGGAAGAGAAGAGGGGGTAGGGGGGTAGGAAAGGTGGAGTGGGAGGGAAAGGGGAAAGGAAGCAGGGGGAACAGAAGCCAATACATCACCCTCACCCGCTGTGGACAATTCAGTGAGTCTGTAGAGAGAAGGAAAGATACATATGTCAATTGTACAGGACACCGGGGGTGGGTCCTGGACGGGTGCTATACGGCACCACTGTTTGGACTATGGTCCATTTAAATAGAGGTAGAAGGTTCAGGGGGTCACCCAAAAAGTGGGTGAAAAGTTCCAGGCAGGCGCTAATTCAGAGAGGACTGGCTCACAGTCTTCTCTATCTTAGTAAAGTAGTTTGGGGCCTGGAATTTTGGAGGCTCCAAAGTGTTATTTGGGTGGGATGAAGCCTCCACTCCTAAACCCTGGAAGCCAGCGCACAAGGGGTTAAGATCTCACAGACAACCACCCATTAAAGCAGGAAGTGATGCTGGAGGGAGTGAGTGAGTTGGGAGAGTGCACCTGTGAGGACAAGATGGAAGTCTGCTAGCTGCTCAGAGAGGACTTTTGAGTAGTTTGGAAGTGAAGCTGTGTCTGCAGGGAAGGTCTGGAGGACGTTTACTAAAAACGTATGTGTCTTTCTTTTGGTTGTTTTTCTGAAGAAAGACTTTTTCCTAATTTATGCTGGAAACAAGCAGGACTTTTGTTGTGACGTTTTGGATGCTGAAGAAAAGCTTTATTTTGTTTTGTTTGGTCACCAATAAAGACCCTTTGCTTTACTGACACGGTTTTACGCACTTGTCTCGCGGAGCTTAAAGACCCCCAAAGTTTACAACTGGACTCCGGTAGCATGGTAACATTAGTACATGCCAGGGTACTTGGGAGGCTTAGACCAGTGACTAAAACTCTTCGGGTGGTATGCATTCATGGGGATACCAAGGAGTACCCCTTGGTTCCGGTGACTGTCTCTTATGGCCATGCCTCAGTTACACAGGAGGTCGGGGTGGTAAACAGTTTAATTCATGACATCATAGTGGGGCGGGACTGTCCACTATTTCTGGAACTATGGAACGAGGTGCAAATGGCACCACCAGGGAAACTGGGGGCACTGGGCCTGGAAGGGACAGGGTCCGAGGGGTCCGGAGCTGAAATACACCCCTCTGATATAGAAATACCTACCATTGATAATGAAGTCGCAGGGAATGCTAATGTGGAGGATAATGCCCCTGACCCAGGTCTTAAACCTGGGTTGATCTCTGAGGTGGGGGAGGTCTTCCCATTACAAGTTATGCTGGGGGAGGATGACGAGGAGCTCTCCCCAGTTGAGGAAGATGAAGGGGAAACATCCTCAAGGCCAGTACATCCAGATCTAGACGTGTCCAGAGGTGCATTTGGTACCGCCCAATTACGGGACCCTGCCTTGGTCAATGCTCGAGAGCAGGTTTCTGTTGTTGATGGGGTCCCACAAATGCCAGATGCAGACCAGAGGTTCCCTCACTTTGCGTTGAAGGGGGACTTACTGTATCAAGTGGCTGAGAGTCGAGGGGAAACTATAGAGCAGTTGCTGGTTCCCCAACCGTATAGGCGGATGCTCCTCGATCTAGCCCACAACGATGCACTGGGAGGACACCTGGGGGCGGAGAAAACAGAGGCCAGGATAAACGACCGGTTTTACTGGCCAGGGTTGAAGGCCGAGGTTAAAAGATACTGTGCGTCTTGTCCCATTTGCCAGTTAACCGCCCCAGTGCCACACTATAGAAACCCTCTGGTGCCCTTGCCGATTATCGAAGTCCCGTTTGAACGGATCGCTATGGATCTGGTGGGACCCCTGGTAAAGTCGGCACGGGGCCACCAATACATATTGGTCATCCTAGATTACGCAACTAGGTATCCAGAAGCTGTCCCTTTGAGGAAAGCCTCCTCTAAGGCCATCGCCAGGGAGTTGTTTCAAATGTTCTCACGAACTGGGTTCCCCAAAGAGATCCTGACAGACCAGGGTACCCCTTTTATGTCAAAGGTAATGGCGGACTTGTGCAAATTGTTTCAAATTAAGCAGTTGCGGACGTCTGTCTACCACCCACAGACCGATGGCCTAGTCGAAAGATTCAATAAAACCTTAAAATCCATGTTGAGAAGAGTAGTCCAGAAAGATGGGAAGGATTGGGATATGTTACTCCCTGCCCTGTTATTTGCTATCCGGGAGGTCCCGCAAGCATCCACAGGTTTTTCGCCATTTGAATTAGTGTATGGACGAAGGCCCCGGGGGTTACTCGATCTGGTAAAAGAGACATGGGAAAGTGAGTCCTCACCACACAAAACGGTGGTAGAGCATATCTCTCAAATGCGAGAGAGGGTGGCTAAGGTGATGCCACTGGTGAAGGAGCATATGCAGAAGGCCCAGGATGCCCAAAGAAGAGTGTATAACAGGTCGGCTAAAGTTAGACAGTTCCAAGTAGGAGACCGGGTGGCTGTTCTAATACCCACGGTAGAGAGCAAATTCTTGGCCAAATGGCAGGGCCCATTTGAGGTAGTAGAGAAATTCGGTGAGGTGGACTACAAGGTACACCAGCCAGGGAAAAGAAAACCATACCAGATCTATCACATCAATTTGTTGAAACCCTGGAGAGACAGAGAACAAGTGTCAGCGGTAGTAGGGGTACAGTCAGGGGACCATGCAGGGATCGACTTGGTGCAGGTTGCTTCTACCCTGACTAGACCTCAAACCCAGCAAAGAAAAGAGTTTCTACAAAAAAATAGAGATATGTTTTCAGAGTTGCCCGGTCGCACCAACGTCATCGAGCATGACATTGTGACCGAGCCCAATGTAAAAGTCAGGTTAAAGCCTTACCGTATCCCAGAAGCTCATAGGGTGGCAGTGTCCGAAGAGGTTAAAAGAATGTTCGAGCTTGGAGTCATTGAAGAGTCGCAGAGCGAATGGTCAAGTCCAATTGTGTTGGTACCCAAGCCCAACGGCACCCTCCGCTTCTGCAACGACTTCAGAAAGCTTAATGAAGTCTCCAAGTTCGACGCATATCCCATGCCACGAGTAGATGAGCTAATTGAAAGGTTGGGGCCTGCCAGGTACATTACCACGCTAGACCTCACAAAAGGGTACTGGCAGATTCCCCTGACTAAGGAAGCCAGGGAGAAGACAGCCTTCTCTACCCCAGAAGGCCACTTCCAATATAAGAGAATGCCATTTGGTCTACACTCAGCCCCGGCCACGTTCCAAAGGGCCATGGACAAAACTCTGCGTCCACACCAACGGTACGCTTCTGTCTACCTAGATGACATGGTCATCTTCAGCACTGATTGGGAGTCCCACCTTCCCCGGGTTCAGGCAGTCGTAGACTCCTTAAGAAGAGCAGGGTTCACCATCAACCCCGAGAAGTGTGCCATTGGGATGGAGGAAGTAAAATACCTAGGGTATATTGTGGGTAGAGGGCTGGTAAAGCCCCAAATGAGTAAGGTGGAGGCCATACAGGACTGGCCCCGTCCCCTAACCAAGAAGCAGGTCAGAGCGTTTTTGGGCATAGTTGGCTATTATAGGAGGTTTGTCCCCAACTTTGCCACTGTTGCTGCACCACTGACCGACCTGACCAGAGGCAGAAAGTCAGTGATGATAAAGTGGAACGCCGAGGCCGAGACGGCTTTTCAAATGCTTAAGACAGCTTTGTGCCAAGATCCGGTGCTTGTAGCTCCAGATTTTACAAAAGATTTTGTAGTACAGACAGATGCTTCAAGCGAAGGGTTAGGAGCGGTCCTGTCTCAGGAAATCAATGGGGAGGAGCACCCTGTGGTCTTTCTTAGTAGGAAGCTGACGGCAGCTGAAAGAAACTATGCGGTGGTGGAGCGGGAGTGTCTGGCCATCAAGTGGGCTCTAGACTCCCTGCGATATTTCCTCCTGGGCAGAAAGTTCCGCTTGGTGTCAGACCATGCTCCGCTTACCTGGATGAGACAGAATAAACACACCAATGCCAGGGTAACAAGGTGGTTCCTTTCTCTCCAGGAGTTCAATTTCATGGTAGAGCACAGACCCGGGAGACAGCATCAGAATGCCGATGCCCTCTCCCGAGTCCATTGTATGGTGTCTACTGTTGCCTCCAACACCTCCGCGTTGAGTCAGAGGGGGGGGATATGTACAGGACACCGGGGGTGGGTCCTGGACGGGTGCTATACGGCACCACTGTTTGGACTATGGTCCATTTAAATAGAGGTAGAAAGGTTCAGGGGGTCACCCAAAAAGTGGGTGAAAAGTTCCAGGCAGGCGCTAATTCAGAGAGGACTGGCTCACAGTCTTCTCTATCTTAGTAAAGTAGTTTGGGGCCTGGAATTTTGGAGGCTCCAAAGTGTTATTTGGGTGGGATGAAGCCTCCACTCCTAAACCCTGGAAGCCAGCGCACAAGGGGTTAAGATCTCACAGACAACCACCCATTAAAGCAGGAAGTGATGCTGGAGGGAGTGAGTGAGTTGGGAGAGTGCACCTGTGAGGACAAGATGGAAGTCTGCTAGCTGCTCAGAGAGGACTTTTGAGTAGTTTGGAAGTGAAGCTGTGTCTGCAGGGAAGGTCTGGAGGACGTCTACTAAAAACGTATGTGTCTTTCTTTTGGTTGTTTTTCTGAAGAAAGACTTTTTCCTAATTTATGCTGGAAACAAGCAGGACTTTTGTTGTGACGTTTTGGATGCTGAAGAAAAAGCTTTATTTTGTTTTGTTTGGTCACCAATAAAGACCCTTTGCTTTACTGACACGGTTTTACGCACTTGTCTCGCGGAGCTTAAAGACCCCCAAAGTTTACACAATATATATCAATGCTGTCACAAGTTTATGAAAAAGTCACATTCGCGATTCAAGCCGTGTGGTGTTAATGTCCCCAGTTTATGGATCCAGAAAGCCTCCCTCTGTTTCAGGAGGAGCGTCCGGTTACCACCTCTCCTTGGTTGATCGATTTGCTCCAGGATTTGAAAACGCAGCTGGGAAATTTGATGTTTTTTCTCTAAAAAATGTTGAGGTATAGGTAAGAAAGTATGGCCTAGTCTGATTGTTGATTTGTGCTTGCTTATCCGGTCCCTGATGTGTTGTGTTGTCTCGCCGACGTATCCGAGACCACATGGACATTTTATTAAGTAAATGACGAGGCTCGAATCGCAGGTATAGAATCCTTTAATCACTATGGCCTTTCCGGTCCGTGAGTGCGTAGCGTATTCACCTTTAATGACGCTGGAGCAGTGGGCACAGTGTAAGCACGGATATGTCCCTTGTCTTTTACTACGTAGGAAGGTTTGCTTAGGAGGTCCAGTAAAGCTACCTACATCCGCTTTAATCAGTTTATCCTTAATGTTGGGTGGTCTTTTGTAACAGGTTAATGGATGTTGCTGGAACTCTTTGATGTCCGGGTAAGCTTTAGAAAGTAGTGACCAGTTATTTTTGAGAGCCTGCTGTATTTTGGGCATGAGGGGATGATACGTGGTTACGCACGCTATTCTATTGGAATTGTCTTGTTTGGTTTGGGGTAGTGTGGGTGGATTTTTGAGATCCTGGAGAGCTTTATTTAGGATGGCCTTTGGGTAACCTCTTTGTATAAATCTGTCGGTCATGCTGTCAAATCTGGTATTTTTAATGGTGGTATCGGTGCCGATCCGATCGACCCGTGTATATTGAGAACGTGGTAAGGATTTTTTTGTGGCTCTGGGGTGACAGCTGTTATAAAGGAGAAGACTATTCCGATCCATGGGTTTGTGGTATAGATCTATGTTAAGTGACCCTGATTGGTCAATCTTGACCAGGGTGTCAAGGAAACTGATTTCCTTTTGGCTGATGTGTGAGGTAAATCCTAATTCGCTATATATGTGGTTGAGGTCCTTAATAAAATTGTCTATGGTTGATGTTGAGCCTTTCCAGATACAAAATATATCGTCTATAAAACGAAGCCATATATGGGCGTGTTGTTGGAACAAGGGATGTGTATAGACGTGTTCTTCCTCGAATTTTATCATAAATGCGTTAGCATAGGGCGGGGCCACATTAGACCCCATGGCGGTACCCCTCTTCTGGCCATAGTAAGTGTCCCCAAATAAGAAAAAGTTTTTGGTGAGTATAATTTCAAGTAATTTGAGGCAACATTCCTGTTGTGGGGTGCTCAGGATGGATTGTGGATTAAGAAGTTTCGCTGTAGCTTGTATACCTTTCTCATGTATACCTTTCTCAACAAGTTGCAATCTGTTGGGACGTCTATATTTTGTAGTTTTCTCAAGAAATCGGAAGTGTCAAGTATGAAAGATTTGGATGTTTTGATTAAAGGGGTCAAAAAAATTTCTAGGTAAATTTCTAGAGGAGAAAAAATGGATTCGGTAGAGGCAACAATAGGACGCCCTGGTGGTTTGGTGAGATTTTTGTGGATTTTAAATTTCCTTCTCTCTACAGACTCACTGAATTGTCCACAGCGGGTGAGGGTGATGTATTGGCTTCTGTTCCCCCTGCTTCCTTTCCCCTTTCCCTTCCCCCCGCCCACATTTTTTCCCCCTTCCCTCCCCCCTCCACCTTTCCTACCCCCCTACACCCTCTTCTCTCCCCCCCTTTTCCCCTTCCCCTCCCTAGATTAGACATATGCCCCTTTACTACTGATAGAGATATTTTCTCCCATACACCCCCAGGACTAAACAGTCCTACACATACACATACGTGTAAAATATACTATAAAATAGTTTATTATGGCACAACAATCCCTCACGTATAGATCTTAATTGGGCCCATCCACCCTTTTTGATTGGTGCCACTATTCCCATTTATAATTTCCATATCATATTTCATATCAATTATCTATATTCTAGGTAGTCTCGCTCTCCCCCTTTCTAATAGATTACTCTTGTGGTGATATGCTATGAACATTACCTATCTCTACACCCACGAGGCCAGCCCACCCCCCTCCCTATTTAGTGCCACTACTCTTTATTATTGCCGCTTTAATAATTCCCCAACAACCAGCCTCATTCCATGTCAATGCCTACAGATCAAATTGCACTCTCCCTAATCGTTTTCATTCCATATTAACGCCATTAACGTGTCCAGATTCAATCACACTTTCCCCTCATCATTCTCTACCACTTCACCGGATACTAAGTACCCTATACTATACTATGTACACTAGATCCAACTGCATACAGTGAGAAATGACGCTGGTACGGACATAGATCGAGTCCAATCCACAGTGGAACGCTTACTAAGATTACTTCCGCCCATGTGACGGTACATGGAACGCATGCATGCGCTCCACATATCACGCCACGTCCGGTCATGTGACCGGTATTATTGTGCCTTACATAGTACTTATTGAGACTTCGTGCGTTCCAAGTGCACGTCACTTCCGGTCATATGACCGGAATCACTAGCCAACACACTATTTAAACGGCGGTTAACACATCGATAGTCCTGCATCCAGCGCCCAGGAATGCCTCAACCCACTTTACAGGTAGATAATTGATTCTAATCTTATTTTCACAGATAGTGCATATGAAGCTCCATCTTTAAGCCACCCTGACCAATCATGAGAATTTATCATGTTGCCACTGCTTTATGTTTGACCTTCATGCCTCCATACCTGCATATATTAGACACCCCTTGTGTGGATACTAGTGGATACTATCGCTATGACCACGTGGTCAGCCGTCTATGCCTGCCCCCGGAGCCTTTATATGTAATTGAGCAAGCAATTATATGTATGCAAATTGAGCAAGCAATTTTTTATCAGTGTTGCCATATTCGACACAAATGACATATATTTGACTGTATTTGATATAGACGATATGACTATGTTTTGTACGATCATGTTCCAAGTCAAATCCCCATAGAATTATGTTCACTATGTCCACCAACCCCCCTTCTTTTCCCCTCCTTGTCGTTTGCCCTCCACGGTATATTTATATTTATTTTTATTTTTATATTTATATCTAAACCCACATAATCGTGCTCCATAAACCATCATGTTCTTTTACTACCATAAATAAATGAATTTTGTTTCACAAACTCTTTGTATTTCTGCCTACCTTGCTGCTATAATGATATCAAATTTAGCTTGTAAATTATTTATTGTTATGTTATATTATTATCACAAATATGATACTCAACTTCATGCTCTGCCATCTGTAAAAGACTTATCTAAAACATGTATTTAATACTATTCCAGATAACATGACCGCTGATGAAGGTCCATCGTGACCGAAACGTCCGGTCAGAAATAGTCAGTAATTTTTATATATACCACGGGCAAATGGATGATGCAGAAAAATGAAATAAAACTATACTTGAATTGCAAAACCTTCAACCTAAGTGCCTCAATATTTTATTACTTGGATCACAGCCTAACAGCCCTTGATTGGCACCGGTGATATCCTTTGAACAGAGTGCGGTTCCTCACTTTACTACAGTAACATAACAGTAATTCAGCAATCAAGACTGAAAAATAGAAGTGCCAGCGGCTAAGGTGCGATCCACCAAACAAATACTGTACATAAAAAAAGAAAAACTCCACGGCACGTCCAAAAATAACGTGCAGATTTTATTCCACCAGATGCAACATTTTGGTCCTCTCAATGGAACCTTTCTCAAGCAATAACAATTAATTAACCTAATTAATGAATGTAGGAGGGAGGGATTATACCTGGTCAGCATGGAGTCTTGCATGTAACTTGGCATCTCCATGTCCAGACGGCGCATGTAAGGAAGTGACCGGATCACCGAGGGGCGATCACGTGCTCCAACTAAGTCACATGACCGCAATCACCATGGAGATGCTGTATACAATCTAGGTAATTTTGTAATGTATGGAGAAGGGGATCGCGGGACATAATCAAATAACACGATCACGCTCTCCAGAGATTCAAATATCCTGTCCCGGTGCCAGGGGAAGCACACACGGGGGCCTAGGCGGGAGGACAGACACCACTATCTATGGGTGTCCAATCACCACAGCGTCAGAGTGCTATCACCGCACATCAAAGGGGAGAACAACATGAAAGAAACTTAAAGACATTGTACAGAATGTTGTAATGATACAGTGTGTCATGTCATATACAATTGTCCTGTCATCAGACTCTTTTCAGCACAAATATGCTATAGTTATTGCACCTAGAGGACACCATTATGGACCTCATATTAATATGGACAACGCTTGGCGGATACCGTACCGCTCCCGCAATACAAAACCACTGCGAAAAGAACACCCTTTGCTGACATCCTGATCAGAGATGCTAGACTTAAAGGCGCTCCCTATGCACCAAACAAAATTAAATTAAATTTAATTTAATTTAAAAAAAAGTTTTTTTTTGCCATCGGTAACCACTCTGTCATGTTTATGCACAGTGGAGACCAATAACAGCAATAATTAACCGGGGGTCCACACCACCTCAATAGCACGAAGACCACCGTTAGGTATGTAACCAATAGTAAAAGAACAAAGATAATAATCATAAATGTGCAATGGGGTCCAAAATGATATTCCAAACAAATCAGTAACTACAAAAGTAAAAATAATTATTCAAAAGCGGTGAGAGGACAACATCCCTGTCACAAGCTGTACAATGTATCCAAAATTAATTATCAATTGTTGTAGTAGGTTCATGCTGGTTCGGTCATCCCTCCATCCTTATTCCATCCAATAGAAGCACACATAAAAACACAAAGAAAAAGGTCATTAGTATAATTAGCACCATATTCAATGCAAGACAGAACATGAACATCCATGCGTTCAACTGGGGACTATGAATTTAAAATCTCAGGTCTAAAGTCTACATTTAATCCATACAGTCTCAAAGAATTAAGGGTAGCAATCCAATGAATTTCACGTTACCTGAAGAACAAGCCCCTATTTCCCCCCCTGCCGGAAACAGGAATGTGATCTATCAAAAAACATCTCAAGTCACTTTCGTTATGATTTAGCTCAGTAAAATGTTTGGATACTGGAAGATCCATCCGTTTCTTCCGGATGTTGTACCAATGTTGGTTTAATTGTGTTTTGAAGTCAAGTGACGTCTCCCCTATGTACAATAGGTTACAGGGCACCAAAGAATGTATATAACAAAAGAAGATTCACAAGTTAAAAAATACTTGATAGAAAATTGTTTATGTGTCGAAGGGTGAATAAAAATATTTCCCTTCTGCATGTAACGACAATTAATTCAATTTAACCATGGAAAACATCAGAATTTTTGAGGACGTAAAAAACTCTGCCCTATTTTTTTCTGTGGGCCTACATCTGTATGTACCAATTTATCCCTCAGATTTTGAGGTCTCCTGTATGATATCAATGGAGGCAATTTAAATGCCTCCACATTGTTGTGTCCACTATTTAAAACGGACCAATGTCTATTTACAATATTGTTAATTAAATAACTATCCTCTGTATAAGTGATAACCAAACAAATTCTTTGTGGGGATCTTTTGTCTCTTTTTTTATTGAGTAAATCTGTTCTGTTTACTGTTTGTATAGTCATCAGACATGGTTTCAATACCGTATTGGGAAAACCCCTTTCCTTGAACGACTTCTTGTAAGTGTCCATAATCAAGATTATGTGTATCACTGACTATCCATTTAGCACGCATGTACTGACTATATGGAAGAGACTTGATCATGGCCCTAGGGTGGGCACTATCATATCTTACCAAAGTGTTTTTGTCAGTAGACTTAATGTATACCTCAGTACTGAATTGTCTATCATTTAAAGTTATTAATATGTCAAGAAAATTAATCTGTTCCCTTGCATAACTT
The DNA here is from genome assembly GCF_905171765.1 of Bufo bufo. Lineage (NCBI taxonomy): Eukaryota > Metazoa > Chordata > Amphibia > Anura > Bufonidae > Bufo > Bufo bufo. Next base: position 367,760,164 of record NC_053393.1, on the reverse strand, counting down.
AATGTAAATGTAATATCACTGTCAATGGTATTCAAAAAAGAAAAAAATTATAGCAATTGTTGTTCAGTCCCTGTCCAAATCAAAAAAATGTCATCTATGTATTGCCACCACCTCAAAACATGTTTGCAGTGGGGCGATACATAGATGAAAGTCTCTTCCAAAAAGGAGACCACTATGTTGGCATAGGTCGGCGCCACATTAGACCCCATGGCGGTCCCCTTCAGTTGGAGATAAAAATAGCCGCCAAACAGAAAATAATTATGTGTAAGTACTGCATGAAGTAGTGTTAAGACAAAGTCCTGACAGCCTAATGAAAGGTCAGATTGTGTTCCTGACAGCCTAATGAAAGGTCAGATTGTGTAAGTGCTAATTTAACAGCATTGATACCAAAATCGTGCCTAATCGATGTGTAAAGGCTGACTATATCAAAAGAGGCCATAATAACATCTGAAGCAATGGCAACATCCGACAACTTATTCAAAAAAACTGTTGTGTCTTGTATATAACACTTAGCCGACATAGCAAAGTTGCGCAATGTTTTGTCCAAAAAGACAGAAACATTGCTCAACAATGATCCCCTATCTATCTATCTATCTATCTATCTATCTATCTATCTATCTATCTATCTATTTAAGGATACATAAGTGACTTAACCTACTATATGTGGCTAGCTAAGGGAGACCCTGTAATACCAGTTAAAAGTGGTAGTAACCAGCAAAATTTAATGAGAGACTTAGAGAAAAAACTGGCAAATGCCCACTCATCAAATCCCACACAGCAGATTGGGGTTGGGGGTTTAAACATAAATATGGGGCTGGACAACCCTTTAAAATGGCTTCCCCAAAGCAAATCATGTTCCTTGTCCACAGAAAAGAAGCTAAGCATCTGATTGCTGGGGGTCCCACCTCAGAAACCCCCACCTATCACAAGAACAAGGGTTCTATGCCCCCCATTTGAATGAATTTGCTGTCATGCATACACACTGCTGTTCCATTTAATTCTATGGGACTGCCGGAGATAGGCAAGCGCTTGTACTCAGCTATCTCTCTCATCGTTCTTCCGCAGGGACAAGCACTGTCCACTACAATGTTGACGGTGCTCTGTAGCTCTTGCGCCAGTCCCCCATCAATCAGCTAGTAATGGCTTATCCTGGGGATAGGCCATCACTTAAAACAGGCTGGACAACACCTTTAACCCTTTCAGGCTAGGATAGCAGAGAGAGAGTGGATAGGCGGCTGTCTATAGTAATTAGAGATAAGCGAATTTTTCAAAAATTTGATTCACTGGTTCACCGAATTTTTTGGGAAATATTCGGTTTGATCCGAATAAATTTGCGGTGAATTATGTTAAAAACTGCTATTTCCTGGCTGCAGACAACCTTTATAGTGGTGTAGAATAATCTGCCTTGCAGTAACACACATAGGAAGTCTGCTTTGGAAGTGAAATAATACTGTGAGTCCGTATGACATGCAGATGACAGGCGTCGCTCTTAGAATCACCGTGTGACACCCCAGAGTTGTGTTACTACACGCCTCTACCCTGCTACTATCTTCTAAGAGCTTTATATTGTCATCTGATGTCATTTATATTATGTCTTCACAACTGTGCATCTAAAACCATGTTAAACACAATTGTTCTTGTAATTTTCCAGGTTCACCAGCAGGTGGCAGCAACGCATTGGTCAAGTACTAGTCCCAGTTTAGTGTATCTGAGCCGGAATGGATTATTCCAGCTTAGCTCCCCCTCTGTGAGCGAGGTGAGCTGTTCCCACATCCTGCAGCATGGGTGGAGAAGGAAGTTAGAGTTAGTGTAGCCCACCCTCTGCTTGGGGTAGGGTGTGTGTGTGAGGAGTCCCCCTGCATAGGGAAGACATCAAGCATCTTGTCTCGGCTGAGACTTGATTCAATTCCCAGTCTGAGCCCTTCAGAAGAAGCAGAAAACTAACTACAATCTCCAGAGTTCCAGGAAGAAAGCATCCCCTGAGAAATCATCTGTGAGTTAAGTTCAGAGACCTAGGAGAAGCCATTCCGCTAGTCTGTCCCCATAGAGCAGAAGTTACAGAAAAGTGCAGAAAATTAGTTCCTGCCACAATTACAGAGCTACGAAGCAGACGACTTATCCTGCAAGCTCACATTTAAAGCAGAAGCATTCATTTCCTGCCAGTCATTGCTAAAACCTGCTGGGACCAGAGACCAAGGCTGTATACTGCTTGGATACAAGTTATCTTCAGTAAAGAAACGTTTGAACTTTATCTAAAGGTCTGGACATAATTTCTGCTGCAAAATTCCACTATTACTCCTACTATCACTACACTCAAATTTATTGCAATTGAGCCAGGAGACAGGAGTACAGTCGTACCCAGGTAGGAGACACCGTCGACACAATTACCACCACCCTATAGAGATATTATAGGCCATTACACCACTCTGGCATTCCTAATCTGGGACGTGCGTTATAACACCTTGGAAGGGCCCTGGGGTAGTACCCTGCGCATGCTGCAATTGGCGTCCAATACAGACCTTTAACAACCCGTATCCTGACCATTGCAACTGCTCACTTCACTTATTTGGGCAGTCACGGGGCCAAAACTGACCAAATAACTCAAGTATGAACTCAGCCTTACAGGTCGATGTTAGCGCCAAGAAGAAGCGCACTCCTTTTACACCGTCGCCAGCTGATTCCACATAGATGTCTTGAGAACCTGTTCTATTAAACGCTTATACAAGTAGAGTGGAGAGGGTGTCAGCAGTAAGTTTGTGTGGATGTCACTGATTATTTTACCCTTCCTCTGATCCATCAGAACAATAACCCACAAAAAACGGATCCTGTCTGTGGAGCATCTGCCTTCACTCGGTCAGCATTTAGTCAGTAATCCATCAGTATTGCTAATGCCTAAAAAAAACAGGAGTGGATCCAAAACAGAGATGACACGTGAAAGGAATATTTGCAAGTCTTTTGTGTTTTGTACCCACTCCTGCTTTTGGCTACCAAATCACAAGCCAATTCTGATGGGACCTTACAGGCCTTACAGCTGCTACACAGACAGGATACGTTGTGTGTCTCATTTTACCTTCCTTATGACAGATCAGAGGAGGGGTCAAATAAATGATGATGTCAGCCAAGCCTAAAAGGCTAAATAGTGGCCCAGCAATGAAGTAGGGAGGGTGGGAACAGCATGAGAAGTCCACAGAGTGGCCCTATGACATAGTGGTGTGGTGAAAGCAGCATGAGGAGGCCACAGAGTAGCAGAGTGTGGAGGTGGCGGCAGCATAAGGATGCCACAGAGTAGCAAGGTAACATTGTTTGGAGGTGGCGGTACTATCAGGAGGCCACAGAGTGGCACAATGACAGAGTGTGGCGGTGGCGGCAGCATCAGGAGGCCACAGAGTGGCACAATAACAGAGTGTGGAGGTGGAGGCAGCATCAGGAGGCCACAGAGTGGCACAATAACAGAGTGTGGAGGTGGAGGCAGCATCAGGAGGCCACAGAGTGGCACAATGACAGAGTGTGGAGGTGGTGGCAGCATTAGGAGGGCACAGAGTGGCAAAGTGACATAGTTTGGAGGTGGCAGCAGCATCAGGAGGCTGCAGAGTGGCACAATGACAGAGTGTGGAGGTGGTGGCAGCATCAGTAGGCCACAGAGTGGCAGGGTGACATAGAGTTGAGGTAGGAGCAGCATCAGGAGACCACAGAGTAGCAAGGTGACATAGTGTGGAGGTGGGTGGCAATACCAGTACCTGCTGAAGATGGTGGGTGAAAGAAGGAGCACTTGGGATCAGGCGGGTGGCAGCATCAGAATAGTAGCTGAGGCAGGTAGCCAGAAGAAACCAGTCTCTTTTGTCAAAGTGACGGTGTGGTGTTGGTCTGATGCATCAGGAATTGGTGGGTGGAAATCCTGGCTGATCCACACCTGATTCATCTTGACAAAGGTCAGTCTCTCCACATTTTTGGACAGGCGAATTTTTCTTGGGGTAACTATGGCCCCCGCCGCACTAAACACCCGCTCTAATGCCACACTGCTGGCCGGGCAGGACATCTTTTCCAGGGCAAACTCATCCAGTTGCAGCTACAAATCCAGTTTGGCTGCCCAGTAGTCCAGAGGATCTTCAAGGTCGGCTGGCAGGGTGCATGCACTCCAAGTATGCCACCACCTGCTGGTTCAGGTTCTGCTCTACGTCTAGCTGCTAGTGAGTAGTTTCTTCACTATGCAGGTGAAGAAAACTGCTCATCAGCGACTGTAGGATCAGGCTGCTGCTGATGGAGCTGGTACTGCTCCTGCCACCCCACCCCTCCCCAGCAGCCATGACGTGGAACGTGAGCGCAGAGGGTCCCCCTGTTAGACCTGCGAGAGGATGGACGATGGCGCAGATAGGCAGCGACAAACTGACTACGTAGGATGTCTCTATAGTAGTTCAGTTTGTCCTCCCTCTCAGCGGATGTAAAAAAGGCCCCCATTTTGGACCGGTAGTGAGGGTCCAAGAAGGTGGAGACCCAGAAGTCATCCCTATGCCGAATGGTGACAATTCGGCTGTCACTACCCAAGCAAGTGAGCATGCAGCGGGCCATTTGTGCAAGTGACTCTGAGGGACTCCCTGCCTCCATCTCCACTGCATACTGCCAGGGTGTGTCTGGGTCCTCTGCCTCATCTTCCTCATCGCCCTGTAGCTCCTCTGGCTGCTCCTGCTCCTCCTGCTCCTCCTCTCCTGTCACCTGTGTAGCAAAACCAGTCATATCGCTAGACAATGCTTGTGCTCCAATGTCCTCCTCCTTCTCCAGTTCAGCCCCCACGGGCTCATGTGTCCGTGAGATCTAGGTGCCACGTCTCCAGTCCCCTGACTAGCTATATTTACCAGCATCTGTTCCAGGACATGAAGCAGTGGAATGACATCGTTTATCCCGTAGTCCTGGCGACTGACAAATAACGTGGCCTCCTCAAAGGGCCTGAGCAAACGGCAGGTGTCACGCATGAGCTACCACTGGCTTACATCGAAGTTACACAGGGGAGTATTTCTGTCTGCTTGGATCAGGAAATCATTGATGGCCTTTCTCTGTTCGTACAGTCGATCCTACATATGGAGTGTAGCAATTATGGCAAAAGAGAAAAGGGAGAGGCGCTCATAGGGTAGTAAGCGATGATACGCAGATAAACGTGATGGATAGAATGTGCTCACCTTTGGGTGTTGTGCAGGTGTAAGCGCACAACAGGTTTAGACACACAATAGGTTGGGAGGGTGAGGGAGGTCCGTGCTGCCGGTACCCGTTCAGTCCCTTTGGATGGAGTTGCCAAAAACTCCTAGGGATTGTTAGGGGCGAGAAGAGTGATTTGTGTCTGAAAAACCACACGATAAGGTACCTCTTTGGCGCACAGGGACGACCACAGTTTCAGGTTTTTAGGTATAAATACTATTTATTGTTCAGTTGACAACGCGTTTCGGAGTTTAGAACTCCTTTTTCAAGTCTTGGGGGGCGCCAACAGCAAGGGGCAACAGGCAGAAGGTGGCCGGGTGGCTGGGGACTCCTTCTGATGTGTGCTGCTGCTGTATCTGGCGTCGCCCCCCCTTGCTGTTGGCGCCCCCAAGACTTGAAAAAGGAGTTATAAACTCCGAAACGCGTTGTCAACTGAACAATAAATAGAATTTATACCTAAAAACCTGAAACTGTGGTCGTCCCTGTGCGCCAAAGAGGTAACATATGGAGTGTGGAATTCCAATGGGTGGAAACATCGCATATCAGCCTATGTTGGGGGATGCCGTTCTGCCGCTGCAGCTCAAGGAGGGTGTGCTTTATGGTGTACGAGTGGCTGAAGTGCATGCAAGGTTTCCTGGCCATTTTTAAGATATCTTGCAGTTGGGTGGAAGACTCCAGGAACCGCTTGACAAACAGGTGTGCCATGCAGGGCGCATGGCTCAGCCCTCCTTGACACAGCGCCGACACAATGTTCTTCCCATTGTCGCTCACCATGGTTCCGATTTTCAGTTGTCACAGAGAAAGCCAGGATTCGATTTGTTGCTGAAGAACATGGAGCAGTTCCTCCCCTGTGTGACTCAGTTTCCCAGGCAAACGAGGTGCAGAACAGCGTGACACCGCCGTGCCCTGCACATGTGGTATGCTGGAGGCGCACTGTGCTTTTTCCCTGCAGTGGAGGCTGAGGACACGGTGGAGGATGAGGAGGCAGCGGCGGACATTGTAGCTGGACCAATGGGGTGGCAACGTGGAGGCGGAAGCGGCGTCACCTGGCCAAGTTGCTGGTGTGGCTGTTCAGGAACCACATTCACCAAGTGGGCCGTAAAGGACATGTATTGTCCCTAACCGTAGTTACAGCTCCACACGTCAGCGCTGCCGTGCACTTTGGCAGACACTGACAGGCTCAAGGACTGGCCCACCTTCTGGCCCACATGTGTGTGCAGGGCTGGTACTGCCTTTTTGGCAAAGAAATGACGGTTTGGGACTCTCCATCGCAGCTTGGCACAAGCCATCAGTTCTCTGACAGGTGCAGAGTCCACCACTTGGAAAGGGAGGGACTGCAGCAAAAGCAACTTGGACAGGAGCACATTCAGCTTCTGCGCCATTGGATGAACGCACGCACACTGTTGTCTCTTGGCAGCTTCTGTCGCTTCGGTGATCGATTGCTGATGGAATGCGTGACCAGGAGTAGGAGGAGGAGCAGGAGCATCAGGACCGTCAGATGATGGGAAGGACAGACAGCTCCCTTTGGCTGAGGTGGTGGAGCCTTGATTTCCAGAAACCAGGTGTGAGCCAGTGGGTGATGCAGCGGTTAATGTGGCAGGCTGGACCACCACATCGGAGCCACAGTTCTCCCCGGCCACTTTATGGCGATGCTTCTGCCCACAGATTCTACATACGGCCACGTTCACCTCCTCCGGTGGCTTTAAAAAAAACTGCCACACCGCTGAGTAGGTGATTTTACCCCCAACACTACGCACTGATTGCTACTGCCGCTGCCTCCTTGAGTCCCTGCACCGCTACTTCCCAGGCAGGTAGGCTCCCGCGAAGCAGCTGGTCTACCCCAGGGCACGTTTTTTCTCCCCACCTCCCACTGCTGCCACCTTGCTGACTCCCGGCCACGCTACCGACTTGCTGGCTCCGACACTGGCTCACGGGCAAGCTGCCACCCTCTTCTCCCGATGATGATGAAGCCCCTTTGTCACCTGGCTCTCAATTGCAATCAGCTACATCATCATCATCGAGTAGTGTCTGCACGTCACTGATGTCCTCTTCAACCGTCTCTGGGTCATGAGCCTGACCGTTCTCAACACCTGCTCCCACTCAACTCTCCTAATCACTACTTGCACGCCTAGTGGAGGAAGCGGCGGATGTCTCCTCTAGTCATGGACGAACATCTGCCGGGACGGTTCGCGAACGCGATCAAATGTTCGCGAACTGCAAGTTCGCGGTGGGTCCCATTAATTTTAATGGCAGGCGAACCTGAAAAACCTTCAGCTCATATTTGCAGCCAATAAATAATTACTAGAAGTGCACAAATAGTCCCACAACATGGACAGTGACATACCAGATGTATTATTCGAATTTGCGATCTCCATTCATAATTTTTTTCAATGCGAAATATCTGCAAAATAATTTTCGCGTACGCGCATGCTCAAATGCACTATACAGTACCCAAATGCACTATATAGAAAAGTATATTGGTATATAACACCCCGCTTCAATCAGTTTTCTGGGGGGGAGACTGGTATATCACAGCAGTGGAAATTATTTGTTCCAATAATGCTTGTCCCTCTATATACCTGCAGTATCACAGCAGAACCGCACACAACTGCCGCACAATACAAATGCACTATAATATACTTTATAACATAGAAAGTATGTTATAACATTGTAAAATTGAAAAGTGGAGCAGAGCCTACAGCATGTAATACTTCTCGCGGTGAGGAAACAGAAAAGGACAGAGGCAGGTTGAGGACAGGTGAGGGCACAGGCGTTGCTCCTGGGCCATGCCAACTAAGGGTTGTGTCTAACGAACCCACTGACTTTTGGCTGGGGGTGTCTGATATAAGTTGCGACGAAGTCGAAGATCGAGTCAACCATTCAAGAACCGTTGGGTTGCTGGTCACTACAGGACCGCTAGCTGACACTGGGAGCTCAGGCCTCTCGAAGTGACCCCTGCTGCCACGGCCCCTTACTCTGCTGCAGCCTCTGCCTGCGCCAGAAACATTTAGGTCTCTGCCACTCCCCTGTGCAGGGCCTGTCACTTCTCTGCCTGACATACTGTTAGATCAAATAACCAAATGTTAGATAAAATATTTTTTATTTTGCCACTAATACACAGCAAACAGGGCTTTAGAATATATCACTGCACCTCTAAATGGCAAATAGGCCCTAATTTTTTTCTATTTTTACACAAAAGGCTTTTCAACAGATAAGTGCAACGATGAAAGGCGAATATATTTGTATTTCGCCAGTAATAAACGCCAAACTGGGCTGTAAAATATGTCACTGCACCGCTAAACGGCAATTAGGCCCAAATTTCTTTCTATTTTTACACAAAAGGCTTTTCAACAGATAAGTGCAACGATGAAAGGCGAAAATATTTGTATTTCGCCAGTAATACACGGCAAACTAGGCTGTAAATTATCTCACTGCACCGCTGAGCGGCAAAGATATTTTTCCTTTTTACACTAATACATGCAAAAAAAGGGCTTCAAAACAGATAACTGCACCGCTAGGCGGCAAATATATTTTTCCTTTTTACACTAATACATGCAAAAAAGGGTTTTAAAACAGATAACTGCAGCTCTGAGTGGCAAATATATTTTTTGTTTTTTCACTAATACAGGGAAAAAGGGCTTTAAAACATATAACTGCACCGCTGAGCGGCAAATATATTTTACTTTTGCCACTAATACATGACGAAAAGGGCTGTAATTTTTGCACTTCACCACACAACGGCTAATACGCTGTTTTTTCCCACTAATGCAAACCAAAAAATGCTTTTGAACATACAACTGCACTGCACTAGGGAAAATAAAACATAGAAATATTTCCTTGTAATGACCGCCGTTATTGCCTGTATCAAACAGCACTTGCACCGGTTTGTTGGAATTATAGAGCTGTATAATGACTAGAGATGGGACGGGGGATTCGTCGAATCCACAAATCCCTCGAATCTTGCTGAATTCGTGGGATTCGTGGACTCGAATCCCGACGTAATTTACCTGATACGAATCCGACGAATCCCGGTGGGAGGGACTGGGAGGAGGAGCTGGGGGCCGGTGCGTTCACTGTGCTCCGGCCCCTCCGCTCCAGTACAGTTATAAAATGTGTAATTCAATTAATAATGATTCATGCTGCCCCCTCTTTAGTATAACATTCAATATATCCTACTCACAGGGCTACTGATATCGTAATGCAGGCCGGCCGGGCAGACGAGCGGCAGAGTGACTGACTGACGTCACGTGCCTGCGCCGCCTGCTTCATTCATAAAGCAGGCGGCGCAGGCACGTGACGTCAGTCAGTCACTCTGCCGCTTGTCTGCCCGGCCGGCCTGCATTACGATATCAGTAGCCCTGTGAGTAGGATATATTGAATGTTATACTACAGAGGGGGCAGCATGAATCATTATTAATTGAATTACACATTTTATAACTGTACTGGAGCGGCAATGGGGGGTCTGTGGATGACACTGTTAAGGGGTGGGGGGGGGTCTGTGGATGGCACTGTTAAGGGGTGGGGGGGGGTCTGTGGATGGCACTGTTATGGGGTGGGGGGGTCTGTGGATGGCACTGTTATGGGGTGGGGGGGGGGGCTGTTGATAACACTGTTATAGGATGGGGGATCTGTGGATGCCAGGGGGAGAGGTGAGAGGCACTATGATACTACTGGCACATTGGGGGGGGGGGGGAGGCACTATGATACTGGAACATTATGGGGGGAGATGGCACTATGATACTACTGGCACATTGGGGGGGGGGAGGCACTATGACACTGGCACATTATGGGGGGAGATGGCACTGATACTACTGGCACATTGGGGGGGGAGGCACTATGATACTGGCACATTATGAGGGGAGATGGCACTATGATACTGGCACATTATGGGGGGAGATGGCACTATGATACTGGCACATTATGGGGGGAGGTGGCACTATAATACTGGCACATTATGGGGGAGATGGCACTATGATACTGGCACATTATGGGGGGAGATGGCACTATGATACTGGCACATTATGGGGGAGATGGCACTATAATACTGGCACATTGGGGGGGAGATGACACTATGATACCGGCACATGGGGGGGGGGGAGGAGAGAGGCACTTCGCACTTGATACTGGCACATGATTAGGGGGGCATCTATGGGGACACTTACTGGCACATTATTGGGTGGCACTGTGGGGCCACTTCTTATTGGCACATTATTGGGGGGCACTATGGGGGCATCTACTGAGGCCACAAAGAAGGGGTATTTTATATGGGAGGCTCTATGTGGTACTAGTATTATCAGGGGTATTATCTGTTTCTGCAGTATAGTATTGGGGAGCACAGCGGCACAGTATTGGGGGTGTTAGGATGATTTGTCCAGAAGATGGGAGGATGATGGAAAAGTAGTAAACTAAGATTTTTTTTGTCAAACTGCAGAGACGAAAAATGGCTGAAAAATAATGGTCTGGTCTGAAGGTCTGAAAGGAGAAGATGAGGAAAGAGAACATCTACATCAAAGGAGACGTCACTGGATGTAAGAGGTATGGTGCTGTATTACCCTGTATGTTCTCTAGTGATAGGAGCAGGGGTCATAGCAGGGGTCATCGCGGTCATATAGGGTGCGACCGTGACTGGGAGGTGGAGGTTCAGACAAACTGACGCGGTCTGACTTTGTTTCTTACAACGTTCACACAATTATGTACAGGATTCGTAGGATTCGAGATTCGAAAGATTCGAAAAAACCTTTTCGGATTCGGATTCGAAAAAAATTGGATTCGTCCCACCTCTATGACAATTTGGATCCCCAGTCAATGCTGCAAGGTGTAATAGGAATGTTCCTATTACCCAGGCTGTAACCTCCCCTACTGAACCCTGTTCAACAGAAATGCTGTGGATTGATTCCTCCCTATCCTTTCCCTACACCTTGAATAATCTTTCCCTGCACTTGTAAATAATTTTTTTTCACCACAATCAAGTCTTTCCTATCACTGTCCCTAGCATCACTTGTGCGTTGCATGAAAATCGCAGAATGCTCTATATTCAGCATTTTTCACTCAACGTAGACCCCATAGAAATGAATGGGGCTGCGTGAAAATCGCATTGCATCTGGATGGCATGCGTTGCGTTTTTAACGCAAGTAACTTAGCAACACAGAATGGATTTAAGACAGGAAGTTGAGTTGCTCAGTGTCTGGCTCCAGGCACACTTTTCCAGCCCTTGCGGACCATTGCTTTATCAAAAAAGCCATGCCGAGGACACCACGGCCTATGGATGTAGAGAGGCTGATAGTCCTTGTCCAACAGAGGCCCTGCAACTGTCATACGCGGAGTGGGGACTACCACGATCGTTACAAAAAAGAGGTGGCCTGGGTGGAAATAACCAAGAAGCTTTTTTCAACCATCTGGGATAAAACACATGGGAAAAGTCACCAGAATTTGGGTAAGTAGGCAATGTATACATGTGTGATCCTTGCTGTCCTCCCTAGCATAGCACATGTCATATGTTATCTTCCCTAGCATAGCACATGTCATACGTTATCTTCCCTAGCATAGCACATATCATACGTTATCTTCCCTAGCATAGCACATGTCATACGTTATCTTCCCTAGCATAGAACATGTCATACGTCATCTTCCCTAGCATAGGACATGTCATATGTGCAATGAGACGGACCGTAATACATGCAAAATAGTAATTGTGTCAACGGTGTCTCCTACCTGGGTACGGCTGGACTCCTGGATCCTGGCTCACTTGCAATAAATTGAGTGTAGTGATAGGAGGAGTAATAGAGGGATTTGCAGCAGAAATTGAGATCCAGACCTTGGGTAAAGTTCAAACTTGTCTTTACTGGTTGTAGCTTTCATCCAAGCAAGGTACAGCTTTTGTCTTAGGTCCCAGCAGGTATTGGCAATGTGTGGCAGGAATATATCTTCTGCTCTATCATGTGCCTGGAGCTTTGCAGGAAAGGACGTCTGCTTAGTAGCTCTGTAATGTAGCAGGAATTTGGCTTCTGCGCTTTCTATCTCCAGTCTGGGGACTGACTAGCTGAGGAGGAATATGGCTTCTCCTGGGTCTCTGGACGGTACTCACAGCTATCTTCTCAGGGTATGATTCTTCCTGGAACTGGAGTGGTCTGCTTGCTTCTACCAGCTGAGGCTGTCTGAGGCCGAGACAAGATCCTGGCTGGGAGCTCCTACACACACAGCCTTCCCCTAGCAGGGGTGGCTGGCACACTAACTTAAAGGGAACCTGTTACCGGGATTTCGTGTATAGAGCTGAGGACATGGGTTGCTAGATGGCCATTAGCACATCCACAATACCCAGTCCCCATAGCTCTGTGTGCTTTTATTGTGTAAAAAAAAAAAAGATTTAATACATATGCAAATTAACCTGAGATGTGTCCTGTAACGTGAGATGAGTCAGGGACATCTCAGGTTAATTTGCATATGTATCAAATCGTTTATTTTACACAATAAAAGCACACAGAGCTGTGGGGACTGGGTAATGTGGATGTGCTAGCGGCCATCTAGCAGCCCATGTCCTCAGCTCCATACACAAAATCACGGTGACAAATTCGCTTTAACTTCCTTCTCTCCCCATGAGGCAGGATGTGGGCGCAGCCCACTTCTGCTCACAGAGGGGGAGCTAAACTGGAATGTACTATTCCAGCCTAGGAACACTAAACTGGCTCTAACTTCTTGCTAGAACATTGCTGCCACCTGCTGGGGAACATGAAAAATGACAACAATATACATTTAACAAGGCTTACAATGCACATTTGTGAGGATGTTATGTAAAATTACATTAGATGACAATGTAAATGCTCTTAAGAGATTGTAGCGGGGTAAAAGAGTATCGTAACACAACTCTGGGGTGTTACATATGTTATCATTTGTAGGATTGTATATTTTGGTTAATTTTCCTTTCTTGTCTTTTTATTACAAGTGGATGAGGTAAAGAATCGTTGGCGGAGCTGCAGGGACCAGTTCCACAAGCAAATGCAACAACGGGCGAAGAGTGGTTCCGGGGCCACCAAGAAAAAGTCATCTATGTTTCGGGACCAACTGATGTTCCTGCGTGAGGTCATGGAGCTGCGTCCGTAAGTTAATTCTACACAATGACCACTACATGTTTATCCATATACACTGTTTGTAGACTATGTAGTTAAAGGGGTAGCGCTGTGGCTGGAGGACCCCAGATTTCCCGGGGTCCGTCCACCACCAAGCGCTAATCCCCGCCTCTCCCGTAGAAATGAATGGAAGGCGGCTGCACATGCGCAGTGCGCTCTCCTTCACTTTCGGGGCTCCGTTCTCGATATAGGTGCGGGTCCCAGTGGTGGGACCCCCACCTATAAGACAATGGGGGCATATCCTAGCGATATGCCCCCATTGTCTGAGATGAGAAAACCCCTTTAATGTTATATAGGTTAAATATGTTCATGTTCAAAAGGCATATTTGCTAATCACTAGCAACCATAAAAATTACTCCTTTACATGAGCAAAAGTTGGTGAACAACATGACAAATGGATTAGGATTTGTTTTTATGGGCAGCTATGACACTTCTAATTTCCAAAATGTAATATGTTGGGTAGTTCATGTAGTACTATGTGCTATAAATAATTTGAGGATTATAGTAATATGTGACATGAATAGTAATAAATGAAAATACTGTTTGTCTACTAATGTACTATTTTTGTATTATTTTTAAAGAACGGAGGACAACCTACAGGAGGAAGGGGAGGAGTCTGCACCACAGGTGTCAAGTGTTTGTGAGGAAGACACTCCCTCTGGTGCAGCAGAGGTGGACACTGCACCAGGACCAAGCACGGCACCATCCAGACCACCACTTGTTTCGGGAGCAGATTCCACCCCCCACCCCTTTGGCTCTACCTAGCAGGGCCAGACGATGGGCAATGGCTCCTGCCGAGGCTAACATCAATACTCTTGATTATTTATCGAGAGCCCGGCAGGAGAATGAGTTTGACCTTTATGCCCGTAGTCTGGTCTCGTATTTGTGCCGGCTGCATTCAGAACGAGTATTGAGAACACAATCAGCTCTCAATATTGTTCTGGATGCAGCCACTCCCCCCAACGACCCGACCGACATTTACTGGGCCCTCGAAAATTGGCGCCTCCATGGGAACTTGTATGGCCCCCAGCAAATGCCATTTTCCCAGGCCTCACAGCCTCAACCACCGCCTCCTCCACAATTCCACCCTCCAAGGAGACATTATGGGGCACCTACTCGCCCATATAGCCCACATTATAATGTTGATTTGCCATATGGCCAGTCTGCACCCATCACATCTCAACCTGGCCCATCGCAGTACTCTGGCCCCCCTTCCCAACCAGCCTACCCTGAGCCACAGTTTCAGGCCCCACCCTCGCCATCTGGGCGTTATACAAACTTGTAAATGGTAACTTTTTCTTAATTTTTTTTCAAAACAGTATTGTTAAAAAATAAAAGTCGATATGTCTAATATGTAGGTTTGAGCGAACCCGAACTGTAAAGTTCGGGTTCGTTCCGAACTTTAGGATTTTTGGACCCCGTACCCGAACATTTCCGTAAAAGTTCGGGTTCGGTGTTCGGCGCTTTCTTGGCGCTTTTTTAAAGGCTGCAGAGGAGCCAATCAACAAGCGGTTAACTGTCTGACCTTAGAAGCCATCACAGCCATGCCTACTAATGGCATGGCTGTGATTGGCCAGAGCAGCATGTGACCCAGGCTCTATATAAGCTTGAGTCACGTAGCGCTGCACGTCACTCTGCTGTTACAAGTGTAGGGAGAGGATGCTGCTGGACTTGTGATTTCAGAGAGAGAATAGGAGAGAATCTAATTCAGCGATCTACCTAGAAACAGTTGTGTGGGTGCAGGGCACAATCGTTTTACCCTGCCCTGAGCTCATTGACAAAAAAAACCAAACTTTTATAATTCTGTTAGTTAGGTGGGTGGCGGCAGCGGCCATTTTATGCAAGCTCAGTGCACCAGCACTGCATCTGAGCTTTTAGGACATTGCAAATCACAATTTTTTTGGGCAAACTACAACATCTTGATTAGTCAGTGTGCAATTTAAGCTAGAAATACACCCATCATTTTATGGGGTTTGAAAAACACATATTTTTTTTCAAAAAACAGTATTTTCCAGATCTACAAGTGTTAAATTCAAGTTTAATATATACAGCTTTCATATTCTGTTACCAAAAAAACACTTTTTTGGCAATCTACAACATCTTGATTAGTCAGTGTGCAATTTAAGCTAGAAATACACCCATCATTTTCTGGGGTTTGAAAAAAGACACTTTTTTGACAAAAAACACATATTTTCAGGCCTTGCAGCATCAGCACGTGTGAAATTACAGGCTTATATACTGCTGTCAAATTCAGTTGTTAAACAAACACTCGTTTGGGCTCTAAAAATTTAGTTGGCAGCCTTTGATGCAGATGTCATTGTGAGATACACCCAAATACATTTGGGTTACATTCAGAGATTTTAAATACCGCCATTAGGTGCACCAATATTGAATTCAGGCCTACACTGGTTCAGGCCCTGTGAGATACCCCCTCTACATACAGGGGTTTGATTCAGGCATTTGAAATACATCCATTTTGTGCAAAGAAATATTTAATTTAGGCCTACACTGGTTCATGCCCTGTGAGATACTCCCTCTACATACAGGGGTTTGATTCAGGAATTTGAAATACCGCCATTTGGTGCACCAATATTGAATTCAGGCCTACACTGGTTCAGGCCGTGTGAGATACACCCTCTACATACAGGGGTTTGATTCAGGCATTTGAAATACAGCCATTTTGGGCAAAGAAATGTTTAATTTAGGCCTACACTGGTTCAGGCCATGTGAGATACCCCCTCTACATACAGGGGTTTGATTCGGGCATTTGAAATACAGCCATTTGAAATATAGCCATTTTGGGCAAAGAAATATTTAATTCAGGCCTACACCAGTTCAGACCGTGTGAGATACACCCTCTACATACAGGGGTTTGATTTAGGCATTTGAAATACCGCCATTTGGTGCACCAATATTGAATTCAGGCCTACACTGGTTCAGGCCTTGTGAGATACCCCCTCTACATATAGGGGTTTGATTCAGGCATTTGAAATACAGCCATTTTGGGCAAAGAAATATTTCATTCAGGCCTACACTGGTTCAGACCGTGTGAGATACACCCTCTACATACAGGGGTTTGATTCAGGCATTTGAAATACCGACATTTGGTGCACCAATATTGAATTCAGGCCTACACTGGTTCAGGCACTGTGAGATATCCCCTCTACATACAGGGGCTTGATTCAGGCATTTGAAATACAGGCATTTGAAATTTATCCATTTTGGGCAAAGAAATATTTAATTTAGGCCTACACTGGTTCATGCCCTGTGAGATACTCCCTCTACATACAGGGGTTTGATTCAGGCATTTGAAATACAGCCATTTGAAATACAGCCATTTTGTGCAAAGAAATATTTCATTCAGGCCTACACTGGTTCAGACCGTGTGAGATACACCCTCTACATACAGGGGTTTAATTCAGGCACTTGAAATACTGCCATTTGGTGCACCAATATTGAATTCAGGCCTACACTGGTTCAGGCCCTGTGACATACCCCCTCTACATACAGGGGTTTGATTCAGGCATTTAAAATACAGCCATTTGAAATACAGCCATTTTGGGCAAAGAAATATTTAATTTAAGCCTACACTGGTTCATGCCCTGTGAGATACTCCCTCTACATACAGGTGTTTGATTCAGGCATTTGAAATACAGCCATTTTGGGTAAAGAAATATTTAATTTAGGCCTACACTGGTTCATGCCCTGTGAGATACCCCCTCTACATACAGGGGTTTGATTCAGGTATTTGAAATACAGCCATTTGAAATACATCAATTTTGGGCAAAGAAATATTTAATTTAGGCCTACACTGGTTCATGCCCTGTGAGATACTCCCTCTACATAAAGTGGTTTGATTCAGGCATTTGAAATACAGCCATTTGAAATACATCAATTTTGGGCAAAGAAATATTTAATTTAGGCCTACACTGGTTCATGCCCTGTGAGATACTCCCTCTACATACAGGGGTTTGATTCAGGCATTTGAAATACAGCCATTTTGTGCAGAGAAATATTTCATTCAGGCCTACACTGGTTCAGACCGTGTGAGATACACCCTCTACATACAGGGGTTTGATTCAGGCATTTGAAATACAGCTATTTTCGGCAAAAAAATCTTTAATTGAGGCTAGTCTGGTTCAGGCCGTGTGAGATACACCCTTTACATACTGTCGTTCTACTATTAATTAAACACCCATTTAGGGCAAGATCCTAAATTCGAAAAATATGAGGAGAGCGTCAAATAAGGGATGTGTCCCAGGTCGTGGTGCTGCTGGTTGAGCTCATGTTGCAGGGAGAGGACGTGGTCGATCTGTGCGAGCTACACGCACAAGTTAAACCCCTTCATCAGGTGCGAGTAGGCGACAAAACCTGCAGTGGTATTTGGTCGGGCCTAATGCTGCTCTACGAATGGTAAGGACTGAACAAGTACAGGCGATAGTAGATTGGGTTGCTGACAGTGGATCCAGTTCCTTCACATTGTCTGCCACCCAGTCTCCTGCTGAAAGACCACAGTTGGCACCTGCAGCCGATGTCCATCAGTCTTTCACCTCACCCCCTTGCAAATCAGCCAAGCAGTCTGAGCCCCAAGTCATGCAGCAGTCTCTTCTGCTTTTTGATGACTCTGTTAGCAGGGTTCCAAGGACCATCCACCTAGCCCTGCCCCAGAAGTGGAAGAGATTGAGTGCACTGATGCCCAACCACTTATCTTTCAAGATGAGTACATGGGAGGACCATCGCAGCATGTCTCGGATGATGACGAAACACAGGTGCCAACTGCTGGGGCTTTCGAAAGTGTGCAGACCGACAAGGAAAGCAGGGGTGAAGACTGGGTGGAAGATTATGCGGAGGACAATGAGGTCCTCGACCCCACATGGAATCAAGGTCATGCGAGTGACCTATGCAGGGCTTTTTTTCTCAGAGAAAAGGTGGTGGAACTCACCCCCCCTCCCCTGGCCACGCCCCTCCCCAACCCTAGGACCGCCCCCTACCTGCCCCTAAGACCGCCCCCTACCCACCCCTAGGACCGCCCCCTCTACCCAACCCAAGACCGCAAGTAAAAAAATTTTTTTGGGGGGGGGGGGGGGGGGGGGGCTATAAAAGTCCAGCCCAGCAAAGAAACCCCCCAGATGGGGATGGCACTGGATCTGGGGATGGCACTGTTAATGGGGGGATCTGAGGATGGCACTGTTATGGGGTGGAGGATCTGGGGATGGCATCCACAGATCCCCCATCCTATAACAGTGCCATCCACAGACCCCCCCATCCTATAACAGTGCCATCCACAGACCCCCCCACCCCATAACAGTGCCATCCACAGACCCCCCCCACCCCATAACAGTGCCATCCACACACCCCCCCACCCCATAACAGTGCCATCCACAAACCCCCCCACCCTATAACAGTGCCATCCACAGACCCCCCCCCACCCCATAACAGTGCCATCCAGAGACCCCCCCACCCCATAACAGTGCCATCCACAAACCCCCCCACCCCATAACAGTGCCATCCACAGACACCCCCACCCCATAACAGTGCCATCCATAGACCCCCCCACCCCATAACAGTGCGATTCACAGACCCCCCCACCCCATAACAGTGCCATCCATAGACCCCCCCACCCCATAACAGTGCCATCCATAGACCCCCCCACCCCATAACAGTGCCATCCACAGACCCCCCCCCACCCCATAACAGTGCCATTCACAGACCCCCCCACCCCATAACAGTGCCATCCAGAGACCCCCACCCCATAACAGTGCCATCCACAAACCCCCCCCACCCCATAACAGTGCCATCCACAGACACCCCCACCCCATAACAGTGCCATCCATAGACCCCCCCACCCCATAACAGTGCCATTCACAGACCCCCCCACCCCATAACAGTGCCATCCATAGACCCCCCCCACCCCATAACAGTGCTATCCATAGACCCCCCCCCACCCCATAACAGTGCCATCCATAGACCCCCCCCACCCCATAACAGTGCCATCCACAGACCCCCCCCACCCCATAACAGTGCCATCCATATACCCCCCCCACCCCATAACAGTGTCATCCACAGACCCCCCATTGCCGCTCCAGTACAGTTATACAATGTGTAATTAAATGAATAATGATTCCTGCTGCCCCTCAGTAGTATAACATTCAATGTATTTGTACTCACAGCCGGCTACTGACATCGTAATCCAGGCAGGCCGGGCAGACGAGCGGCAGCGTCACTGACTGACGTCACGTGAGTGCGCCGCCTACTTTATGAATGAAGCAGGCGGCCCAGGCAGGTGACGTCAGTCAGTGACGCTGCCGCTCGTCTGCCCGGCCGGCCTGGATTACGATGTCAGTAGCCGGCTGTGAGTACAATACATTGAATGTTATACTACTGAGGGGCAGCAGGAATCATTATTCATTTAATTAAACATTTTATAAGTCTCTACTGGAGCTGCGGGGCCGGAGCACAGTGAACGCACCGGCCCCCAGCTCCTCCTCCCAGTCCCTCCCAGCTGATACATCGCAGCTTGCGATGTCAAAAGGTGGCGGAACGCCGTTCCGGTGCGTTCCGCCAGAAAAAAAGCCCTGGACCTATGTAGTTCGGAGGAAGAGGCGGTGGTCGCACAAGCCACCAGCACAGCAGAAGAGGGAGCAGGGTGCAAAAGCGGAGCAGCCGTCCTCTAGACAGTACGCCTCCTACTGCCCACCGCAGCAAGTGACCGAGCACACTAAAGCCAGCTCCAAGGAGTTCCCTGGCGTGGCAATTCTTCAGACAATGTGCTGACGACAAGACACGAGTGGTTTGCACGCTGTGCAATCAGATCCTGAAGCGAGGCATAAATGTTCTCAACCTGAGCACAACCTGCATGACCAGACATTTGAATGCAAAGCATGAGCTGCAGTGGAGTAGATACCTCAAAAACCAAGAAAGGTCTCTGGCTCCTGCTTCCTCTTCTGCTGCAGTCGCGGCCTCTTCATCCACCTCTGGAGTGACAGTGCCACCTGCCACCCCGCAAACAGAGGATCTGCCAGCAACACCAACACCTGCGTCACCAAGCATCTCCACAATGTCCCACGGAAGCGTTCAGCTCTCCATCTCCCAAATGCTGGAGAGGAAGAGGAAGTACCCCCCTACCCACCCGCGATCCCTAGCCTTGAATGCCAGCATTTCTAAATTACTGGCCTTTGAAATGCTGTCATTCCGTCTGGTGGAGACGGATAGTTTTAAAGGCCTTATGGCTGTGGCTGTCCCAGAGTACATCGTGCCCAGCCGCCACTACTTTTCAAGGCGAGCCATCCCTTCTCTGCACAACCAAGTAGGGGACAAAATCAGGTATGCACTGCACAATGCCATCTGTGGCAACCTGCACCAGTAAGCACGGTCAGGGCCGTTATATCTCCATAACAGCGTGCTGATTACTGGGTGGCCACGCTGCTGGATCCATTACAAGGACAACGTACCGTCCTTAATTCCGTCACTGGAGCGTGATCGTAAGATGTGCGAGTACCAGCGCACACTGGTAGACGCGCTGCTGGTGGCATTCCCACCTGACAGCGGGGGCACAGTGGAAGCACAAGACGAAGGCAGAGGACGAGGAAGAGGTTGCCAACGCAGCTGGGGCACCGCCAGCACCTCAGAAGGCAGGGTTAGCATTGCTTAAATGTGGAAAAGCTTTGTCAGCACGCCACAACAACCAGCACCATCAGCTGATATGGAACGTCTTAGCAGCAGGCAGCATTTCACCAACATGGTGGAGCAGTATGTGTGCACACGCCTACACGTACTGAATGACGGGTCTGCCCCCTTCAACTTCTGGGTCTCCAAATTGGCACATGGCCTGAGCTTGCCCTTTACGCCTTGGAGGTGCTGGCCTGCCCTGCAGCAAGTGTATTATCTGAACGTGTGTTTAGCACGGCAGGGGGCGTCATCACAGACAAGCGCAGCCGCCTGTCTACAGCCAATGTGGACAAGCTCACGTTCATTAAAATGAACCAGGCATGGATCCCTCAGGATCCCTCAGCCATCGTTATACTGCAGCGCAATTGCTCATGTTTGTATTTTGGATATTTCACACTCTTTTGGAGTGCACCTTAATTTAAAAAAATTAAATTAAAACCAAAAACCTGTGTTGGCTATCTCGTCCTCCTCCACCGCCGCTTCCACCTACTCCGCTACGTCCACCGCCTCCTCAAACTCCTTTTCCATATGGAACTCCACCTCATAAATCAAATTTTTGGGGGGGTTTTTTTGTACATGTTTTATTTTATGTCATTTCACTTATTTGTCATTTACATTTTCGGGTGAAATTCACAAATTTTTGGGTGTATAGTACCACTACTATACCTAGTAGACCGGTTAACAAAAAAATTTAATTTGTCAGTTACATTTTCGGGTGAAATTCAGCAATTTTTTGGTGTGATGTACCACTGCTATACCTATTAGTCCAGTAAAAAAAATCTAAATAAATTGTCATTAACATTTTCGGGTGAAATTAACCAATTTTTCGGTATATAGTACCACTGCTAAACCTAGTAGGCCGGTTAAAAAATAAATAAAAATTGTCATTTACATTTTCGGGTGAAATTTACCAATTTTTAGATGTATAGTACCACTGCCATACCTAGTAGGCCGGTTAACAAAAAAATGTAATTTGTCATTAACATTTACGGGTGAAATTCACAAATTTTTGGGTGTATAGTACCACTGCTATATCTAGTAGGCCGGTTAAAAAATAAAAATAAATTGTCATTAACATTTTCTGGTGAAATTTACAAATTTTTGGGTGTATAGTACCACTGCTATACCTAGTAGGCCGGTTAACAAAAAAATTGAATTTGTCAGTTACATTTTCAGTTGAAATTCAACAATTTTTGGGTGTGAAGTACCACTGCTATAACTAGTAGACAGGTTAAACAATAAAAAAATTTGTCTGTTACATTTTATGGTGAAATTCAACAATTTTTGGGTGTGATGTACCACTGCTATACCTTGTAGGCCGGTTAAAAAAATAAATAAATTGTCAGTTACATTTTCGGGTGAAATTAACCAATTTTTGGGTGTATAGTACCACTGCTATACCTAGTAGGCCGGTTAACAAAAAAAAAAATATGGCAGTTACATTTTCTGGTGAAATTCAGCAATTTTTTGGTGTAATGTACCACTGCTATACCTATTAGACCAATAAAAAAACAAAACACATTTGTCAGTTACATTTTATGGTCAAATTCACCAATTTTTGGGTGTAATATACCCCTCCTCTACCTAGTTGACAGCTTAATAAATTTCAATAATTTTTATTTTACATTTTCGGGTGACAATAAACAATTGTTTTCTGTCATAGACCCTTGCTCTACCAAATAGACAGGTTAATTAATTTCTGTAATTTTTCTGTTACATTCTTGGGTTGACATTATACAATTTTAGACGTGAATAAACCCCTGCTCTGCATAGGTGACAGGGAATAAAATTTCTGAAATGTTTCTTTAATTGATGCGTGCCACCTCCTTTGATTCAATGCTTAAACTTAAACAAGTTGTACCACATTTAAGCTTCAATACTTTGTCCCACATTTCCGCTATACTCTTTTGGCCCACATTTGGGCTTCTGTAATTTGTCCCACATTTGCGCCTCAATAGCTTTTCCCACATTTCTGCTCGATCCCAATTTTCCCTTAAATTTGGTATCTTTTTCTCACGCTCCCTCTCCGGCCTGGAACCCTGATTCCCCGCCACCCGTGATAACCATGGTAGGCGCATAAAAGAACATTGAAAGTTGATAGATCAGATATCAAATTGGATCGTGAACATCACAGGGACGTGCGACATGGTGGGGCAGTAAGTATGCACACGCCTACAGGAACTGACAGGGGTCAGCCCCTGCAACTTCTGGGTCTCCAAATTGGGCACATGGCCTGAGCTTGCCCTTTATGCCTTGGAGGTGCTGGCCTGCCCTGCAGCCAATGTATTGTCTGAATGTGTGTTTCGCATGACTGGAGGGTTATATTTCCCAATGTTTTGGGGTGTACCCTAATTTAAAAAAATAAAAATAAATTTTAAACCAAAAAGCAGTGTAGGCTACCTCCTCCTCCACCGCCACTTCCACCTACACCGCCACATCCACCGCCTCCTCAACCTTCTACTCCATATGGACCTAGTCCTCCTAGATCAAGATGATTATTTTTACGTATTTTATGTTATTTTAAGTCATTTCCCTATCCACATTTGTTTGCAGAGCACTTGCCATGCTCTTAACCACATATTGACGACATTTGCAGCCCTCTAGCCCTTTCCATGACATTTTTACAGCCATTTTAGTGCTCAAAAGTTCATTGACTTCAATGGGGTTCGGGTTCAGGGTCAAGTTCGGGTCAAGTTCAGGTCCCGAACTCAAACTTTTTTCCGAAGTTCGGCCGAACCCGTCGAACCCGAACATCCAGGTGTCCGCTCAACTCTACTAATAAGTTTATGTTATAATAAACCGAGTTATATTGTTACTTCTTTTTATTATATACCTTACATATTTATATATCACCAACACATACACAACATTAATAATAGTCTACTGTATAGTGTTGTATTGTTTATTACTAAAGTACAATACTATAGTACTGTAAGTATACTGTATTGTAAGATATACTGTATAGTAATACACTTCTTTATATATATATATATATATATATATATATATACTTGTTGTGTAGATTGTTTTGAATATAACTGTACACAGACTATTATAAATGTATATTTCACCTATATCTTAACTTTATTCAACATATTTTTAATTTTTATACATATATACATAACATGTTCTCCATAATATAATGTCCTTTTAGGTTAGATTTTTGTGGTACATCATAATGCGGCCAAGTCCAACTTTATTGGGAAAGCATGCATACGTGTGTAGCGAAATTAAAAAAATTTACAAAATGTGTAGGAATGAGGTATTAGTACGTATTTCACATACTGTGTTGTTAACAATATATATATGTAAGCAAAATATGTAAGCTCGCAACTCACGTCAAGGGTCCTCATTATCTTGCGAGTCCCTAACTACAAAAAGCAAAAGCTAACTAAAAGATATCCATCCAGGTAAAACAAAAAACTGGCAAAAATAAATGTCCATGAGTCAAGGTCTACTGCTGAAAAGGGAAAGAACCGATAGGGGACATAAAATAATCTGAAAATAATTCCCGCACTCTCAGTCCAGCAGATCCAGATCTTCCAAGTTGGAAAGTGGCTATTCCTGATGACGGCCTATAGATTTGGGCGTCTTCACCAGGTGTCGACTCATAGGTACGTATGTAGTTATGCAGCACTACACACGCCTTGATCACCACAATCACATTTTGTGGGGCCAGTTCGATGGGCAACAGGAAAACCCACCATTTATGAGAAAAAATGCCAAAGGCGCACTCCACAAACCTTCTGTCTCTACTTAAGTGAAAATTATAATTGCGCCTCTTGGCATCCAAACCTTGTTGCGGAAAGGGCCGCATGAGGTGGCTTGAAAGGACAAAACCCTCATCCCCTACAACCACATAAGGCACTGGTGGGCCAGTTGAGCCAGGAAGGTTTGCTGCCTGTGGTACGTCCAGTTGGTTGGACTGAAGCCACCGACCCATTCTGGAAGCCCTGAAGATGCGAGCATCTGCAGTACTTCCATAGGACCCAATATCTACAATTATAAACCTGTAGTTTGTGTCAGCCAAGGCCAACAAAACTACAGAGAAAAACTGCTTATAATTATAGTATTGGGACCCTGAGTTGGGTGGCTTCTTAACCCGTATGTGCTTCCCGTCAAGGGCACCAATACAATTTGGGAATTGAGCCCTCTCCAGGAAGCCCTGGGCTATATCAAGCCACTGCTGCCTGGTTGGAGGTGGCAGCACTGAAGCCTTCAGTGTCAACCAAATGGCGGCACATGTAGCTCGTACCACGCCAGCAATTGTGGAGGTCCCCATTCTAAAAACAAAATGTAACAATGAAAAATAAGTTCCTGTCACAAGATATCTGAAATGAAACTAAACAAAAACAAATTAATACACTACTTAGCACAAGTTTAAAAATCTAGTACATTACTTTACATTATTTAATGGCAATGTGTCTGGTAAGTTGAAATTAAAATAGCCCATACTCCAAGATTGGAACTCAATACTTTATAATCATTGTAAAACAAAACATGCAATGCAACAGCTCTCTGCAAATCAAATAAAGTACAAAAATGCATAATAGTTGCAAGTGCTATACTAATAAGTTAGAGATGCTTGGCAAATCATTTTGTATAAAATTATTTGAGCCCGTCTGCCGCACGTCAAGGCGATCTCTGTAAGACGGGTTCCTAACACTAAATTCTACCTGTTATGTGCCATGACGGCTACCATATAATTCAGCGAGTGTAGGTTCCACATGCATGCTGGGCCTGCCTTACTTTCTGTCATTTTTGGTGCCAAAATGGCCTCCATTATATCCAAGGAATGCAGGTACCAACATGCATGCCGGGCCCACTCCACAACACTCCCGGTGCCAAATGGCCACCAAAGACTGCAATGAGAGTCCACAAACTATCTCTCTCCTGGTGCTAAATGGCTTCCAGTGAGTGAGGGAGAGCAGGCCAAGCTATATACTCACACTAATTAAAATCAGCCTATGGGGCAGACGAGCTGGTCAGGAGTGCACGACTAAGGTGTCAGCCACACCTCCAGTACAAACTGCAAAGAAAAAGGGGGTCAGTCAGCACATCGCAAAGCGCAGGGGCACGTTGCTATGGCTGAGAACAACACTGTAAAACAAAACATGCAACGCAACAGCTCTCTGCAAATCAAATAAAGTACAAAAATGCATAATAGTTGCAAGTGCTATACTAATAAGTTAGAGATGCTTGGCAAATCATTTTGTACAAAATTATTTGAGCCCGTCTGCCACACGTCATTGTAACCGCACCCCATGCATAAAAGGGGGTAACAGCCGTTTAAGAGATATTCCCTTTCCAGATGCAAAGGCAGCTACTAAAGAGACCAATCTCCCGAACTGGAAACCATATGAATGCTACATACAGCCGAATAGGAAAAACCATAGGAAAGGTTTACACTCCTAGCAGTCGAACTGGAACAGCATACAATAAATCCCCCCCAAGAACGAGACAAGGCGTCGTGTTGAGGGTCAAGCAGTGGTCAGCCAGAGCTGTGTGTTTATTGTTCTTATATACACATTCTTACACATTAGTACCACCCACAGGGTTTTGTAAAACAATCAGTAACCCCGTACAATACACTCAGACACTCCCACACAAAATCCTCCCCTCTGCCTGTGATATAATTACCTTACACAATGGGTTAATGTAATTATCACAGGTAGGAGAATACACAGTTTTACACAATGTCTTCTGTCCTGGAGACAATTGGGAAGTAATCCAATTTATCTCCAAGGGCAGAGGCAAAACTCCATTAGCCACATGGTAGCAAAAGACAATAAAAATATTTAACTGTGCAGCTATTGCATAAAACATAGACATTTAACATATCCCCAGATAGCTCAGGTTTGAGCGCATATTATTAGGTGAATGGCACTCAGACTAAACAAATACAGTAGAATCGCCATGGAGCCAAAGTCTTTCACATAGTCTTTCGTTATCCGAATGGGCTCCATGACATAGCTATCTGGGGTATCACTGTGCAAATGGGTTAAGTACCAAATGACCCGGCTTTCTTGTCTTTGCAGGGGAAAATCAAGCGTTTCAACATGGGGCCATAGTCTAAAGGAAGCAGGCGGGCAACCAGGCTTCTCCAATGCAATGTGGCGAGATTGGTCTCGTCACATCTCTCCCCTTTTCCTAACAGACTAACAGGGTATCTGACTTCCTGCTAGTCAGTGCCCTTGTTAGTCCAGCAGCCCACCCACAAAACAGAAACAGCAGTACAGCCCACCCACAATAAATGGTTACTACACCTGAGCAAGGGAGAAACTTGTCCATGTCCAGGTGCCTCACCACGGCTGTGTGGGAGACTGGTAGACTACCTTGGTGGGTTGCTGAGTGGGCAGAGACCAGCGGTACTTTGCCCTGGTGCCAGCGCTACCACGGAAGAAGCCTGGTTGGAGCCTGGTTGTTGGAGGGGGAGACCGACTGTCTCCCCTTAGGATACCTCTGCTGCTGGAGGGTCAGACTGACTGTCTCCCCTTTAGATACACAGCTCTGCTGCTGGAGGGGGAGACCACTGTCTCCCCTTTGGCTAAACAGCCCTGTTGCTGGGGGACAGGACCGACTGTCCCTACCCCCTGTGCTGTAAGTGCAGAGACCACGGTCCCATCTGCACTGTTGTGGGGCTTTCTGTCTCCCCCTGGTACGTTAAGCTGCCACTGGGGAGAGGGGGGTAACAAGCTCCTCTCCCATACATACTTCCAGTCGCTGTGGAGGGCGACCGACCGTCTCTGCTCCCAATACAGTGTCCTGCTGCTGGGGAAAGTAGACTCGGCTCTCTATTCCCTGCTGGACACTCTGCCTCTGGGGTGGGGGGACAAAGCTCTCCTCTCCCAATAAAACACTCTGCTTCTGGGGGACAGGACCGACTGTCTCTGCCCCCTGTAACTCAGCCTGCCGCTGGGGAATGGAGACTGGGCTCCCAATTCCCAATAAATCACATTGCCGCTGGGGAGAGGGGGTAGCAAGCTCCTCTCCCATACATACTTCCAGCCTCTGGGGAGGGAGACCGACTGTCTTCAATTTCAATACAGTGTCCTGTTGCTGGGGAAAGGAGATTGGGGTCTCTATTCCCTTTAGGACACTCTGCTGCTGGGGGACACTCTGCTGCTGGGCTCCCAATTCTCTGCAGGACAGGTGGAGAGACCTCGGTCCCATCTCCACCGGCCTCCTGGGGTTCTTCCCAGTAAACCTCCACAATATCTTCCCAGCTGAAGGGGTCTGGCTCTGGGTCTGTCACTCTGCTCTCCTGCTGAGCCTTCTCACTGGAGTTGAACAGCTGCTGGTAGCCCTGTTCCAGCTCCATCTCCCGGGTCACCAGGTGGACCAGGTCCTGCTCAATCTCATCAGTGTCATCCCAGTCATACCTGCTATCCCTCCATTCAAAGAGATCACGGAACCGGGCTTGTGTAGGGCTCCCAAACTCCAGCTCTGAAAAAGTCTCCCATAACAAGCCAGAGCCATCAAACTCCTCTCCCTCTGGCTTGTCATGCTCAGCTGTCCTGGGTAGGTACTGTGCTCCATACCACCAGAGCGCCTGGTAGGCATCTTCCAGCCACAGCTCCTGCCATACTAGGTGTTCCAATTTCTTTATCCATTCCTCCCGGGGCTGCTCTCCCAGGAAGGGCATCCGCAGGGCTACTCGCTTCTGCAACCGCTGGTCTTCTGTGGGGAGTCTCTCGTCCCGCATATACTCCACAACACCCATTGCCTGGTACCAGATGCCTTTGCGGACCGCATCTCGTTTATCCAGGACACCCTCATCGTACTCCACTGTTGTTTCCATTTTATTGATCTTAGGGTCGCTGTACTGGAACATGCGTTGCCCCCAACTTGTAAATCCACGAAATGGTGTCTCCTGTAGCTGTCCCTCTGGCTGTGGGAACGATCCCGCCGCTTGCCACCAATTGTAACGGCACCCCGGGCATAAAAGGGGGTAAACACAGTTTATGAGATATTCCCTTTCCAGATGCAAAGGCAGCTACTAAAGACATCAATCTCCCGAACTGGAAACCATATGAATGCTGCATACAGCCGAATAGGAAAAACCATAGGAAAGGTTTACACTCCTAGCAGTCGGACTGGAACAGCATACAATCCCCCTAAGAACGAGACCAAGCTCTGTGTTGAGGGTCAAGCAGTGGACAGCCAGAGCTGTGTGTTTATTGTTCTTATATACACATTCTTACACATTAGTACCACCCACAGGGTTTTGTAAAACAACCAGTAACCCCGTACAATACACTCAGACACTCCCACACAAAATCCTCCCCTCTGCCTGTGATACAATTACCTTACACAATGGGTTAATGTAATTATCACAGGCAGGAGAATACACAGTTTTACACAATGTCTTCTGTCCTGGAGACAATTGGGAAGTAAATGTATTTTAGCACAGCTTTGATTGCTGACATGAGAGGCGGTAGAAAAAAAATAAATGATCTGGACTCCTTATCTGCAGTACTACTCATGTATTACTGCAGATAATAGTCCAAGATCGTGGTGACAAATTCCCTTTAAAGGATAACTGTCACATTTAGACCCTAATTTCAATTTTCATATATGTAGTTGCTAATAACATGATATTCCAGAATCAGTTACTATTAGACTGACTTACCCCATATTTAATAAGATTCAGCCCTTAGCAACCAGTCTGCATAAAAATGTAATTTCACTATTCAGTTAAGATGGCCGCCACTGCCCTCACCCTGAGGCTAATCCCGCCTGCCCTCACTAGCCAGTAACAATAGCCCCCCAAAAGTGTCAGTAACCAGAGCCCTCCCCCCTAAAGGGTTAATCTCCTGCAGCACAGAGGGGTCCTCTTACCACATGTTGCTTTAATTTATACACTGAGCAGACGGAAGATCTCCCTTCCCTGCTCTGCGGTGATTCGGCTGTGCATCCTCCAGCTCTGCTGAGTGAGGGAGGGTCTGCCAAGTGCAGGCACAGGGAGAAGTGCACACAGCCCAGGCACTGTTATCAGCTGCTGGGGAGGACCTGGCTTTAATCATTTACCTACAGTCCCTGGCTGTCTGTAATTTAAGTCAATGGGACCGCTAAAAAACGCGGAGGCACACAAGATTGTCGTCCGCGTCCGTTTTTTTCCTATCATTTGCATGGCAAACCTGTTTTTGAATTTTTTTTACTTTCCTTTATGTCTGGTGGTCCTCCAAAAATAAAGGATGACACACGGAAACAGATCACGGAACAACGGAACCCCATTTTGCAGAACGGAACACAACAACGGTCGTGTGCATGAGGCCTTAGTCTTTTTTTGGCAGTGTGTTTTTTTTTCTAAAAACAAGAACAAGGTCAAAGATGTCATTTTATAATGTGTTTTCTGGGAATTTTTGTAGGCTTTTTGAGCTTTTAAATTGAAATGCATGTGTGACCGTGCCCTCAGTGTTACGTACAGAAGATAATCTAAGTTATGTAATATAAAGTATTACATATTGTTACAAAAAAAATAAACAAATAAAAAAATATTTTTTTTAAATATAGAAAAAAATATCAATATACATTTGTCAGAAAGCTTAAAAAGTAACCAGTAAAATAATCAATTAATCCTAAAATGGAGACAAAACAGAAGAGGAAAATAATTTTTCTTTAACTAATTGAAAAGCAAATTTATTATAGAACATGATGGTTTAGTAACATAGTACATAAGGCCGAAAAAAGACATTTGTCCATCCAGTTCGGCCTGTCATCCTGCAAGTTGATCCAGAGGAAGGCAAAAAAAACCTGTGAGGTAGAAGCCAATTTTCCTCACTTTAGGGGAATAAAAAATTCCTTCCCGACTCCAATCAGGCAATCAGAATAACTCCCTGGATCAACGATCCCTCTCTAGTGGCTATATCCTGTAATATTATTACACTCCAGAAATACATCCAGGCCCCTCTTGAATTCCTTTATTGTACTCACCATCACCACCTCCTCAGGCAGAGAGTTCCATAGTCTCACTGCTCTTACCGTAAAGAATCCTTTTCTATGTTTGTGTACAAACCTTCTTTCCTCCAGATGCAGAGGATTTCCCCTCGTCACAGTCACAGTCCTGGTTTCTTCTATACTTTGAGGTTTCTTTAGCCAGAATTAAAAACTGTGGAAATTAAATGTAATAATTATTTTAAAGGGAGCCTGTCATGTTGACCATGGTGGAGCAGAAGGAGCAGAGCTAAATGATATATAAATAAATATACAGGGAGTGCAGAATTATTAGGCAAGTTGTATTTTTGAGGATTAATTTTATTATTGAACAACAACCATGTTCTCAATGAACCCAAAAAACTCACTAATATCAAAGCTGAATATTTTTGGAAGTAGTTTTTAGTTTTAGCTATTTTAGGGGGATATCTGTGTGTGCAGGTGACTATTACTGTGCATAATTATTAGGCAACTTAACAAAAAACAAATATATACCCATTTCAATTATTTATTTTTACCAGTGAAACCAATATAACATCTCAACATTCACAAATATACATTTCTGACATTCAAAAACAAAACAAAAACAAATCAGTGACCAATATAGCCACCTTTCTTTGCAAGGACACTCAAAAGCCTGCCATCCATGGATTCTGTCAGTGTTTTGATCTGTTCACCATCAACATTGCGTGCAGCAGCAACCACAGCCTCCCAGACACTGTTCAGAGAGGTGTACTGTTTTGCCTCCTTGTAAATCTCACATTTGATGATGGACCACAGGTTCTCAATGGGGTTCAGATCAGGTGAACAAGGAGGCCATGTCATTAGATTTTCTTCTTTTATACCCTTTCTTGCCAGCCACGCTGTGGAGTACTTGGACGCGTGTGATGGAGCATTGTCCTGCATGAAAATCATGTTTTTCTTGAAGGATGCAGACTTCTTCCTGTACCACTGCTTGAAGAAGGAGTCTTCCAGAAACTGGCAGTAGGACTGGGAGTTGAGCTTGACTCCATCCTCAACCCGAAAAGGCCCCACAAGCTCATCTTTGATGATACCAGCCCAAACCAGTACTCCACCTCCACCTTGCTGGCGTCTGAGTCGGACTGGAGCTCTCTACCCTTTACCAATCCAGCCACGGGCCCATCCATCTGGCCCATCAAGACTCACTCTCATTTCATCAGTCCATAAAACCTTAGAAAAATCAGTCTTGAGATATTTCTTGGCCCAGTCTTGACGTTTCAGCTTGTGTGTCTTGTTCAGTGGTGGTCGTCTTTCAGCCTTTCTTACCTTGGCCATGTCTCTGAGTATTGCACACCTTGTGCTTTTGGGCACTCCAGTGATGTTGCAGCTCTGAAATATGGCCAAACTGGTGGCAAGTGGCATCTTGGCAGCTGCACGCTTGACTTTTCTCAGTTCATGGGCAGTTATTTTGCGCCTTGGTTTTTCCACACGCTTCTTGCGACCCTGTTGACTATTTTGAATGAAACGCTTGATTGTTCGATGATCACGCTTCAGAAGCTTTGCAATTTTAAGAGTGCTGCATCCCTCTGCAAGATATCTCACTATTTTTGACTTTTCTGAGTCTGTCAAGTCCTTCTTTTGACCCATTTTGCCAAAGGAAAGGAAGTTGCCTAATAATTATGCACACATGATATAGGGTGTTGATGTCATTAGACCACACGTCTTCTCATTACAGAGATGCACATCACCTAATATGCTTAATTGGTAGTAGGCTTTCGAGCCTATACAGCTTGGAGTAAGACAACATGCATAAAGAGGATGATGTGGTCAAAATACTCATTTGCCTAATAATTCTGCACTCCCTGTAAGGCAGGCACTCAATATCTGGCTGAATAAATGGTGTGTTTATTAATCAATAAAATGACATCATTTTATTGATTAATAAACACACCATTTGTACTGTCTTCTCTTCACTAACTATTGCATAGTTTGTTAATGTGTGTGTTTATATGTGTGCCTTCAGCACCATCTAGTGACCTTTAGCTGTAAGTGCATCTTCTGCCTTGCTAAACTATGCATATTCATTAGGTCACCTGACTTCCTGCTCACAGTGCTTTCTGGGAAAGAGACAGGCACCTTCTTCCTTTTTCCCTTCACCTCATGGAAGGAGCAGCTGCATATTGTGTGTCTCTTACTAAAGCATCGTCGGTAAGGGATTAATTAATGTTTTTGTATAGGTTTTGTGTACATTGTGCTGTATATTCAGTTCTCGTATGTTCATTTTCTTATAGTTTACCTTATCTACTGCCGGTTAATAAAAACCACAGACTACAGAAACAAGTCTCATCTTATTAACTAGTAGAATGGTGATATCTGCCTGTTGAACTGCATACAGACCCCGGGGGTACATGTTGTGAGAACAGGACAGTAAACGACGACTTCTAGCGAGAGAGACGCACCTGACTACACAGAAGTCTGTTACGGTCCACGCAATATCTGCAAACGGACACCACAGCGACTTCTACACAGTTCAGTGCTGCAAGAGGATAGCCGCTTGAAGCAATGTAGACACATTTGATTGCATACTGTGACCGCTCCCTTAGCACAGCGACCGGCATTCCACAGCACAGTAGTCTCCACGCAGTTAAGTGTCTTCACCAACACCATGTCGCGTAGCACAGTATCAAGCTACAAGACAAGATCAGAGAAGCATGGTTCCACCAAGTCGTCTTCCGTTAGCAATGCAGCTGCCATTTCCCGCGCAAAGGCAGAAGCCGCGAAGGTCAAAGCATCCTTTGTCGAACAAGAAATGAAGATGAAAGAAGAAAAGGCACAGTTACAGGCTTCACTAGAAATGCAAAAAGTCCTCTTAGATGAAAAGCTAAAGAAACTCGCTGTAGAGAAAGAAACGGCAGCCGCCATAGCTGAAGCAGAGTTCTTGGAAGCAATGGAATACCCGAAAACCGAAAGTCACCGCAGTGTGCTTAGTCCAGAACTCGGCCAGCAAGATCCTGTACGACGCACTTCAGAGTACGTCCGTCAACACTCCAGACCAAACAGCAATGCTGATCCATTCCCTGGAACCAAAGATGTCACCTATGCCACAGAGGAATCATACCGTCCAAAAGAAAGAGTCACGCTCGGAACCCAGTCCTACAAGAGAGCCCAGAGCCACGTGACAAAACTCGAGCTAACTTCCCTGCACACCAAGGAAGACAGCTTCCAGTCCAGCCTGCAGAGCCACCTTGTCCCACAAGACGGTATGACATGGGCTGGCCTAAGTCAGAGACTCCATACAGGTATGATCGCCCACCACACTCTCACAGTGAATTTCCACCTCCAACCAACCTTAGTAGTAACCAGAGCGCAGCAGACTTTGCCAGGTTCTTTACTAAAAGAGAGCTAGTTACAAAGGGACTGGCGAAGTTCAGTGATCGCCCTGAAAACTACAGAGCATGGCGAGCCTCCTTTCATAACATTGCAAAAGACTTGGGTCTGTCATGTAGTGAGGAGATAGACTTCCTTGTAGATCGGCTTGGAAAAGACTCTGTAGAACATGCCAAGAGAATCAGGGATATTAATATAAACTACCCAGAGATTGGCCTAAAAATGATCTGGGATAGACTTGATGAATGTTATGGTTCTGCAGAGGTCATAGAGGATGCGTTGTTTAAAAGAATTGACGAATTCCCTAAAATATCTAGCAAAGGGCTCCAGAAACTTAGGGATTTAAGTGATCTACTGATGGAATTACAGGTTGTCAAAGCCGAAAGGGAATTACCGGGCTTGCTTTCCTCGACACTGCCAGAGGTGTCAAGCCTATTGTATTAAAGCTTCCCCACAACCTACATGAGAAATGGGTCTTCCACGGGTGAAGGTATAAACATACCTACAATGTGCCATTCCCTCCCTTCAGTGTGTTTGTTGACTTTGTAAGGCTAGAGGCTAATATTCGTAATGACCCTAGCTTTGATCTATCACAGTCTTGTGCCACTCCCTATGACCACAGACCACACAAAGGATCAGTGGCGGTGCACAAAACTAACATTTCACCTGCAGATTCTTACAGGCATTACAGCTTCGCCAGCCGCGAAACAGTCAAAGATCCTGGTAAGCAGTGCCCTCTACACAAGAAGCCACACCCTCTTCTGAAGTGCAGAGCCTTTCGAGAAATGTCCATAGGAGATTGCAAAGCCTTCCTCAAAGAGAACCGCATTTGCTACAAGTGCTGCTCATCAACATCACATATTGCCAAAGACTGTCAGGTTAGTGTAAAATGCACAGAATGCAACAACTCAGATCACAACATGGCCCTACATCCTGGGCCTTTCCCATGGACCTCATCACAGAGTAACAGTGCCAGAGAGCATGGCGGGGAGGAAAGTAACTCTGAAGCTAACCCACCAGCAGTTACTTCACAATGCACTGAAGACTGTAAAGGACTCATAGGCGGCAGGTCCTGCTCAAAAATCTGCCTAACAAAAGTATGCCCAAATGGCTGCAGAGACAAAGCCATCAATGTTTACGCTATCCTAGATAACCAAAGTACTGCGTCCCTAGCCAAATCTACTTT
The DNA here is from genome assembly GCF_905171765.1 of Bufo bufo. Lineage (NCBI taxonomy): Eukaryota > Metazoa > Chordata > Amphibia > Anura > Bufonidae > Bufo > Bufo bufo. The sequence continues at coordinate 367,724,716 of NC_053393.1, read as the reverse complement.
CTTTGACATTTTCAACATCAAAGGGCCCAACACTCCTTATTCTCTAAAGACCTGTGCAGGTACTATAGAAACAGCGGGGAGAAGAGCTAGTGGTTACCTAATTGAGTCCATAGAGGGTAAAACGTGTCTTTCCTTACCAACTATTACTGAATGTAACCAAATCCCTGATAATAGACACGAGATCCCTGCACCAGAGATAGCCATACATCACCCCCATTTACAGCGTATAGCCCATCTCTTGCCAAAACTCGATCCTAAAGCTCAGATAATCCTACTCCTAGGGAGAGATATCTTACAAGTTCATAAAACTAGAGAACAGATTAATGGCCCACATCATGCTCCTTATGCCCAAAGGCATGACCTAGGATGGGTCATAGTAGGAGATGTCTGCTTAGGAAGCATACACAAACCAACTTCCATTAATAGCATGCTTACAAGCACATTAGATACTGGACGTTCCTCTATCTTCCAACCATGTAAAAACAACTTCCTCATAAAGGAATTGCCACATAGTACTCACCTACCTTGTTCTTTCATAGACCCTTTAGACCACAACATAGCTTGTGACAGTGACAAAGACACCTAGGTTGCTCAGTGTTCCAAAGGACCAAGGAGGACAATCAGATAGCAATGTCCCATGAAGACAGATTGTTTTTAGTGACCATGCAAAAGGAAATCACTAAGGATGAAACAAATAGTTGGGTCGCACCCCTTCCCTTCAGGCCTCAAAGGCAACGTTTGCCTAACAACAGAGAGCAAGTCTACAGACGTTTTGTCTCTCTAAGACGTAGCTTCCACAAGAAACCAGAAATGAAAGATCACTTCTTTACTTTCATGAGGAAAATATTTGAGAATGGTCATGCTGAGGTAGCTCCCACCCTTAAAAACTCTGAAGAATGTTGGTATTTACCCATATTCGGGGTTTACCACCCAAAGAAACCAGGTCAAATTAGAGTAGTGTTTGACTCTAGTGCAAAATATGAAGGCGTCTCCTTAAACGACGTCCTGCTCTCAGGTCCAGATCTTAACAACAGACTCCTAAGAGTACTGCTTCGTTTCCGCAAAGACTCTGTTGCCTTCATGGCGGACATTCAGCAGATGTTTCATTGCTTTCTCGTTAAAGAGGAACACAGAAACTCCTTAAGATTTCTTTGGTTTATTGACATTGACCCCACAAAAGATATCGCGGATTACCGTATGCGGGTACATATCTTTGGTAACAGTCCCTCCCCTGCAGTTGCAACTTATGGTCTCAGACACTCTGCTCAGGAAGGCGAAATAGAATATGGGTCAGACGTCAGACAATTCGTAGAAAGAGACTTTTATGTAGATGACTGTCTAAAATCACTACCCACTGTTGAGGGTGCAATAAGTCTCCTTAAGAGAGCTCAAGTAATGCTTGCATGCTCGAACCTGAGACTCCACAAAATAGCCTTCAATAGTAAGCAGCTGATAGAAGCATTTCCCCCCACTCAAATGACCTACAGAGCTTAGACTTAGGGACTGACTCCCTTCCTATACAACGTAACCTTGGTCTCCTCTGGGATCTAAAATCAGATACGTTTACCTTCCAAGTCAGCCAGGAAGAGAAGCCCTTTACCCGTAGAGGTGTCCTGTCTGCAATAAACAGTCTTTATGATCCCTTGGGATTCACGGCCCCCGTTACAATCCAGGGCAAATCACTACTTAGAGACTTAACTCAGGAGACATTGGGATCACCCACTTTCCCCTGAAAAAAGAAACATATGGATAGAGTGGAGAAACTCTCTAAAGACTTTATCTAGCCTGTATGTTTCACGTTCTTACGCTCTTGTGCCATCCACAGAAGTAAAAACACAAAGACTTTACGTATACTCTGACGCGTCCATCAAAGCAATTGCCGCTGTAGCTTATCTGAAAATGGTAGACAACAAAGGTCAGTGCCACACAGGGTTTGTCATGGGCAAAGCAAAACTTGCACCACTTCTCGAACATACAGTACCCAGGCTAGAACTCTGTGCCGCTGTACTAGCCGTTGAACTAGCTGAATTAATTACATTAGAGATAAACCTAGAAATTCGAGACACCGAGTTTTATACAGACAGTAAACTGGTCCTTGGCTACATTTACAACCAAACTAGGCGTTTTTACGTTTACAACCGAGTGTTAAGAATCAGGAGGTCCACTTTCCCAAAACAATGGCACTTTGTACCTACTGACCATATCCCAGCAGACTTAGCAACCAGGTCAGTTGCTGCCAATCACCTTAAGGAAACAGTTTGGTTCACGGGTCCTGCTTTTCTATACAACTCAGAACATTCTTCTGCCTGTGACTCGTATGAGCTGTTAGATGCAGATTCTGACAAAGAAATCCGCCCCCAGATATCTGTGCTACTTACTGTAAATTCGTACAATCAGCTTGGTAGCCACCGTTTTATCAGGTTCTCCACCTGGAAGTCACTTGTACGAGCTATCACCTGCTTAGAACACATAACCCGCAGAATCTTGAACTCTATCTTCCTACAAGTGGGCAATGCTAGACTCTCTGATGAATGCCTTACAACCTTTATGGCCGAAGTCTCAGCCATTATCAATGCTAGACCCTTGGCTCCGATATCAAACGACCCAGGAGATCCAATACTGCTTACGCCTGCCTCTCTACTTACCCAAAAGACTGGTATAGCGAATGCTCCTTCTGGAGAGTTTGGCACCAAAGATCTCTACAAATGCCAATGGAGACAAGTGCAAGGCCTTGCTGATACTTTCTGGAATAGGTGGAAGAAGCAATATCTTCCCACCTTATAGACAAGAACCAAATGGCACACAGTTAAGCCCAACCTGAAACCTGATGACATTGTTCTTGTTAAAGACTCTCAAGCTCAAAGAAATCATTGGCCTTTTGGCCTTATTACTAAAGTGTTCCCAAGTGAAGACGGACATGTCCGTAAAGTTGAGGTCAAGGTTTTCAAACAAAATGAGACCAAACTGTTTATCAGACCTACTTCCGAACTAATCCTACTGTTATCTGTTGAGGACTCTAATAGTGACATCGGCTGATGTCAAGCGGGGAGTGTACTGTCTTCTCTTCACTAACTATTGCATAGTATGTTAATGTGTGTGTTCATATGTGTGCCTTCAGCACCATCTAGTGACCTTTAGCTGTAAGTGCATCTTCTGCCTTGTTAAACTATGCATATCCATTAGGTCACCTGACTTCCTGCTCACAGTGCTTTCTGGGAAAGAGACAGGCACCTTCTTCCTTTTTCCCTTCACCTCATGGAAGGAGCAGCTGCACATTGTGTGTCTCAAGGGTGACAATTAACTGATTCTGACTAGCACAGGTGATCAACGCTAAGGCTCCTTTCACATCACCGTTTCTCCTTTCCGTTCTCCGGCTCCGTAGAGGAGCAGGAGAACGGAAAGGACGGATTCTGCAGATAACTGAGACCTAACTGAGCGTAACGGAGCCTTAAGACCCCATAGCCTATAATTATAGTCTATAGGGTCTTTAGGCTCCGTTACGCTCAGTTAGGTCTCAGCTATCTGCAGAATCCGTCTTTTCCGTTCTGCTTCTCCTCAACGGAGCCGGAGAACGGAAAGGAGAAACGGTGATGTGAAAGGAGCCTTACTTGAGTTTGATCAGTTATTAGTGACAGTACAATAATATTTATTGTTATTCCGCATAGATCTACAGTAGCAATCCTTGTACTGTCGCCAGCAGGAGTGATGTAAGGAGGGAACTTTTCATGCTGTCGCAGTATTGTCTTGTAATTACTGCCATGAATGTAATCTGTCCACAATTATGTATTTATATATTTTTAAATAATAAAGATTGAATTTATAATATATGTGTGTGTTTATATATTTGGTGAATCATTATATTGACACACATATTAAGGTACTGGTGTTTTTGTAAATATCAGTGTTTCTAGATTCACTATAAGTTGCAATTCATTCATTTAAATTCCTGCTCATCCTGGGCTTTGAAGTCAAGGAGGCGATCCTATCAGTGATTGACAGCTATCTCTGTATACACAGAAGGCTGTCAATCGCTGACAGGACCACCTCCTTGTCTTCAAAGCCCAGAATGAGCATACATTTAAATGAATAAATTTCAAGTTTTACTTAATCTTTTCCAACAAAACTATATATCAATCTACTCAGCTCATCAGACTCTTCAAAGTGCTGCTGGAAGATTACGCTGCATTTTCATGTTGACAGGTTCTCTTTAAGTAGATTTTATAAGGGCCAGGAAATCCAAAGACTGGTAGGGGCACATGAAAACAGGAGGAACAGGGAATCGGTAATGTATTATTTATTTTATGAACAGAAATGGATTTAATTATTATATCCATATGAAACTAAATAGAGTTGTCTAGTATACACACAGCGCTCTTAATAAAGCTCTTCCGCTTTTTTCAAAAGCTTCTCAATTAGGTAGGCAGTCACCGTGCTCCATTGTCCAGGACAACCCCACCTGCTAATTCATCCATTTACAGGGGAAAGGTAAGAAGCATTCAATAGTGAAGCACTGCTTGGTTGGAATGTTTTCCCCCTGACGAAGCAGAGGTGAAACCCAGGCCAGGTTTTCTTTGAACCAGTTTGATAAATCTCCGAAAAGTGTGTATACTGCGCAACTGTGTTTTGCTTTATGTGGATATATTAACCCCTTAGTGACCATCATCGTCGCGTTCCAAGATCAATAACTTTTTTATTTTTCCTTCTACATAGCTGTATGAGTGCTTGTTTTTTGCAGAAAAAGTTGTACTTTTTAAAGGCGCCATTTTGTGTGTTACACATAACTTTCTGATTAACTTTTATTAACTCTTTCTGGGAGAGAGATGGAAAAAACAGCAATTCTGCCACTGCGTTTTTACGTTATAAATTTTACGGTGTTCATTTTTAGGTATAAATAACATAATAACTTTTCTCTTGGTCAGTATTTATTGGTATCATTTTGGAGTAAATTTCAATTTTTTTATTTTTTTTTTATAAATATATGTAATTTTATTTTATATAACAATTTAACAATACAAAAATCTGGATTCCTAAATATACAATCTGCCAAAACAGTCAACATAGTAAAAACCATTAATCAAAGACAATTACAGCGATAATAAATAATCTACTTTGTTTTGGAAAGTTTCCAAATTCCCAATTCAGTATTACTTCACATTTAATCCGGATTATTTGTCGCTTACTTAAATAAATCCCCCCCACCCCCCCTCCACTTGGTGGTCGTCTCGGCACACATCTCTGATGGCAATTACTCTCATCTTTCTCCCGCTCCTGCCACTCTCCCTTCCACCCCAGGCAACGGCGTCACTCATCTACTGCCAGCTACATATTCCTCAAACCTCTCAATCCGTGTCAATAGGTTTTTCCCCTCCATAATGTTGGGCTCTCTTTTTGAGCCCCACTCTCTCGCTATAATCACTCTTGCCACCATGAGTCCTCTTATCCATACCCTTTTTTCCCTTTTCTCGTTAATTAATAATGGCATACTACCTAAGACAGCCCCTTTCAAGTTACATGGGAGAGATATTGAGGATTCTGCGCTCAACAAACGAAAAACCTCTCTCCAATAGAATTGCACACTTGGACAGTTCAATATCATGTGCATATAGTCAGCGGACTATTCTCTGCATCTCCAACAACTTGATTCTCTCTCTTTATAAATCTTACTTAGCAATATGGGAGTCACATATATTCTATGGATAATATTAAAATAAATTAGCCTAAAGTTACTTGAAATCGTTGTCTTTTTTATATTTTTATATATATTCCCCCAACTTATTGTATTTAAACCTATATCCTTTACCCATTTTCCCTCACTGTTAAATTTTACTATTTTCCCCAAACTCTTCCTTATCATCTTGTAAACTTGAGAAATAGTCACCCTAGTTGTCATGTGTTAATAGCAGAAATCTATAAATTCGTGCTTTGTCGTAATAAAATATTCCCTATTTTGTGTAGCTTCAAATGCGTGTTTCCCTTGATGATATCGATATCGACTCATTAAGTCTAAGTTCGTGCCAGGACATAAATCTGTTAGTGGTCTTATTGCCCCATTCTTAACTGTGATACATAAATTATTCTGTATTTTTCCAAATATTTGTGTTCAGTAATTGATTGAAATTCTCTGATATTGCTATTGCACCTCAAAGGTGAAAAATGTGAAGTGTTCAGAATTCCAAGTACTGTACTCCTTTTATTTTACCCCAAACCAAGTCAACCATTTGGCATATTGGGCTTTTCTTCCTTTTATTTTTAATAAATCCAGTCTCCAATATGCTAAATATGTTATATTTTGGGCCGTTAAAACCCCTTATTAGATATTCATTTATTTTATTTCCCCCTGACTTTATCCATTAGATTTGGGAGGCTAAGTAGTATCAATGAAAAAAGGGAACCGATAGCCATCTGTCCTCCTCCGCTAACCAAAGATATTTCTGTTTTAGTTTTACCCTTTTTCTTCCCCAGAGTAAGTCATTCAGCAATCGTTCCAGATGGTTGAAGAAACCATCCTCTATCCAAACTGGGCAGGCCGCCAAAATGTACAAAATCTGGCGGAGTAACACCATCGTTATTAGTGCAATTCTATCTGCCTGTCCTATCAATAACTTCTGCCAAACACCGATATTGTTCTTACATCTAATCAACAAAGGAGAGACATTCAGTCTTGTAAAGTCTAGTATATTTGCACTCAACTTTACCCCCAAATATTCCAAAGATTCCGTGGATTTTAATACCCTGATCCCTAGGGAGTTTTGTGGGGTTACCTGGTCGAGCGGTAGCAGTACTGATTTTGCCCAGTTAATTTTATATCCCAAAATGTCACTAAACTTATTTATTACTTCCATAAGATAAGACAGCTGAGATGTTGGGTTCTCCAAAAAGATTAATATGTCATCTGCATACATACTTATCTTATCTAAGATCCCCTTCATACCGAAACCGCTGATCCTTTAATCCGCTCTAATTCTTGCAGCCAATGGTTCTATAAATATAGCAAACAGTAAAGTCAATTTTGCTTTTTGATCACTTGTTATTAAGTTTTTTTCGTGGCAACTAAGAATAAATTAGCAATTCTGTCATTTATTTTAATTTTTTTACGGCGTTCATCGCCATTGCCCGCGGCATGTAAAAAGTTAAACAGCCCGGATCGGGCACTCCTGTCGGTCTGGGCTGTTAGAGCAGGGCCTCGGCTCTCATGTTAGAGCTACGTACCCGTTCCCCGCTGCACGGGGGATCCCCGTTATTACAGTATTCATTGAAGTCAGTCTTCATAGACTGATTTCAAGAAAAGGTAACGTAGCTCAACCAATGATTGGTCACAGCGGCGACCCATGTCAGCCAGTGATTGCCTGGGTAGGCATTTCCTGCAGGTCGAAAGCTACCATAGTAAGAGGCAGAGATCAGCGACGGACCAGAGAATCTTTAGAATGGGGGCAGTGGGGGATCACTGAGATGAGTACACTTTTTTTGTTTTGTTCCACTATTCTGAGACTTCTGTAAATAATTTTTATTGCCTGGGCCACCCCTTTAAAGCAATACATAAACGTTGACATATAGCACTTACATTAGTACATCTTTACCTCCAATTGAAAAAAAGGTCCCACATTTCATAAATTCTATGACTTCTCTTAATGTGAACAATTCTCTGCTGCAGTCTGTATCCTGATAATTAGGTGATATACAAAATATAACAGTGAACAGGGAGACCTGCTCTTCAAAGTGACTATACAGGAAAAAAAAGCCTTGTTTCCTGAAATATGAATAAATATTGTACATGCATCAAAACTATGCCAGCCGTATTTTAAATCTAAATCCATAATCCAAAGCACATTAAGCCCAATAAGTATATGTGAGTCCTCTGGGAGAGTTCAAAGCCATCCAACACAGTGGGTCAAAGAAAACCCCTTCACGGGTTTGTTTGAAAGTATCTCTAACAAACAAGAACCTGGCTTGTATTTTTCTTTTCCATGTTTGCTTTTACACACAATATTTGTGCTTCTTTTGAAATTATATGAATATAATTTACAATGTCAAGATTAGTCCCGAGGTGAAAATAACATCAAGCCACATACATATAACATAAAGGACAAAGTAAAATATACAATTTAAAACATTAGTTGCAGGATAAAAGCTTGATTCCATATGCATCAAATCTTTATCTTCAAAGTAAAAGATGGCTCCTAAACATTTTTAAATCTTATACATCAAAAACAAATATTCTTCCATGCTTAGATTTATTGGTAAATCAATCCAGCCCTCAGTATTAGAATTACTATGTCACTGTAATCGTGTGTTGCAGTAAATGATCAAGAATATTTGCCATTTTTAACTCAAATAAGGGGTACCTCTCTATTAAAGTGGCTGTCTCATCAAAATGGAGTTGTGGGTCTGGCTTTCTGCCACCACTGGCATACAGATGATTTTATCAGAGGAAAGCATTTGGCATGCCAAATGCAAAATATAGGGGGTCATTTATTAAGCCGAAATACATATATAAAACGTATTTCAGCTGCAGATTGTGGTGCAATGGTTAGTTGCGCTGCAATCTTCAACTTCTTCCTGCTCATAGCAGGTCTAAAATTGTGGGTCTGGCGAGGTTGGGGAAGGGGATCATTGATGTAACTTGAAGCTTCAGGGCTCAAATCCAAAAGTTATCAAAGTCCCCACTGCTCTCCCCATCATGTGCCATTCATTAAATTGCTGTATTCTTACAAGGCAGTTGGATTTTTTTTTACTTCTGTAGGCTGATGGGCTCAGGTGGGAATGCTACCTCACATAACCAGGGAATAAAGAGCGACTGAGAACTGGGCATCATCAGAATAGGAGCAGTGGGGATTTGTGGGGTGAGTATATCTTTTTATTTTATTTTTTTGTACAGCATTCTCTACGGCATAATTTTTTCTGTTGAAAAATTCTTTATTATTATTATTGTATTTTTGTCAGATTTATAAAACTTTTACTTTTCATCTTGTTTAAAGTGTATCTAAACGTTCATTATTTTTTTAAATGTCAGAAATACCCTAATAATAATTTTTCCAATATACTTTATTGATTTTATAGCTTTACAAACAAAATAGGCATCCGAAGTTTGGTCCTTCCTAAAGCACCCTTCATTGCAGCGCATACAAAAGTTATACACTGAGGCCATATACAGTGGTGCTTGAAAGTTTGTGAGCCCTTGAGAATTTTCTAGATTTTCACTGTCCTAAAAGTAGGTAAAGATAACCAAATCAAACAAATTACTCAAAAATATTAGATTTGATCATTTATTTATTGGGGAAAGTGATCCAATATCACAGGTATGTGAGAGGCAAAAGTTGTAATTCATGATTAGCAGATAACCTATTTTATTTAAAGATCAGAGATCTATCAAAGTCTCATCTTTAAAACACAATTGTAGAGATGTATCATGGAATGAACAAAGAAGATTTCTGGGGACCTCAAAAGAAGAGTTGTTAATGCTCATCAGGGTGGGACAGATTACAAATCTCCCCACGTCTCTCCACCAATCCAAAGTCAGACAGATTGTGTACAAATGGAGGAAATTGAAGACCATTTTTACCTTCCCCAGGAGTGGTTAACTAACAAATATCATACTATAGTTTGCGAGGTCACCATGAGACCCACATTAGCTTTTTCACATTAGCTAATGTTAATGTCCATGGATTCACCATCAGGAGGACACTTAACAACATTGATGTGTATAGCAGGGTTGCAAGGAGAAAGGAGCTACTCTCCAAAATGAACATTGCTGTCCATCTGCAGTTTGCTAAAGATCACCTGGACAAGCCAGAAGACTATTGGAACAATGTCTTCTGGATGGATGACACAAAATAGAACTATCTGGTTCAAATGAGAAGAGTTATGTCTAAAGAAAGGCAAACACTGCATTTCAGAAAAAAACTTCATCTCATCTGTGATACACAGTTGTAGTAGTTTTGGCCTATTTTGCATTACCTGGGTCAGGACAAACTTTAAAGAAAAATGTCAGGACATCCATTCGTGAGCTGAGTCTTAAAAGAATGCGGGTCATGCAGCAAGACAGCGGCCCTACGCACACAAGTACCATAGTTCTACCAAAGAATGGTTAAAGAAGAATAAAGTTAAAGTTTTGACATGGCCAAGTCCTCACCTTAATCCAAAAGAAATGTTGTGAAAGGACCTGAAGCAAGCAGTTCAAGGGAGGAAACCTACCAAACAAAACAGAGGTGAAGCTGTTTTGTATAGAGTAATGGACTCCAAATTCCTCCAAGCCGATGTGCAGGACTGATCAACAATTGCTGGAAATGTTTAGTTGTAGTTATTGCTGAACAAGGGGATCACACCAGATACTGAAAGCAAAGGTTCACATACTTTTGCTACTCACAGATGTGATATTGTATTATATTCTTCAATAAGTAAAATATCAAGTCTAATATTTCTGACTCATTTGTTTGATTTGGTAAACTTTATCTACTGTAAGGGCTTGTGTGGAAATCTGATGTAGGTAAAATGTATGCAGAAATATTAAAAAATTCTGAAGGCCTCACAAATGTTATAGAACCATTGTGTGTGGCATATGTATTCTGATTTGTACAATATGTGCTGCAGTGAGAGCTATATCGGCAGGAGCACACCTTACTGCTCCTGCTTGCATGCTCCACTGAAACCACTGCCATCAAGCAACAGTGCAGGATACCCTCCACCAATGTGCTATGTCAGGCTTTAGCAGAGCTGAGTTTGCTGCTCTGGCCTGTCCTTACTCGGCTCCACTAAAGCCTTGCATACCATATCGGTGTATGGTATCCTGCATCAGTGTTTTATGGCAGAGGTTTCAGCGGATGGCACAGGTGGAAACAGCAAGATATAGCTCTCACGGCAGTAAATGTTGTACAAGTCAGAATCTGCATACTGAATATATGGCTACAGTGTATGGATTATTTATTCGCTGCAGTGTATAGCACTTCAGAAAGGCCCAAACGTTGGAGGCCTCTTTTGCTTGTAGAACTATAAAATTAATAAAGAAAGTATATTACCAAAATTATTATTATGGTATTTCTGACAGTTTAAATAATGTATTGACAGTTTAGGTACATTATAATTGGCAAGCATATCTCAGTATTTCTGTACATTATTCTTGCACATAATAGCATACGTGAGTATCTAGGCAAATAAGATACACTCAAGGAAAAAAAAAAGCAGCTGCTTTGCAAAGAACAACTCCTGTCTCTTTAGTAGAAGCACAGAAGGGTTAATAAACATGACATAAATTTATATGTCCAATGATGAGAACTAGAGATGAGTGAGTCGAAGTTGACGAAGTGGAATTTGATACGAATTTCCCTGAAAAATAGAATTTGCACCGAATCCGAATTTCCTGATGATTCGTGGTAATGAATCAAATTTTTTTTCTAAAATGGCTGCTGCGCATGTTAGGACATGGAGCAAAGAACGCTGGGATCACCCACAATGCCATGCATGCAGCCAATCAGCATCCAGCCAGCCCTGTGATGTCACAGCCCTATAAATAGCCTCAGCCATCTTGGATTCAGCCATTTTCTAGTGTACTTAGTGCAGGTAGAGACATTAGCAGGCGCTAGGGAAAGTGCTAGGAAAGACTTGAAAGCTTTTATTTTGCTGAATAGAAAAAGATCATTAGAAGTATACGGGAAGGATAGGGAGAAATTATTCCACCCTATAAAAGGAGAATAGGGTGCAATAGGGGAGTGTACAGCCTGGGTAAAAGGAACAATCCTATTACACCTTGCTGTACTGACTGGTGATCCAAATTGCCATTATACTGCTGCTTTCAGGTTTACAATAGAGGATACCTCTGTAATTCGAGCAAACCTTGCTTGTTATTGGGGTGAAAGTGCTGTGTGATACAGCCATTGTGCGGTGCAGTTATATGTTCTAAAGCCTTTTTTGGGGTGTATTAGTGGAAAAAAAGGGCTTATTAGCCATTCAACTGTGCATTATATGTTCTAAAGCCTTTTTTGGCGTGTATTAGTGGGGAAAAAAAGGGCTTATTAGCCGTTCAGCGGTGCAGTTATATCTTCTAAAGCCTTTTTTGGGGTGTAATAGTGGAAAAGAAGGGCTTATTAGCAGTTGTGTGGTGAAGTGAGAAAATTACAGCCTTTTTTTGCATGTATTAGTGGGAAACAAAAAGTATTATTTCTCGTTCAGCGGTGCAGTAATATGTTCTAAAGCTTTTTTTGATGTGTATAAGTGGAATAAAAGGGCTTATTTGCCGTTCAGTGGTGTAGTTACATGTTCTAAAGCCTTTTTTGGGGTGTATTAGTGGGAAAAAAATGGGGCTTATTAGCCGTTGTGTGGTGAAGTGAGTGTGGTGTATATCACCCGTATTATACGTATTCTTGAATACCTTTTAGTGTTTCTCCTTATGATACTATCTACCGGACGTCTGCACCAGATGTCAGATGGTCTAATCATATGGATATTGAATACTAATGGTTTTACTTTTTATTGGTAAGGGGTACTTATTTACTTCTAGTTTTTATCAATAAGTATACACAGCCCCCTACCTTATTGTATTTATCTTTTACGTATTTTATATTACCTTATATATTTTACACTAAGTGCATATTCCTTATATACATAATTTGGTAGCAGTTAGGCGCCACTTGGTGATTTTTTTTCTCTTTTCTCTACTGAAGTGAGAAAATGACAGCCTTTTTTGGGGTGTATTAATTTCCTTTTTATTTATATATTTGATCTAACAGTATGTCAGACAGCAAAGTGACAAGCCCTGCACAGGGGAGGGGAAGAGGCCTAAATGCTTCTGGTGCAGGCACAGGTCCAGCAACCCAGCGGTTCTTGAATGGTTGACTCGGTCATCCATTTCGTCCCAAGTGACCTCAGACACCCCCAGCCAAGAGTCGGTGAGTTTGTCAGACACAACCCTTAGTTAGCATGACCCGGGAGCAGGCCCTGTGCCCTTACCTGTCCTCAACCTGCCTCTGTCCTTTTTTGCTCCCTCAGCCAGAGAAGCATTATATGCTGCGGGCTCAGCTCCACTATACAGTGAGGACGAGCTACTAGAGGACAGTCAGCAGCTATTGGCCAGCCAAGATCTGGAGGAGACATCTGCCGCTTCCTCCTGTAGGCGGTCAAGTAGTGATAAGGAGAGTGGCGTGGGAGCTGGTGTTGCGAGCGGTCAGGCTCCTGGCTTAGAGACCGTTGAGGAGGACATCAGTGACGTGCAGACATTACTCGATGATGATGTAGCCTATTGAAATTGGGAGACAGGTGACGAAGGGGCTTCATCATCATCGGGAGAAGAGGGCGACAGCTTGCGTGAGTCAGCGGCGGAGCCAGAAAGTCGATAGCGTTGCCGGAAGTCAGCAGGGTGGGAGGTCAGGAGCCAAACGTGGCCGAGGTAGACCACCTGCTTCGCAGGAGCCTACTTGCCTGGAAAGTAGTGGTGCAGGGGTCCACGGAGGCAGCTGCGGTAGCAGTCAGTCAGTGCGGAGTGTTGGGGGTAAAATCACCTACTCGGTGGTGTGGCAGTTTTTCGTTAAGCCGCCGGAGGAGGTGAACATGGCTATTTGCCGAATCTGTGGGCAGAAGGTGAAGCGTGGCCAGGGTATCAATGTTGGCACCACAGCCCTGCATCAACATATGCAGCGTCACCATAAATTGGCCTGGGAGAACCGTGGCTCCAATGTGGTGGTCCAGCCTGCCGCAGCAACCGCTGCATCACACAGTGGCACACACCTGATTTCAGGCAGTCAAGGCTCTACCACCTCAGCTGAAGGGAGCTGTCTGTCCTTCCCATCAGCTAACGGTCCTGATGCTCCTCGCCCTCCTACTCCTCGTCAGTCATTCCGTCAGCAATCGATCACCAAAGCAAATGCCAAGAGACAACAGTATGCGTGCACTCATCCAACGGCGCAGAAGCTGAACGTGCTTTTGTCCATGTTGCTGGTGCTGCAGTCCCTCCCTTTCAAAGTGGTGGACTCTGCACCTTTCAGAGCAGGGCCGGTACAAGGCAGGGGCCGAAGGAGCGGGTGCCCTGGGCGCTACCATTTGCGGACAGGAGGGGGGCGCAGGTGAAGTGCCAGCAGCAGTGGCGTCGCCAGGGGGGGGCCAGAGGGGGCCACGGCCCCCCCTACATCATGCTGTGCCCCCCCATGTGCCCCCCCAACTAAAATGACCCCCCCCCAAGTGAGCAGCCGCCGCCGGGCACAGGGAGATGAGCGCTTCCATTGCGCTCATCTCCATTGTAAACTGCCTATGCCAGCGGAGGTGCAGGGGAGGGAGAGGCGTGTCCCTTCCCTTTCCTCTGATAGGCTGCAGGCAGGCACCGAAGGAGGAGAGGCCCCGCCCCCTAATTACTCCTGTTTACCTTTCTAAAGCTAAAGGACCTTTGATGATGTCATCACAGGTCCTGTAAGGGAACTGCACAGTGTAAAGTGTAGTTCCCAGGTTAGAACAGTGCATCTGCCAGGACCTGTGATGACATCATCTTCAACATCACAGGTCCTGCAGAATCTAGCAAAGGAACTGCACCAAAAATGGTGTAGTTCCTAGGTTTCAAAGGTACATCTGCCAGGACCTGTGATGACATCATCACAGGTCCTTCAACCCCTAACAGCAAGTATTAAAAGTTCACAAGCAGCTCTGTATTGATCCATACAGACTGGAATGGAGAGGTAAGAGGAGGGGCCTCACTTTTCATCATTTACCCCCCCCCCTCCATGCCCTGTTTTTACTCATTGCTCACTCATGTACACTACTTCAGACAGTTACCACTACCTCATGTACCTCACAGTGACTATAATGCATAACTGACCACATATTTCTATAAACACTGCATCTACAGTATTATACCTTCTATGTGTCACATCAATACACTGCTCTGTATATATATATATATATATATATATATACACACGCATACATGCACACACACTGCATATATTACACAGTATTATACATGCAATATGTACAGATATATAGTATATACCGCAGTGCACTGATATGTGAGGTATGAGGTATAATAGATGCTGTGTGTACAGATATCAGTACACTTCTGTATATACTATATATGTGAGGTACGAGGTATAATAGATGCAGTGTGTACAGATATATAGTATATACAGCAGTGTACTGATATGTGAGGTTACGAGGTGTCAATACACTGCTGTATTTACTATATACCTGTACACACTGCATCTATTATACCTCGTACCTCACATATTACACCTACTGTATATACTGTATACACTGCATATATTATACCCGTACCTCACATATCAGTACACTGCTGTATATACTATATACCTGTACACACTGCATCTATTATACCTGTACCTCACATATCAGAACACTAGGGAATATACTATATACCTGTACACACTGCATCTATTATACCGCGTACCTCACATAACTGTACACTGCTGTATATAATATACATCTGCATCTATTATACCTCTTTTTGTGTGCCAGGGCTGTTTTGTAATCCCATTCCGGCCCTGATGGCATAAATTATAAAACGCAGCAGCAAGAATAGTTCATGGAACAAAGGGAGAGGCTATAAAAGGGGAATAAGGGCCCAATTTAGATTCCTGCTATGGGGCCCAGTGATTTTTATGTACGCCCCTGGCTGCAGGCACTAGGCCGGCAGCCTATCAGAGGCCGGCGCAATGACGTCATCGTGCCGCCTGAGCCTTACATTACAGTGTGGGACACAGGAAGAGGCTGCATCGCATCGCTGACACTTAGGTAAGTATAAGTGTTTTTTTTTTGTTTTTTTTTTACAATAGTGTTACTGGCACATTGGGGGGGCTTATTACAAAACTGGCACATGATGATGGGGGGGACTTTATACTGGCACATGATGATGGGGGGGAACTTTATAGTGTCTGTGACTTTCAAAGTCCCACAGTCCTTTGTTCTATTGCTTTAAGTATATTCTTGTTTTGAAACAACATTGATTCTTTCTTAAAAACGGGGGGGGGGGGGGGGGGGGGGGGCGCAGTTTGCCATCTTCGCCCTGGGCACCAAATGGCCTTGTCCCAGCCCTGTTTCAGAGAACTGATGGCTTGTGCTGAGCCGAGGTGGAGAGTCCCAAGCCGTCATTTCTTTGCACAAATATGTAGAACAGAAGGTGTGCCAGTCCTTGAGCCTGTCGGTGTCTGCCAAAGTGCACGGCAGCGCCGACATGTGGAGCTGTAACTATGGTCAAGGACAATATATGTCCTTTACGGCCCACTGGGTAAATGTGGTTCCTGCCAAGCCAAACCAGCAACTTGGCCAGGTGACGCCACCTTGCCTCCTCATTCTCACGTCATTGGTCCTGCGACAATGTCCACCTCTGCCTCCTCATCCACCACTGTGTCCTCAGCCTCCACTGCAGGGACAATTCACAGTGCTCCTCCAACATCTCACATGTGCAGGGCACGGCGGTGTCACGTTGTTCTATACCTCGTTTGCCTGGGCGAACTGAGTCACACAGGGGAGGAACTGCACCATGTCCTTCATCGAGAAATCGAATCCTGGCTTTCTCTGCAACAACTCAAAATCGAAACCATGATGACTGACAACGGGAATAACATGGTGTCGGTGCTGCGTCAAGGAGGGCTGAGCCATGCGCCCTGCATGGCGCACATGTTCAATCTGGTGGTCAAGCAGTTCATGAAGTCTTCCACTCATCTGCAAGATATCCTAAAATGGGCAGGAAACTTTGCATGCACTTCAACCACTCGTACACCACTAAGCACACCCTCCTTGAGCTGCAGCAGCAGAACGGCATCCCCCAACATAGGCTGATATGCGACGTTTCCACCCGTTGGAATTCCACCCTTCATATGTTGGACTGACTATGCGAACAGAGAAAGCCATAAACGATTTCTTGATGATCCAAGCGGACAGGAGTACTCCTGCTGTTTGCTCAGGCCCTTTGAGGATGAAACGTTATTTATCAGTAACCAGGACTATGGGATGAACAACGTCTTTCCACTGCTTCATATCCTGGAACAGATGCTGGTAAATCTGTCTGGTCAGGGGACTGGAGACGTGGTGCCTACATCTCACGGCCACATGAGCCCTGTGGGGGCTAAACTGAAGGAGGAGGAGGACATTGTTTATGCTCCAATGTGTAGCGAAATGGGTGCTTTTCCTACACAGGTGACAGATGAGGAGGAGAAGGAGCAGCCGGAGGAGCAAGAGGGAGATGAGGAAGACGAGGCAGATGACCCAGGCACACCGTGGCAATATGTAGTGGAGATGGATGAAGGGAGTCCCTCCGATTCAAATGGCCCGCTGCATGCTCACTTGTTTGGGTAGTAACAGCCGAATTGTCACCATTTGGCAGAGGGATGACTTTTGGCTCTCCACCGCTACCGGTCCAAAATGGGGGCCTTTTTTACACCCACTGAGAGGGAGGACAAACTGAACTACTATAGAGACATCCTATGTAGACAGTTGGCCGCTGCCTATCTGCGCCATCGTCCATTCTCTCACATGTCTGACTGGAGGGGCCCTCTGCGCTATCATTCCACTGCCTTGGCTGCTGTGGCGGGGTGGGGGGGGTAGGAGCAGTACCAGTTTCATCAGCAGCAGCTTGAGTCTAGAGTCAATGTGTCACGATGGGGAGTGGGGGAAACCCCCCACCGTGCGGTGTCGGAGGGTAAAAGGGGATCAGCCTGGCCAAAAGGAGTACTAAGGGCGCAGGTCCCTCCTACAACATCCTAATCTCTCCCTGACTCCTCACCGTATGAGCGGACCCCGATGGTAGGACGACTCATACTCTGGATTCCTATAGACCCTAAGTCGCCCTGGTAATCCCTCACCAAGGAGCAGGGAAGAGACGACCTGTTCATCCCAGTCATGGAGGAACAGGAGTCTCTATCTGAGGCCAAGCTGCAAGGAGAGGGGAACACATACAGCATAAGGAGATGGCAGGTAAGCGAAACCAATAACACACTTACCTGCCATAGACACACTGACTGGAACCCGTGCACTAGTACTGCTGTCCACAGCAACATTAAAGGACACAGAACACACCACAAACCACACAGGAACCCAGGACACCATAGCTGCAATAAACATGAGACAGGGGAATGTCTAGTAAACAAGCTGGACACCAAACACCACCAGACATGTAACACCAAACTAGACATACAAACACCCTGAACATAACCCACTCCATACAAATAAGGACAGGAAGGGAAGGAGACACCGGGATAACATTGATGACCACAAGGGTGGCCCTCACTGGACAGATGTAACAACCAGACAAGGAGCTTAACTCCAGCACACACAAAGGCTGGAGTACAACTGACTCCTGACCTAAAGCCACAGGTATAAGAAGCACAAGTGACCACACCCAGCAAGGTAGTTAACCCTTACATCACCAGACAGGGGAAGGAAGCCACTTAAAGGGGAAGTGCACACACAAGCATACCAAACCACGTAACCACCGGCAACAGCATGCGTGGCAACCATGTCACGGCATTCACCCAGAAGGCCGAGACACTGCCACTGCATGCTCTCACAGCAACACATTGCCGTGGGCAACCGCAAGTGTGGCAACAGTGTCACAGCGTACACCATAGGCTGTGACACAATGATGAGCAGCTTTCTTAACCCGCCTAGTGAAGAAGCTATTCACCAGCAGCAGCAGCCAGACATGGAGCAGAACCTGAACCAGCAGGTGGTGGCATACTTGGAAAGCACCATGCCACCCCATATTGAAGATGCGCTGGACTACTGGGCAGCCAAACTGGATTTGTGGCCGCAACTGGCCTAGTTTGCCCTGAAAAAGCTGTCCTGCCCGAACAGTAGTGTGGCATCAGACCGAATGTTTAGTGCAGCGGGGGCATAGTTACCCCAAGGACGAACTCGACTGTCCAACCAAAATGTGGAGAGACTGACCGTTGTCAAGATGAATCAGGCATGGATCAGCCAGGATTTCCACCCACCAATGCCTGATGCATCAGATGAGATCATCCATGCTGCCTCACCCAAACCTTGACAAAAGAGACCAGTTTCTTCTGGCTACCTACCTCAGCTACTATTCTGATGCTTCCACCCGCCTGATGCCACACATCTGATGCTCCCTTCTTACACCCCACCATCGTCAATGGGTACTGTTATTGCCACCCACCTCCTCACTCTGTACGAGTCCACTCTGTGGTCTCCTGATGCTGCTGCCACCTCACCACTCAGGTCTCCTCATGCTGCTGCTAACTCAACACTATGTCACCTTGCTAGTCTGTGGCCTTCTCATGCTGCTGCTGCTGCCACCTCCACACTATGTCACCATGACAGTCTGTGGCCTACTCATAGTGCTGCTGCCACCTCCCCACTATGTCACCTTGCCACTCTGAGGCCTCCTCATGCTGCTGCTAACTGAACACTATATCACCTTGCCACTCTGTGGCCTCCTCATGCTGCTGCCATCTCCACACTATGTGACTTTACAATTTTATGGCCTCCTCATGCTGCTGCTGCCACCTCCACACTATGTCACCTTGCCACTCTGTGGCCTCCTC
This sequence comes from Bufo bufo, assembly GCF_905171765.1. Taxonomy (NCBI): domain Eukaryota; kingdom Metazoa; phylum Chordata; class Amphibia; order Anura; family Bufonidae; genus Bufo; species Bufo bufo. Next base: position 367,705,220 of record NC_053393.1, on the reverse strand, counting down.
ATGCTGCTGCAGCTGCCACCTCCACACTATGTCACCTTGCCAGTCTGTGGCCTCCTCATGCTGCTGCAGCTGCCACCTCCACACTATGTCACCTTACCAGTCTGTGGCCTCCTCATGCTGCTGCTGCCACCTCCACGCTCTGTCATTTTGCCACTCTGTGGTTTCCTCATGCTGCTGCCACCTCCACACTATGTCACCTTGCCACTCTGTGGCCTCCTCATGCTGCTGCTGCTTCCACCACCTCCACACTATGTCACCTTGCCAGTTTTGGCCTTCTCATGCTGCTGCCATCTCCACACTATGTCACCTTGCCAGTCTATGGCCTCCTCATGCTGCTGCTTCCACTTCCACACTCTGTCATTGTGCCATTCTGTGGCCTCCTCATGCTACTGCAGCTGCCACCTCCACACTATGTCACCTTGCCAGTCTGTGGCCTCCTCATGTTGCTGCTGCCACCTCCACACTATGTCACCTTGCCAGTCTGTGGCCTCCTCATGCTGCTGCTGCCACCTCCACGCTCTGTCATTTTGCCACTCTGTGGTTTCCTCATGCTGCTGCCACCTCCACACTCTGTCATTGTGCCACTCTGTGGCCTCCTCATGCTGCTGCAGCTGCCACCTCCACACTATGTCACCTTGCCCATCTGTGGCCTCCTCATGCTGCTGCTGCTGCCACCTCCACACTATGTCACATTGCCACTCTGTGACCTCCTCATGCAGTGGCTGGTGGTGCCACCTCCACACTATCTCACCTTGCCACTCTGTGGTCTCCTCATGCTGCTGCTAACTCAACACTATGCCACTGGGTCACTCTGTGGCCTGCTCATACTGCTGCTGCTGCCACCTCCACACCCTGTCACCTTGCCAGTCTGTGGCCTCCTCGTGCTGCTGCTAACTCAATACTATGTCACTGGGTCACTCTGTGGCTTCCTCATGCTGCTGCCACCTCAACACTATGTCATTGGGCCACTCTGTGGACTTCTCAAGCTGTTCTCCCACTCTTCTCACTCCATGACTGGGCCACTATTTTGCCTTTTTGGCCTGGTTAACATCCTCATTTATTTGACCCTTCTTTTGATCTGTCAGAAGGACGGAAAAATGAGAAGCACAATGGATCCTGTCTGTGTAGTAGCTGTAAGGCCTGTATGGTCCTATCAGAATTGGCTTATGATTTGGTAGCCAAAAGCAGGAGTGGGTACAAAACACAGAAGACATGCAAATATTCTATTCACATATCATCTCTGTTTTGGATTCACTCCTGTTATTTTTGGCTTTAGCAATACTGATGGAATACTGATGGATTACTGACCAAATGCTGACTGAGTGAAGGTGGATGCTCAGACAGGATCCGTTTTTTGGGGGCTTATTGTTCTGACAGATCAAAGGAAGAGAAAAATAATCAGTGACGTCAACACAAACTTACTGCTGACACCCTCTCTACTCTGTCGGGGGCTCTACTTGTATAAGCGTTTCATGGAACAGGTTCTGTAGACATCTATGTGGAATCAGATGACGATGGTGTAAAAGGAGTGTGCTCTTTCACGCTACAGTAGGATCTTGGGCCTCTGCACGGTTCTTTCTCTCTGCGGCCAGGAAATAGCTGTTTTTAACGCGATTCGCCGCAAATAAATTTGGATCTAATCTTTTTGGAAAATTCGCCGAGCCGGCCGAATAGAATTTTTGAGAAATTCGCTAATCTCTGATGATAACCCATTGCCAAAGCCATTTCTTCCAGAAGTTTGGCCGGTTGTATCTACCGAGTGTGTCTTCCAGCATTGTGCACCTTCTTTAATAAATGGACATTTAATCAAGTCCGGTGAGTGCCATGGATTATATATATTGGACTCTTCCAGAAGTTTGTTTGAGGTTGCCCTAGGGCGCTCACTTTAACCCCTTAAAGATACAGGCAATTGGATTTTAAGGAGGATAGTGATACTTCATAAAATAGTTATTACTTTACATTCCCCATATGTCTACATTATGTTGGCATCATTTTGTAAATGTCATTTTATTTTTTTAGGACGTTAAACGCTTTCCAAAACCCACTTTTTTAAGGACCAGTTAAGTTATGGAGTCACTTTGTGGGGCTTGCGTAGTAGAAACCATCCATAAATTACCCCATTTTACAAACTACACCCCTCAAGTTATTCAAAACTGATTTTACAAACTGTATTAACACTTTAGGTGTTCCACAAGAATTAAAGCAAAATGGAGAAGAAATGTTAAAATTTCATTTTTTGTGCAGATTTTCCATTTAAATCCAATTTTCCTGTAATAGAGCAAGGGTTAACAGCCAAAGAAACTTCAATATTTGTTACCCTGATTCTGACGTTTACAGTAAACCTCATATTTGGTCGTAACTAGTATTCTTAGAATATTCTAATCGCAAATTTTAATCGTGCATATCGCCACTTCGAGAATTCGCGAAGATTTAGAATATAGTGCTATATATTCGTATTCATGAATATTTTAGATTTTTTTTTTATCAGTAACCTCCCTTCTTGCTTATGGGCCAATGAGAAGGCTGCAATGTCTTTGTCTGAGCTTAGTAACATCCCTAGCAACCAAAAGGAAAGTTGCCTACCCCTTTACTATATAAGAACCTCCCCAGCAGCCATTTTCTGTAGTTTTATGGAATTCTGAGAGAGACAGCAGTGTCATTGCTGTGCTCTGTGCTTTACTGTTTAATTACATTAGCTATTTAGTTAGTTAGCTCATATATAATACAGATAGTTAGTGGGAGATAGTCAGTGTAGGTTAGATAGTGATATAGTGTAGCTGATAGGTTCCGCTGTCCATACATACATGCTACAGACATAGTGCAGTGATGTCACAAGTTCACAACAATACTTAGTGCACCAATCAGTAATATGTAGTCAAACCTGCTCAAATGTGAAGTTGCACGTATTGCGCAAAAATATGCGCATCATAATTGCCGATTTTGCACAATCGCGAATATATTGGAGCACTCTAACTGCATATAAAGCTATTGTACTGTTTTGCCATGCCAACCATTTTCATTCTCATGAAATTTCTAGCAGCTTGAAAAATGTAGCAACAGTGACCCACACCTGTATTGGGGGCGCAATACGTGCATACTACATTCTCGATTTTCAAAATCAAGAAAATAATTGCGAATTCTCAAAATTTGCGAATATATGACGAATATTCGCCAAAATAATCGCGAAATATTGCGAATTCGAATATTGCCCTGCCACTAATAACTAGTACTCCATCCCTCCTCACCCACATTTCTGAAGTGGGGAGGGAGCATCAAGCAAGTAATTAAAATACTGTATGCTACATTATGGGCCACATTTACCGTATTAAGATTGGCTTTTTAGATGTCGGTCTTAATAAAGCCCTAAACTGATGGAGTACCAGCTGAAGTTATGAAGAGGCGCATGCCTCTCTACAACTTTGGTGCATCCAGCACCAGTTCTAAATGTAAGACAGCTTCTGAGCTGTGTTACATTTAGACCATTTTCTATGCCTAAAACAGGTGTAGAATATGATGAATGAAATGGGACTGCCGGCCCAACCCCTTCCCCGCCCACACCATGCCCACTTATTTAACCCTGGCGTGAGAGGGACGAAGTGGTCTAAAAGTGATCAAAAAGACATACTGTATGTACCGAAAAATGATATAAATAAAAACTACAGCCGTCCCACAAAAAACAAGCCCCCACACAGGTACATGGGCGAAAAAATGTTATGGACTTTAGTATATGCCAAAGCAAAATATAATTTATTTTTCACACAAAAGGGGTTTTATGCTGAAAAAGTAGTAAAGCATAAAAAATATATACATTTGGTATCACCATAACCGTATCAACCCACAGAATAAAATAATCATATAATATTTACCACAAGAGGAGCCTCAAAGAAAATAAAGATAAAAAACTCTTACAGAATTTCAATTTTTCCCCACTTCACCTCCACAAATATTGGTATAAAAAGTGATCAAAAAGACATATGTAAACAAAACAGATACCAATAAAAACGACAGCACGTCCTGCAAAAAACAAGCCCTAAACTAATTTCAGCAAATTATGTTTGAAAATCCTGATGCTGCTCTGTCCCTTCTGAATGTTGCCCCCAAACATCGGTTTATGACCATGTTGCCATATTTAGGAAAAATGCATAACAAATTGTGGGGTGCATTTTCTCCTGTTACCCCTTGTGAAAAAGAAAAATTTGGGGCCTAAAGCAACTTTATATTAGAAATAGAAGTTAATTTTTCATTTCACAGCCCGTTGTCTTTCTTAATTCTATGAAAAGCTTGTTGGTTCAAAGCATTCACTGCACCCCTATATTTATTCCTTTAGGTGGATTAGTTTCCAAAATGGGGTTTTCTTTCTAGGGTACCTCAGGGTCTATTCAAATGTGACATGGCACCTGAAAACCATTCCAGAAAAATCTGCCCTCTGTTAAACAATATGGTGCTCCTGTCCGTCTGCACCCTGCCGTGTGCCCATATAGCAGGTTCCGACTAGTGATGAGCGGCAAGAAAAGTATTCGAATTTGAGATATTTCACAAATATTTGGGCGAATATCCATCATATATTTGCGAATTCGAGAATTTGCAATTATTTTCTTTATTGCGAAAATCGGCAATGTAGTATGCGCGTATTGCGCGCCCAATACAGGTGTGGGTCACTGTTGCTACATTTTTCAAGCTGCTAGAAATTTCCTGAGACTGGAGAAAATGGTTGGCACGTAGAACATTACAATAGCTTTTATATGCAGATAGAGTGCTCCAATATATTCGCGATTGCCGCAAATCGGCAATTGATGATGCGCATATTTTTGCACAATACGTGCAACTTCACATTTGAGAAGGTCTGGTTACATATTACTGATTGGTGCACTAAGTATTGCTGTGAACTTAGTGACATCACAGCACTATGACATCACAGCACTGTCTGTAGCATGTATGTATGACAGCAGAAATATATCAGGATATAACCTACACTGACTATCTCCCACTAACTATCTGTATTATATATATAAACTAACTAACTAACTAACTATCTAATGTAATTAAACAGTAAAGCACAGAGCACAGCAATGCACTGCTGTCTCTCTCAGAACTCCATAAAACTACAGAAAATGGCTGCTGGGGAGGTTCTTATATAGTAAAGGGGTAGGCAACTTTCCTATTGGTTGCTAGGGATGTCGCTAAGCTCAGACATTGCAGCCTTCTCATTGGCCCACAAGCCAGAAGGAGGTTACTGATAAAAATAAAATCTAGAATATTCGTGATTACGTATATATAGCACTATATTTAAATATTCGCGAATTCTCGAAGTGGCCGATATTCGCCATGAAAATCGCGATCAAATATTCACGCCCAACACTATGGAGTACCCTTTTCTAGACAATCTGTGGTACAGTAGTCACAATAATGAGACAGAAACATAATGTATCATTTATCACCTATCTCACAGGTAACATAATACAGTATGAAAGGGGGTCCTACATACTTGGCGTTGTCCTCAGTACACCAGGGGCAGAAACTACACAGCGGACAGAGCCTTCCATGCACTGGTATCGTATCTGGTGCTGATCGGGTGGGGGGGTGCACGGTGTCAGTCCTTTCTGATAGCCATGGCCTGTCCCATCAATATTTTACTCCAGGAAACTTTTTAATGGCTCGACTATTCCTTCAAGTAAACCAATGTGTCACATAACTCTGTTTATAAGAATCGTCATCGGAAAAAGAGGGACCCCTCCATGGCTCCCTGTCTAGTAGCAAGAATGATAGTCACCTCCAGCTGCTCTAGTAATGACCGACGACACGCACAGGGAGGAAAACAGGGAAAGCCCCTGCCCAAGGGAGAGGGAAGGTGGTGACCCCTAACTCACCTTGCGGCTGCACCTGACTGCCCTGCGTCCCTAGACGGGTTCCTCATCCGTGCGGCGATCCACGTGCCTAAACCCCTGGCCTTTCCCTAATATGAGCCCTAGATCTGTGAACAGGCCGGTGGGATCGCTAGTCCGCACCACTATCGCTAAGAGGGAAACACCAGGGAGAGGACAGACAAAACAGACAAACACATACACCCAGGGGGCGACCCCACACATAGACCAAAAGGTCCAACAGGGATCCGGAGGGTAGCGTTCTGGACCAACTACCAGCGAACGCAGCAACACAGCTCCAGAAGGTCCGAATAGATGTCCAGGCAGGAAGCTCTATCTCTGGCAACCAGAGAAGTGTGAGAGAGGAATATAAGGAGGTCTGGAGTGTGGACAAGGAACAAGCTGAGGAGAAAGGAGCTAACGGATCCCTGAGTGAGCCAAAGGGTTTGCAAAGCAAACCCAGAAAGCTACCATAAGCAAAACAGCCCTATCTTAAATAGAGCGTGCAGCCAACCCGCTGCGACTTCCTGACCCCCGGGTATAACGGCGTCAGGCGTGGTTCTCGATACCCTCGTGACAGTACCCCCCTCTCTAGAGGGGCCTCCAGGACACTCAGGACCAGGTCTCTCAGGATGAGAGGCATGAAAACCGAACTAACCTGTCGGCGTTTACCTCAGACGCAGGAACCCACATTCTTTCCTCGGGACCGTAACCTCTCCAATGCACCAGATATTGAAGAGAGCGGCGGACCCGACGAGAATTAACAATTTTGGATATCTGAAATTCTAGATTACCATCCACGACAACAGGGGGGGGTGGCAGCGGTGATGGTTCTAGAGGTGGAACATAATTTTTTTGAGTAACGACTTATGAAAAACATTATGAATTTTAAAAGTCTGAGGTAACTCCAGGCGAAAAGCCACGGGGTTGATGATGGCTTACAATTTTGTAAGGGCCAATAAACCTAGGACCCAGTTTCCAAGAGGGAACCTTCAATTTAATATTCCTAGTAGGACAACCACACATAGTCATTCACTCTTAGATCGGACCTGGCGACCGTCTCTTATCAGCCATGCATTTGTATTTACCTCCCATATTTTTCAAATTAGCTTGCACCTTCTGCCATACCGATGAAAGAGATGACGAAAACCGTTCCTCTTCGGGAACCCCAGAAGACCCACCTCTTTGAAAGTACAGAATTGGGGATGAAAACCTTATGCACAAGAAATGGTGACTTGCCAGTGGATTCCTGACGACGATTATTTATGGCAAACTCAGCTAACGGTAATATGATGACCACAAACTCTTGGTTTTCAGACACAAAACATCTTAGATATGTCTCAAGGTTTTGGTTGGTACGCTCAGTCTGTCCATTCGACTGAGGATGGAAAGCTGAGGAAAAGGACAAGTGTACCCCCAAACGGGAACAAAAAGCTTTCCAAAATTTAGAAATAAACTGGGTACCCGATCCGAAACAACATCGGAGGGGACCCCGTGAAGCTTCACGATTTCACTGACGAATACTGAAGCAAGAGTCTTAGCATTAGGTAGTGGGGGTAACGCAATGAAGTGTACCATTTTGCTAAACCTGTCCACTACTACCAAAATAAATGTTTTTACCCGCAGACAAAGGTAAGTCAGTGATAAAATCCATTGACAGATGTGTCCACGGTCTATTGGAATGACGAGAGTGGTAATAGAGACCCTGCAGGACGTGTATGTGAAACTTTTGCGCGCGCACAGGTAGAACAAGAAGACACAAAATCCAATACATCTGACGCAACCTTGGCCACCAAAAACACGAGACAATAGCTCCAAGGTTGCTTTACTACCCGGGTGCCCAGCAAGTGCCGAATTATGATGTTCCTTTAATAATTCGAAACGTAAGTTCAACGGTACAAACAATTTCTCTGAGGGGCAAGAGACCGGGGCGTCCCCCTGGGCCTCTAACACCTTCCCCTCCAGAACAGAGTGTACCGCAGAAACAACCACTCCTCTTTGAAGAATGGGCAACCGGATCACTCACATTACCCCCTCCAGGGAAACAACGAGATAGTGCATCAGCCTTGGTGTTCTTTGCCCCAGGACGATAGCTAATCACAAAGTTAAACCTGGTAAAAAATAGCGACCACCTAGCCTGTCTAGGGGTGAGACGCTTAGCTGATTCGAGATACAGAAGATTTTTGTGGTCCGTAATCACAGTGACGGGGTGGACTGCCCCCCTCTAAAAAGTGACGCCACTCCTCAAACGCAAGTTTAATAGCTAATAGTTCCCTATTGCCAATATCGTAGTTCTTTTCTGCTGCAGATAGTTTTTTAGAAAAGAAAGCACAAGGACGCATTTGCCAGGAGACGGACCTGACGACAGCACCGCCCCCACTCCCACCTCTGACGCATCGACTTCAACAATAAAAGGCTGAGAGACATGAGGTTGGACTAGTACAGGTGCTGAGGATAAACCTCTCTTTTAGAGAGGAAAAAGCAACTTTAGCGGGTCAGACCATTTAGAAAAATCAGTCCCCTTCTAGTCATGTCAGTAAGCGGTTTTACAATAAGTGAATAATTTTTTATGAATTACCTATAGAATTCGCGAAGCCCAAGAACGTGTAGTGCTTTGAGGTTCTCAGGAAGATCCAATTCTAAAATTGCCTGGACCTTCCTAGGATCCATACGGAAACCTGAAGCAGATAAAAAATAACCCAGGAATGTATTCCTGAACGGCGAAGACACATTTTTCAATTTTAGCATATAATTCATTCGTCCGTAGGACCTGCAGTACTTGTCTCACATGCACCTCATGTGTTTTTCAGATCAGACGAATAAATTAAAATATCATCTAGGTATATTACCACAAACCTGCCGATTAGATGACTAAAAATGTCATTAACGAATGTCTGCAAGACGGGCAGGAGCAATTGGTCAGACCCGAAAGGCATAACTAGTTTTTAATAATGCCCCTCAGGGGTGTGTAAACGCTGTCTTCCACTCATCCCCCTCCTTAATACGAATCAGATTGTAGGCCCCCCTAAGATCAAGTTTGGAGAACCACCTAGCACCCGCAATCTGATTAAACAGGTCAGGAATGAGAGGAAGAGGGTATGGGTCTCGGATGGTTATCTGATTTAATTCGCGAAAATCTAAGCAAGGACGCAGGCACCATCTTTGTTTTTAACGAAGAAAAACCCTGCAGCCACGGGTGAAGAAGAGGGTCTGATGTGTCCCTTAGCCAAGCTCTCGGAGATATAATCTTTCATGGCTTGTCTCTCTGGACCCGAAAGATTATATAACCTGGTCTTGGGTAATTTTGCGCTGGGAATAAGGTTAACCGGGCAATCATAAGGACGATGAGGTGGTAACTTCTGACAACCCTTTTCAGAAAAAACATCCTCAAAATCCGAAATAAATGTAGGTAGGGTAGTTATGGAGGCGACTAAGCAATTGCTATTTAAGCAATTTTCTCTGCACTGCTCACTCCACTCCAATATCTCCCTGGCCTGCCAATCCACCACTGGATTGTGCGCTACCAACCAGGGAAGACCCAGCACTACCGGAGTGGGAAGCCCCTCCAGAACATAACCTGAAAGCATCTCGTTATGGTGGTCCCCTACCCGAAGGTGTAAATTATGAACAATGTGGGTGAGGTTTCTCTGAGACAGGGGAGCAGAATCAATAGTGAATATGGGAATGGGTCTCTGTAAAGTACAGAGAGACAAACCCAAAGTGCGGGCAAAATGGGCATCTATCAAATTTACCCCTGCTCCACTGTCTAGAAAGAAAGAAATAGTCTCCGTCTTATCACCAAAAATAATAACCGCTGGCAACACAAATTGCGATGTACGTATGGAGGAAACGTATACCCCCCGGCTGACATCCTCCACACAGCCTGGGGTTAGTAGTTTTTCCGACGGTCTTTTGTTTCTGAGGAAAGAAGGACAGACATTAATGAAATGACCCCTCTCCCCACAAAAAAAAACAAACCCCACGCCTACGGCGAGCCTCAGGAGGACGGACCTGACGAGTAGTTCCTCCTAGCTGCATCGGCTCGTCTAAGTCCGTACAGACTAACTGCTGCTTGGGAGGGGTTACCAATTGCTCCGGTTTTTTCAACCTGTCCCTAAGGCGTCTATCTATTCGGATAGAAAGGGACATAACCGCATCAAGGGAAAAGGGGGTCTCATATAATGCAAGCGCATCCTTAACCCTTTCGGATAACCCAGAGCAGAACTGACTCCTGAGAGCCGGGTCGTTCCACTGGGTATCCGTAGCCCAACTACGGAATTCAGAGCAATACTCCTCTACCGGCCGCTCTCCTTGTAAGAGTCTCCGTAATCTTGATTCAGCCAGTGCGACTCGGTCAGGGTCGTCATATATGAGACCCAAGGCCCCGAAAAACTCATCCACTGACCGAAGAGCCTGGGAATCAGTAGGTAAAGAGAACGCCTAGGACTGCGGATCCCCCTGCAGCAGGGAAATAACAACCCCCACCAGCTGATCTTCATTACCAGAGGAGTAAGGGCGCAGTTTAAAGTATAATTTACAGGCCTCACGGAATGTCAAAAACATGTCCCTTCCCCCAGAAAATCTGTCAGGGAGAGGGACCTTGGGTTCCGCAACAACCTGGTTACCAGTAGCAACCGCTGGGCTTGCAGTCAGTTGCAATTGCTGCTGTTGCTGGAGGACCGACGCCTTCAATCCTACCACCTCCAAAGACAGGCCATGAAATTGTTTGGACAGAGCAGCAATTTGATCCATACTGGATTCTAAGTAGGTAAAAATATATATATTTTTTTTACCTACACAAAATAAGGGCCAGAGATAATGTAATGACCGACGACACGCACAGGGAGGAAAACAGGGAAAGCCCTGCCCAAGGGAGAGGGAAAGGTAGTGACCCCTAACTCACCTTGCGGCTGGCACCTGACTGCCCTGACGTCCCTAGACGGGTTCCTCACCCGTGCGGCGATCACGTGCCTAAACCCTGGCTTTCCCTAATATGAGCCCTAGATAGTGAACAGGCCGGTGGGATTGCTAGTCCGCACCACTATCACTAAGAGGGAAACACCAGGGAGAGGACAGACAAAACAGACAAACACATACACCCAGGTGGGCGACCACAATAGACCAAAAAGGTCCAACAGGGATCCGGAGGGTAGCGTTCTGGACCAACTACCAGCGAACGCAGCAACACAGCTCCAGAAGGTCAGAATAGATGTCCAGGCAGGAAGCTCTATCTCTGGCAACCAGAGAAGTGTGAGAGAGGAATATAAGGAGGTCTGGGAGTGCTGGACAAGGAACAGCTGAGGAGAAGGAGCTACTGATCCCTGAGTGAGCCAAAAGGGTTTGCAAAGCAAACCCAGAAAGCTACCATAAGGAAAACAGCCCTATCTTAAATAGAGCGTGCAGCCAACCGCTGCGACTTCCTGACCCCGGGTATAACGGAGTCAGGCGTGGTTCTCGATACCCTCGTGACAGCTCTTTTAGGATTTCAGGATACTGGACCTACAACAATCGCTTGGTGGGGTGGCTATTTCTGCAATGAGATGCTGTGTTCGGACAACCCAATTAAACTCTTCTGAAATATTGAATTTCTTCATTAAATATGCAATTGCATTTACACTGCTGCACTTTAACATGATTTTAATATAATAAATATTTTAGATAGCAAATATAAACTATGCAACTGTTTCTTAGATTACTCGTAGTTTCAGGTTTCACAGAAACACATTTGACATTTTTATTGTGACTGTTATTTTAAAATTTACAGTGTGAGTAAGACCTTGTCCTGCTTACTCACTGGCAAGAACCAGAGAACTAATATCTTAAGAACTGCATTGATAAGACTTTACAAGATGAGATAAAGACCTTATAATCATTAATTACTATAAATATTCCTGTGCTGATTGGGCTAACACGTTGTTATCAGTCTTAAAGGAAAACAGTGGCAGTTTCCGTGTTCTGAAGACAGCTAATATAATTGGGCGTGTACTGCTGCTGAGATGAAGAACAGATAGCATCTTTTAAAAATCCATCTATTGAAATGTTTTACTTTAATTTTAATCCTAAATGTCTAAAATAGCTAGAATATCATTTTAACATGATCTGTTGTAGACCACTTTAAAGTCACCCATATGTGGGTAACTACATTTAAAAGAGAAATACCGTCCATGCAGGAGCTTTATTCAAAAAATTCCCCTTGCCCAGTAAAGCGGAAAAAAATGTAGAAAAATGTAGCTTAACACTAAGGCACCTTGCAGACGAGCGTGTCCATATTAGGTCTGTGATCAGGGAAAATCGTGCAAGTGCGTACGCAAATTTCAGTCAGTTTTGACTGCGAGTGCCATGCGTTTTGCACGTGCGTTAGAAAAAACTGAATGTGGTACCCAGACCCGAGCCCGGACTTCTTCACTGAAGTTCGGGTTTGGGTTAGGTGTTCTGTAGATTTTATTATTTTCCCTTATAACATGGTTATAAGGGAAAATAATAGAATTCTTAATACAGAATGCTTACTAAAATGTGGCTTGAGGGGTTAAAAAATAAAAATAAAAAATTAACTCACCTCATCCACTTGTTCGCATGTCTTCTTTCTTCTTCTTTCAGGACCTGCCAAAGAACCTTTGATGACGTAATCGCGCTCACCACGTGGTGAGCGCGGTGATGTCAGCGCAGGTCCTGCTGAATGAAGATATTTAAAAATTGTATGAGATTTAACTATATAAAGATTAAAGAGGCCATCTGAGTTTAGTTAAACTTTGCCCCTTGCAAAATAAAAAATTGTACAAAATAAAATTAATTCTAAATACCTATTTCTCCTGTGCCAAAACGAACGTGAACACAATTCAGTCACCATTTATTTCCTAATAAAGTGACAAATATAGAAACATTGGCAGTAATATATATATATATATATATATATATATATATATATATATACACAATATATCACAAAATCACAAAAAGAGTAATATGTTAATAGGTTTTGAATCAAAGGAATACACCTTAGTGGAAAGTGATAGACTCAAATGTTTTTTTTTGTGTTTTTTTCCCTGGATCTTTGGGACCTATCATTGTATCAAAGCTGGGGTCCACCATACAATGGTTTGGTAGTCTGGTGGACCAGTCCTGAACCCTCCATGTCTTTCCGTCAGTCATTCCTTGGTAAATTTACAGATATGTTTATATGTTTGTTTGTTTTTTATTTATGTTTTTTATAAGTTTTTATATGTTTATGTTTCAATACATTGCAAGGTTCACTTATAGCTAAACTTCAATCTTATGAAAGATGGGACAGTTACTTATTTACATATGATAAGTATTGGATAACTTTTGGTCCTGTTTTGATTCAATAAGCCGTAAGCTTCTGATTGTGGAGGTTAATGGATCCCCACCTATCAGACTTTTTTGACACATCATTGTTGATTTGCCATAAAACTTTATGATGGAAAATCTGCTTTGAAGTGCAACTGACATGAGACACTGGCAATTTAAATAAGGGCATATACACAGCTAGATGACTACCACCGGACAGAAAAACATAGGCTATGGATGACAGACCATACACTAAAGTGCAGATTTGCATACATCAATTGTGTCTGGCTCCTGGCATAATACAACTGGTCGGACACAACTGATATATATGTACCAAGCCTAAGATACCACTTTTCACTATTTCTTCATCCACTATATTTTCCTCTACAGCATTGGGTTTGTAGAGGTACTTGCCTACAGATCATTGAGAAACACTGATCTAGGTTGCTGTAGAGTTAAAATATGTAGTAAAGGAAATAACTTTCACTATATTAATTACAATAGCCAGCATAATCTATAGTTATCATTATTATCTTAAACTGAACCTTTGGATTGCTAACCGCACCTTGTGTAAACCAGAACACAGGTGGACTGCTGAAAGTTTGGAGTTAGCTAAGGCTAGTATAGAAGCAAGTACACCTTACGTCATGTAGTGCACTAGGCAAGCACTTATCTTAACCCCTTAAGCTCTGAAGGATTTTTTGTTTTTGTTTTTCACTCCCAGCCTCTATTATAACTTTTTTAATTTTCCATTCACATACATATGGGGGCTTCTTTTTTGCAGACCAAGTTGTACTTTCTAATGGCACCATTTAATATTGCATACAGTGTAGTCGAAAGATTGGGCTGAGATTGAGAAAAAAAAAACAATTCTACCACAGTTTTATGGGTTTTGTTTTTACAGCATTCTCTATGTGGTAAAACTGACCTGTTACTTTCATTCTCTGGTTAGTATAAATGTTGTCAATGTTTTTCTTGTGTTTTAATACTGAAAAAAAACTGACTTTTTTTTTTTTCTTTTCATTGCCAAATTTTTACCCCCTCTCCATAATTTTTTTACGGTTACGTCTATGGAACTGTGTAAGGTCTTTTTTTTGCAGGGTGATCTGTAGTTTTTATTGATACCATTATGGTATGTGTATGACTTTTGATAACTTTTTATTTTTATTATTTTGGGGGGGGGAGGTTGAGCAATGAAAAAATTATGAACTGACCATTTTGATTTTTTTTCCCATTATGCCATTCTCAGTATGGGCTAAATATTTTTTATATTTTAATAGTATGGGCATTTTCAGAAATGGCGATGACTATAAGGTAATTTTTATGATGGTTGATTTTAATTTTGGGGAATGGGGGGTGATTTGAATTTAGATTTTTTTTTATTTCCTTTTTTTTTTTTACTTTTTTAACCCCTTCAAGATGAAGCCCATTTGAATTTTTTTCCTCCCCATTCCAAGAGCCATAACTTTTAAAAATTTTTGTTCACATAGTCAAATGGGCTTATTTTTTGTGGGACAAGTTGTATTTTTTAATGGCATCATTTAATTTACCATGTCTTGTATTGGAAAATGGGAAAAAAATTATTTGTGGGGTGAAATTGAAAAAAATCCACAATTTTGCCAAGGTCTTTTGCATTTTTACACTGCGTGCAGAATTATTAGGCAAATGAGTATTTTGACCACATCATCCTCTTTATGCATGTTGTCTTACTCCAAGCTGTATAGGCTCGAAAGCCTACTACCAATTAAGCATATTAGTTGATGTGCATCTCTGTAATGAGAAGGGGTGTGGTCTAATGACATCAACACCCTATATTAGGTGTGCATAATTATTAGGCAACTTCCTTTCCTTTGGCAAAATGGGTCAAAAGAAGGACTTGACAGGCTCAGAAAAGTCAAAAATAGTGAGATATCTTGCAGAGGGATGCAGCACTCTTAAAATTGCAAAGCTTCTGAAGCGTGATCATCGAACAATCGAGCGTTTCATTCAAAATAGTCAACAGGGTCGCAAGAAGCGTGTGGAAAAACCAAGGCGCAAAATAACTGCCCATGAACTGAGAAAAGTCAAGCGTGCAGCTGCCAAGATGCCACTTGCCACCAGTTTGGCCATATTTCAGAGCTGCAACATCACTGGAGTGCCCAAAAGCACAAGGTGTGCAATACTCAGAGACATGGCCAAGGTAAGAAAGGCTGAAAGACGACCACCACTGAACAAGACACACAAGCTGAAACGTCAAGACTGGGCCAAGAAATATCTCAAGACTGATTTTTCTAAGGTTTTATGGACTGATGAAATGAGAGTGAGTCTTGATGGGCCAGATGGATGGGCCCGTGGCTGGATTGGTAAAGGGCAGAGAGCTCCAGTCCGACTCAGACGCCAGCAAGGTGGAGGTGGAGTACTGGTTTGGGCTGGTATCATCAAAGATGAGCTTGTGGGGCCTTTTCGGCTTGAGGATGGAGTCAAGCTCAACTCCCAGTCCTACTGCCAGTTTCTGGAAGACACCTTCTTCAAGCAGTGGTACAGGAAGAAGTCTGCATCCTTCAAGAAAAACATGATTTTCATGCAGGACAATGCTCCATCACACGCGTCCAAGTACTCCACAGCGTGGCTGGCAAGAAAGGGTATAAAAGAAGAAAATCTAATGACATGGCCTCCTTGTTCACCTGATCTGAACCCCATTGAGAACCTGTGGTCCATCATCAAATGTGAGATTTACAAGGAGGGAAAACAGTACACCTCTCTGAACAATGTCTGGGAGGCTGTGGTTGCTGCTGCACGCAATGTTGATGGTGAACAGATCAAAACACTGACAGAATCCATGGATGGCAGGCTTTTGAGTGTCCTTGCAAAGAAAGGTGGCTATATTGGTCACTGATTTGTTTTTGTTTTGTTTTTGAATGTCAGAAATGTATATTTGTGAATGTTGACATGTTATATTGGTTTCACTGGTAAAAATAAATAATTGAAATGGGTATATATTTGTTTTTTGTTAAGTTGCCTAATAATTATGCACAATAATAGTCACCTGCACACACAGATATCCCCCTAAAATAGCTAAAACTAAAATCAAACTAAAAACTACTTCCAAAAATATTCAGCTTTGATATTAATGAGTTTTTGGGGTTCATTGAGAACATGGTTGTTGTTCAATAATAAAATTAATCCTCAAAAATACAACTTGCCTAATAATTCTGCACTCCCTGTATATTACTGCATTCACTTGCACTGAAAGTTACATGACACCCTTATTCTGTGGGTCAATACAATTACAGCATTATCAAATTTTTATAGCTTTTATTTTGTTTTACTACTTAAAAGAAATATAACCTCTGAAAAAAATCATAATTTTCTTTGCATCCCTTTTTTGACAGCCATAACTTTTTAAAACTTCCATCCAGGGTTGTATGGGGGCTTGTTTTTTGTGGGAAGAACTGTGGTTTTTATTGGTGCAATTTTTGGGGTATGTATGATTTTTTTTGATTACTGCACAGAATTTTTTTATTTTTATATTTTAATAGTTTAGACATTTTTGGACACAATAATTGTTTATATGTAAAATTGGGAAAGGGGGTGCTCGAACCTGCAATCTTCTGATTGCTTGTCCCATAGACCAGAATAGAGAACTATTATGGTCTATGGTATTCTGACACTCTCCCTGCTGAGCCATGCCTCGTGCATGGCTTTGCAGGCAGCTTACAATGACAGGTCTAGGAACTCTCAGCATGCCCTAGGCTGTCATGGTGAATGATCGGGGCCCTGCAATTTCACTTTGGGGGCTTTGGAAGGCAAAGAGAGCTAGACTGTGGAACCTGAGGGATTAAATGACTGGGTTCTGGGATCATCGCCAATCCCAGTCACTGCGCCTGAGTGTCGGCTATATTATACTGCCATATATGGAGTGGGCTCAGCTCAGCTCCATAAAATTCCTAACACATTATCATGTACATGTGCATAATAATGTGTGAAAGGATTACATCACCCTAGGTGACTGTAACAAGCGATCATTCAGTAATGGAATTTGATACATTACTGAATTTAGAATTCAGTTTACACCAATGCAATGCTACCACCGGCAGGCTGGTATTGGAATATACCCGTCATAGATATTGGAGCCTCCAGTAGACTTCGGTCTATCCTTACTAGGGAACAGCTACCCTGATCTCAGTGAAGGGAAGCTGTTACCAGCATGGGAGCGCAGCGCTCCCGCATTTTTTACCATACTGATGTGTTACATTTAACCACAGCATCTAAAAGCTTAAATGCCTGCGGTCGGCATTATCATTGATCGCAGACATTAGGCTGGATTCCTGCTGTTTAAAAGAGCAGAAATACAACGGCTATGGTTCCCTCCTCGCTCATGAGCAGGCACCATATTCAAACAGACAACTTTTGCCTTTCATGTACTGTGATGTCGTCTATGGGTTAAATAAGGGACAGGGTGGAAATATATCTCACCTTCATGTGAACATTATAACAATTTAACATTTGTTCAGTGCCAGTGCTGACCCTCGTCTATGTAGCCTCCAGTTATTGTAGTTATAGGAGTGAAAACAATCATTAATAATTATAAGTTATATAACTGTTGAAAGATGGGACTTTTATTACATTTAATTATGTCATTTTCCTTGAACTGATCTCACATTTTTTTCATACCAAGCCTATTAGGTAACAAACTAAAAAACAAGGTTTTCACTGGTAATGAAGAAGTTTTTAACATCTATCCAGTTTAAAAGGTTTTATTTCTAAGATGTATAGAATACTTCAAAATGTTCACTCTATAAGGGCTAAAGAACTGGGAGATATCCCAACTGAGATATGGCCAAAAATCGCCAATAAGTATTCATCCAGTGTTAGGGAAATATCCCTTCACCTATAATTGTTAGAATCCAAATTAAAAGGGATGCGAGCGCTCGGGGAAACTGACACATACATTGGATGTAGTTGTATCAGATTTCTCTTTATTCAAAGACAAGCTCACAATAATATAATTCCTCTCTCCTGGTTGGAGATATGTACCCCTTGAATTGGGAAGTTAAACCATAAGGATAAAAGCCTTTATGACATGTGGGATATTTGGCAATTATGTTGAATGTATATTTCTTTTCTTTTTGGTGGTTTCAATGGGAAGAGATATTGGGGGCCTTGTGGGGATATAATAATTATTTGGCTTTGTTTCATCCTGCAATTTTTTTGTGCTTGTCTAAACACAGAATTAATATTATTAATCCTTATTTTGGTCTTCTGGACGCAGCCCGATTTTTCAAATTTGACACGGGTCGCTTTATTTGTTAATAACTAGAGTTAAGCGGACACCTGGATGTTCGGGTTCGGCAGGTTCGGCCGAACTTGAAAAAAAAATTCGGGTTCGGGACCCGAACTTGACCCAAACTTGACCCCGAACCCCATTGAAGTCAATGGGGACCCAAACTTTTGAGCACTAAAATGGCTGTAACAATGTCATGGAAAGAGCTAGAGGGCTGCAAAGGGCAGCAAAATGAGCTTAAGAGCATGGCAAATGCTCTGCAAACAAATGTGGATAGGGAAATGAATTAAAAAAACATAAAAGACCTTAAAAAAATAAAAATTAGGAATGATGTAGGAGGAAGAGGTTGAGGAGGCGGTGAATGGGTGGATGTGGCCGTGTAGGCTCACGTGGCGGTCTAGGTGGAAGCGGCGGCGAAGGAGGAATACTGTAGGTAGCCAACACAGATGTGTGTTATTTTGCATTTTTACATAGGGGTATGCCCCAAAATATTGGGACATATAAAAAAAAAAAAAAGGAATAAGTGCACTTGAGTACAAGGATGGATGGTTGAGGCTGTTAGAACTGTCTATTCTGCACAAGGTACAGACAAGTCCTGAGGGATCCAAGCCTGGTTCATTTGAATGAAGGTGAGCTTGTCCACATTGGCTGTGGACAGGTGGCTGCGTCTGTCTGTAATGACGCCTCCTGCCGTGCTAAATACACGTTCAGAGAGTACACTGGCTGCAGGGCAGGCCAGCACATCCAAGGCATACAGGGCAAGCTCTGGCCATGTGGACAATTTGGAGACCCAGAAGTTGAATAGGGCAGAACCATCAGTCAGTACGTGTAGGCGTGTGCACAGGTACTGTTCCACCATGTTGTTCAAATGCTGCCTCCTGCTAACACGCTCCATATCAGCAGTTGGGGACGGTTGTTGCGGCGAGGTGACAAAGCTTTTCCACATGTCGGCCATGCTAACCCTGCCTTCTGAGGTGCTGGCGCTGACACAGCTGCGTTGGCGACCTCTTCCTCCTCCCCTGCCTTCGCCTTGTGCTTCCACTTGTCCCCCGGCATCAGCCGGGAATGCTCTCAGAAGCGCGTCTACCAGCGTGCGCCTGTAGTCGCGCATCTTCCGATCACGCTCCAGTGAGGGAATTAAGGACGGCACATTGTCTTTGTAATGGGGATCCAGCAGGGTGGCCACCCAGTAGTCAGCACACGTTAAAATGTGGGCAACTCTGCTGTCGTTGTGCAGGCACTGCAGCATGTAGTCGCTCATGTGTGCCAGGCTGCCCAGAGGTAAGGACAAGCTGTCCTCTGTGGGAGGCGTATCATCTGCGTTCTCCGTATCCCCCCAGCCACGCACCAGTGATGGGCCCTAGCTGCGTTGGATGCCACCCCGCTGTGAACATGCTTCATCCCCATCCTCCTCCTCATCCTCCTCATCCTTCAGTAGTGGGCCCTGGCTGTCCAAATTTGTACCTGGCCTCTGCTGTTGCAAAAATCCTCTTTCTGAGCCACTTCTAAAAGACTGGCCTGAAAGTGTTAGAGATGACCCCTCTTCCTCCTCCTCGTCCTGGGCCACATCCTCTTCCATCATCGCCCTAAGTGTTTTCTCAAGGAGACATAGAAGTGGTATTGTAACGCTGATAACGGCGTCATCGCCACTGGCCATGTTGATGGAGTACTCGAAACAGCGCAACTGGGCACACAGGTCTCGCATGGAGGCCCAGTCATTGGTGGTGAAGTGGTGCTGTTCCGCAGTGCGACTCACCCGTGCGTGCTGCAGCTGAAACTCCACTATGGCCTGCTGCTGCTCGCACAGTCTCTCCAGCATGTGCAAGGTAGAGTTCCACATGGTGGGCACGTCGCATATGAGGCGGTGAGCGGGAAGGCCGAAGTTGCGCTGTAGAGCAGACAGCCGAGCGGCGGCAGGATGAAAACGTCGGAGGCGCGCACAGACGGCCCGCACTTTACGCATCAGCTCTGACATGTCGGGGTAGTTGTGAATGAATTTCTGCACCACAAAATTCAGCAAATGCGCCAGGCAACGGATGTGCATCAAACCGGCTAGTCCCAGAGCTGCAACGAGATTTCGCCCATTATCGCACACAACCAGGCCGGGTTTGAGGCTCACTGGCAGCAACCACTCGTTGGTCTGTTGTTATATACCCCACCACAACTCCTGCGCGGTGTGGGGCCTGTCCCCCAAATCAGTTTCAGAACGGCCTGCTGACGTTTACCCCTGGCTGTGCTGAAGTTGGTGGTGAAGGTCTGTCGCTGACCAGATGAGGAGGTGGTAGAAGAGGAGGAGGAAGCCGAGTAGGAAGAGGAGGCAACAGGAGGCAAAGAATGATGCCCTGCGATCCATGGCGGCAGAAGGACGTGCGCCAAACAGCTCTCCGCCTGGGGCCCAGCCGCCACTACATTTACCCAGTGTGCAGTTAGGGAGATATAGCATCCCTGGCCGTGCTTACTGGTCCAAGTATCTGTGGTTAGGTGGACCTTGCCACAGATGGCGCTGCGCAGTGCACACTTGATTTTATCCGATACTTGGGCACGGCTCTCCTGGAGAAGTAGTGGCAGCTGGGAACGACGTACTGTGGGACAGCAAGCGACATGAGCTGTTTGAAGCTGTTCGTCTCCACCAGCCTGAATGACAGCATTTCAAAGGCCAGTAGTTTAGAAATGCTGGCATTCAGGGCCAGGGATCGAGGGTGGCTAGGTGGGAATTTACACTTTCTCTCAAACGTTTGTGAGATGGAGAGCTGAACGCTTCCGTGTGACATGGTGGAGATGCTTGGTGACGGAGGTGGTGTTGTTGGTGGCACATACTCTGTTTGCTGGGCGGCAGGTGCCAACGTTCCTCCAGAGGCGGAGGAAGAGGCCGAGGCAGCAGCAGAAGAGGGAGCCCTTTCTTGGTTTTGAAGGTGCTTACTCCACTGCAGCCCGTGTCTCGCATGTAGATGCCTAGTCATGCAGGTTGTGCTAAGGTTCAGAACGTTAATGCCTCGCTTCAGGCTCTGATGGCACAGCGTGCAAACCACTCGTGTCTTGTCGTCAGCACATTGTGCGAAAAAGTGCCATGCCAGGGAACTCTTTGAAGCTGCCTTTGGTGTGCTCGGTCCCTGGTGACGGTGGCCAGTAGCAGGCGAACTGTTTTGGCGACGGCTGCTCTGCTTTTGGACCCTGCTCCCGCTTTTGCTACGCTGTTGGCTCAGTCTCACCACTGCCTCTTCCTCCGAACTCTGAAAGTCAGTGGAACGACCTTCATTCCATGTGGGGTCTAGGACCTCATCGTCCCCTGCATCGTCTTCCACCCAGTCTTCCTCCCTGACCTCCTTTTCAGTCTGCACACTGCAGAAAGACGCAGCAGTTGGCACCTGTGTTCCATCATCAAAGACGTGCTGAGGTGGTATTCCCATGTCCTCATCAGGAAACATAAGTGGTTGTGCGTCAGTGCATTCTATGTCTTCCACCCCTGGGGAAGGGCTAGGTGGATGCCCTTGGGAAACCCTGCCAGCAGAGTCTTCAAACAGCATAAGAGACTGCTGCATGACTTGATGCTCAGACAGGTTCCCCGATATGCACGGGGGTGATGTGACAGACTGATGGGCATGGGTTTCAGGCGCCACCTGTGCGCTTTCTGCAGAAGACTGGGTGGGAGATAATGTGAACGTGCTGGATCCACTGTCGGCCACCCAATTGACTAGTGCCTGTACTTGCTCAGGCCTTACCATCCTTAGAACGGCATTAGGCCCGACCAAATATCGCTGTAGATTCTGGCGGCTACTGGGACCTGAGGTAGTAGTTTCAGTAGGACGTGTAGCTGTGGCAGAACAGCCACGTCCTCTCCCTGCACCAGAGGCTCCACCAACATCACCACCACGACAACGTCCCTTATTAGATGTTTGCCTCATAGTTAGCGTTCACAAAGCAAAGTAAAAAGTCGTTAAGTCTGTTAAAAATAATTAACTGCCAATAAAAACCCTGATGTAGGGTATTGCACTCAAATTTTTTTTTTAACTCTATATGACAGCGGTATTCACAGTAATTTATGCACGTCTAATCCCAGATGTGCAGTATATCAGAGGGTTTTTTCACCCCAGTAACCAAAAAGCCGTATTCCTGGCCTAAATGTGACAGTCACTTATGCAGGTCTAATCCCAGATGTGCAGTATATTAGAGGGTTTTTTCACCCCAGTAAGCAAAAAGATGTATTTCTGGCCTAAATGTGACAGTCACTTATGCACGTCTAATCCCAGATGTGCAGTATATTAGAGGGTTTTTTCAACCCCAGTAAGCAAAAAGCTGTATTTCTGGACTTGCAGACATGCAGATAGCCTGTGCTGGTGCACTAACGTTGCATAAAATAGCTGCCGATTATGTATTGATATTGACAAACTGAAGTAAAAAAAAAGTTAGTTTTCAGCAGTAGTTGGCTCAGGGCAGGCTTAAAAAAATTGTGCACTGCACCCACAAAACACATTTGCTGTAGATTGCTGAGTAAAAAAAACTGTTCTTGATAAGATTTCTCCCTGATCTCTCCCTGATCTCTCCCTCACAGTAGCTGCAGCCTCTCCCTACACTAATCCGGGTCACATGCTGCAGTTGGCCAATCACAGCCATGCCAATAGCAGGCATGGCTGTGATGGCCTTTTGGGGCAAGTAGTATGATGCTTGTTGATTGGCTGCTGTGCAGCCTTTCAAAAAGCGCCAAGAAAGCGGCGAACACCGAACCCGAACTTTTACGTAAATGTTCAGGCTCGGGTCCGGGTGCCGAAAAACCTAAAGTTCGGTACGAACCCAAACTTTACAGTTCGGGTTCGCTCAACTCTAGTAATAACTTTGGAATGCTTTTACTTATTCAAGCAATTCTGAGCCTGTTATCATACTTACCACTATGATATCTTACCGTACTCTGCCTTTTGACAGATTTAACTTTGTTTGGATGAGTTGCGTAGCAATATGACGTTATGATCATGTGACTGGCCATGTGACTGGGTTGCGACCCGAGTCGCGTGACCGCTTGCATGATTAGGAGGCAGTTTAATTCAAGTGTATCTGAACGGTGTATTATGAAAAATGTTTATTTCTGATTTGTAATCGATTACTGATTACCCAGATATCTAGTAGCTTATGGACCCAGATACATACCTTTCCGCACTCTGTCTTTAGATAGATAGATTCAACTTAGTTTGGACTGGTTGCGTAGCAATATAATGCTGCAGTCACGTGACTGGTCACATGGGTGGGGGCGGATCAGCCCGATCCCGGTCATGTGACAACTTACGTGACTAGGAGGCGGGGTATTTGAATTGTATTTAAATGGTGCATTGTATATGTGGAATTGAGCTGTTATCACCTGTAATTTGACAAAGACACAGACTGGTGTCGAAACGCGCGTCACATATGGGTGACGAATAAAGAAATCCTTTTTCATTATTGGAATTACGGAGTGCTGGTCTTCTTATCATAAGTATCTGGGGATTCAACCTATTGACCGTTCACCTGGACCCTAAAGGAAGCACAGTGCCGCCCATTTGTTCCTAATCAGTGGTACATTTTAGTCAGTAATAGTATATTTTTTGTTATCTAATAAAAAAAATCTACATTTAATGAAAATATAGCAAAATTGAACAATTTTATAATAGTTTATTAAAATTTTTAATGTTCACTTTATGTTGGCATCGTTGTTCAGTCGTATTTTTTTTTTTATCATTCTTTTGCAGCTGGTGTACACATTCACCTGTGGTTCTTGTATCTTGCAAGTCTAGTCTTCTATGCTTAGTGATAAGCTGTGTTTCTTAGTGCAAACATTAAAAAAGTAAATCATGTGGTGTCAAGAAGAGAATGTTTCAGTTTGCTTTCTATACAGAAGTATATCAATTCTAAATTAAATTTTTGCAGTTAATTTCTGATTTCTGCCAGTTAAAGCCAAATAGTAGCACATCTCTGTTTTTATTTACTGATTGCAGATTTATTTATTATATTTCCTTAGCATTATTATGGGGGCAGCCACCTTGCCTCAGCTGTTCTTAACGTTTACAAAGCACTAAAAAAATTATATACAAATGACAGTCCTTAACCCTTTCAGGACCGGGCCATTTTTCACCTTTCTGCCCAGGCCATTTTTAGCAAATCTGACATGTGTGTCATAATGTGGTAATAACTTTAAAACGCTTTTACTTATCCAAGCCATTGTGAGATTGTTTTCTCGTCACATATTGTACTTCATGACAATGGTAAAATTGAGTCAAAAAATTTCATTTTTATTTATAAAAAAATACCAAATTTAAGAAAAATTTGCAAAAATTAGCAAATTTCCAAATTTCTCTTCTTTTATAATAGATAGTAATACCTCCAAAAATAGTTATTACTTTACATTTCCTATGTGTCTACTTCATGTTTCGATCATTTTGAAAATGACATTTTTTTGGAGGGGACGTTAGAAGGCTTAGAACTTTAGAAGCAAATCTTAACATTTTTAAGAATATTTCCAAACCTCAATTTTTTCAGGACCAGTTCAGTTATGAAGTCACTTTCTGGGGCTTAGATATTAGAAAGCACCCATAAATCACCCTATTTCAGAAACTACACCCCTCAAGCTATTCAAAATGGATTTTACAAACTTTGTTAACCTTTTAAGTGCCCCATGAGAATTAAATGAAAATGGGAATGAAATTTCAAAATTTCACTTTTTTTTGGCAGATTTTAAATTTAAAATAAGAAAATTTCTGCAACACATCAAGGGTTAACAGCAAAAAAAATTTTAATAAAAAAATCTAAATCTATTACTCTGAATATGGAGTTTACAGAAACACCCCATGTGTGCTCAGAAACTGATGTATGGGCACACAGCATGCTTCAGAGTGGAAGGAGCACCATATAGCTATTGGAGAGCGGATTTAGCTGGAATGGTAATTGGGAGCTATGTCGCATATGAAGACACCCTGAGGTGGCTCTACAGTGGAAACCCGCAAATAGTGACCCCATTCCAGAAACTACACCCCTCAAGGAATATTTCAAAGTGTGTAGGTAGCACTTTGACCCATCAGGAATTTCACAGAATAGGGAAACGCTTGGCTGTGAAAATGAGAGATTACAATTTTTTCCAGAAAAAGTTGATATACACCCACATTTTTCACTTTCACAAGGGGTAACAGGACAAAATGCACCGCACATTTTGTTCCCCATTTCCCCTCGAATACACCAACACCCCATATGTGCTCAAAAAGGTGAGCGCTACCATCAGTCCTGTGTCATGCCAACAGTAAAGCATCCTGAGACCATTCATGTGTGGGGTTGCTTCTCATCCAAGGGAGTGGGCTCACTCACAATTTTGCACAAAAACACAGCCATGAATAAAGAATGGTACCAAAACACCCTCCAACAGCAACTTCTTCCAACAATCCAACAGCTTGGTTAAGAACAATGCATTTTCCAGCACAATGGAGCACCGTGCCATAAGGCAAAAGTGATAACTAAGTGGCTCAGGGACCAAAACGTTGACATTTTGGGTCCATGGCCTGGAAACTCCCCAGATCTTAATCCCATTGAGAACTTGTGGTCAATCCTCAAGAGGCGGGTGGACAAACAAAAACCCACTAATTCTGACAAACTCCAAGAAGTGATTATGAAAGAATGGGTTGCTATCAGTCAGGAATTGGCCCAGAAGTTGATTGAGAGCATGCCCAGTCGAATTGCAGAGGTCCTGAAAAAGAAGGGCCAACACTGCAAATACTGACTCTTTGCATAAATGTCATGTAATTGTCGATAAAAGCCTTTGAAACGTATGAAGTGCGTGTAATTATTTTTCACTACATCACAGAAACAACTGAAACAAAGATCTAAAAGCAGTTTAGCAGCAAACTTTGTGAAAACTAATATTTGCGTCATTCTCAAAACTTTTGGCCACGACTGTACACCCCTCAAGGAATATTTCAAGATGCGTAGAGAGAACTTTGTTCTCAACAGTGATTCATGGAATTGGCTGTGAAAATTTAAAATTACAATTTATTTCAGAAAAATGAATTTAGGCCTAAATTTTCACTTTTACAAGGGGGAACTGGAGAAAATGTACTTCCTAATTTATTGCCCATTTTCTCCTGATTACAGAAATACCCCATATGTGCTTGTATACTGCTATATGGGCGTACCACAGGGGTCAGAAGGAAAGAAGCACCAAATGGTTTCTGGAAGGCAGATTTCACCGGAATAATTGACAGACGCCATCTTGCAATTGAACACACCCTGAGGTACCCCTAGAGTGGAAATCCCCCAAAAGTGCCCCATTCTGGAAACTACTCCCCTCAAGAAATATTTCAAGGTGTCGTGAGCACTTTGACCCATCGGGTGTTTCACAGAATTAGGAAACGTTTGGCTGTGAAAATGAAAAATTACATTTTCTTCCAGAAAAAGTTGTTTTACACCCACATTTTTCACTTTTATAAGGGGTAACAGGACAAAATGCACCCCACATTTTGTTCCCCATTTCCCCCTGAATATGCCAACACCCCATATGTGCTCAAAAAATGATATATGGGCACATGGCAGGGCTCTAGAGTCAAACAACTAAATATGGATTTTGCTGACCTAAATTTGCAGACATGTATTTAAGGTGCCATGTCTCATTAAATAAATTCCTGAGGTCCCCAGAAATAAAAAAAAAACAAAACAACAAGTGACCCCATTTCGGAAAGAGCACCTCCGTATGAACATTTTAAGTGGTAGAAATTGTACTTTTCAGCAAACAGGTGTCTCATAGAAGACATTGTGAAAAAAATTAAATTATTACTAGCAGACCGCAATTTTTTTTCCACAATGGGGTTAATGGAGAAAATGCACCCCAGGTTGTGTTCCCCATTATCTCCCCATTCAGGAAACACCCCATAAGTGCTTGTAGCCTGCTGTATGGGAGCACAGCAGGCAAACGGCAAAATATAAATTTTGCTGGCAGGTCTGAATTGGCAGACATGGATTTTAGATGCCATATCGCATTAAATAAATTTCTGAGGGCCCCAGAAATGAAAAACCCCGTACGAACATTTTAAGTGGTAGAAAGGGTACTTTTCAGCAAACAGGTGACTCACAGAAGGCAGAAATACTAGAGAAAGGATTTCAAAGCACACATTTGTAAAAATGAAAAAGCAGATCCCAATTTTTCACTTTCACAAGGGGTTAAAGAAGAAAATGCACCCCAGTATATGTTCCTCATTTTCTCTCCTTTTTGAAAACACCCCATATGTGCTTGCAGCCTGCTGTATGGGCGCACAGCAGGGCTCTAGAGGCAAAGTGCAAAATATGTTTTTTGCAGGCCTGAATAAACAGCCATGGATTTTAGGAGCTATGTCACATTAAAAAAATTCCTGAGGTCCCCAGAAATAAAAAAAACGCAAGAAGTTACCCTTTTTTGTGCACCCCCGTATGAACATTTTAAGGGGTGGAAAGGGCACGGTTGTCTCACAGAAAAAATATGTAGTGGTTGTTGGAAAGTGGATATGTGAGGTGGACTAAATCAGAGATATAAAGTGGAAATATTACAGGGAGCATAAAGGATGAAATTAAATTAATACTACATGGATGTGTGGTAGATAGAGATGGCCTTGCGGTTTGCCTGTCTCTCGTATCGTGGCGAACTTTGCTCGTTAGCGATTCGCCAAACATGCGAACATATGCCAATTTTCGCATGCATCATATTTTTTTGAATAACGACGAACTTTGACCCATGACACATCCATCAGGTGGGACAGGACAGCCAATTGAGACGTTTCAGCACATGGACACACCCCTACCCTATAAATAAACCCGATCTGGCCGCCATTTTACATTCAGTCTTTTGCCAGTGTAGGGAGAGGTTGCTGGGTGGAGCAGGGACAGACTGTTAGGGACACTAAACGCTAGCTAATAGGGCCACAAAAGTCCTTTTAAGGACTGGTATAGGTGATTGAGGCAGGGGTGTGATTTACCTATAATATCCATATAGTGCATTTGTATTGTGCAGCAGTTGTGTGCGGTTCTGCTGAGATAACGCAGCTATAAAGAGGGACAAATGCTATTGGAACAAATAATTTCAACTGGTGTGATATACCAGTCCCCCCCCCCCCAATAAAATAAACTGAATGAGGCAGGGGTGTGATATACCTATAATATAATTTCCATATAGTACATTTGTAATTTGCAGGATTTGTGTGCGGTTCTGCTGAGATACCTCAGCTATACAGAGTGACAAATGCTATTTGAACAAATAATTGCAACTGGTGTGATATAACATTTGCCCCCCCAAAAAACTGATTGAGGCAGGGGTCTGATATACGTAGAATATACTTTCCGTATAGTGCATTTGTAATTTGCAGGAGTTGTGTGCGGTTCTGCTGAGATACCCCAGCTATACAGAGTAACAAACGCTATTTGAACAAATAATTTCAACTGGTGTAATATACCAGTTGCCCCCCCAAAATTATTTTCCCATCGATTCCCATCCCAGACCTTACCGATGTGCAGCCATTCTTGGCATCGGATGAGGAAGAGGAGGTAGCAACGGCCGCCACCCAGCAGTCTGACGACAGTACCCAGATTAGCCCAAGGAGGGTGGTCCCCGTTGTTGCTGCCTATTCCAAGATCTCTAATGTCAGTGGTGGTGAAGGTGACGATGATGACGTGTTGCTGGACGTCACGTGGGTGCCCACAAGAGAGGAAGGGGAGTTCAGAGGGAGAGACAGAGCAGCAGATAGGAAGGAGAAGGAGGAGAAGCAGGCAGAGCTTGCAGTGCACAGGAGGCAAAAAGCAGACTGCAAATGTATCTGGAGCGAGGCATCCACCATGCACGGTCACATCTTGCGCTTCCAGGACGCCTGCACATGGCTCCGCAGTGTGGGCTTTTTTTAACTTGTCAGCTGCTGATAATAGTGTTGCCATCTGCATCCTGTGCTGTCAATGCATAAGTCGCGGTAAGCCCAACACTCACCTAGGGACGACCGCCTTAAGAAGGCACCTGGCCTCCCATCACCGAGCCCAGTGGGAGCAATGCTGTCAGAACCCACAAAGCCACACTCCTGGAGCTCCACGTCCTGCCTCTTCTTCTTCAACTCTTTCCTCCCATTTGTCCTCCACTCCACCTTCCACCGTGCCGTCATCGCGTTCATCTGGCACAAGGCAGGCTTCCGTGGCCCAAATGTTCGAGCGTAAAAAAATGATGACAACGGATAACCCTCTTGCCCAACGGCTGACCGCTGGCTTGTTGGAACTGCTAGCCCGCCAACTACTGCCATATAAATTGGTGGACTCGGAGGCTATTGGCACACCGCAATGGAAGGTCCCCGTAAGGAAATATTTCTCCCAGAAGGGTATCCCAGAGCTATATACCCACGTTCAGCCTCAGATCCCAAAACAGAGACCTTGATTCTGAGCCCAGCTGCCTATTTAAAGGATAGCCAGGTGCTGCCAAAACCCGGACCGGCAATTAAATTCCGTTCCGGTATTTGATCTCACCTGGCTGGAAATCAGCCCAGCCGCCCATGTTGGGAGGAAAACCTGCCTTCCCAAACAAAATCCCTTGCTATGTCACAATATATAGAAATATATTTATATAAAGCCCTAACTACTTTTTTCTTCTTTTAAAAAAATTAAAAAAAAAAAATTTGCCCAAAAAATCAGCACAAATAATCCGCAGGTGGTGATCAGGCAGGATCACATGAAGAAAAAGTGGTGGTGCAGAGCTGGAAAATGGTATAAAAAAAAAAGTGCACGGACCAAATGGCGTCTGTAAAAAAAAGAACGGGAAGGGACAGGGACGGAGGGTGGTTTAGGGATCTGGAACAGCTGCAAATGAAAAAAAAAATCTGTGCAGCTATTCCAGGTGTTCTTCTTCTTTTCTTCTTTTCAGCAGGAAAGGGGTTAAATCGCTGTGGTGTGCACCACAAGTCCCAACAAGCCAACAAGCAGCACAAAGAAACACAAAACCTCTCTGCATGCAGTCACCAGCTAGAATGGCTGCGTGCAGGGAAGTTCTGCCTATTCCTGTGCAGCTATAGCACTGCCATTGGCTGGAGCATTGTTCCAGCCAATAGCAGCGCCGGCAGGGGAGCCGAAAAACTGGTGTCCCCTGCCTCACCTCAGAGGTGACCAGTGCTGACTTGTTCAGTACCTGCCACCTCCCCCTGACCTCCTCCCGACCCTCCCTGATGCCTCTGACAGCTTCCTGCGCTGCGATATGCCGGTCTCATTGATCGGCCAATCGCAGTGCTTGGAGCTGCAGGGGGGGGGGCAGTGCGGCACCATGCTGCCCTTACCCGGCATGGTGGCGCGACTCCCCCCCGATCGTTCCCCAGAGCCCAGCGGACCTTGCACCGTACATGTATGGCGTTAAGTGACGTCCGGTTGCGCCGTATAGGTACTGCACTGGGCGTTAAGGGGTTAAGTGTGCACAAAAAAGATGCTGTAGGATTCAATCAAGGAATAGGTCTGTATTCCCACCTTAAAACAAACAAAACAAAAACACCACCGGAATCTTTGCACGCACACCATCCAAGAGAAAAATCTACATAGCATAGGTCTGCAACAATAAATTCCACAAGGATACTTTAATAACTTACAAGACAGGTTTCTTGAATAGCGCATATAAAATCAAAATTAAACTAAAAAAATTGCTTTATGGCAGACACATGGGCCATAGACACAATGGTCAGGAGGGGACCCTATTGACTTCTATGGGATAGTTTTCTAGGCATGCTCTGTGACCTGTGCAGAGGTTATTGGAGAGAATAGATAAGCTCTGACAATCACCTATTGTGAATGGTGGATCCTGTCTTATCTGTCATTCTAATCCTGCCTGTAATGATATCACTTCACAGTTATTTGGAATAGGTCAAAGTGGTCATTTTATGGAATGCTGTTTAACCCCTTAAGGACACAGCCTTATTTCACCTTAAGGACTAGGCCATTTTTTGCAAATCTGACCAGTGTCACTTTAAGTAGTGATAACTTTAAAATAGTGTTGAGCGCGAATATTCGAATTTCGAATTTTTATCTCGAATATCGCAATTTTGAGATTTTGCAAATATTTAGAATATAGTTCCATATATTCGCGAAATCGAATATTCGTATTTTTTTAAATTTTTTTTTTCATCTGAAAATATATGATTCCTCCCTGCTTCTTGCTTGTGGGTCAATGAGCCATTGGCCCACAAGCAACTGAATTGAAGCTGGAAGGAATCACGTTTTCAGATGGACCGGAATATTCGAAATAAAGAATATATTGCTGTATATTCAATTTTAGAATATTCGTCCTATTCTAATCGAAACCAATAATCTCGGTTATAATATTCGAGTTCACGAATATTACAACAGAAAAATCGTAATGGTTAATATGTGTGCCCGAGCGCATGACAAAATCATTATTTAATCAACTTCAGCATACAACAAACACCCCGACAAGCGTCCCCGTCACCATGGGAACGCCTGTGGGTTAGAAAATACCATCGGATTTGAGTTTTCCCTGAGATCGTAAAACCTCAGATCCGATTGTATATTCTAACCCACAGGCGTTCCCATGGTGACGGGGACGCTTGTCGGGGAGCAGTATGCCAAAGTGGAATATTATTGCTCTAACTTCGTATTTTAGAATATTCGTAATATTCTAAAAGACGGAGTTAGAGCAATATTACGAATATTCTAAAAGACGAAGTTAGAGCAATATTAAGAATATTCGTAAAATACACATAGATTGTAATTTAGCTAATATAGTGCTATAATCCTTTTTTTTGTCAAATTTTTTTTGCCTCTTCTGAACTTCAGTTTTGGAAAATATGTACACTATTAAAAAAATTACTTTAGCAGTATATTAGCTAAATTACAATCTATATGTGTATTTTACGAATATTCTTAATATTGCTCTAACTTCGTCTTTTAGAATATTCGTAATATTGCTCTAACTCCGTCTTTTAGAATATTACGAATATTCTAAAAGACGAAGTTAGAGCAATATTAAGAATATAGATTGTAATTTTGCTAATATACTGCTATAGTAATTTTTTTAATAGTGTACATATTTTCCAAAGCTGAAGTTCAGAAGAGGCAAAAAAAATTGAGAAAAAAAAAGGATTATAGCACTATATTAGCTAAATTATAATCTATATGTGTATTTTACGAAAATTCGTAATATTGCTCTAACTTCGTCTTTTAGAATATTACGAATATTCTAAAAGACTAAGTTAGAGCAATATTAAGAATATTCGTAAAATACACATATTAGCCTAGCCATAGTCATAGGAACATTGCCTTATACAGAAAAAATGTTTTAAAAAAATCGTACGATTAATTTCATCGAATATTATTTGCGATAAATGAAATAATTATGAATATTCGATTTCAACGAATATAATACGAATATTCAATCGAATATTCGCGAAATATCGCGAAATCGAATATGGCACCTCCCGCTCACCACTACTTTAAAACACTTTGACTTATCCATGCCATTCTGAGATTATTTTTTCGTCACATATTGTACTTCAAGACACTGGTAAAATGAAGTCAAAAAAATTCATTTTTATTTTAAAAAAAATACCAAATTTACCAAAAATTTGTAAAAAATTTCAAATTTCCAAGTTTTAATTTCTCTACTTCTATAATACATAGTAATACCTACAAAAATAGTTATTACTTTACATTCCCCATATGTCTACTTCATGTTTGGATCAATTTGGGAATGATATTTTATTTTTGGGGGATGTTACAAGGCTTAGAAGTTTAGAAGCAAATCTTGAAATTTTTCAGAAATTTTCAAAAACCCACTTTTTAGGGACCAGTTCAGGTCTGAAGTCACTTTGTGAGGCTTACATAATAGAAACCACCCAAAAATGACCCCATTCTAGAAACTACACCCCTCAAGGTATTCAAAACAGATTTTACAAACGTCGTTAACCCTTTAGGTGTTCCACAAGAGTTAATGGCAAATGGTGATAATATTTCAGAATTTAGATTTTTTGGCAGATTTTCCATTTTAATAAATTTTTTCCAGTAACAAAGCAAGGGTTAACAGCCAAATAAAATGCTACATTTATTGCCCCGATTCTGTAGTTTGCAGAAACACCCCATATGTGGCCGTAAACTACTGTACGGGCACACAGTAGGGCGTAGAGGGAAAGGTGCGCCGTATAGTTTTTGGAAGGCAGATTTTGCTGGACTGTTTTTTTTTGACACCATGCCCCATTTGAAGCCCCCCTGATGCACCCCTAGAGTAGAAACTCCATAAAAGTGACCCCATCTAAGAAACTACACCCCTCAAGGTATTCAAATCTGATTTTACAAACTTTGTCAACCCTTTAGGTGTTGCACAAGATTTAATGGAAAATAGAGATACAATTTCAAAATTTCACTTTTTTGGCAGATTTTCCATTTACAAAGCAAGGGTTAACAGCCAAACAAAACTCATTATTTATGGCCCTGATTCTGTAGTTTACAGAAACACCCCATATGTGGTCGTAAACTGCTGTACGGGCACACGGCAGGGCGCAGAAGGAAAGGAATGCCCATTTGAAGCCCCCCTGATGCACCCCTAGAGTAGAAACTCCAAAAAAGTGACCCCATTTTAGAAACTACGGGATAGGGTGGCAGTTTTGTTGGTACTAGTTTAGGGTACATATGATTTTTGGTTGCTCTATATTACACTTTTTGTGAGGCAAGGTAACAAGAAATAGCTTTTTTGGCACCTTTTTTTTTGTTATTTACAACATTCATCTGACAGGCTAGATCATGTGGTATTTTTATAGAGCAGGTTGTCACGGACGCGGCGATACCTAATATGTATACAATTTTTTTATTTATATAAGTTTTACACAATGATTTCATTTTTGAAACAAAAAAATCATGTTTTAGTGTTTCCATAGTCTAAGAGCCATCGTTTTTACCCCCCCACGCATTTAGCCGAGGTGCCTGCTCAATGACTTGACGTCATGTGTCCTTAAGGACTCGGGAAACATGCCGTACCGGTACGTCATGTGTCCTTAAAGGGTTAAAGACCCTTTTACATAGGCTGATGTGGGGAAACTGTATGGGGATGTATGATTTTAGATGTTTAGTGTGTATGCCCTTTTTCCATGCCCATGGTTTTATGTTATAATGTGTGAATGAATTATGCAGATAAAACATTTGTCTACATACCTTGTAGCATTAGTGTGGGTGTCTTGCATCTTCAACACAGTTTCTCATAGTTAAATGCTATGGTCTTCATTTTCTTAAATGTTTGTATCAAAGGTTACAGCAATATAACCTGGCATGAGGAGCACAAAATCTGAAGCCTTGAGCAATGGAAAAGTAATATAATCATATGACTCATCATTTTTGTAATACATTCAGAGACATTAGCAAAAAAAAAAAAAAGTCTAAGAAAATTAATATCTAGTTTTGTGATAAAAGATTCAGTAAAACTTTACTAATTTACATCTCTGCTTATTCTGGGCTTAGGAGTCCAGTGTGTGCTAATCAGTAATTGATACTAAGCTGTAATTGACAGCTTAGGCTTCTTGCACATGAACGTATTTTCATTCCGTATCCGTTCAGTTTTTTTTGCAGACTGTATACGGAACCATTCATTTCAATGGGTCCGCAAAAAAAACGGAATGTACTCAGTGTGCATTCCGTTTCTGTATTTCCGTTCCGCAAAAAAAAGAACATGTCCTATTATTGTCCGCATTACGGACAAGGGTAGTACTGTTCTATTAGGGGACAGCCGTTCCATTCCGCAAAATACGGAATGCACATGGATGTAATCTGTATTTTTTGCGGACTGCAAAATACATACGGTCGTGTGCAAGAGGCCTTATATGCAGGAAAGGCTGTCAACAGTCAGTAGTAGTGTTGAGCGAATCAAAGTTAATAAAGTGGACTTCGATCCGAACTTCAGGAAAAATTTGATTCGCAGCGCAGCCGAATTTCCTCATGCTTTGTGGTACTGAATCAATTTTCTCAGAAATGGCAGTAAAAAAAAAAAAAAATCATACTTATCTATTTGAGCATGAAGAGGCCGCTGCGGCCATCTTGCTTGAAGATCCCGCGCAAAATCTTTTGCACGTTGACGTATGACATCACCACACCGGCCGACGTGATGACGTCCTCATGTGCCGTGCGAGATTTCGCACTGGATCTTCAAGCAAGATGGCCACGGTGGCCTCTTTTTTTATAAGCAACCCCTAAAATGCATTAATATTGATCTCAGATGCCCCGATCAGTGATGAACGTGGCATCTGAGGGGTTTAATGACGGGGGCGGCGCAATCACCATTCCCTGTCATTGCACCTGCTACTTACCATTTTTTTTTTTTATATTCGATGAATCAACCGAATTGGATTTTTAGAAACTCACTCTTCTCTAGTCAGTAGGACCCCCACCAGGACTTGAATGAGCAGAAAATGTAATGAATGAAACACCACTTATACTTTTCCCAAGGGCTCATGCACACGAACGTATTTTCTTTCTGTGTCCATTAAAAAACGGAATGTCCGTTAAAAAACGGAAGTTACTCCGTGTGCATTCCGTTTGCGTATGTCCGTATTTCCGTTCCGCAAAAAATAGAACATGCCCTATTATTGTCCGCATTACAGACAAGGATAAGACTGTTCTATTAGGGGCCACCTGTTCCGTTCTGCAAAATACTGAATGCACACGGACGTCATCCGTTTTTTTTTGCGTATCCGTTTTTTGTGGGCTGCCCTAAAGTGTATGTCAATCTGATCAGCTCCTTCTGCTCTATAACATGCACACTGATCAGTGTGACTGGTTCCTTTTAAAAATGCTGTAAAATGTAAAAAAAATAATATATGGATAGGGCCTAGTTCACACGAACGTGTGTGATCCGTGGCCGCAATACACAGCCACAGTTCCGTGTGCATTCCGCATCGCGGATGCGGACCCATTCACTTCAATGGGTCCGCAAATCTGGAATTGTGGAACGGCCGCACGGAACGGGACCCCTCGGAAGCACTACGGAGTGCTTCCGTGGGGTTGCGTCCCGTACTTCCGTTCCGCAAAAAGATAGAACATGTCCTATCTTTTTGCGGAACGGGCGGATCGCGGACCCATTAAATGTTGTTTTTATCTATGAGAAAGTGTTACCTGTGTGACCACTATTTGCTGACATAACCAGATAATGGACCATCACATGGACAAAGTACATATCACAGAGGCAAATGGAGCAACAGTAAACTAATTCCAATTGTAAGTATATTGCAAATGTGTTTGTGTTTTTTTAAGTTCTTAATTAGAGAGTGAATTTCTTGTTTGCGGAATTGTTCCAAAAATCTATTCTACCTGAATCAAAAGTGCTCCAATTGGCATATGACTCTGAGCTCTCCTCTCTCTTGTCTTTCTGTATTTTTTTTTTATTTTTGCTTTCTCTCTCCCACTCTTTTTCAGCTCTTTAATGTAATGACAGCAATAGCATATAATGTCAGAGTGACATTGACATATATAGCTATGGATAAACGTGTAGTTGATGATGTTAACAAAAATCCTGTTTATAAACACCCTGTACCTTAGCATTTGCTTTTTAAAATTAAAAAAACATTCCAATAAGTTCTCTTTCACACGACCGTTTTTTTTTTTCCGTTTTGCGGGCCGTTTTTTGCGTTCCGTATACGGTCCGTATACGGAACCATTCATTTCAATGGTTCCGCAAAAAAACGTAATGTACTCCGTATGCATTCCGTTTCCGTATTTCCGTTTTTCCGTTCCGTTGAAAGATAGAACATGTCCTATATTTGGCCGCAAATCACGTTCCGTGGCTCCATTAAAGTCAATGGGTCCGCAAAAAAAACGGAATGCATACGGAAATGCATCCGTATGTCTTCCGTATCGGTTCCGTTTTTTGCGGAACCATCTATTGAAAATGTTATGCCCAGCCCAATTTTTTCTATGAAACTACTGTATACTGTATATGCCATACGGAAAAATGGAACGGAAAAACGGAATGGAAATGGAAACACAACGGAAACAAAAAACAGAACAACGGATCCGTTTAAAACGGACCGCAAATCACTGAAAAAGCCATACGGTCGTGTGAAAGAGGCCTAAACCGGCCCTTATTGGGGGCA
This sequence comes from Bufo bufo, assembly GCF_905171765.1. Classification (NCBI taxonomy): domain Eukaryota; kingdom Metazoa; phylum Chordata; class Amphibia; order Anura; family Bufonidae; genus Bufo; species Bufo bufo. Next base: position 367,667,721 of record NC_053393.1, on the reverse strand, counting down.
GATGTTGTTTAACCTCTTCCCGACATCTGCAGTAAATGTGACCACGGCATCTGAGAGGACAAAAACCCTGAAGCATGCAGAACGCCTCCCCTGGGCGCACGGAAATCGTTCCATGTCAGTAATCATTCAGAGTCTTTACTAGGCTCCTAGGCCCATTACTTGTATATTACAATTCAGGCAGGAGTCAAAATATGGTGATAAAGAGAAAAAATTTTTTTTTTCAAAAGTTAGTATTTTTTCAGTATTAAAACATGAGAAAAACTACACAAGTGTGGTATTGCTATAATCGTACTGACCAGGAGAATGAAGAGCACAAGTCAGTTTTACGGCATAAAGAACGCCATAAAAACAAAACTCATAAAACTGCGGTGGATTTATGTTTTTTTCCCAATTACACCTCATTTGCAATTTTTTTCCACCTTCCCGCTGCATTCAATATTTAATGGTTCCATTAGAAAGTACAATTTCTTCAGCAAAAAATAAATCCTCATTTGACTATGTGAATGGAAAAATTAAAACAAGTTATTTCTCTAGGAAGGTGGGGAGTGAAAAACAAAAACTCGAAAACGGAAAATTGCTCCATCAGTAAAGGATTTAACACATATGGTATTATCAGAAAAACAAGTGTTCCAAAAATTATGCATCAAAGGGTTTGTCTCACTTCAGCAAATGGCATTTATCATGTAGAGAAAGATAATACAAGACACTTACTAATGTACTGTGATTGTCCATATTGCCTCCTTTGCTGGCTGGATTTGTTCTTCCATCACATTATACACTGCTCGTATCCAGGGGTTACGACCACCCTGCAATCCAGCAGCAATGGCTGTGCTTGCACACTATAGGATAAAGTGCCGACCTCTCTGGTGGCCAGGATTAGTGATGGACGAACATCGGCTGGGACAATTCGCGAACGCGCGATCAAATGTTCGCGAACTGCACGTTCGCCATTCACTCTGAGGCATCTGTTAACGCATACATTTTTGGTATGCATTAAATGGATGGCAAAAATAGGATGTAAACCCAGCCCTAGTGTCAGAATAAGCACCAGTACACAGTGGAGCAGCGTGGCGGAGAGGGGAGGCCGCCATGTACTGACAGAGCGCTACCTGGTCCTGGTGGACAGGGATGAGGACTGTGTTTCCCAAGAATCATTTTCTACTGGGAAATACAGGGCACAGTATGATACAATAGAATCTATATAATATAAAGATATTAGCCCTACCCCCGAATAATAATTCAATTAGGTGGTCATTTATTATATAGAAATACGTCTATATTAGGCGTATTTCTGACACAGATTGTGGCGCAAAGTTCCTTAGCACCGCAATCTGCATATTTTTCCCACCCATGCCAGATCTTAAAAAGGATGGCGTGGGCAGGGAAAGGGATACAGTTATGGCCATCCATTATCGCCATACCGTGACCGGATAAAAGGGTATAAGAGGGCACAGAACAGGGAATGACTAGGGGCACTTCACAGGGTGTGGTAAGAGGGCACATTGCAGGGTATAAGGGGGCACAGTACAGGGTGGGGGGCACGGTCACATGACCCTGTGACATTAGAAGGTCCTTATGGTGAATGCGGTTCATACGCCACCATAATGAGAGGCAGAGGAGTGAGACAAGGGTGTGATTATGTGGCTAGAGATAAAAAATGTAACTGTCGGCTAGTACAGGCCACAAAAATTAGGCAATAGGCATTCACCTGAAAGCAAAGAAATTTAGATTCTGTGGCTGGAGGTACATTAGGCGGTCACAGGATAAATATGTAACTGTCGGCCAGTACAGGCCCCAAATAATAGGCAATAGGCATTCACTTGACAGCAAAGAACTTTGGATTCTGTGGCTGGAGGTACATTAGGCCGTCACAGGATTAAAATGTAACTGTCGGCCAGTACAGACCCCAAAGAATAGGAAATAGGCATTCACCTGACAGTAATGAACTTTGGATTCTATGGCTGAAGGTACATTAGGTGGTCACAGGATAAATATGCAACTGTCGGCCAGTACAGGCCCCAAAAAATAGGCAATAGGCATTCACTTGACAGCAAAGAACTTTGGATTCTGTGGCTGGAGGTACATTAGGCGGTCACAGGATAAATATGTAACTGTCGGCCAGTACAGGCCCCAAATAATAGGCAATAGGCATTCACTTGACAGCAAAGAACTTTGGATTCTGTGGCTGGAGGTACATTAGGCCGTCACAGGATTAAAATGTAACTGTCGGCCAGTACAGACCCCAAAGATTAGGAAATAGGCATTCACCTGACAGTAATGAACTTTGGATTCTATGGCTGAAGGTACATTAGGTGGTCACAGGATAAATATGCAACTGTCGGCCAGTACAGGCCCCAAAAAATAGGCAATAGGCATTCACTTGACAGCAAAGAACTTTGGATTCTGTGGCTGGAGGTACATTAGGCGGTCACAGGATAATTATGTAACTGTCGGCCAGTACAGGCCCCAAAAATGAGGCATTCACCTGACATAAAAAGTCTTTCATGCCGCTGTATATACATAAGGCAAGGACCATTCTTTGTTATAGGTGGTGGCAGATATGTGTGGGCTGGCATGAGGAAATTAATATACACGTGGTCATCACAGGTGTTGAATTCCTCCGAGATCCATGCCTCATTCATTTTAAAAAATGTGAGGAAGTCCACACTGTTGTAAGCTAGTGAGTGCGCTTATCAGTCACAATCCCCCCTGCTGCGCTGAATGTCCTTTCGGCCAGGACACTCGATGAGGGGCAAGCCAAGAGTTCCATGGCAAATTGTGCGAGCTCTGGCCACAGGTCAAGCCTGCACACCCAGTAGTCAAGGGGTTCCTCATTTCTCAGAGCGTCCACATCGGCCGTTAACCCGATCTAGTCGGACACCTGACGGTCTAGGCGTTCCCTGAGGCTGGATCCTGAGGGCAGCTGTCGATGGGTTGGCTGCAAGAATGATCTCATATCCGAAGCGACCAACACATCTTCAAACTGCCCTCTTTTTGCAGGCGCAGTAGAATTGGTACCCGCACCTGTTTCGCTGTGGGTGGAAATTCCTCTGCCAGTGCCTGCAACAGCAGAATGCAGCATCTCTCGCAGCAAGGCATGGAAATGCTGCATTCTGACAGCCCTCTGTGATGCTGGTAACATGTCCGCCATTTTGTGTTTGTACTGGGGGTCTAAGTACGTTGCCGCCCAGTACAGGTCCTTGACCTTTATGCTTTTTATACGGGGGTCCCTCTTCAAACACTGGAGCATGAAGGCCCCCATTTGCACTAAATTGGAAGCGGTGGAGCGGCCTGGCTCCTGCTCATTGCCCAGGAGAATGTCGTCCTCAGTCTCATCCCCCCACCCACGGACAACACCAGGGATCCCCGAAAAGTTTTAAGTCCCCCTCAAAGCCTGCTCTTCTTGCTCCTCCTCCTTCTCCTCCCCCAGCCACCATCCTCTTCTGTCTCCTCTTTAGATTCCTGCTGCCTTGTCCTAGATGGAGTAGCCCCCCTCTTGGAATTCATTCAGCATTGTGACTTCCTCATCTTCCAGCTCCTGCTCCTTGACGGCTTGATCAATGACATGACGCAATGCACGCTCCAGAAAGAAGGCGTAAGGTACGATGTCACTGATGGTGCCCTGGTTGTGACTGACCAGTTTGGTGATCTAATCAAATGGCCGCAGAAGTCTGCATGCGTCGCATATGAGCAGCCACTGGCGCGGTGAAAAGAACCAAGCTCCCCAGAACCTGTCCTACTGCAGAGTTCGTACAGGTAGTCGTTAACAGCACATTTCTGCTGGAGCAGCCTATCAAGCATATACAAGGTGGAGTTCCAGCGTGTCGGGCAGTCACAAATCAGACGTCTGACGGGCAAGTGGTGTCGCCGCTGAACATCAGCAAGGCGAGCCATGGCCTTGTAAGATATTTTAAAATGGCCAGAGATTTTCCTGGCCTGCCGCAAGATGTCCTGTACCCCAGGGTATTTGGCAATGAATTGCTGCACGACTAAGTTCAGGACGTATGCCATGATTGTCATTTTGCCCTGTTTTAGCGCGCTCAGCAGATTGGCACCGTTGTCGCACACCACTTTACCAACTGTCAAATTGAGCAGGGTTAACCACTGATCGGCCTGTGACTGCAGAGCTAAAAGCAGCGCAGGACCAGTGTGGCTCTTGACTTCCAGGCACAACAGCCGCAGCACAGCATGGCAACGTCTCACCTGGCACGTCAAATAGGTTCTGGGGAGCTTGGGGGGGGGGGGGGGGGTTGCAGTGGAAGAGGCGGAAGCAGGGGAAAAGGAGGAGTCAGCCGAGGAGGAGACGGAGGATGGAGTAGGAGGAGGAGAATAAGAAGCCGACATGCAAGCAATCCATGGTGGTAACACCAATGCACATGGATGCCACTGGTTACAAGCTTGAAGCTGTCAGAAGGTTCACCCAGTGGGTAGTAAAATTTATGTACCTTCCCTGTCTGTGTTTGCTAGACCACATGTCTGTGGTCAGATGTATCTTGGCATCAACACTGTTTGCCAGACATATATTAACTTGCCGCTGAACGTGGCCATATAGTTCAGGGATGCCCTTCTGGGAGAAATATTTTCTTCTGGGGGACCTTTCATTGCGGTGTGCCAATGGCCACAAATTTTCTAAAGGCCTCCGAGTCCACCAATTTATATGGCAGTAGGTTGGCGGGCTAGCAGTTCCGACAAGCCGGCTGTGAGCTGTTGGGCAAGAGGATTATCCGGCGTCATAATTTTTTTATGCTCGAACATTTGGGACACGGAAGCCTGCCTTATGCCAGATAAAACGTGACGATGGCACGGTTGGAAGGTGGAGTGGAGGACAAATGGGAGGAGAGAGGAGAAGGAGAAGAGACAGGACGTGGTTGTTGCCAGTAGTGGAGGCTTTGTGGGTACTGACGGCGTTGCTCCCACTGGGCTCAGTGATGGGAGGCCAGGTGCCTTTTTAAGGCGGGTCGTCCCTAGGTGATTGCTGGGCTTTTCGCGACTTATGCGTTGACAGACGCAGATGGCAACACTATTGTCAGAAGCTTACGCGTTAAAAAAAGCTCACACTGCGGAGCCCATATTGCCGGTGTCTGGGAGTGCAAGATGTGACCGTGCATGGTGGATGGCTCGCTCCAGATACATTTGCATACGTCTGCTTTTTGCCTCATGTGCACTGCGAGTTCTGCCTGCTTCTCCTCCTTCTCCTCCTATCTGCTGCTCCGTCTCTCCCTCTCTTCCCTCTTGTGGGCACCCACGTGACGTCTATCGACACGTCTCATCGTCACCTTCACCACCACAGACATTAGACATTAGTTGAAGCTGGTATATCACCCTTAAGCAGTCATTTTTGTGACGGAGGTATATGGAAAACCTTAATCACTATTTTGTGGAAGCTGATCTATCGCAGCCCTCAATCAGTATTTTCTGGAAGCATACAAATGCACATAATATACTTTCTATTGTTAGAAAGAATAATAAAAGTATATATCACCACCCCTCTGTGTATCACACCTATCGATAGCAGCACAATGTTACCAGTCCTTAAAAGGACTTTTGTGGCCCTATTAGCTAGCGTTTGGTGTCCCTTAGTTCCTAACAGCCTGTCCCTGCTCCAAAATGCAACCTCTCCCTACACTGGCAAAACACATAATGCAAAATGGCTGCCAGATCGGGTTCTGTTATAGTGTTAGGGGTGTGTCCATGTGCTGAAACGTCTCAATTGGCTGTCCTGTCCCACCTGATAGATGTGTCATGGGTCAAAGTTCGGCGCAATGCAAAAGTTCGGCGTGAACTGACCGTCGGGCGAACCGCAAGGCCATCACTAGCCGGGACCATGGGAGTACGCAGACGTGCTTCTTCCTGTAGTGCAGGGTGATCATAATCAGGGCTGGCCTAAGGTGTTCAGGCGCCCTGTGCGAGCTAATCTTTTGGCGCCCCCCCCCACCGGTTCACCTAAACATACACAAACAGGAAAACAATCTTTGTAACAAACATTTTTTTTTTTATTACAGATAATTTAAGTGCAAGTGCAAACAAGTACAATCATACCCAGTGTCACCCATAGCCAGTCTCCTGCCCCCTTAATCATACCCTGTCACCAGTGCCCCAGCCTCCCCACTGCCCCCCTTAATCATACCCAGTGTCACCCAGGAGCCAGTCCCTGCCCCCCTTAATCATACCCTGTCACCTTTTACCCAGTCCCCTCTTGCCCTTCTTAATCATACCCAGTGTCAACCAAAGCCAGTCCCCTGCCCCTTATTCATACCCAGTGTCACCCTTACCCAGTCCCCTGCACCCCTAATCATACCCAGTGACTGTCATAGTGTCCCCCACCTAATCTGGCCCCTGCCACCTTAATCATACCCATGTGTCTGTCACCCTTATCCATATCCAGGTCCCCTGCCCCCCTTCAAATTAGTCCCTACCCCCAGGCCCCATTTATTGAAAGATATTTGGTTAAAAACAAAACGAAAAAACAATAAGACAGTTCATCAGGTACTCACTGTCTGTCTTCTGCTCACTCCCCCTTCTGCAGAGGCGCACTGCCGATCCGGCCGCCGCCCCACACACAGTGAGCGGCGGATCCTTCCGTGGCTCTCTGGACTGTGAAGGAGCAGGCCGCAGCACTTGGATTGCTGCCACCTCCGCCCCTAAGCTCCTCCTCAATTCTCCGAACCAGCGGCTCAGCGCACGCCACTCGCCAGGCCCAGGCTCGCTGCTCACACAATCTCGGCTCGGGTCGGGCCGGCCGGCTGCTGCAGCTGTAGAGACCGACTGCGAGCTGTGTCGGCCCGCCGGCGCCCCTGTTGCCATGGCGCCCTGTGCGGCCGCACAACTCGCACACCCCAAATGCCGGCCCTGATCATAATGCCCTGGACACAAACAGTGCTATAATGTGATTGGGAAAATGAATAAGGCCAGTAAAGGATGCAATATGGACAATCACAATACATTGGTAAGTGCCCTTCTCCACAACACGAGGTAGGGGCAGAAGAAGCAATCGTGCATCGAAATTAACAGGTATATAATGCAGCAGTTTAAACATTACATTTAAATGCTTTTAAGGCGTTCCGTTTTTTGCGGTCTGCAAATTGCGTAGCCGCAAAACACGGAAGCCGCATGTGTGCCTTACGCAATTTGCAGAAAGGAACAGGCGGCCCATTGTAGAAATGTCTATTCTTGTCCGCAAAACGGACAAGAATAGGACATGTTATATATTTTTGCGGGGCTATGTAACGGAGCAACGGATGAGGACATCACACGGAGTGCTGTCCGCATCTTTTGCGGCCCCATTGAAGTGAATGGGTCCGCAGCCGAGCCGAAAAAAGTTGCGGCTCGGCTGCGGACCAGAACAACGGTCGTGTGCATGAGGCCTAATGCTTTGAATTTAACAGGTAAATTAGGCAACAGTATAGTGCTTTTATTTTAATGGATATTGTTATGATTTCTGACTGTTCATGCATTCCATTGTATGCCATGTGGGCTAGTTGATTGATGCTGGTGGTATGTATCAAGAGCCACGTGTCGGTGTGGCAGTACACTACTGCCTCTGTCTTGTGCACACCACTTTGTGGTGTGTATAGGTCAATCGTGTAAGTCTCTTCTCTCTGATCGGTTCAGCAAGGTAGGGGTTAATTGCCCTTTTTTGCTGTGTGTTCTGTGTTCCATGTAGAGGTTAATCCCTTTTTTGTTAGGGCTAACGCGCTCTTCTATATGTTCTGTCTGTGTATCTTGTCCGTTGGCTGAGCAACAGCAATAATTCCTGTATCTGCTTCTGTTAGGACTTGTTCACATCACCGTTATGGTTTCCGTTTTTGTTTTCCATTATAACATGGTTATAACTAGTAATGAGCAAATTTTTAAAAAATTCGATTCGGCCAGTTCGCCAAATTTCTTGGAAAAAATTCTGTTCGATCTGAATTTATTTGTCGCGAATCACGTTAAAAAAAAACGCCTATTTCCTGGCTGCAGAGAGCCTTTATAGTGGTGTAGAACACTGTGTCTTGCAGTAACACGCATAGGGAGTCTGCTCTGGTAGTGAAATAATACTGTGAGTCCGTATGACATACAGATGACAGGCGTCGCTCTTAGAATCACTGCACACTTCACTTATTTGGGCAGTCACGGGGCCAAAACTGGCTAAATAACTCAAGTATGAACTCAACCTTACAGGTCGATGTTAGCGCCAAGAAGAAGCAGACTCCTTTTACACCGTCGCCAGCTGATTCCACATAGATGTCTACAGAACCTGTTCTATTAAACGCTTATACAAGTAGAGCCCCCCAACAGAGTGAAGAGGGTGTCATCAGTAAGTTTGTGTTGACGTCACTGATTATTTTGCCCTTCCTCTGATCCGTCAGAACAATAACCCCCAAAAAACGGATCCAATCTGTGGAGCATCCGCCTTTACTCGGTCAGCATTTGGTCAGTAATCCATCATTATTGCTAATGCCAAAAAAACAGGAGTGGATTCAAAACAGAGATGACACGTGAATGGAATATTTGCATGTCTTCTGTGTTTTGTACCCACTCCTGCTTTTGGCTACCAAATCACAAGAAAATTTTGATGGGACCATACAGGCCTTACAGCTGCTACACAGACTGGTCCGTTGTGCGTCTCATTTTTCCTTCCTTCTGACAGATCGAAGGAAGGGTCAACTAAATAATGCCATGGCCAGCCCACTAGGACCACACACAGGCAAATAGTGGCCCCCAGCTCCATGAAGTGGGGAGGGTTGGGAACAGCCCTTTGACATAGTGGTGAGGTGGAAAAGCAGCATGAGGAGACCATAGTATGGGCCAATGAAGAGTCTGGAGGTGGCCGGGCCATTATCAAGAGGGGGCCACAAGAGTGGCACAATGACAGTGTGTAGGTGGCAGCAGCACTCAGGAGGCCACAGAGCGGCACAATGACAAGGTGTGGAGGTGGAAGCGTCATCAGGAGGCCACAAAGTGGCCCAATGACAGAGTGTGGAGAGGTGGCTGCAGGATCCGGAGGCCACAGAGTGGCACAATGACAGTGTGGAAGTGGCAGCAGCATCAGTAGGCCACAGAGCGGCACAATGACAGAGTGTGGAGGTGGGGCATCATCAGGAGGCCACAGAGTGGTCACAAAGACAGAGTGTGGAGGTGCGACAGCATCAGGAGGCCACAGAGTGGCACAATTCCATAGTGTGGAGGTGGCAGCAGCATCAGGAGGCCACAGAGTCGAGAGGTGACATTAGTGTGGAGATGGCAGCAGCATGAGGAGACCACAGAGTGGCAAAGTGACAGAGTGTGGAGGTGGCAGCAGCATGAGGAGACCACAGAGTGGCAAAGTGACATAGTGGGGTGGAGGGCAGCAGCATGAGGAGACCACAGAGTGGCAAAGTGACATAGTGTGGAGGTGGCAGCAGCATGAGGAGACCACAGAGTGCAAGGTGACATAGTGTGGAGGTGGCAGCAGCATCAGATGACTACAGAGTGGCAAGGTGACATAGTGTGGAAGTGGCATCAGCATCAGAAGACCACAGAGTGGCAAGGTGACATGTGTGGAGGTGGCAGCAGCATCAGGAGACCACAGAGTGAACCGGTGACAGAGTAGGGAGGTGGGTGGCAATACCAGTACCAGGCGTGAAAATGGTGGGTAAAAGAAGGAGCACTTGGCATCAGATGTGTGGCATCAGGCGGGTGGCAGGCATCAGAATAGTAGCTGAGGTAGGTAGCCATAAGAAACCGGTCTCTTTTGTCAAAGTGTTGGTATGGCACCATGGATGATCTAATCTGATGCATCAGGCATTAGGTCGGTGGAAATCCTGGCTGATCCATGCCTGATTCATCTTGACAAAGGTCAGTCTCTCCACATTTTTGGGTGGTTAGGAGAGTTCTTCTTGGGGTAACTATGGCCCCCACCGCACTAAATACCCGCTGTGATACCACACTACTGGCAGGGCAGGACAGCTTTTCCAGGGCAAACTCAGGCCAGTTGCGGCCACAAGTCTAGGTTGTCTGCCCAGTAGTCCAGCAGATCTTCAATGACGGCTTGGTTCAGGTTATGCTCCAGGTCTAGATGCTGCTGCTGGTGAGTAGCTTCTTCACTAGGCAGGTGAAGAAAACTGCTCATCAGTTTAAAACCATTACATTTAAATGCTTTTAAGGCTTCATGCACACGACCCGTTCCGTTTTTTGCGTCTGCAAATTGCGTATCCGCAAAACACGGGAAGCCGCATGTGTGCCTTACGCAATTTGCAGAAAGCGAACAGGCGGGCCCATTGTAGAAATGTCTATTCTTGTCCGCAAAACGGACAAGAATAGACATGTTATATATTTTTGCGGGGCTATGTAACGGAGCAAACGGATGAGGAACAACACACGGAGTGCTGTCCGCATCTTTTGCGGCCCCATTGAAGTGAATGGGGTCCGCCAGCCGAGCCGAAAAAGTTGCGCTCGGATGCAGACCAGAACAACGGTCGTGAGCATGAGGCCTAATGCTTTGAATTTACCAGGTAAATTAGCAACAGTATAGTGCTTTGATTTTAATGGATATTGTTATGATTTCTGACTGTTCAATGCATTCCATTGTATGCCATGTGGCTAGTTGATTGATGCTGGTGGTATGTATCAAGAAGCCAGTGTCAGGTGTGGCAGTACACTACTGCCTCTGTCTTGTGCACCACCACTTTGTGGTGTGTATAGGTCAATCGTGTAAGTCTCTTCTCTCTGATCGGTTCAGCAAGGTAGGGGTTATTGCCCTTTTTTGCTGTGTGTTCTGTGTTCCATGTAGAGGTTAATCCCTTTTTTGTTTAGGGCTAACGCGCTCTTCTATATGTTCTGTCTGTGTATCTTGTCCGTTGGCTGAGCAACAGCAATAATTCCTGTATCTGCTTCTGTTAGGGCTTGTTCACTTCACCGTTATGGTTTCCGTTTTTGGTTTTCCATTATAACATGGTTATAACTAGTAATGAGCAAATTTTTAAAAAATTCGATTCGGCCAGTTCGCCAAATGTGTTGGAAAAAATTCTGTCGATCTGAATTTATTTGTCGCGAATCACGTTAAAAAAACGCCTATTTCCTGGCTGCAGAGAGCTTTATAAGTGGTGTAGAACACTGTGTCTTGCAGTAACACGCATAGGGAGTCTGCTCTGGTAGTGAAATAATACTGTGAGTCCGTATGACATACAGATGACAGGCGTCGCTCTTAGAATCACTGCACACTTTCACTTATTTGGGCAGTCACTGGGCCAAAACTGGCTAAATAACTCAAGTATGAACTCAACCTTACAGGTCGATGTTAGCGCCAAGAAGAAGCAGACTCCTTTTACACCGTCGCCAGCTGATTCCACATAGATGTCTACAGAACTGTTCTATTAAACGCTTATACAAGTAAGCCCCCCGACAGAGTGAAGAGGGTGTCATCAGTAAGTTTGTGTTGACGTCACTGATTATTTTGCCCTTCCTCTGATCCGTCAGAACAATAACCCCCAAAAAACGGATCCAATCTGTGGAGCATCCGCCTTTACTATTCGGTCAGCATTTGGTCAGTAATCCATCATTATTGCTAATGCCAAAAAAAACAGGAGTGGATTTCAAAACAGAGATGACATCGTGAATGGAATATTTGCATGGTCTTCTGTGTTTTGTACCCACTCCTGCGTTTGGCTACCAAATCACAAGAAAATTTTTGAGTGGGACCATACAGGCCTTACAGCTGCTACACAGACAGGATCCGTTTGTGCGTCTCATTTTTCCTCCTTCTGACAGATCAGAAGAAGGGTCAAATAAATAATGATGTCAGCCAGGCCAAAAGGCAAAATAGTGGCCCAGTCATGAAGTGGGGAGGGTGGGGAACAGCCCTTTGACATAGTGGGTGAGGTGGAAGCAGCATGAGGAGACCATAAAGTGGGCTAATGACAGAGTCTGGAGGTGGCAGCATTATCAAGAGGGGGCCACAGAGTGGCACAATGACAGTGTGTAGGGTGGCGGCAGCATCAGGAGGCCACAGAGCGGCACAATGACAGAGTGTGGAGGTGGCAGCATCATCAGAGGGCCACAAAGTGGCCCAATGACAGAGTGTGGAGGTGGCTGCAGGATCGGGAGGCCAACAAGGTGGCACAATGACAGTGTGGAGGTGGCGCAGCATCATGAGGCCACAGAGCGGCACAATGACAGAGTGTGGAGGTGGCAGCAGCATCAGGAGGCCACAGAGTCGAGAGGGACATAGTGTGGAGATGGCAGCAGCATGAGGAGACACAGAGTGGCAAGGTGACAGAGTGTGGAGGTGGCAGCCAGCATGAGGAGACCACAGAGTGGCAAAGGTGACATAGTGTGGAGGTGGCAGCAGCATGAGGAGACTACAGAGTGGCAAAGTGACATAGTGTGGAGTGCAGCAGCATGAGAGACCACAGAGTGGCAAGTTGACATAGTGTGGAAGTGCATCAGCATCAGAAGTACCACAGAGTGGCAAGGTGACATAGTGTGGAGGTGGCAGGCAGCATCAGAGACCACAGAGTGACCCGGTGACAGAGTAGGGAGGGTGGGTGGCAATACCAGTACCAGCTGAAAAATGGTGGGTAAAAGAAGGAGCACTTGGCATCAGATGTGTGGCATCAGGCGGGTGGCAGCATCAGAATAGTAGCTGAGGTAGGTAGCCATAAGAAACCGGTCTCTTTTTGTCAAAGTGTTGGTATGGCACCATGGAAGAACTAATCTGATGCTCAGGCATTGATCGTGGAAATCCTGGCTGATCCATGCCTGATTCATCTTGACAAAGGTCAGTCAGTCTTCTCCACATTTTGGGGTGGTTAGGAGAGTTTCTTCTTGGGGTAACTATGGCCCCCACCGCACTAAATACCCGCTGTGAAACCACACTACTGGCAGGGCAGACAGCTTTTCCAGGGCAAACTCGGCCAGTTGCGGCCACAAATCTAGGTTGTCTGCCAGTGTCCAGCAGATCTTCAATGACGGCTGGTTCAGGTTATGCTCCAGGTCTAGATGCTGCTGCTGGTGAGTAGCTTCTTCACGTAGCAGGTGAAGAAAACTGCTCATCAGCGACTCAGGCTGCTGCTGATGGAGCTGGTACTGCGCCTGCCACCCCACCTCTCCCAGCGCAGAGGGCCCCCCCGGTAAGACCTGCGAGAGAAGGACGAAGGTGCAGATAGACAGCGGCCAACTGACTACATAGGATGTCTCTATAGCAGTTAAGTTTGTCCTCAATCTCAGTGGTGTAAAAAAGGTCCCCATTTTGGACCGGTAGCAAGGGTCGAACAATGTGGAGAGCCAAAAGTCATCCCCTCTGCTGAATGCTGACAATTTGGCTGTCACTACGCACGCAAGTTGTAATGGGGGGCGCGAAGGCGCACTCGGTCTCCCATCAACCGCAGACCTGCGCTTAGCTTCGGGAGCGAGGATCTGTATTTGGCCTCGTTCCCAGTGCGGCCTTGCTAGCTGGGAGGCTCCCTTCTCCTAGGCCTGCCTTGAGCGCCGAGCTGATCACTTGGTGATCGACTTGTTTGTCTGTCGGTCATGTGACGCTGGCTAGGTCACATGACCCTCACTCCCCACTATAAATACAAGCAGCCTGCTGGCTACAGGTTCCTGTGATTTTCGTCCTATAGGCTGTGTACTTTATTGTTATTAAGCTACCTCTGGAATTGAACCTCAATCCGCCTCTTGACACCTCTTCTGCCTGCTCCCTGTACCTTGATGCTACCTCTCGAATTTTGACCTCGGCTTGTTTATGGATTTGTCTTTGCCTCTTCCCTTGTTCTGACTTGACCTCCTGGACTGACCTCGGCTAGTTGACCCCGCCTCGCCTTCTGTTTTTGTTTTACTATTTGTCGCTTATTGTTACTTCTCAGTGGCTGTCCTCTTCCCTGCTGTCTCTTTCTCTCTGCTTGCACTTAGTAGGTTAGGGACTGTCGCCCAGTTGCGCTCCGTCACCTAGGGCGGGTGGTGCAAGTAGGCAGGGACAGGGGATCGGGTGGCAGCTCAGGGGGGTGCACCTCCACTCTATCTTGATTCCGTGACTCTACCCGTGACACAAGTGAGCATGCATCGGCCATTTGTGCAAGTGACTTCGGAGGGACTCCCGGCCTCCATCTTCACTGCATACTGCCACAGTGTGTCCTGGGTCCTCTGCCTCCTCTTCCTCATCACCCTGTTGCTCCTCTGGCTGCTCCTGCTTCTCCTCTCTTGTCTCCTGTGTATAAAAAAAAACATTTCGCTACACATTGCTTGTTCTCCAATGTCTCCTTCTCCTCCAGTTCAGCCCCACAGGGCTCATGGGCCGTGAGATCTAGGCGCCACGTCTCCAGTCTCCTGACCAGCCAGATTTACCAGCATCTGTTCCAGGACATGAAGCAGTGGAAATGACGTTCCTGTAGTCCTGGCGACTTACAAATACGTGGCCTCCTCAAAGGGCCTGAGCAAACAGCAGGTGTCATGCATGAGCTGCTACTGGTTGACATTGAAGTTACACAGGGGAGTACTCCTGTCCGCTTGGATCATCAAGAAATATTTTATGGCCTTTCTCTGTTTGTATAATCGATCCAACATATGGAGGGTGGAATTCCAACAGGTGGAAACGTCGCATATTCAGCCTATGTTGGGGGAGGCCGTTCTGCCGCTGCAGCTCAAGGAGGGTGTGCTTGTGGTGTACGAGTGGCTGAAGTGCATGAAAAGTTTCCTGGCCATTTTTAGGATTGTCTTGCAGATAGGGGGAAGACTTCAGGAACCACTTGACAACCATATTGAACACATGTCCTTGATGCAGCACCGACACCATGTTCTTCCTGTTGTCGGTCACCATGGTTCCGATTTTCAGTTGTCGCGGAGAAAGCCAGGATTCGATTTCTTGATGAAGGACACGCAGCAGTTCCTCCCCTGTGTGACTCCGTTCGCCCAAGCTAATGAGGTGCAGAACAGCGTGACACACCGCTGGGCCCTGCACATATGGTATGCTGGAGAGGCACTGTAAATTGTCCTGCAGTAGAGGCTGAGGACACGTTGGAGGATGAGGAGGCAGAGGCAGACATTGTCGCAGACCAACGGTGTGAGAACGTGGAGGCGGAAGCGGCGTCACCTGGCCAAGTTGCTGGTTTGGCTGTGCAGGAACCACATTCACCCAGTGGGCCATAAAGGACATGTATTGTCCCTGACCGTAGTTACAGCTCCACACGTGGGCACTGCCGTGCACTTTGGCAGAGACCGACAGGCTCAAGTACTGGCCCACCTTCTGTTCTACATGTGTGTGCAGGGCTGGTACTGCCTTTTTTGGCTTGGGACTCTCCACCTCGGCTTGGCACAAGCCATCAGTTCTCTGAAAGGTGCTGAGTTCACCACTTGGAAAGGGAGGGACTGCAGCACCAGCAACTTGGACAGGAGCACATTCAACTTCTGCGCTTTTGGATGAGTGCACGCATACTGTTGTCTCTTGGCAATCGCTTTGGTGATTGATTGCTGACAAAACGACTGACGAGGAGTAGGAGGGAGAGGAGCAGGAGCATCAGGACCAGCAGATGATGGGACAGACAGACAGCTCCCTTTTTGCTGAGGTGGTAGATCCTTGACTGCCTGAAATCGGCTGCGTTCCACTTGGTGATGCAGTGGTTGCTGCGGCAGGCTGGACCACCACATCAGAGCCACGGTTCTCCCAGGCCACTTTATGGTGACGCTGCATATGTTGACGCAGGGCCGTGGTGCCAACATTGACACCCTGGTCACGCTTCGCCTTCTGCCCACATATGGTCATGTTCACCTCCTCCGGCAGCTTAACAAAAAAACTGCCACACCGCGAGTAGGTGATTTTACCCCAACACTATGCACTGACTGACTGCTACCACCGCTGCCTCCGTGAACCCGTACACGGTACACCGCTCCTGCAAGGCAGGTGGTCTACCCCGGGCACGTTAGGCTACCGACCTCCCACTGCTGCCACCTGCTGACCCCGGCCACACTAGCCACTTTGCTGGCTCCACTTTGTAGGTATCGGACCATGCTGCTAAAATATCGCCAGGAAGAGTTCCTTTATAGTTCGGAGCCATACACAGCTTCTGATATAGGCACACGTCGATATTCTCACAAAATGCCCTTTAATCCTTGAGCTTCTTTGCGGATTAACAAAGGGGTCGCACAAATAGTGATGTACGTCAGCCACAGATAAATTTAAAAGGTTTATTACACTCACAAATGTAGATGAGTTTAAAACATATCATAAAAAGTGCATATGCCCGACCCAGGTTTCGCTCGACGCTTCGTCAGGGGGTGAACATGCTTCCACGTTTTGGGCAGTCTTTTTTAAACAGTTTAAGATCCCGCCCATCCTTTGCTTCGAACTAGAAAGGAACTCTTCCTGGCGATATTTTAGTAGCTCGGTCCGATACCTACAAACACTTGTTGTGTGAACTTACCCACTTCACTCCTTCATTTTCTGGCTCCACTGTTGCCTCACGGGCAAGCTGCCATCCTCTTCTCCGGATGATGAAGAAGCCCCTTCATCACCCGGCTCCCAAGTGCAATCAGCTACATCATCATTATTGAGTAATGTCTGCACATCATTGATGTCCTCCTCAACTGTCTCTGGGTCAGGAGCTGCTGACTTTCTTCTAGTAGCTCGTCCTCACTGTATAGTGGAGCTGAGCCCACAGCATACAAGACAAGGACAGAGGCAGGTTGAGGACAGGTGAGGGCACAGGGCCTGCTCCCGGGCCATGCCAACTAAGGGTTGTGTCTGACGAACCCACTGACTCCTGGCTGGGGGTGTCTGATGTCACTAGCGACGAAGTCGAAGATCGAGTCAGCCATTCAAGAACTGCTGGGTTGCTGATCAAGACACGACCGCTAGCTGACACTGGAGCTCAGGCCTCTCGAAGTGACCCCTGCTGCTATGGCCCTTACTCTGCTGCGACCTCTGCCTGCGCCAGAAACATTTAGACCTCTGCCACTCCCCTGTGCAGGGCCTTGCACTTCTCTGTCTGACATACTGTTAGATCAAATAAATAAATAAAAAGGAAATTAAAACACCCTAAAAAAGTCTGTAATTTTCTTACTGCACCACACAACGGCTAATAAACCCATTTTTTCAGACTAATACACACAAAAAAGGGGCTTTAGAACATATAACTGCACCGCTGAATGCAAATATATGTTTTTTTGCCACTAATATACACTACAAAAGGCTTTAGAAAATATAACTGCGGCGCCGAACAGCAAATTCGCCCCGCGGCCGGCCGTAACTCACTGACGTCACGTGCCTGCGCCGCCTACTTCATTCATAAAGTAGGCGGCGCAGGCACATGACGTCAGTGAGTTACAGCCGGCCGCCCGCCCTGCTCTGCCTGCTACAGGACATTTAGTAAGTAGTACAGATGGGGCTGGGGATTGGAACTTCAATGAAAGCTATTATTAGAAAATGTTTAGGCAATAAAGCAGTGAGTGAGCAGTGGGGCCGGAGTACAGTGACCGCACCGTCCCCACCGCATTTGCATGACACCGGCCCCTCCCACAGGTTTAGCTCCGGTATATTAGGGCATCTGTGGATGCCACTATTATGGGGTGGGGGATATGTGGATGGCACTGTTATGGGGGGTGGATCTGTGGATGGCACTGTTATGGGGGGGTGATCTGTGGATGGCACTGTTATGGGGTGGGGGATATGTGGATGGCACTGTTAGGGGGGGGATCTGTGGGTGACACATATATGGCAGGTGCCATCCACAGATCCACCCCCCCATAACAGTGCCATCCACAGATCCCCCCTCCATAACAGTGCCATCCACAGATCACCCCCCCATAACAGTGCCATCCACAGATCACCCCCCCCATAACAGTGCCATCCACAGATCACCCCCATAACAGTTTGCCATCCACAGATCATCCCCCATAACAATGCCATCCACAGATCACCCCCCCCTAAACAGTGCCATCCACAGATCACCCCCCCATAACAGTGCGATACACAGATCCCCCATAACAGTGCCACCCACAGATCCCCCCCATAACAGTGCCACCCACAGATCCCCCATAACAGTGCCATCCACAGATCCCCCATAACAGTGGCCACCCACAGATCCCCCCATAAACAGTGCCCACCCACAGATCCCCCATAACAGTGGCCATCCACAGATCCCCCCCATAGTAGTGTCATGCACAGACCACCATTAGTTCAAAACCCACCAAAAACCCACCTTTTGGTTAAAAAATTTTTTTTTCTTATTTTCCTCCTCAAAAACGTAGGTGCGTCTTATGGGCCGGGTGCGTCTTATAGGGTGAAAAATACGGTATTTACTTTTGCACTAATACAACGCCACAAAAGGCTTTAGAACATATAACTTGCACCGCTGAACAGCAAATATATAAACTTTTTACACTAATACACGCCAAAAAGGCTTTAGAACATTTAACTGCACCCGCTGAACGCAAATATATTTATCGTTTGCCATAAATACACGCAACAAAAGACTTTAAAACATATAACTGCACCACCGAATGGCAAATATTATTTGACTTTTGCACAAATACATGCCACAAAAGGCTTTAGAACAAATAACTGCACCGCTGAACAGCAAATATATTTTTCTTTTGCCACTAATACTGACAAAAAAAGCTGTAATTTTAGCACTTTCACCATACAACGGCTGATAAGCCCTTTTTTCCCACTAATACAAACAAAAAAAGCTTAGAACATATAACTGCACCGCACAAGGGCAAATAAGACTTTTAAATATTTTCTTGTAATAAACCCTGTTAATGCCTGTATCAAACAGCACTTGCACCCCAATAACAAGAATGGTTTGCTGGAAATACAGAGCTGTATATGGCAATTTGGGTCCCCAGTCAGTGCAGCAAGGCGTAATAGGATGGTTCCTATTACCCTGACTGTAACCTCCCCTACTGAACCCTGTTCAACATAAAAGCTGTGGAATTATTTCTCCCTATCCTTCTTCCCTACACCTTGAATAATATTTCCCTGCACTTGTAAATAGTTTTTTTTAGCATAATTAAGTTTTTCCTAGCACTGTCCCTAACGCCTGCTCAAGTCTCTCCCTGCACTAAGTACACTGGAAAATAGCAGAATCCAAGATGGGCTGAGGCTATTTATAGGGCTGTGACATCATGAAGCGTGAGGAAATTCGAATTCGGTGTGAATCAAATTTTTCCTGAAATTCGGATCAAATTCACTTCGTCAACTTCGATTCGCTCATCTCTAGTTTTAATGGAAAATAAACGTAATCCATAAGAAAGAAGTCAAAATGGAAGCCTATAAGAGGCATTCCGTTTTGCTTTCCGTCATAATAGAAGTCTATGGGCATCATAACGGATCAGTCTGGTTTCCGTTATACAGGGACTGGACTCCTGCATAATGGAAACCAGGACGGATCCGTTATGATGCCCATAGACTTGTATTATGAAGGATCAAAACGGAATGCCTCTTACAGGCTTCCGTTTTGACTTCCGTCTCATGGATTTCCGTTATTTCCGTTATAACGTAAAAAAAATAATGGAAACCATAAAGATGATTGTGACAAGTCCCTTACTCTGTACAGTCTTTGCCAGTCTGTATGTCTAATCTGTGCCCTTTTCATGTCTGACTTACCTGCAGTTCCTACTGTGGTCTGCCTGTTACCTTGCTTCTTTGGTTTCTTTTCTGTTTCATGTCTTGCAGTCTGGTGTTTCTGCTCTTGTTTCAGTCTGCCTGTTGTGGTGTTCCTGTGTTTTAGGGCTGTATTACACCTACACCTGTAGCGATGTAGCAGATGATTGTCAGGAATGAAGTGTTCCTTCCCGGCAATCGCCTACTCATTAGTGGAAGAGACCACTGCTATTACATTCAGCGATCTCCTCCACAGTATGGGGAGGAGCGATCACTAATGCCATCGCTCGTCCTCATACTGAATCATTATTTGCTGGCAGCAGCTCGTGATTAGACACCACAATCTGTTGCTGGGAAGCAATGATTTTTAAACCTGCTGAAAGATTGTAATTGCCCAATGAACAAGCTCTTTGGGTAATCAGCAGCCGTACTATACAGGCAGATCATTCCTAATGAACATTACTACAAACGCTTGTTAGCAATGATCGGCCAAACAATCGCCGGGTGCAATACAGGCTTTAGTCTTAGTTCCTGTTTAGACTGTGCCTGTTGTATTGTGCATTTCGTGATCCTGCCTATATTCCCGAGTTTGAGGGTCAGCTGCCAAGTACACCGAGACCATTCCAGGAGGTCTAGTCAATAACCCGCAGTCTCTGTATAGGAGTTAATGGGGAGGCGTCAGAATAACGCTCTTAAGGTTTAGCCCAAAGTCAAACCAGCTACTTGGCACTGTGGTTCCACATTACCACTGATCTGTCTTGATCCATAACACTAGAGATGGCCTTGCGGTTCGCCCGGCGGTCGTTTTGCGGCGAACTTTGCTCGTTCGCGATTTGCTGAACATGCGAACATCGCCATATGTTTGCATGTTCAGCGAATCGCGCCATAATTTTTTGCATTGCGGCAAAATTTGGCCCATGACACATCAATCAGGTGGGACAGGGCAGCCAATTGAGACGTTTCAGCACATGGACACCCCCACCCCAACACTATAACAGAACCCGATCTGGCAGCCATTTTATATTCTGTGTTTTGCCAATGTAGGGAGAGGTTGCTTTGTGGAGCAGGGACAGACTGTTAGGGACACCAAACGCTAGCTAATAGGGCCACAAAAGTCCTTTTAAGGACTGGTATAGATGTGCTATCGAAAGGTGTGATATACTGAGGGGTGTGATATACTTATAATATACTTTCTAACATAGAAAGTATATTATAGTGCATTTGTATTGTGCAGCAGTTGTGTGCGGTTTTACTGCGATCCTGCAGGTATATAGAGGGACAAGCGTTATTGGAACAACTATTTGCAATGGGTGTGATATACCTGTTGCCCCAAAAAAAACTGATTGAGGGGTGCAATATACCTGCTTGCACAAAATACTGATTAAGGGGTTTGATATACCTGCTTCCACAAAATACTGATTGAGGGGTGCAATATACCTGCTACCATCAAATATTGATTCAGGGGTTCTATATACCTGTTTCCACAAAATACTGATTGAAGAGTGTGATAAACCTGCTTCTACAAAATACTTATTAAGAGGTTTTATATACCTGCTTCCAAAAAATACTGATTGAGGAGTGTGATATACCTGCTTCCACCAAATATTGATTGAGGCCTGCGATACACCGGTTTCCACAAAATACTGATTGAGGGGTGCAATATACCTGCTTCTATCAAAATATTGATTAAGGGGTTCTATATACCCGCTTCCACAAAAGACTGATTGAGGGGTGCGATATACCTGCTTCCACCAAATATTGATTCAGGGGTTCTATATACCCATTTCCAAAAAAAAATGATTGAGGCATGCGATATACCTGATTCTACAAAATACTTATTAAGGAGTTCTATATACTGTATTTTTCTCCCTATAAGACGCACCGGCCAATAAGACGCACCTAGGTTTTTGGGGAGGAAAATAAGAAAAAAAAATTTTTTAACCAAAAGGTGTGCTTTTGGTGGGTTTGGAACTAATGGTGGTCTGTGGATGGCACTATTACTGGGGATCTGTGGATGACAGACACTGTTATGGGGGGATCTGTGGATGACGGACACTGTTATGGGGGGGATCTGTGGATGACGGACACTGTTATGGGGGATCTGTGGATGACGGACACTGTTATGGGGGGATCTGTGGATGACGGACACTGTTATGGGGGATCTGTGGATGACGGACACTGTTATGGGGGGAGCTGTGGATGACGGACACTGTTATGGGGGGATCTGTGGATGACGGACACTGTTATGGGGGGATCTGTGGATGACGGACACTGTTATGGGGGATCTGTGGATGACGGACACTGTTATGGGGGGATCTGTGGATGACGGACACTGTTATGGGGGATCTGTGGAGGACGGACACTGTTATGGGGGGATCTGTGGATGACAGACACTGTTATGGGGGATCTGTGGATGACGGACACTGTTATGGGGGATCTGTGGATGACGGACACTGTTATGGGGGGGATCTGTGGGTGACGAACACTGTTATGGGGGGGATCTGTGGATGACGGACACTGTTACGGGGGAGATCTGTGGCTGGCACTGTTACAGGGGGGATCTGTGGCTGGCACTGTTACATGTGCCATCCACAGACCCCCCACCCCAAAAAAGTGCCATCCACAGACCCCCCCCACCCATAACAGTGGCCATCCACAGACCCCCCCAGCCCATAACAGTGCCATCCACAGACCCCCACCCCTTAACTGTGCCATCCACGGATGCTATCCACAGATTCCCCCCCCCCCCCCGCCGCCGCCCCATTAAACAAATATAAAATGTCTTATTCAATTAAAAATGATTACACATGCCCCCTCACTCCTAATAGTACCGTACATCCTAATAGCTTCTGTACAATGCAGGCTGGGCGGCCGGCGCGTCACTCACTGACGTCACTTGCCTGCGCCGCCTGCTTCATTCATAAAGTAGGCGGCGCAGGCACGTGACATCAGGGAGTTATGCTGCCGCTCGCCCGGCCTGCCTGCCGGCATTGTACAGAAGCTATTAGGATGTACGGTACTATTAGGAGTTGGGGGGCATGTTTAATAACTTTTAATTGAATAAAACATTTTATATTTGTGCAGCACTGGAGCGGCGAAACGGGCCTATAGTACAGTGACTGCACCGCCCCACCGCAATTGCCGGCCCCAAGCTCCTCCTCCCAGTCTCTCCCCCGCTCGCTCGTACATCGCAAACTGCGATGTTAAACTGTCAGCATTCGCCCCATAAGACGCAGGGGCATTTTTACCCCATTTTTGGGGGGAGGGGGAAGTGCGTCTTATGGGGCGAAAAATACGGTACCTGTTTCCACAAAATACTGATTTAGGGGTGCGATATACCTGATTCTACAAAATACTGATTAAGGGGTAACCACCCACTTAACCATCTGGGTGATAATACACACCACAAGGGGTGACTGTAGCAAAAGAGACAATTAAATATAATAGACACCTAGCAAATACTGACCAACCGAACTGATATACCACACACGACCACCACCAGTCCACTCCCCAACGCACGTTTCACGTTAGCTTTTTCAAGGGGGTCTTCTTAAAGGGTTTAAAAAACCTGCTTCCACAAAATACTGATTGAGTGATGCGATATACCGGCTTCCACCAAATACTGATTGAAGCCTGCGATATACCTGCTTCCACGAATACTGCTCTTCTCTAGGGACTTTGGCACAGGGTCATTTTGAAAATGACAGGAAGGGGAAGAGGCAGGCCATTTCGCAGGGGTGTTAGGGGTCGGGCAGGTGCACCAGGCCGGAGCCTAAGTGGGAAGTTGGAGAAGGTGCGTGCGATTACGTCAAAGGACGCACCAGAGTTGTTTGAGTGGCTCACTCAGCCTTCCGCTTCTGCACCCTCCTCATCCTCTGTATCTGCACCCTCCTCACTCTCTGCTGTGTGCACCCCCAAAGACACTACCACCACAACCACCACCATAGCCCCTCCACTCGATTTAGAGGAATTATTTTCCCATCCATTCCCAGACCTTACAGATGCGCAGCCATTCTTGGTATCGGATGAGGAAGAGGAGGTACCAACGGGCGCCACCCAGCAGTCTGATGACAGTACCCAGATCAGCCCAAGGAGGGTCGTCCCCGCTGTTGCTGCCTACTACGAGATCTCTAATGTCAGTGGTGGTGAAGGACTCAGTATTTATAATGCCCCCTTCAGTGCCCCCTTTAGCTATATTCCTCCGTTTACTGTCCTCAAAAATTATAATTCCTCAGCCCCTCCACCATACAGTCCCATGTAAATAACATTATTTCCCTTCTACGCCATAGAGTGTCATGTAAATACCATCACACCATCTCCCCAGCCCCCTCCAATATACAGTCCCATGTAAATAACATCCCTTTCTATCTACAGCCCCCTCTAAAATACAGTCCCATGTAAATAACATCACACCATCTCTCCTGCCCCCCTCGATATACAGTCCCACGTAAATAACATTACCCCCTCCCCAGCCGCCTTCAATATACAGTTTCTTGTAAAGAACATAACACCCTACCCAGCCGCCTTCAACATACAGCCCATGTAAATATCATCACCCCTCAATATTCAGTCCCATGTAAATAACATCACCCCCTCCCCAGCCACCTCCAACATGCAGTCCCATTTAAATCTATATACACATGGGGATCAAAACTTGAAAGGGGGCTGCTTCTTTTGTTTATCTTTAGCACCCCTTTGTCTGTAATATCTGATTCAGTAAAAATGTGCATGTTCATTATATCTTTGGCAAGCACATTCACCTTTCCAGGCACCTTCCAATCTGGATCTTATTTTTCCATCTCCACAGATCCAGTATACATCTCCTATGGTGTATACTTGGTTCTGAGTGAGGGATAGATTCAGATTGCTGTCTTATATATAACCTTTGGTGAAATTCTGTACATTCCTCCCATGTGTACTCCCTTGTAACATGTGTATAGTTACCTGGATATACCTGGATACCTGCTCCTGGGTGAGGAGTTTTTTAACAACAGAGGGGTATTTTGACTTCCACTCTATACATGCACTGTGGTTATAAGACATATTAACAAAAAGAGTCAAAAAGCATTCTTCAACACTTTCTGGTAACACTAGGGGTACGGTACCTAGGTGTGGTTTGGCAGCACCACATATGTAACAGTTACTTTTATTCACAGAGGCTGCACTATACTTCATCCACTCCAGCCACAAATTAGCATCAGAAAAACCCGTCTCCATGGCTAAAGTATCCTCTATGTGGGATCAGATATGGCCTTATTTTTTTTTAGAGAAAAGTGGGGCCAGTGGGTTTTAGGGACATTTGTAATGGGTTGATATTCTTTGGATTTATACATATCTCTAAGTCTGAACATTTGTGTTGCAGTTCCCCACATTTTATGGAAGTACCATCCTAGTACATAATCTCCTTCATCCTGTTTACCAGGGTTTTCTATGGTTAGTATAAGTTTAATTTCCTGTGATTTTTTTTTGGGCAATATCCTACACCGGAGAATGAAGAAGTGTCCATATAGCATGTCCCTCCCTCAAGGAGTGTCATTCTAGTTAGAAGGGACTTAGAATTTCTATCTTTTTTAAATCTGGTTTGTCCTCCAATGTTGCCTGCCTCAAGACATTGTCATAGTAGGAAAAGTCGGGGATCCATTGTCTGCAATAGTTAATCATACCAAGGAAGGACAGCATTTCCTTCTTGGAGTGCGGGGTGACCAGGCCCGCCACAGACTGGACTCTCATTTCGGACTGATCCTCCTTTCTCCCTTTGCGAGGACAAACCCCAAGTATTCGACTTGCTGTTTACACCATTGCATTTTCCCTAATGACACTTTGTGTCCACATTCAAACAACCATTGTCCTCAATGTTGGCCTGCATAACAGTAAATCATCCACATATTGCAACAACACGGAACCTGGGGGGGGGGGGTGCCATGGTTTTAAAGTCATTTAGAGGACGATGCTGAACACTACAGGTGAGTCAGCATATCCCTGTGGCATTCTTGCCCCGGTTAGTTGTCGCCCCTCGAAGGAAAAAGCAAAAAGTAATCTGGTCTTCTTGTCAACTGGGATAGAAAAGAATGCATTTTTCAGATCTATCACACTGAACCAAACAACGTCTGCTGGAATGGCAGATAGTAGTTGAGTGATGTCAGGTACAACAGGGGCTATAGGCACAATGATGTTGTTGATGGCCCTTAAATCCTGTACAAAGCGAACTTAAACCATCTGCTTTTGCACACAAGATTTATGGGAGTGCTGAAGGGTGAAATGCCCTTCATTTAAACATTTCTCGATCATTGCCCTTAAGCCCTCAATTTTCTCTGTGGGACAACGGGTATTGTTTCTGGAACACTGAGATGACACCTGGTTTACAGTAGCTTTGTAAGATGTGCAATCTATGAGCCCCGTGTCATATTCATTTAGAGGACCATAATGCAGAATTAATGTTGTTAAGTTCTGGTGTCCTGATGTTTGCAGAATCAGTGGCAACGGGTGTAGAGGTTGGAATGAGGTCTGAGTGTACTTTTTATGCCCTGATTCTTTGCTGATACCTGCAAGTCAAGCCTTAATGAACAATATCTCCCTAACAGCTGACTGCGGCAAGCTGGTATAATGCTGAATACATGATCTGTGATGTATTCCCTGTCCATGGTCTCGAGTGGTAGTGAGTCAGTTTTGTAAGTTTTTGTCAATACCCCATTAATTCCCATAGAGGGCTCAGATTTTCTCAATGGTCCTTTGTACAAATCCTTACTTAACACACTTGAAGTTGCACCGCTATCTACCATAAAACCTACTCTCCTTCCTCCCACTGTCAGTCATCTAAGTCCACCCCTTTTAGTCAGACGCTGTGGTCCTGCTACTGTCCGTCAGCAGTGTCCCAGCTGTCCATGAGAACAGAGCTCTGATGTTAAGCACAACACTTAACATGTAACACGTAACTTCAAACTGAAACAAACAGATCTGACAATACAGACATGAACACACAAAGGGCCCATAAGAAACTTTCATTGACTTCAATAAAATAAAAAAATAATAATTTACAGCTCAATCAACACTGTTGGCACCAATAAAAACCAAAAATCTTCCAAGAAAAGTAAAATAAAATTCTCAATGCGCATATTATATGAAAACAAATATCGTACTCCATACACATTCACATTTTCATGTACTCCTTTTCACAAAGAGCTCATAACCACGCCCTTATACATAAAATATGAATTGCACACCCATTCACATTCCACTGAATCATTTATGTCTTCCAACCCAGCCACACAGTTTTCTTTGTTTCATCCCAAAACTTGCAGCACAGACAAACACAGCCTTTCCTGGAAACAGATAGCCACACCACACCCAGAATTGCTGATGGTCTATGTCGCTGTTGTGCTGTGTTTTCCAATGTCTTCTGGTCTTCACTCTGTGATTAATCAAATGTTAGAACAAGACAATATACATGTTATAATCCTACAGTAATTTGTTAAACCCAAATCATCTTATATGCCTGGTGGTCTTAGTTAGTGTTGCACATATATAATATTTTTTGTTAAAAGCTGGATTCCCACATTACACTGCTTGGGAAAGAAGAAAGAAAATTATTAAACAATATTTGTCTTGTATAATGTTATTACACATATAACATCACTTAATCTGCATGATTCCTCCCCCCTTTATTCTTTGCCTGCTTCTCTTATCTTAGGAATGTTTCTCTGTTAAGGCAGGGGAAAGTGAATCAGCCCATCACAGGACGTTCAACCATCTTAAATATTCCTCAAACTTTTACAGATACTGCACCAGACAATACTGCGTCTTCTCACACTCTGGAAAGTAGAAATATTTCAACAGAGATATCTTTCTAACACCTTCGTGTTCTGTGGCACACACTAGGTACAATACTTATCCATTAACTGACCATCTTTTACTGCTCTAATCTCTAATGCTAGGGCTATGGATCGTCCCTATTTAAACACACACATATCATTAGGGTAACAAAACTTAACCAGTTCATTTCTGAACATTTAACACAAGCGCCTTTCTGATTGCAGACACTGGGGCACTTTCTTTCTTGCTAGTGCCATCAATTAACTTCCTGACACTGCTCTGTTTTCTCACTCATTAGAACCCCCCTTCACCATCACAGGAGATCTGATGTCCACAGTCTGTAAGCTCTAACTTCACAGATTCTTACAGATTTTCATCTCTGTTGCCAGCCAGGCCACCTGCTGTCCGGGGCCACACTTCTCTGTAACATTATTTTTCACATTTTAACTTTCAATTCTCCATTAATATCACATCCTGCCAAATGTCTACCCATGGGTTAACTAGGAAGTAATTTGTGGGACTACACCGTGCAAACATAAACTTTACATGTTTCTTCTCTCTCCCGTCTCAGGTTTGGGGTAATCTGTTTTGACCCTTGTGCCCCATTCCGTCTGATATTTTAATGATGCCCCTTCTCTAGGACTGGCTGTACTGAACCATGAAGGCTCAGACAAATCCTGTCAACTTAGATGAAGGACTCAGGTCTGATCACAAAATATCAGAGAGTTTCATCAAACATATAATTTGTTGTTTTGGTCCGCCACTTGCGTTCACCTATCCCCGGGTCAACGGATTGCTCCTAGCCAGGGGGGTGGGGCATCTTGCAGACCTCCGCAACACAGTAAACAACAATACAATGTCCTTAAAACTCTATGCAAATAGTGAACTTCAGTCCGTACACTTACCCACCCGGACATCAGTATCCTTATATCAACTCTAATATTCTTATACTCTAAACAATTTAAAAAGAGTCAAACCAAGCTCCGTCCTTGTCTCCCTGAGACAATATTTTCTAGTGCGCACTATATTTTCTCTGAGTGATCCTCGCGGCGGACTCCCGGAGTCCCCGGGTCACTCCCCCAGACTCCTGGAGTCTGTTCCCTGTATCCCTGATACAGTAATTATACTAGAAGTTGTAGGTTCTACTTACTAGATCGAGACGTGGTCCTCGGATCGGCCAGAGGACAATAACAGATGTCTTTCTTACCGGACCCGAGGATAACCTTCTCGATCCCGGACACAAGCCCCCAAACTGATAGGAAATCTCAACGTCCCACTTGGTACCCCTGGTACCGAACTTCTAGTATCGGCTTGGTTTGAGTCTTGTTCTGACGTCAGGAGAGCGCTTCACTCAGTAGGGAATAATAGACACAACAATGATGTACTGAATGAATGCTCTGAAGTTTATTATTAGTGCACACAGGTTATATAGAGGGGATTTTACACCCTTTATTAGCATATCAACGTAAGTTATTTATTCAACCTATCATATATTAACACGTTCTATTCTACAGGCAAATAGAGAAAAAAGCAGAACTTCCATATTTGGGGTATTGTCCGGGAGTAGTGCCAAAGAGATAAGATTCATATATATATGTATATAATACTGGCGCTGGCATACAGCTGTATACAGCGCTTCCTGGAACAACGGGATCACACCACATCACGGAACGACTATTCATCAGATAACAGGTAGAGATCTCATAATTAGTGTCCTGTGTATATATATGTAATAATCCTCACCCTCCCATACCCTCTCTGTATGCCAGCGCCGGTATTATATACATATATATATAGCTATCAGCCATCCATTATCGGTGAGAGCAGGTTGGACACTCACCCCAATACTAGGCAGCGGCAAACAAGGTGATAACATCAACCTCAGAGATATACCTAACGGCAGCGCAAGTGTCTCTGTTCATCATAGAGATAAGATTCATGGTTACAGAGAACAGAAACTTAGCAGAAAACAGAATTAGTTTTAACATATAAAACAGGGATTCCTTTCAAGGCCCAATACTGTTTAAAAGTGCTTCAGTCATCTGCTTTTGCGTTTGTGAACGGTCATATTTTCCCGTTGCAAAAACCAGCAGTAGTACCCCATCATGTTTGGATTCCAGCAGCAGTGATAACTGTTCTCCATTGTAGAAATATCTTTATGGAACCTCTCTCTATGTTCATCACTAATGTGCCCCAAATTGGGTGGGAAAAAGTCAAGATGGGAATGTAAGAAATGCACTTTTAATGACATTCGGCAGCCAAGTTGTTCATATGCTGTAAGCATGTTGTCTACTAATTAAGCATAGTTTGCAGCTCGTCTGTTCCCAAGTAAGTTCTGCACTACTAGCACAAATGCATCCCAAGCTGCAAGATGCACTCGCTTTGTCAGATTCTTGTGCTGATCATAAGTAGTGTATTTGCCACATTTGTAGCAGAAATTGTCTGGATCGTTAACACATTTGCATTTATCCATCTTAAGTTTCAAAACTGATAGCACTATAACAGATCACTTTATCAAAATCTGTCTAGCTTGCCTTATATACTTACTGCGACATCAGCCTGAGTGCATCTGGACAGGTCTGGACATGTCCATTGGAATATCTCCAATATAATGCATTATATTATAACTGAATAGGCTTTGCATGTACTTAACCCTTTAAATAGCAGAGACCCGCGGAACATGTATGCGATCAGCCATAAGGCTGATCTCATACATTTTCCCTTTCAGACGCTGTGGTCAAATGTGACCACGGCATCTGCGCAGTCCAAAAGCGGAAGTCGCGCACTTCTGCTCCGGTAACAGCATTCCCCAGCTGAGATCGGGGAACCTGTTACATTGATCTAATAGGCTGAAGCCTCAAGCAGGCTTTGATGCCTATTAGATTACTATACCAATACAGGCCACTAGGTGGCAGCATTGTATTGGTATAGTGCAAATTAAGTGTTCAATGGTGTCTATATAGACATCAATGAACACAATAGGCAATCTAATGATTGCCAGTTAATGTTACCCAAAAAAGTAAAAAAAAATTTTGCAAATATAAAAAAAATATATATATAAAAGTTCAAATCACCCCCGTTTCCTTAAAATAAAAATAAAAATACTTAAACATTAAAAAAATAAACATCATGGGCATCGCCGCGTGCAAAATTGCCCATACTATTAAAATCTAACAATATTAATGGCATACGGCAAATGGCGTAATGGTAAAAAAATAAAAACAGCCAATTTGCCATTTTTGTCACTTCAACTACCCAATAATTTTTTTTATAAAAAGTGATCAATAAGTCACACACACTCCAAATTGGTATCACTGAAGAGAACAGATCGTCCCGCTAAAAATGAGCCCCGTACACTTAACTACAAAAAAGTTATAGGGGTCAGAATATGGTTATAAAAAAAAAATAATTTCCTCAAAGATTAGATTTTTTTTTCAGTATTAAGACGCAAGAAAAATTATACAAGTGTGGTATTGTTGTAAACGTACTGACCTGGAGAATGAAGATAACAGGTCAATTTTACTGCATACTGTACAGTGTAATTTTTTTTTTATAAAAATCTTTATCAGAATTGTGTTTTTTTTCCCAATTCTACCCCATTTGGAATTTTTTTCCCCACTTTCTACTACATGGTATGCAACCGTAAATGGTGCCATTAGAAAGTACAACTAGTCCCACAAAAAATAAGCCCCCATAAGGCTGTGTGAATGGAAAACTAAAATAGGTAGGACTATGGGAAGGCGGGGAGCGAAAAACGAAAACGCAAAAATGGAAAATCTCAGGGTCCTTAAGGGGTTAAAATCTAGACAATTTAGGCAAATTCCGAGTTCATATTGGAATCATTGCACTCAATTTTAGCATAAATCACATGTTTTTCTCTCAGTAACAAAATCATTGTTGCGCGGTAATCAGTGGATCCGTATATTAAGGCAACAGTACAGTGCGTTGAATTTAATGGATTTTTCACACCGGCTCAGTCTAAACGCTGCATGGGTCTCCTGTGTAGGGGAGAGTGGGTCCTTGGCTCTCACATGAGAGCCACTCTCCTGCTCTAACATCCCAGACTGGCAGGACTGTTGATCTGGGCTGTTTAACCACTTACATGTTAGGACAAGGGTGCCCGTCGCATGTAAGAGGTTACAGAGGTAGCGGACTTCCTCTGTATCCCCTTGGCACCACGCAGATGAGACTGCAGGGTGCCAATGTGTGTATATGCAGGCCGGAACTTAGTATAGGGCCCAAGCCTGACTTAAATGTCCCTAGCAGGCTGCACCTCGCTGTCGCAGCCTGCTGATCAATATCAGAATAGCACTGACATTAAAATACAATGCACTATAGGAATAGTGCATAGTATTTTAGAAGTGATCAAAAGTTCGCCTGTTATAGTCCCTTTGTGGGACGAGTAAATGGTTAAAAAAGTTAAAAAACGTTTAATAAATAAAATTCCAATAACAGATATGTTTTTTTTCTATTGCAAAAATGCTTTTCAATGGAAAATATTGCAAAAATACAGCCAATGCCACCAAAAAAACATAAAAAGCGATCAAAAAGTGTAATGTACCCCAAAATGATACCAGTGAAAACTCAAGCCTCACACAGCTCCATAGAAAGAAAAATAAAAAGTTATGGGTCTTGGGATGAGGCGATGTAAAAAGATTTTCTTCTTTTGAAAAAAAAATTGTTTTTATTGCGCAAAAGTAGTAAAACATAAAAAACAAATGACAAAATGTATTCGTATTGCTATAATCATACTGACCCAGAGAATAAA
Organism: Bufo bufo; assembly: GCF_905171765.1. Lineage (NCBI taxonomy): Eukaryota > Metazoa > Chordata > Amphibia > Anura > Bufonidae > Bufo > Bufo bufo. Next base: position 367,635,586 of record NC_053393.1, on the reverse strand, counting down.
GATATCATGTTATTTATGCCGAAAAATGAACGCCGCAAAATTTATCAAAGTAAAAAATCAGTGGCAGTATTGCTGTTTTTTCCCATTCCCTCCCAGAAAGGCTGGGTTCACACAGGCTTTGCAGGAAAATGGGCGGGTGCGTTGCGGGAACACCAGGATTTTTCTGCGCGAGTGCAAAACATTGTAATGCGTTTTGCACTCGCGTGAGAAAAATCGTGCATGTTTGGTACCCAAACCCGAACTTCTTCACAGAAGTTCGGGCTTGGGATCGGTGTTCTGTAGATTGTATTATTTCCCCTATAACATAGTTATAAGGGAAAATAATAGCATTCTGAATACAGAATGCATAGTAATCTAGCGCTGGAGGGGTTAAAAAAAAAAGGAAAAATTTAACTCACCTTAGTCCACTTGATCGCGTAGCCCGCATCTCCTTCTGTCTCCTTTGCTGAACAGGACCTGTGGTGAGCATTAATTACAGTAAAGGACCTTTGGTGACGTCACTCCCGGTCATCACATGATCCATCACCATGGTAAAAGATCATGTGAATGGATCATGTGATGACCGAGTGACGTCACCCAAAGGTCCTTTACCTGTAATTAATGCTCACCACAGGTCCTGTTCAGCAAAGGAGACAGAAGGAGATGCCGGGCTACGCGATCAAGTGGACTAAGGGTGAGTTAATTATTATTATTATTTTTTTTAACCCTCCAGCGTTAGTTTACTATGCATTCTGTATTCAGAATGCTATTATTTTCCCTTATAACCATGTTTATAAGGGAAAAATAATAATGATCGGGTCCCGATCGTCTCCTAGCAACCGTGCGTGAAAATCGCACCGCATCCCCACTTGCTTGCGGATGCTTGCGATTTTCACGCAACCCCATTCACTTTCTATGGGCCTGCGTTGCGTGAAAAACGCTGAATATAGAGCATTGCTGCGATTTCACGCAACGTACAAGTGATGCGTGAAAATCACCGCTCATGTGAACAGCCCCATTGAAATGAATGGGTCGGGATTCAGTGCGGGTGCAATACGTTCAACTACCGCATTGCACCCGCGCGGAATCCGCCCGTGAGAACCCAGCCAAAGAGTTAATAAAAGTTAATAAAAGAATTGAACTAGTATATTAGTGCAGTAGTAAAATGGTTTGAACCTGAACAAATTTAAATGGTAGGAAAATTGCAAGCGGGTTTAAAAATAAGGTAAGATTGCGCATTACTGTCATAAAAAGATTATATAATTAACAAATCAACTGATCCAGATGGAATACACCCCTGTATCCTAAGGAATTATGTAATATAAAAGACAGACTACAGATAGATTTGGATAGACTGGAGGCTTGGGCAGAGAGGTTGACAAATAACTTTAACATTGATAAATATAAGTTATGCACATGAGAAGGGAAGAAAACATGTCATGGTACATATTAAATGGGATAACACTGGGTAAAACTGATATGGAAAAGTATTTAGAAGTTTAGTTGACAGTGAACAGAACTATAGTAACCAATGTAAGGCAGCTGCTGCCAAGGATAATAAGATTATGGGGTTCATCATGATGCAGACGACGAGAAAATAGTTCTACCACTTTACAAATCATTAGACCGCACATGGAGTATTTTGTGCAATTTTGGACCTGTGCACAAGAAAGACATAGCAGAGCTTGATTGGTTTCAAAATGAGCAACTAAGGTATTAAATGTAAAACAAAACATGCAATGCAACAGCTCTCTGCAAACCAAATAAAGTACAAAAATGCATAATAATTGCTTATGCTATACTTAAATTAGAGATGCTTGGCAAATACATTTGTACAAAATTATTTGAGCCCGTCTGCCGCACGTCAAGGCGATCTCTGTAAGACGGGTTCCTAACACTAAATTCTACCTGTTATGTGCCCATGACGGCTACCATACAATTCAGGGAGTGTAGGTCCCACATGCATGCTGGGCCTGCTTTACTTTCTGTCATCTATGGTGCCAAAAGGGCCTTCATTATATCCAAGGAATGCAGGTACCAACATGCATGCCGGGCCCACTCCACACCCACTCCTGGTGCCAAATGGCCACCAAAGACTGCAATGAGAGTCCACAAACTATCTCTCTCCTGGTGCCAAATGGCTTCCAGTGAGTGAGGGAGAGCAGGCCAAACTATATACTCACACTAATTAAAATCAGCCAATGGGCAGACGAGCTGGTCAGGGGTGCACGACTGAGGTGTCAGCTACACCTCCAGTACAAACTGCAAAGATAAAGGGGGTCAGTCAGCACATCCCAATGCACAGGGGCACGTTGCTATGGGCTGAAAACAACACTGTAAAACAAAACATGCAATGCAACAGTTCTCTGCAAACCAAATAAAGTACAAAAAATGCATAATAATTGCTAATGCTATACTTATAAATTAGAGATGCTTGGCAAATACATTTTGTACAAAATGATTTGAGCCTGTCTGCCGCACGTCAAGGCGATCTCTGTAAGACGGGTCCTAACACTAAATATTACCCTTTATGTGCCATGACGGCCACCATACAATTCAGGGAGTGTAGGTCCCACATGCATGCTGGGCCTGCTTTAAGGTATTAAATAGAATGTGTGGTCTGCAGTACAAAGAACGATTATCAAAATTGCTGATGAATCTTCCTATTTACTCTGGGCAATTTATTCTACCTCTTTGCTTGAAATTAGGCATTCTAGGGTTCGCTAGTCCTAGTGAAGGTGTGCTTTTTCTATCTGTGTACCCATGTATGAACTTTGCCCGTTTACTAACCCTGATCCTCTGCTGCCTGCCCTGACTTTGCATTTGTTTATGGATATTCTACAACTCTGCCTGCCCAGACCTCAGATTTGCTTTACGGATATGTGCGAACGATGCCTGTTCTGGTCCTGACCTGTCTCTTCACCACGAGTACTGTCTGCAAGTTTGGTGTCTTGCACTGGTATCTCTGGGTCAGCTGCCAACTACATCTGGACTATTCCAAGAGGCAGTGGCTCAGTGGCTCCCCTTCAACGAAGATCATATCCCGTAAAAGGGTTAATAGGTGAATACCAGGGGACTGCCAAGACAACACACTTAGGTTTAGAACTAAACCAAACCGGTTAGTTGGCACAGTGGGTCCAACGGGGTTGTTTTCCTTCTTTTAGATCACATTTGCAGGATAAGGCCTCATGCACACAACAGTATTTTTTCACAGTCCGCAAAACGGGGTTCCGTTGTTCCGTGATCCGTTTCCGTTTTTTTTTCTGTGTGTCTTTCTTGATTTTTGGAGGATCACCAGACAAGAAAAGTGAAAAAAAAATCTAAGTCAAGTTTGCCTTGAAAATGATAAGAAAAAAACGGACACGGATCACGGACGCGGATGACAATATTGTGTGCCTCCGTGTTTTTTCACGAACCCATTGACTTGAATGGGTCCGTGAACCGTTGTCCGCCCAAAAATTAGGACAGGTCATATTTTTTTTTTCTTCAGCCTAATACTGTAGGCTGAACAGGATGGGCATATGTCTTTTTCAGCCTTACAAACTATGATACTATGTTTTACTCCAATAAATACTTTTCTACATCTACATTAATGTTTAAGATAAAGTATTATTATAATAACACAATCATGTTGTCTAACGGCTTGATATTAAAGGAACAGGTCACTTTCTTGTCACTTGAAAACTCACTTTTGTACAATTACTGTCAACTCTATTCTTTGGTTGCTTGCATTACAATGAAAAGACACCTGACATATGAGTAAGCCTGGTCATAATTCTTAAAGTAGGATAACAAAAGCCCAGATGTTGAAGAACAGATGTTTGGCTGACAACACTGGACAATGAAATATAGTCAAAGGCAATAAATTGAAATTAATTTTCCAAAAAATTAAAATTTTAAGAAGTGGAATAAAAACTTTCATCCAAGTAATTTTTCGGCACAATATAATAGAAAAAATGATTACTTTCAAACAGAAACTTGGAGCAGAACAGATTGTCTGTAAACGATTTTCAAGTTTTTCTAGTTTTTATTTGAATGGGTTAAGTTACAAACGTTTTAAACAAATGTAGTAAACGGATGAGGAATAATTCTGTGAACATGACCATTCATATTGTGGTACCCCAGACCTGGGCGCACTACTATTGTAACTACAATGGTTTGCAATGTAAATGCAATATAATGTCATGCTTTACACTTTGTTCATCATCAGATGGGGTACTGTTGGCAGTGTTTGGCAACAGAAATGTGACTTACCATCCCATTACTTCCCTCTTGGTAGGAATGAGTTGGTCCGACTTCCTGTAAAGGGGGGGCAGAGTTAATTGGAGTCAGTCGTAGAGAAGAAAGTGACCAGTGAGGGAACATGCGATCCATCTCCAGCTCCTCCAGGTCATGACAACCACAGAGGCGGCTCATTTAGGAGGACAACTGCACCAGAGAGCCTGCATGGTCCCAGGCTACAGTAGATTTGTAAGCTGCAGTATATTTGTGTCAACAGAGCTATGACAAGCTATACAGACTCCACTGCACGGTGAGGGGAAAACAATTTCAGACACCACCGCAGTTCAGTAAAGGCATAGTTAGAAGCTTGCATTATACAGTGGACATCTACAGCCACAGGTGTCGGAGTAATCAGGAAAGAGACATTGTCAGTTAGCAAAATTCTGGGTGTCATCTTTGGCCACAGTCCCAGCCCCCCCAGCTGCTGGATGTGCTGCTATTTGAGTTTGCACTCAATAAAGGGAGATGTTCTTAGTTCTATAATCTCTGCCTGGTTCCTTAACATCACCTTTTTTACTGCAACAAACCCCAGGGAGCGATGGCCTGTGGTAGGACACCAGGACACAACATCTCATCAGGGCCACAAGCATTCTCATCCTCTGCACTGGCTCCTCAGGGGCTCACACTAATATCAGCTAGCATTTTCTCACCAAAATATAAAATGACTATAAACAAAGCTCCATTTTATGTGTGGATTCCATGCACCACCTGGTTGAATTAGTACTTCCTTGGTATGGTTTTTCATCCAGCTGTCAATACATCCAAAATCAAAGTAGTCCAGACACCACAGATTGCAAACAGCAAAAAGAGACAAGTACAAGTGTTTTCTTGACACACCCTACAGTATGATCATTAGTGGCAGAATGATCTATTCTGTTGCATCAGGCACTGGTGTATGGAAATCTGGGTTGATCCACACCTGATTCATCTTTATGAAGGTTACTTTCTGAACATTTTGAGAGGAAAGGTGAGTTCTCTTAGGGGTAACTACGCCCCCTACCGCACTAAACATCTGCTCTCATGCCACACCACTACTGGCCCATGGCAAACTCGGCCAGTTGCGGCCACACTTCATGTTTGCATGGCCAGTAGTCCAGGGGATCTTGGATCATGGGTGTCATGGTGCATTCCAAGTATGCCACGACCTGCTGGTTAAGATTCAGCTGCATGTCCTGTTGCTGCTGGATGGCTTCTTCAGAAGTAGGATGAAGAAAACCGCTCATCAGAGATTCCAGGCTGAAGTTGCTGAATATGGAGCTGGTGCTGCTCCTGACCCCTCCTCCCAGTCATGGCAGTGGAGCGTTGAGCGCAGAGGTTCCCCCTGGTCAGACCTTCCTGAGGACGGGTAATGTCGCTCGTAGGCAGTGACCAACTAACTACACAGCATGCTTCTGTAGTAGCCCATTTTAGCATCCCTATCAAAAGGTCTCAAAATGCCCCCATTTTTCACTGGTAGCGAGGGTCTAATAGCCTGTAGTCATCCCTCGCCAATCAGATTTGTCAGCATCCCCTCCAGTACATGAAGTAGTGGAATGACATCATTCATCTTTTAGTTTTGCCGACTGAGAAATAAAGTGGTCTCCTCAAACAGGCTGAGCAAACCATACTTGTCAGGCATGAGCTGCCATTGGCTAACCGCATTTCTCTGCTCGTACAGTTGGTCTAACATATGGAGTGTGGAGTTCCAATGGGTGGAAACGTTGCATATCAGGCGATGTTGAAGAAGAACATTTTGCCTTTTACAGCTCAAGGAGAGCGTATTGTGCACGGCAAGAGTGGCTGAAGTGCATGCACAGTTTCCTGGACATTTTTAACAGCTCTTGCAGTTCAGTAGAAGACTTGAGCAATCGGGTGACAACTAGATTGAAGATGTACACCATGTGCATGGCTCATCCCTCCCTTATGCAGCGCAGACAAAATGTCCTTGCCGTTATCAGTAACCATGGTTCCTATCTCCAGCTGGCGAGGAGACAGCCATTTTTCGATTTCTTTATTGATGACACGGAGCAGTTCCTCCCTGGTTTGGCTCCGTTCACCAAGTCTGACCAGGTGCAGAACCACGTGACAACTGCTAGCTTTGCATAGGTGATATGCTGGAGGACCATTGTGAACTTTGCCTAGAGGGGAGGGTGAGGACAAGGTGGAGGATGGGGAGGCAGATGAGGACATTGGTGCAGAAATCTCAGCATTACAATGCGGATGTGACATTGCCATCACCTGGCCAAGTTGCTGGTCTGCCTGGTCCGGAAGGACATTTACCCAGTAGGCTGTAAATGACATATATTGTCCTTGACCATAGTTACAACTAAATATGTCAGCACTGGTGTGAACTCTACTAGACACCAAGAGGACCAAGGGCTTGGGAGGGCAGTTCTCGGAAATGTGCAGGGAGTGACTGTAGTACCAGCAACTTGGCCAGGTGCACGTTCAGCTTTTGCACTGTTGGATGAGTGCACGCATACTGTTGTCTTTTTGCAATCGCCTCAGTGATCGATTGCTGTTGAAACAAGTGTTCGGGAGTAGGTGGAGGAGCATCAGGAGGAATAGACGACATTGAAGTCAATAGGAAGAAACAACAGCTTCATTCTGCTGACGTTGTCTATCCCTGGCTACTGGAGAGGGGGTACGGGCCGGTGGGAGATGCAGCGGTTGCTGCATCAGGCTGTAACACTAAACGAATGGCAACCTTCTCGCACACATCCTGCATACCACCAAGCTAACATGCCCCAGTGACTTGGGGAAAAATTCCTACACTGGCGAGTATGGCCTTTTCCCTCCACCACTGCTTGATGCCTACCTGCCACTGATTTTATGAACCTGTGCACTGCTAGTGTGTTCCTCACAGTTAGTCTACCAAGTAGCAGATGGTGTAACCCTCCCATGTTTGGCTGTAGATCTCCCACTGCTTCCACTCTGCTGTCTCACAGGCATGCTTCCACCCTGCTTTCTCAAGGGCACGCTGCCACCCTCACCTCCTGATGATGATCCCCCTCTTCACCCAGCTCCCACATGCGGTGGGCTATATCATCATCTACATCTTTTTGGTTGTCACTTCAGTCATCCTCACCTGTCTCTTGCGCACGTCCCTGACCTCTTGCAACATGTGCTCCCACCTGACACCAAACTGTCATCATCGGTAGTTGCATGCCCAGAGGAGTCTGCAGCGGACCTCTCATCTAAGTCTGTGCTGGCCTGTAACTGCTGACTGTCCTAACAAAGCTCATCCTCGCTGAAAAGCAGAGCAGAGCCAGTGGCTACCATTACTTGGCTAGCAGAAGGAGCAGCAAAAGCAAGAGGCAGGTTCAGGACAGGTGAGGGCACAGAGGCAGTTCCTGGGCCATGTAATGTAATGGATTAATGGATTAAGTATGAATGTCGCAAGATAAGCATGGCAATATATTAGGGTACTTTCACACTAGCGGTTTTTTTTTCCGGTATTGAAATCCGGTAAAGGGTCTCAATACCGGAAGAAAACACTCCAGTTTTGTCCCAATGCATTCCGAATGCAAAACAATCCGTTCGGTATGCATCAGGATGTCTTCCGTTCCGTCCCTTGTACGGTATTTGACTGGACAAAATACCGCAGCATGCTGCTGTATTTTTTCCGGACAAAATCCTGGAACACTACTGGACTTGCCGGATCCGGCATTAATTTCCATTGAAATGTATTACTGCTGGATCCGGTACCAAGTGTTCTGAAAATTTCCTTATCGCCAGATCCGGTTTTCTGGTCTGTGGATGCGCAGCTCTTTTTAGCTTTAAAAAAAAGAAATACTGGATCCGTTATTCCGGATGATAATGGAAAGACGGATCCGGTATTTCAATGCATAAGTCTAACGGATCCGGAAAAGAAAGATATCCATTTGCATACAGATTTGCGGATCCGGCAGGCAGTTACGGCAATGGAACTGCCTGCCGGATTCTTCTAACGCTAGTGTGAAAGTACCCTAAGACCGCCTTTAATACTGAGGCACAGTAATTCTATATATAAACTAACAGATTAAATGGGATTGTCGCAGCAGCTCAACAAGATGCACACGGCGATATACTGTATTAGACTGGCCTTTAATACTGAGGCACTGTAAGTCTATATATAAAATAACAGATTAAGGCCTCATGCACACGACCGTTGCGTGCATCCGCGTCCGTGGTTCCGTCTTCCGTTTTTTTTCGTGGACCCATTGACTTTCAATGGGTCTGTGGAAAAATTGAAAAATGCACCTTTGGCAGCCGCATCCGTGATCCGTGTTTCCTGGCCGTGAAAAAAATATGACCTGTCCTATTTTTTTCACGGTCAATGGTTCGCGGACCCATTTAAGTCAATGGGTCCGTGAAAAATCACGGATGCACACAAGATTGTCAACCACGTCCGTGATCCGTGTCCGTGATCCGTGTCGGTTTTTCCTATCATTTCAATGGCAAACTTGACTTAGATTTTTTTTTCATTTTTCATGTCCGTGGATCCTTCAAAAATCAAGGAAGACCCACGGAGAAAAAACGGTCACGGATCACGGAACAACGGAAATCCGTTTTGCGGACCGCAAAAAAAAACGGTCGTGTGCATAAGCCCTAACTGGGATTGTGGCAGCAGTTCAACAAGATGCACATGGCGATTACACTCAACCTGCACTGTATCTGCTGTCTCCCTGTGCTCTCCCTACAGTCTCTCCCTGCACTCACCCTATCCAATATTCTTCTACTAATAGCTTTCTGCAAAACTGTCCCTAACATATAAGCACTTGTCACGTCTCTTCCAACACTCACCTCACAGTGAAATGGCAGAGACAGCGTGGGATGAGGCTTTTATAGGGCTGTGACATCACAGGTGATTTGGCTGGCTGCATGGCATTATGGGTCATATTGCGTTATCGGGCTTCTTACTTTCACTTTGTAACACGTGCAGCAGCCATTTTAGAAAAAAACAAAAACAAATTTTTCCTAAACTTCTGATCGAATTCCACTTTGGATGCTTCGATTATCTCAACACTAGTTACCAGAAGTGGATCTTCGATATGTGAAATCCTGTTACTTGACATTATCAGCAGTCAGTGCAGTTTCTAGGTAAAATTTCTCTCAGGGCGAGTGTCAAAAAAACTCCCCCCCCCCTCAAAACTGCTCGATGAAATAAGTGTCTCCCCATTGTTAAAAATGTGGAACCACATTGCACGGACGGTCACAGTGACGCACCCAGTGACGCACTGTCCCACAGACTCAGGCTCTCACTCACAGCAGGCTTCTTTCTCAGCACTGCTCTGGACGGGTGGTAACAGGCAGGCAGTGCAGGCGGCGGTGCTCACCTCACTACTGTACGTCACGCAGCGCGTGAGGTACAGTGAGTGAGCGCCGCCGCCCGCAGAGCCTGCCTGTGGGGGGACATTATTTTTAATAAGGATCACTATGGACATTATTTAGAATGGAGGCTGCTGTGGGTGTCATTATAACTATAATGTCTGATAGGCCTAGTCCTGAGTTATATTACCCTGCCCTGTATAATAATGTACCCTGATACCCCTTAGTTATATTACTCCAGCGGGGTAATATAACTAAGGGGTATCAGGGATGGGTACATTATTATACAGGGCAGGGTAATATAACTCAGCTCAGGACTAGGCCTATCAGACATTATACAGTTATAATGAGTAATGACACAAACAGCAGCCTCCATTCTAAATAATGTCCATAGTGATCCTTATTAAACTTAATGTCCCCCACAGTGACAGTGGCCCCCATTTTCATGTCTCCCACAGTGCCCCCCCCATTGTAATTAATGTCCCCCCCCATTGTAATTAATGCCCCCCCCATTGTAATTAATGCCCCCCCATTGTAATTAATGCCCCCCCAGACCATCACTCGCCTCACAGCAGGCATCAGCACTGCTCAGGGGCTCAGGGTGGGCGGTAACAGGCAGGCAGTGCGGCGCTCACTCACTCACTGTATGTCACACGCCTGCGCCGCCTAGTGGGAGGAGCAGGCGCGTGACATCAGTAAGTGCCGCCTGCACTGTCTGAAGAGTGAGAGGACTCGGCACTCAGGCACAGGTCAGGCGAGATGTCAGAGGGAGGCAGGGCCGGTGCGAGGATTTTTGCCGCCCTAGGCAAGATAAAAATTGCCGCACCCCCCCCCCTTATCAGACATCACATATGTTCCACCCCTTTCTCAGCTTTTAAATTAAAATAACTGCTATGCTTCCCTTACGGTTAATCCAGCTTCTTGTAGCTGTCTTTTTGCGGAATGGAATTGCGGACTCATACATTTCTATGGGGCCGCAATTCCGATCCTGAAAAAAATAGAACATGTCCTATTCTTGTCCACAATAGCGGACAAGAATAGGCATATTCTCTTAGTGCCGGCAATGTGCGGTCCGCAAAATGCGGAACGCACATTGCCGCTGTCCGTGTTTTGTGGATCCGCAAAACACATACGGACGTGTGAATGGGCCCTAAATGTGAGGTAAATTAGTTTCCAATGTAGTATTACTAACTAAACAATTACATAATAAACATATTGCATTGTCTACTTACCACCAGGACAATAAGATGATCTGGTCTCTGGCTGCAGTCTGGCTCTTGGTCTGGCTCTGGGGACTCCCTTGTCACTCTCTTCTCCCCCCCCCCCTCCCTTGTCACTCATTCTACCCCCCCTCCCTTGTCACTCTCATTCTACCCCCCCTCCCTTGTCACTCTCATTCTACCCCCCCCCCCTCCCTTGTCACTCTCATTTCCTCCCCCCCTCCCTTGTCACTCCCATTCCCCCCCCTTGTCACTCTCATTCCCCCCCCTTGTCACTCTCATTTCCATTCCCCCCCCTTGTCACTCATTTCCATTCCCCCCCCCTTGTCATTTATTTCCATTCCCCCCCTTGTCATTCATTTCCATTCCCCCCCCCCTTGTCATTCATTTCCATTCCCCCCCCTTGTCACTCATTTCCATTCCCCCCCCCTTGTCACTCATTTCCACCCCCCCCCTTGTCACTCATTTCCACCCCCCCCCCTTGTCACTCATTTCCATCCCCCCCTTGTCACTCATTTCCATTCCCCCCCTTGTCATTCATTTCCATTCCCCCCCCTTGTCATTCATTTCTATTCCCCCCCCTTGTCATTCATTTCCATTCCCCCCCCTTGTCACTCATTTCCACCCCCCCTTGTCACTCATTTCCACCCCCCCTTGTCACTCATTTCCATCCCCCCCCCTTGTCATTAATTTCCATCCCCCCCCCTTGTCATTCATTTCCATTCCCCCCCTTGTCATTCATTTCCATTCCCCCCCCCCTTGTCATTCATTTCCATTCCCCCCCCCTTGTCATTCATTTCCATTCCCCCCCCCTTGTCATTCATTTCCATTCCCCCCCCCTTGTCACTCATTTCCATTCCCCCCCCTTGTCACTCATTTCCACCCCCCCCCTTGTCACTCATTTCCATTCTATTGTCACCTCTAGTGTAGCGTGGCCGAGCTCTGTTCGGTCCGCGGTACAGGAGCATTTGTTTCCTGTACCCGGCCGGACTGACAGGAAGTGCTTAGTGTGCACTTCCTGTCAGTCCGGCCGGGTACAGGAAACAAATGCTCCTGTACCGCGGACCGAACAGAGCTCGGCCACGCTACATTAACATGAGCACAGAGCAGAGACAGCAGGCAGGAGATTCTTTAGAGGAGCGGCAAGCGCTCAGCCGCTCAGGAGGCGCAGCATGAGGGGCGCCGCCGGCCGGCAATTATATATAACCAATTTTTTATTTATTTTTTTTACACCACACAGGGCGCACGGCAGAGAAACGACAAGAGGGCGCCCCTGCCGTCGCCCCCTTCTGACAGCGCCCCGGGCGGCCGCCCGTCCCGCCCGCCCCTAGAAACGGCCCTGTCAGCAGTAATAAAAAAATAATAATGTGGAAACTCTTATGCTGTTCAGATTTTGTGCCTGTCTCTATAGTGCCAACTGCAGGCATATCGGGTCCTTCCTCCCCAATGGATGTAGCTTCTAATGTGAACAAAGACATTTGTCACATTTAGGCCTCATGCACACGACCGTTGTTGTGTTCCGTATCTGTTGTTCCGTTTTCCGTGATTTTGTGCAGACCCATTGACTTTCAATGGGTCCGTTGAAAACTCGGATAATGCACCGTTTGTCATCCGTGTCCGTGATCCGTGTTTCCAGTCCGTCAAAAAAATATGACCTGTCCTATTTTTTTCACGGACAACGGTTCGCGGACCCATTCAAGTCAATGGGTCCGTGAAAAAACACGGAGGCACACAAGATTGTCATCCGTGTCCGTCATCCGTGTCCGTTTTTTTCCTATCATTTGCAAGGCAAACTTGACTTCAATTTTTTTTTACTTTTCATGTCTGGTGATCCTCCAAAAATCAAGGAGGACACAAGGAAACAAAAACGGAAACGGATCACGGAACAACGGAACCCCGTTTTGCGGACCGTGAAAAAATACTGTTGTGTGCATGAGGCCTTACCAAGGTGAACATTCAAGTAGGTTAAACATAAAGTGCATGCGTGTGCAGTTGCACCCCTCAGCGGTAGTTATTCCTTCTCATAGATGCTTGTTTCCACCTGTCTAGGATCCAACAATATTACTCATAGGTGACAGTTCGCTACACAACACAGGCTGAGCCGTACGGTCATGGTACACTGTACACTGAGTACTTTTTATTATGGCTGGAACAGGTTAAGAGGAGGGGAACCTGGATTGTGAAAGCCTATCACCTGACGCAGTCAGCAGTAATAAAAATAAAAATGTGGAAACTCTTCGTTGTGTGGTTTCTGTGCCTGTCTCTTTGGTGCCAAATTCAGGCATATCGTGATTTTCCTCCCCAATGAATGCTGCATCTAATATGAAGAAAAACCAGACATTTGTCACGTTTACCAATGTGAACACTCAAGTAGGTTAAACATAAAGTGCATGTAGAAAAATCATACGTGTGCTGTTTTCCTTCTCATCGGTGCTTGTTTCCACCTGTCTAGGATCCAACAATATTAGGTGATGGGCTGCTACACTGAGTACTTTTTATTACACAGCCTATGGCTAGACCAGGTTACCGGGAATGGATCCTGGATATGTGTCACTTGATGATGCCAACAGTAATAAACATAAAAATGTGCAAATTCTGACGTTGTGTGGTTTCTGTGCCTGTCTCTATGGTACCAACTTCAGGCATATTGGGACTTTCCTCCTTAAGGGATGTAGCATCTAATGAAAAGAAATACCAATGCTATTTGACACATTTTCTAAAGCGAACCCTAAAGTTGGAAACAGAAAGTGCATGTACAAACATGTACAGCTGCCCCATACACATTACTCAATTGTTGGTCGAGTTTGGGGAACTCCAGACTCTTCCTTGAAATATGATGTCGGGGGAGAGAATAATCAGGCGAAATGGAAATGATCATCTGATCCTTTTGTTCTCCTGGAAGATAAGCCGCCTCCAGAAATGTTGGGGAAGCATGTACCATTAAAAGACACATGATGATTAGTCATGTTACATAATAGCCATAGCTCTACCTCTGTCCCCATGATTAAGGCCAGGAACACATCACTGTTTTTTTCTTCTGTTGTTCTACCCTGTTAGGGGAGCAGAACAATGTAAAAAAATGAAATGCCAGATAGGGTTACATAACTGACCCTAACGGAGCTGAACTCTGTTGACTACCATGGAGTCTGTTCAGTTTCCTATCGGAATCCTGTTATTTTACTGGATGAAAAAGTCTGGCATTAGGCAGTCTTTTTAAACGAATTAGCAATGGAGTCCCTGCAGATGTGAACTCACCCTAATACTGATTACAGCATATGAGCAATTAAATAAACATCAGTTATACCCTAAGGACAAACAAAGCAGTCACTATTGACTATAGTATCTGAAGGGTTACATGAGTGGTATCATACTAATCGCCAATTTTGGTCAGTGCACCTGGGTGCTGCTTTCTGTATGTGAAGGACAGTGGGAATGCCTTTTCTTTCATGTCCTGTCCCCCAAAAAAGGGAACATTTTCAAACCATGTTACTATACAAACAAAGAAATGCAGTGGATGATGCTTAAAGCTAAAATACACACTTTTATAATATGCTAATGAGCCTCTAGGTGCTATTTGGGCATAGATTCAGCACCTAGAGGCTCCGTCTACTCACCCGTTATCCCGCCCAGGTCCTCCGTTCTGCCCGCCCACTCCTCTTGATTGATGTCCAAGTTCCATGCATCGTTGAGGAAATCCCGCGCCTGCGCCGTTCACTTCTGTATTCGGCGCAGGCACACTGAGGAAGCCGGCACCAGGAGCGCGGCCTTCACTCACTGCGCCTGCGCCGAATACAGAAGTGAACGGTGCAGGTGCGGGATTTCCTCAGTACATCCCATAGTAAAGTCACATTATTATGACCACTAAGCTAACTGCCGAGTGCAGCATGGACAGCAGCTAGAGGAGCTGAGAATGACTCAATAAGGTCCTTGTAGGCTGTCACAGGTATCTTATCTGGAGCCATGCTGACTGCAGTGCATCCCACACCTGCTGGAGGGTATGTTGGGGGAGGATACGTAGAGTGAACACAACAGTCAAGGTGTTCCTACAGATGCTCAATTAGATTAAAGTCTGGGGAATTAGGGGGCCAGGGTAGTGCTTGGTCTTGGTCATGTTCTTCAAACCAGTTTTGGATATTTCTAGCCGTGTGGTATGTCACATTGTCTTGCTGGAAGATCCCATCCGCCCCAGGGAAGACAATGAGCTTGTATGGGTGTATGTGGTCTGCAAGGATGTATTAATACCTAAATCGTTTGAGGTTGTCTTCCACATGGATGAGTGGGCCCAGAGAATACCACAAAAACATTCCCCAGAACATAACACTGCCACCACCAGCTTGTGTCCTTCCTTGCAGGGTGTTTGCTCTCTGATGTTTCTCATCTGACATGTTAATGTCCATGGAGCAAGTGCATGGATTTCTGCAAACCCTGTTCAGATGGATGGAACTGATTTTAACTCAGACATTTTCAGCAAAAGAATTTGCATGTGAACACAATTGACCATGGCATCTAAGGGGTTCTCAGACATTAGCCCTGGGTATCTGCTGTTTAAAACAACCGAAAGCCGGTGGCTATGGCACCGACTGCGCCTATGAAAGGGCACCATTTCTAAAGACCAGACCAGATTGCACCACCTGCCTTAGTGTAGTGTCACCTTTATCTGCAACGTTACACATCTATGGGAGACTCTTCTAGGACTGTGGTATTGTGGTATCACCTATTTTGAATGGTGGACCCTGTGTTATGTATATATATATTGTATAAATGCCTGTAATATTAAAATTATAGATAGTGACTAGAGATGAGCGAATTTCATATTTTTAAATTTGTTCACACTTCGTTTGGTGGTAAAAGCAGAATTGCGCTATGGATTCCGTTACCATGGACCGAAACGCAATTCTATGACGGAGTCCTCCCCTGCATAATGGAAATGGGATGGATCTGTTTAGCAGCCCATAGACTTCTATTATGACGGAATGAATAACGGAATGCCTCTAAAGGCATTCCATTATGCATTCCTTTATAGAATTGCATTACGGCCCATGGTAACGGAATCCATAACGCAATTCACCTTTTACCACCAAACCAATTGTGAACGAATTTCAAAACAAAACATAAAAACCTGATTTAAAAAAATAGGTCATTTGTTTTTGGTTTATTCTTTTGGCACAGTTTAGTCTTTGTATGACTTTCTATGTTCTCTATGACAGTTGTATACATTTTCTCGGATCCATTCGTTGTATCTGTCATTTGGTTGTTTGCGATCTTTTGGCATCTATCATCCCACCTATCGGCACAATATCAGTCTATGTACTGTATACATTACAGAACATATCAGATCACCCCCCCCATGGTAACAACTAGCTCTCTGTCATTCTTAAAGGGATTTTCCAGGCTCCAAATAAAAGAGTCATGCATTGATGCACTGTTTTAGCACATGCAGAGTATTTAATATTTTTTGCAAAATGATGTGTCCTGGCTCCCGGTGCACAACTTTGTGTTCCTCTTGAGTTCTTGGAATAGGGTGTGTCGGCTGTTTCAGCAATATGCTACATATCCCATGATGCCTAATGTCCGCTGTCAGATTATTGAGCATGTGCACAGTCAGTAACTTACGTTAGTAGCACATGATTGATGATGTGAAGTACTTTGGGGGGTTACTTTGCATAGAGAACACCACACAAGATGGACATACGTGATGTCACCATCACAGGAAACAGGAAGGGTAACACTGATGTAAGTAAATGTAAAACATTGTGTTTATTGCAGTTCTGAATCAAATTGTGAAAAAGAATAAAAACTACCTTTAAGTTGAAAAACA
This sequence comes from Bufo bufo, assembly GCF_905171765.1. Classification (NCBI taxonomy): domain Eukaryota; kingdom Metazoa; phylum Chordata; class Amphibia; order Anura; family Bufonidae; genus Bufo; species Bufo bufo. Next base: position 367,618,999 of record NC_053393.1, on the reverse strand, counting down.
CATCATCTGATTACTCTACTTCACTCTTGAATGAATGATAAGATTCTTGTTATTAGCCTCATCCAGATTTGAAAATTGCCATATAAAGTTTGCATTCTGTAGATTTGTTTTGCTGTGGTTATAGTTTATCACAGTGTTTCACATTTTTACATTTCTATTTGTCCATTTCTACAATATTTCCTCTCCAATTGTGCTGCAATTCTCCAGCATACCGTTCATAATAAGTTTAGAGTCTCCAGGTAAAAATAAATCATCCAAATTGATTAAAGGCTGCATTTGGATTAGCAGATCACCAATCCTTACAGGTACCTGTCAAAATGTCAAACACTTGCAGATTACAGAAATTAATCCATGAATGCAAATCAGTTACCTAGTGAACACTATAAACAACTTTTTTTTAATCCAAAGCCTGGAGCTGGTTTCACCTAAAAGCTAATAATTACTTTCCCTTCACAGTCGATACCAGACATGCAGTGCAGCTACAGTAAGCGAGCAGTGTAATAAAATTGCCATGCAAATAGTTGAAAACTTGAAATAGGGCAACGATTATTAGACATGTTCTGGTTGATGCCTGTGCGGGTGTTTTTTTTTTTTAACAAAGTGATCTGTGCTGATGATGTATTCTTATCCACTTGCTTCAACAGCGACAAAAACACCAAGCTTAAAAAGGTTCTCCCTTTCACTTGAATTGGAGCACCACTGCAGTAACCAGGCATGACCACTACGCAGTGGATAAAGCTGTGTAGTTCCTGCACCGGAGCAGCTGTAAGCAGCTGATCAGCAGTTTGTACAGTCAGTTGAACCCCAGCTGATCTGCTATTGGTGACCTATTCTAAGGAAAAGAAACAACATAAATTATATGTCATTATAAGAAAATCTTAAATATATTTAATTATCAAAAGTTGCTATATTTGTTTAAAGGTAAACATTATGATTAATTAAAATGGCTACTGTCTTGTTAGTTTTGTTCAAAACCCATCCTAGAATGTTGGAGCAGGAACTACACTGAGCAAAAATATAAACGCAACACTTTCGGTTTTGCTCCCATTTTGCATGAGCTGAACTCAAAGATCTGAAACATTTTCTGCATACACAAAAGACCCATTACTTTCAAAAATTGTTCACAAATCTGTCTAAATCTGTGTTAGTGAGCACTTCTCCTTTGCCGAGATAACCCATCCCACCTCACAGGTGTGGCATATCAAGGTACTGATTAGACAGCATGAATATTGCACAGGTGTGCCTTAGACTGCCCACAATGAAAGTACACTCTGAAATGTGCAGTTTGATCACACAGCACAATGCCACAGATGTTGCAACGTTTGAGGGAGCGTGCAATTGGCATGCTGACTGCAGGAATGTCTACCAGAGCTGTTGCCCGTGCAGTGAATGTTTATTTCTCTACCATAAGCCATCTCCAAAGGCGTTTCAGAGAATTTGGCAGTACATCCAACTGGCCTCACAACTGCCGACCACGTGTAACCACACCATCCCAGGACCTCCACATCCAGCATGTTCACCTCCATGATCGTCTGAGACCACCCACCCGGGTGGCGTCTGGCACGTTGGAGAGACGTTCTGTTCACGGATGAGTCCCGGTTTTCACTGTTCAGAGCAGATGGCAGACAGCCGATTCAGAGCATCCCAAACATGCTCAATGGGTGACATGTACGGTGAGTATGCTGGCCATGCAAGAACTGAGATGTTTTCAGCTTCCAGGAATTGTGTACAAATCCTTGCAATATGGGGCCATGCATTATCATGCTGCAACATGAGGTGATGGTCGTGGATGAATGGCACTACAATGGACCTCAGGATCTCGTCACGGTATCTCTGTGCATTCAATGTGAGCATTTGCCCACTCAAGTCAGTAACAAAGATGAACTGCAGTCAGATCCAGACCCCTATGAGGACGACGAGCATGCAGATGAGCTTCCCTGAGATGGTTTCTGACAGTTTGTGCAGAAATTCTTTGGTTATGCAAACCGATTGTTGCTGCAGCTGCCTGGGTGGCTGGTCTCAGACGATCATGGAGGTGAACATGCTGGATGTGGAGGTCCTGGGCTGGTGTGGTTACACGTGGTCTGCGGTTGTGAGGCCAGTTGGATGTACTGCCAAATTCTCTGAAACGCCTTTGGAGACGGCTTATGGTAGAGAAATTAACATTCATTGCACGGGCAACAGCTCTGGTAGACATTCCTGCAGTCAGCATGCCAATTGCACGCTCCCTCAAACGTTGCGACATCTGTGGCTTTGTGCTGTGTGATCAAACTGCACATTTCAGAGTGGCCTTTTATTGTGGGCAGTCTAAGGCACACCTGTGCAATATTCATGCTGTCTAATCAGCACCTTGATATGCCACACCTGTGAGGTGGGATGGATTATCTCGGCAAAGGAGAAGTGCTCACTAACACAGATTTAGACAGATTTGTGAACAACATTTGAGAGTCATGGGTCTTTTGTGTATGTAGAAAACGCTTCAGATCTTTGTGTTGTGTTGTGTTTATATTTTCGCTCAGTGTAGGACTGGTTCTGTAGGAGGTGTGACACAGAGAGAGGTTTGGTCTGGGAAAACAGGTATTTTCCTCCCAGCATGTGCTGCTGGGCTGATTTACAGCCAGGTGAGGTCCAATACCGGACCGGATTTTAAGTGCTGGTCCAGGTTTTTGCAGCACCTGGCTGTCCTTAAATAGGCAGCTGGGCTCAGAAGCCATGTCTGTGTGCTGGGATCTGAGGCCTGTGCTGGGCTGGAGAGCTGAGACCCATGTGTCAGGGGAACAGGCCGCCTAAAGCCTGTATTTGGACTTTCTGAGGCAGAACTGCCACCAAGGTGACTTTTTGTTATATTAACTTGCCATTGGTTGTGGAGTAACACCAACACTGCAAAAGTGACATTTTGTTTTTGGCACCATGTGTGAATAAACACTGAAGTTTGAATTACGAACTTGTATTTTGCCTCTGTACTGTGCCCCCTTATCCTAACTACCAGAGCGAATCCCTATAATTGGTGGAGGATGCTGGCAAGCGCAGAAAGGCAGGCGTAAGCACAGAAATAGTGTTGTTGTTTTGTTTTTTTTCCGCTGGGCACGGTTGTATGTCTTGCATTAAACCCGCTAAATTTGAACCCATGACACTTGAAAAAACGGAGGCAGTAATGAAGGCCTTCGTGGAGACTAACAAACAGCAGCAAGAAACAAATTTGCAACAGCGGGAGGCTAACAGGCAGCAGCAAGAAACAAACCAGCTGCTGCTACAACACGTGATAGCTTTGCAGACGGCAGGAGCAACCCCAAGCGTCCACAATGCCTGGAAAGCGGTCTGTGCGGCGATCCCCAAGATGAAACCCGCAGATGACGTTGAAACCTACATGATGATGTACGAGAAGGTGGCCACAAGGGAGAAATTACCCAGAGACCAGTGGGCTGAGGTCGTCGCTCCGTTCCCGGCATACGATTCCCAGCAGGTTTATTTAGACTTGCCAGACTATCAAGCGGCCAACTACCAGAAAGTGAAGGGTGAGATTCTGGCAAGACTTGGGGTAAAGGTGTTGGTCCAGGTCCAGCGGGTGCATCAGTGGGGGTTCAACCCGTCTGAGCCTGCAAGACCTCAGTATTATAACTTACTTCACCTCTTGCAAAAATGGCTACAGCCTGATGTGCTGAGTCCCACTGCTATGCTGGATCGTCTGTTAACTGGTATGTTCTGGAGGGCTTTGCCATACCCTCTCCAGCACTGGATCGGTCAGGTGTCTCCTGGCAATGCCCTTGAGATGGTGGACCTCGTGGAACGCTATGAAGCTACCAGGAATCTAAAGGAGGGTTCTGTCGGGAGGGGAAGTCGGCAAACCCCAGAAATATCCACCCCAGGCCCGGAGATTTGAGCCGATAAAACCTACCCAGGATGTACCCACGGCAGACCTGGCTCCAATAGTCTGCTGGCGGTGTCAGGAGCCTGGCCATGGTTGAGCTAATGGACACTAACTATGGCAACCGTCAGTCGTTATATGCCAGGAGGCTGTGTGCAACAGGTACCCCAGAGTTTCTAGATACTTGCGCCAGGTGGAAGTGGGAGACACTCCGACGGAGGCTCTGCTGGACTCAGGGAGTCTGGTGACCCTAGTAAGGGCTACCCTGGTGCGGTCCACTGAGTATACTGGCCGGAAAGTCGGGGTGATGTGCATCCTTGGAGACTTAAAAGACTACCCCACCACGCTGGTGTCTCTAACCACTTTGGCCGGTAGATGGACCCACAAGGTGGCTGTTGCCACAAATCTACATTATGAACTCATAATAGGGAGAGACTTCCCAGCACTGTGGCCTGCTACGAGAATTACCGAAACCCATGAGACAGGGGTAACCCCAGCAGAGTGGCTTTGCTCAGGGGGGAGACCACAACCCTGGGAAACCAAGTCTGAAGGGCTAGCGGTAGGGGTGATCGCCACTTCGGTGGAAGAGGGGGAGACAACCCCGCTGAGTGTAATGGTGGGAGACGTGGAGTCCTGAATTGGCAGACCTTCATTTCTCCGGGGATAATTTTGGTACCGCACAACACCGGGACCCAACCCTATACCGAGCCTGGGAGAATGTGTTATAGTAGATAGTGAACCACAACAACCTTGGGCCGAGTCGGTGTTTACCCGTTTTGTGGTTCATCAGGGTATGCTGTATCGGGTAAATTAACTACGGGGTGAGCATATTAAACAGTTGGTGGTCCCCAAGGCTTATCTCAAACTCGTCTTAGATCTAGCCCACCAGCACTTTCTCAGGGGTCACCTGGGGTTGCAGAAAACACAGGATCGTATACTACAGCAGTTTTAATGGCCGAGCATATTCAGAGAGGTAGAAGAGTTTTGTAAGTCTTGCCCGACCTGCCAGATAACTAGCCCCCAGCCACATTTCCGTAGTCCCCTAGTTCCTCTCCCCCGATTATCGAGGTACCGTTTGACAGAATAGCTATGGATCTCATAGGCCCCATACCGAAGTCCGCCAGAGGCACCAATACATCTTAGTCATCCTAGACTACACCACTCGGTACCCGGAGGCAGTGCCACTGTGACATACTGTACATCGGCCAAACTCATAGCTAATGGAGTTAATGGAGATGTTTTCCCGAGTAGGACTACCTAAAGAGGATTTGACTGATCAGGGGTCCCCTTTTATGTCCAAGGTGATGAGTTCCTGCACATAAAACAGCTACGAACGTCCGTTTACCATCTGCAAACTGACGGTCTGGTAGAAAGGTTTAACCAAACATTAAAAAATATGTTGAAAAGGGTGGTGGCTTATAGATGGGAAGGACTGGGACCTTCTTCTGCCCTATCTCATGTTCGTAGTGCGAGAGGTACCCCTCTACTGGGTTCTCGCCCATGAAAACTGCTATATGGCAGACACCTTCACAAAGAGGCATGGTAACAACAACCCACTCCGTATAAAAGTGTTATTGAAAGTGTTATTGAGTACGTTACCCAGATGCAAGATCGGATAGAGACAGTATTGCCTCTTGTTAGCGATCATATGAAGGCAGCTCAGCGAGCCGAGTCGGGTCTATAATCGGCAGGCTCGGGTCTGGATCTTTAACCCGGGTGATCGGGTTTTAGTTCTGGTACTGACTGTGGACAGTAAGTTCCTGGCTAGGTGGCAAGGGCCCTACAAAGTTCTTGAGAAAGTTGGAAATGTGAACTACAAGGTAAACCAGCCAGGGCGGCGAAAGCCGGAACAGATCTACCATGTTAATTTGCTTAAGCAGTGAAAGGATAGGGAGACCTCTACGGAAGACAGCCAGCATCCAGGTTATCTAGAGGAAGAGGTTCCGGCCCCTTTGTCTGATGCAAGGGAAGCGGTTGCTGCCGTAAAATTTGCTGGCAGCCTCTCCTCTAAACAGGTTCAGGAGGCCAGGAAGTTCGTTAGTCGGAACACGGACCTCAGGCCAAAGTCCGATTAAGTCTGATTAAAACCATACTGGGTACCCAAGGCTCGGCGACAAGCCATCTCGGAGGAAGTGCAGTTAATGCTGCAACTAGATGTCATTGAGGAGACTAAAAGTGAATGGGCCAGTCCTATAGTCTTAATACCCAAGCCAGATGGGTACGATTTTCGTAAACTGAACGAGATTTCCAAATTCGAGAGGTTAGGACAAGCCCAGTATTTTTTCTGTTTTGGACCTCACAAAAGGGTACTGGCAGGTGCCTTTAACGAAGACTGCAAAAGAGAAAACTCCCTTCATCACACCTGAGGGGTTGTATCAGTACAAGGTGCTACCCTTTGGTCTGCATGGTGCCCCCACCACTTTTCAACGACTTATGGACATTGTGCTGCGTCCACATCGTCGGTACGCTTCGGCTTACCTGGACAATATTGTCATCCACAGTACCGACTGGGAAAGTCACCTACCCAAAGTGCAGGCTGTAGTGGACTCCCTTCGGAAGGCGGGACTAACCGCTTACCCAAAAAAATGTGCAATAGGGTTAGAGGAGACTAAGTACCTGGGGTATGTCTTTGGGCGCGGAGTCATCAAACCCCAAGTGAACAAAATAGAGGCAATACAAAATTTACCCTGGCCTGTCACCACTAGGCAAGTAACATAGTAACATAGTAACATAGTACATAAGGCCGAAAAAAGACATTTGTCCATCCAGTTCGGCCTGTTATCCTGCAAGTTGATCCAGAGGAAGGCAAAAAAAAAACCTGTGAGGTAGAAGCTAATTTTCCCCACTTTAGGGGAATAAAAAATTCCTTCCCGACTCGAATCAGGCAATCAGAATAACTCCCCTCTCTAGTAGCTATAGCCTGTAATATTATTACGCTCCAGAAATACATCCAGGCCCCTCTTGAATTCCTTTATTGTACTCACCATCACCACCTCCTCAGGCAGAGAGTTCCATAGTCTCACTGCTCTTACCGTAAAGAATCCTTTTCTATGTTTGTGTACAAACCTTCTTTCCTCCAGACGCAGAGGATGTTCCCTCGTCACAGTCACAGTTCTGGGGATAAATAGATGATGGGATAGATCTCTGTACTGGGAATGATGGGCTATTACATGAGGTTTGTCCCCCACTATGCTACGGTAGCCGCACCATTGACAGGACTCTTGAAGGGACACAAGTCAATGATGGCTCGCTGGGATGATCGGGTGGAAGAGGCTTTCTCCGCTTTGAAGTCAACTGTCACGAGTTGGAGGTCCCAGGAGAGACCACCGCGTCATCATGCAATAAACATACGGAAATCAGGTACAGACACATAGGAGTTTATTGCACAAACAAAAAGCAGGGAAGGCAGCACAGACAAAACATGAGCTCTATGTACCGTCAGCACAGTGGGAGAAAACCCCCACTGCGCCACTGTCTAGTAATACTCCAGAGGGGCGTGACTAAGCAACTCCTGGTATTCACTAGAGCCTTAGATGGTAGGGTTAGACTTTGCCGCAGGAAGTTGCCAGGGTCCACTCTGGAGCGTGAACTAGACAGTGACAGCAGGAACGAATGGACAACAGGTACCAGAAGGTACCGACGGCACATAGGCAAACATAACAGACAGGCAAATACAAAACAGGGCAACTAATAACACAAGCAGAAATACATAGCAAGGAAACAGGAGTGACAATGAGCAGAGAAGGACTTGCTCCACTAGTGGTATACTGCGTGGCCTTGCGCATAGCACTCTGCAGCTAGGCGCTTGCTGAACCGAGACATATGAATACACACAAGGTAACTAAGAATACAAGCAGGAGTTCACGCAAGGGAGCAGGAGTGGCAATGAGCAGAGAAGGACTTGCTCCACCAGTAGTAAGCTGCATGGCCTTGCGCATGCCACTCTGCTGCAAAGGCTTGCTGAACACAGACAGATGAAAACACACAAAGTAACTAAAAAATAACTGGCAGAACAGATAACAGAAAGACAGGAAAGAGGACGGGAAAGGACGTAAATGAACAAGTAGGGAAACCCACAGAGCACAGACAGACACGGATCCCATGGGTCAGCAGCATGGGAGAGAGAGTACAAACCAGGAGCAGGACAAGACAACACACACCAGGAGAGCTGACACAGAATTGAGGAAACCTCAGCCTTATATACAGGTTCCATGGGTGCAGCAGAGAGGCCACACCCATGGAGCAGACAGAGGATTAACTCCTAATAGGAACACAGGGGAGTTAACCCATACAGAACCACAAACACACAGAAACGAAACTTCAGCGAGGAGCGCCGAACGAGCAAGGACGGAAGGTCACAGCCAGAGATAGTGGCTGTGACATCAACTCTGTGCGGGTGCCTAGTTTTTGTGACGCCCGACTTCAAAATGGAGTTTATAGTACAGACCGATGCCTCCGAAGTAGGCCTCGATGCTGTACTGTCTCAGGAAGTCAACAGGGAGGAGCATCCCATTGTCTTCCTCAGCTATAAGCTCATCCCAGCTGAGACCCGGTATAGTATAGTGGAGAGAGAGTACCTGGCTATCAAGTGGACACTCGAGTCTCTCTGCTATTATTTATTGGGGAGAAAATTCCGCCTGGTGACTGACCACTTCCCTCTCAAGTGGATGAGCCAGGGCAAGGACAGAAATGCCCGGGTCACCCGATGGTTTCTCTCCCTACAAAACTTTAAAGGTTTTCTGTCATCAGAGAAATGGGTATTAACCTGGCTGACATTAGCGATGTGCTGTCAGCTGAACATAACTATATTAGTCCCATGTCATTATGTGCCGCCGTTATTTAGAAAAACTAACTTTTATAATATGCAAATGAGCCTCTAGGAGCAGGGGGGGCCTTGCATCTGCTCATAGAGGCTTTGTTCACTTACCTCTTTCCACGCCCTTCTATACTTGATTGACAGGGCCAGGCCAGCGTTGGTCTCCTGTCTGCCATGGAAATCTCGAGCCTGCGCCGTCCCGTTCAGTATTCGGTGTAGGCACAGTGAGGGAAGGACGTTCACCGACAGCCGGCTTCCTCACTGCGCCTGCACTGAACACGTCGCAGTGAGGAAGCCGTCCCCATTGACTTGCATTGTGGGTCATGACGGATCCATTTTGCTCCGCATCTCTTGACAGAAAGAAAACTGCAGCCATGAGAACACAACCAAATGGAATGGAATGCATTTTGGAGCATTCCGTTCTGTTCAGTTACATTTTGTCCCTACTGACAATGAATGGGGACAGAACGGTAGCCTTTTTTTTTCCAGTATTGAGACCCTATGACGGATCTCAATAACGGAAAATAGAAACGCTAGTGTGAAAGTAGCCTAACGACAGCAGCCATTTTAATGAATCATGATAATTACCCCCTAGAGGAAACAAGCAACTTTTGATAATTAAAGATATTTAAGATTTTCTTATGACATTATTTATTTATAATTCAATACATCAGGACAACACTCACAATTTTTACTGCAATTCAGCACTTTATTTTTGGTCATTTACATATGAATCAATTAGTTGCAACATTTCAGGTTTATGAGAACACCTTTTTTCAAGCATATGTACAGGATAGTCAGAGCATAATGGCGGCATTTCCTCTGACTAGCATCTACATATGCCTGAAAGAGGGTGTTCTCATAAACCTAAAAGCGTTGAAACAAATGTTTCGCGAATCGAAGCCAAACAAATTGACTTCTATCTGAATTTCAAGAAAAAGTAAATTCGCCGCAAAGCTGAAATTGACGTCACCGGACCCACCAGTGTGATGACGTGATGACATCATTACGTCACACAGCTCCAGATTTCACACGGTGTCTTCAATCAAGATGGCTGCGACAGCCTCTCCAAGAGCAAATGGATAAGGTGAGTATGTATTTTTTTTTAAACCGGATTAACCCCTGAAAGGCCTTAATTTTTATCCTAGATGCCGCGAACAGCCATGAACTCGGCATCTGAGGGGTTCAATGACGGGCGGTCATTGACCGTTCCCCTTCATTGTGCTGCCTGCATACAAAGTATTTCATCACAAATCGAGTTTCTTTGTGAAAGTCGGTGAAGAAGCCGAATCAAATTTTCATAACTTTGCTCATCACTAGTTGCAACTAATTGATTCATATGTGAATGGAATCTTCTGATCTAAGCTATGGCGGACAAAACTAAAGACTACAGAATTGCAAATTTTGAGTGCTGTCCTGATATATTGAATTATGGTTGCTTAAGGCCTCATGGCAGAAGAGGCGTCTATTGGACGGGCACAAAGCTATTGTTACTAGGAGACGTATAGTGCTAGTTGTTTCCTAAAGAACCCCTGTAAGTATTGATGACCCATCCTTAGGATAGATCATCAATATTAGATAAGCTAGGGTCCAACTGACTGTTAGGGCCCATTCATATGACTGCATTTTTGTTTTGGATACATTTCAATGGGTCCACAAAAATGCGGACAGCACACGTGTGCTGTCAACATCTGTTTGTCACTTCCCTATCTCCACAAAAAAGATAGAACATGTCCAATTCTTCTCCATTTTGCAGTAAAGAATAGGCATTGTTACAATGGGTCCGCAAAAAAAGAAAGTAAGCAACACAGATGTCACATTGACGTCATCTGTATTTTTTGCGGATCCATGTTTTGCAGACCGCAAAATACATACGGTTGTGTGAATGAGGCCTAAAATTGCTTTGCTGATCAGTTGCTTGGAGATGGTTCAGTGTAGGAACTACACGGCTCCATCCACTGTGTAGTGGCCATGCCCGGTTACTGCAGTGCTGCTCCAATTCAAGTTTCTTTTTAAGCTTTTTAAGTGTCCATTTTAATGAATCATAATAATTACCCCCTAGACAACACAAGCAACTTTTGATAATTATAGCTATTTAGGATATTTTTATAATGACATGTTTGCCATTTATTCATGTTGTTTCATTTCTCAGAAAACTTATTTAAGTCCCAGAAAAGAAGAGTTTTATTAAGACTGTCTTTTTAGATACCTGTCTTAAAGAGGACCTGTCACCTCTCCTGACATCCCTATTATAGTAACTATTTGTATTTCCCATGTAATAACAATTCTGGGGTATCTGTACTTATCACTCTATGTTGTGCCATGTCTTTGTTATTCCTACTAGAAGCTTTGAATGAACTGCTAGCAGTCTGCAATGAAAGTCCAGATGGCTGTTACCAGTTGGTGATGTGTCCCTGCACAGTCTGACATTGGCAGCACTGATTACATAGTTTCACAATGTGCAGGGACAACCCCCAACTGGTAACTCGCAGCTGGACCTTTAATGCAAATTGCCAGTAATTCACTCATGACTTCTGGAAAGAATAAGAAGGAATAGCGTGTCAAAGAACGGAGATGTAAGTTGTTGGTAAAACAGACATGTGGGGAGAGGTTAATTGTTCTTTTTAAACTGAATGTGCTAAATTTATTAAGAGGCATACATAATACATTTAGTGCATATTGGTCTGAAAGCCAGAAAATGAAATCTATGCCTGCCTGCTATGAGCAGCTTTAGATATGTCGCTCTTTGTACCAGTTTTGTGCTTTAGGCCTTATGCATACAACTGGGTGTTAGCCTTGCCCGTGCTGTGGACCACAAATTGTGAGTCCGCAATGTACAGGCACCAAACGTGTGGCCGCCGTCTGCCGACGCAGACCCATTTACTTGAAAAGGTCTACACCGCAAAAAAGTAGCGCTTCAGATCTGTACCTCCGTTCTGCACCGCACTGAATCTCCCGGCCAGGGCCCATATATTGGGGATTGTGGGCCACAATATGGACTCGGCCCGGCAACAGCCGTGTGCATAAGGCCTTAAACTATAAATTTGTTATATCATGTTTGGCCATGCCTCCTCACACTAAACCCCAACTGCTTTTCACTTCTGCTTTTCACATAGCAAACAGTGCAAGAACAGTGAAAATTTCCAAATTATAGCACCAATATGGTGGGCACCATAATGTGCAGCTTTTTAATGACACAAAACATATTTTTTATTGTACTGTATGCCATACGGTACATGTGGTTGTCATATAATTATGTATAATATATACATATATAGATATATATATCTGGTATCATTTTTTTAAGGTCCTTCCTCTTCTTCGCCCACAATCTCATGCTCTGGAGGACCTTTCCCGTCCTGCATTATACAGACAATCCATTCATATGAATCAGACTTTTTTTTTTACTTCCATTACAGTATGGAATCTTACTACTAAAAGAAGGAAATTATTTTAGGGCAGAACAAATTTCTAGAAAGGGGACAGAAGATTTGGAAAAGTGCTCAGGGAACCATTACTATTTGACTATATAAAGGCCAAAATATTTTTGAAGGAGGCCTAGCACCCAGTTCTTACATAATGCGGTACCCTTTTAATTTAGGAATTGTGCTCCATCTGTCCTCTGATTGGCATCCAGTGCTGTAATTGGGGTACTGATCAGATGTTGTTACAGCTGGTGATCTTCTGATGGGCTCCAGGTCTGCTATGTTATAGTTCCTATTACATGCTGGTTGATATGTTGCATATACCGGATTAAACTAGCATATAATGAACCTGGACCTGTGTACTACCTTCCCTCTTCTGGCTTTAAACTTCATATGGCAGGTTATAATCGATTACCATTAAAATCTTCATTAAAGGGCTTCTGTCACCCCACTAAAGTCATTATTTTTTTTGGGCTACTTCAATTCCTTATACTGCGATATATCAATATACAATGCTCTTACTGATTTTCGTTCTGTAGTTTCTTAAAAAAACGGACTTTTATAATATGTAAATTACCTCTCTACCAGCAAGTAGGGCGGCTACTTGCTGGTAGCAGCCGCATCCTCCTTTCATAATGACGCCCCCTCCTTATGTTGATTGACAGGGCCAGTGAACGCGCTCGTCCTCTGACTGGCCCTGTCTGAATATCGCGCCTTCTCCGTACCGGTCTTCAGTCGGCACAGGCACACTGAGAGGAGGACGCTCGCTCGGCCGCTCCATCCTCAATGCGCCTGCGCCAATGACGTCACATTTACACCCGGCGCAGGCGCACTGAGGAAGGAGCGGCCGAGCGAGCATCCTTCTATCAGTGCGCCTGCGCCGACTGAAGACGGCGAAGGCGCGAGATTTAAAATGCAGACAGGGCCAGTCAGAAGACGAGCGCGTTCGCTGGCCCTGTCAATCAACATGAGGAGAGGGGGTCATTATGAAAGGAGGATGCGGCTGCTACCAGCAAATAGCCGCCCTATTTGCTGGTAGAGAGGTAATTTACATATTATAAAAGTCCGTTTTTTGAAGAAACTACAGAACGAAAATCAGTAAGAGCATTATATATTGATATATCGCAGTATAAGGAATTTAAGTAGCCCAAAAAAATATAATGACTTCAGTGGGGTGACAGAAGCCCTTTAACAGCAATACAGAAGTATTGCTATGAATAGAACAAAGGATCATATGGTCTCAGTTTCAAGTCCCTTAAGGAACTAATACAAAATTGTCAATCAGCTGAATAAAGGTTTTAAAAAAATATATAATTTTTTAAAAATATATATATATAATACCAAATACTGCAGCAGCACAGTCAGACCGCGTGCACTGTGTGCAATTCCTAACAGAGGTCGGCTTCTCCTCCACGACATATACTTTCCAAAGAACGAGGCAGCACTTCCAGATTTCGGTGACAGGGTGAAGACCCCAAACTTTATTCCCCAGCTGGGGAATAAAGTTTGGGGTCTTCACCCTGTCACCGAAATCTGGAAGTGCTGCCTCGTTCTTTGGAAAGTATATATATATATATATATATATATATATATATATATAAAAACAAATAAATATGATAAAAAAAATGTGCATGTACAGAATATGCTATCAATAAAAACTACAGCTTGTCGTACCGAAAATGAGCCCACAAACAGCTTCATCAGTACAAAAATGCAAAAGTTATGTGTATAAGAATATGGCAATACAAAGCAAAAAAAAAAAAGTAAAAGTAGTTACACATAACAAAAATTATATAAATTTGGCATCTTCAAAATCATGCAGACGTGCCAGTTTCTGAATGCATCATAGGGACCATTTAATGGTTCCATTAAAAAGCACAAGTCAGCCCGCAAAAAAAAAACAAGTCAATGGACATGTCAATAAAAAAGTTAGAACTTTTTGCCTGGTTCTTAAGGGGTTAATAACACTGATAATATATAATTCAACTGCTAATGATACAATTCCTTTATATGCTACTGACAGAACCTACAAACTTTTAGGAGGTGACACTCTATTTGAAGTGCCAAAAAAACAACAACCCAGCAACCTTCTGTGAAAGGTGCGAAAATGCCAATATAGAGGAAGTAAAGAAAATCTCACATTACTCATTGCTAAATACATAAAGTATAGATTATGTAGATTAAATTCTAATCACTTTATTAAGCAAATAATCCATAAAGTTCACTGAATGAATGTAATGAAAGCATTGTCAGCCACAGTTAATTTTGGGTAATCTCTTTTTGCCTTCTAGGTTTGAACTCTTTTGGTGGATGAAGAACTGGAAATACGTATGACAGCATAGGCAGTATAAATTACGCTTTTGTCCACAAACGTCATTATTTCTGACAGCAGAAACACTCATTTACTGAATAGTATAATTTTAGACGCCTTATTTATTAGTATAATTCAAACACTCCTTACCAGACATGTCCACACTGGAGAAGGGGGAAATTTATATATAGACTATGAATTCTTCAGAATTGCTTCTTCACACACAGTCACTTTTGCCCTTGTCAAGTAAATAGAGATGAGCAGATGTCTTAATATTCGTTTCGGGTTTTAACAAATCTGTTGACAGATTTCAGTCTAAGATTAGAGTTGAGCGGACACCTGGATGTTCGGGTTCGACGGGTTCGGCCAAACTTCACAAAAAAGTTCGAGTTCGGGACACGAACTTGACCCGAACTTGACCCCAAACCCAAACCCCATTTAAGTCAATGGGGACCCAAACTTTTGAGCACTAAAATGGCTGTAAAAATGTAATGGAAAGGGCTAGAGGGCTGCAAATGTCGTCAAAATGTGGTTAATACCATGGCAAGTGCTCTGCAAACAAATGTGGATAGGGAAATGACTTTAAATAACATAAAATACGCAAAAATAAAAAATAATAATCTTGATCTAGGAGGACCAGGTCCATATGGAGTAGGAGGTTGAGGAGGCGGTGGATGTGGCGGTGTAGGTGGAAGTGGCGGTGGAGAAGGAGGTAGCCTACACTGCTTTTTGGTTTAAAATATATATATATTTTTTTAAATTAGGGTACACCCCAAAACATTGGGAATTATAACCCTCCAATCGTGCTAAACACATGTTCAGACAATACATTGGCTGCAGGGCAGGCCAGCACCTCCAAGGCGTAAAGGGCAAGCTCAGGCCATGTGCCCAATTTGGAGACCCAGAAGTTGCAGGGGCTTACCCCTGTCAGTTAGTTTGTGTAGGCGTGTGCATACTTACTGCCCCACCATGTCGCACGTCCCCGTGATGTTAACGATCCAATTTGATATCTGGTCTATCAACTTTCGATGTTCTTTTATGCGCCTACCATGGTTATCACGGGTGGCGGGGAATCAGGGTTCCAGGCCGGAGAGGGAGCGTGAGAAAAAGAGACCAAATTTAAGGGAGATAGGAAAAGCTATGGAGGCGAAAATGTGGGACAAATTACAGAAGCCCAAATGTGGGACAAAAGAGTCAAGCGGAAATGTGGGAAAAGCTATTGAGGGTGTATCTCACAATGACATATGCAGCAAAGGCTGCTAAATAAACTTTTTTTTGCACAAACGGGTGTTTGTTTAATAACTCAATATGGCAGCAATATATAACCCAGGAATTTCAAACGTCAAGATACTGCAAGGCCTGAAATATTGTGTATTTTGCCCCAAAAAGGGTTTTTTATTAATGAAAGAATATAAGCCCTGTATAAACAGGGTGTATCTCACATGGCCTGACCCACAGTAGGCCTCAATTAAAGATTTGTGCACCAAATGGCGGTATTTCAAATATCTGAATCTAACCCAAATGTATTAAGAGTGTACCTCACAATGACATATGCAGCAAAGGCTGCCAAATAAACTTTTTATCCCCAAACGGGTATTTGTTTAATAACTCAATATGGCAGCAGTATATAATCCAGGAATTTTAAACAGGCTTATGCTGCAAGGCCTGAAATATTGTGTATTTTGCCCCAAAAAGGGTGTTTTATTAATGAAAGAATATAAGCCCTGTATATACAGGGTGTATCTCACACGGCCTAACCACAGTAGGCCTGAATTAAAGATTTGTGCTCCAAATTGCGGTATTTCAAATATCTGAATCTAACCCAAATGTATAAAGGGTGTATCTCACAATGACATCTGCATCAAAGGCTTCCAACTAAAAAATTTTTACACAAACGAGTGTTTGTTTAATAACTGAATTTGACAGCAGTATATAAGCCTGTAATTTTACACGTGCTGATGCTAAAAGGCCTGAAAATAGTGTTTTTTGGCAAAAAAGTGTGGTTTTAAAACCCCAGAAAATGATGGGTGTATTTCTAGCTTAAATTGCACACTGACTAATCCAGATGTTGTATATTGCCAAAAAAATGTTTTTTTAGTAACAGAATATGAAAGCTGTATATATTAAACTTGAATTTAACACTTGCAGATCAGGAAAATAGTGGTTTTTGGCAAAAAAGTGTGTTTTTAAAACCCCAGAAAATGATGGGTGTATTTCTAGCTTAAATTGCACACTGACTAATCCAGATGTTGTATATTGCCCCAAAAATTGGGATTTGCAATGTCCCAAAAGCTCAGATGCAGTGCTGGTGCACTGAGCTTGCAAAAAATGTCTGCCGCTGCCGCCCACCTAACTGACTTATTTAGGTTAATTTTTTTCTGTCAATGGCAGGGAAAATAAATTGTGCCCTGCACCGACAAAACACAATGTATGTAGATCGCTGAGTTAGATTCAGATTTTGAGCAAAGACTCTCTCCTATTCTCTCCCTGAAATCACCAGCAGCATCCTCTCCCTACACTAAGCACAGCAGAGTGACGTGCAGCGCTACGTGACTCCAGCTTATATAGAGGCTGGGTCACATGCTACACTGGCCAATCACAGCCATGCATAGTGGGCATAGCTGTGATGGCTTCTAAGGTCAGACAGTTAACGGCTTGTTGATTGGCTGCTCTGCAGCCTTTCAAAATGCGCCAAAAAAGCGCCGAACACCGAACCCGAACGCAAACTTTTACTGAAATGTTCGGGTTTGGATCCAAAAATCTTAAAGTTTGGTACGAATCCGAACTTTACAGTTCGGGTTCGCTCAACCCTATCTAAGATGAATAAATTCAACTCAAATCTAAAGTACTCAGATTGCCATTAAAAGTTGTGTATGACACTCAGAGGTCTCCTAGGAATGAATCCAACCACTTCAAGACAGCATTAGTAGTGTGAACAGTGACATATTTGGCTATGGGTAAATGCATGGTAGCTAAGAGCCCTGCACTTCAACTTTTAGCACAGGCAGGAGCCCGCCCCACTCAGCTAATCCTGGCATAGCACATGGTTACAGGGTACCCATGTACTATGCCAGCATATAGCAAACCTCAGGAGGCACAGGCAGGAGCAGCAATGTGTGCTCCAGTCCTGCCCATAGTTCGTTCTCTGCAGCCACATTCATAAAGTGTAGAGTCCGTACAAGTGGGTTGTAGACTGCATAGCTAAGGGTAAAACACCTGGTGTGGATGGGCTTCCTATGTTTTTTGCTGGCCTCTTATTATGGAGCAGATGGTGAAAGTGAAGAAATATGCTTTTAATACTAGTCTTTTATCAGATTCTATGAAGCAAGGTGTGATCACATTGATTCATTAGAAAGTTGATGGGCGTGAGATATAAAATTGGAGATGTATCACCTTATTAAACTGTAATTATTAAGATGTTAGCAAAAATTATTTCAAGAAGACTTAGTCAGGTGATTAAGTATATGATTGGTGCCGTCAGGCGTGTGCTGTTCCTGGAAGAAGGATTTCTGATAATTTATTGCTTTTAAGAGATCTGATTTTTCATGCTAATTATGCCGAGTTTCCATTGATTTTAGAATCTATTGATTTGGAGAAGGCTTTCGATAAAGTCTCTCATTGGTTTATATTTACTGTCTTTGCGCGATTGGGCGTACCACAAAGACTTCTAAGTACAATACATGAACTACACTGACCAAAAATATAAACGCAACACTTTCGGTTTTGCTCCCATTTTGCATGAGCTGAACTTAAAGATCTGAAACATTTTCTACATACACAAAAGACCCATTACTCTCAAATATTGTTCACAAATCTGTCTAAATCTGTGTTAGTGAGCACTTCTCCTTTGCCGAGATAATCCATCCCACCTCACAGGTGTGGCATATCAAGGTACTGATTAGACAGCATGAATATTGCACAGGTGTGCCTTAGACTGCCCACAATAAAAGGACACTCTGAAATGTGCACAGTTTTGCCTTAATGGGGAAAAGGGGGGGGGGGAGGTGTCAGAAAACCAGTATCTGGTGTGGCCACCATTTGCCTCACGCAGTGCAACACATCTCCGTCGCATAGAGTTGATCAGGTTGTTGATTGTGGCCTGTGGAATGTTGGTCCACTCCTCTTCAATAGCTGTGCGAAGTTGCAGAATATTGGCTGGAACTGGAACACGCTGTCGTATACGCCGATCCAGAGCATCCCAAACATCCTCAATGGGTGACATCTCCGGTGAGTATGCTGCCCATGCAAGAACTGGGATGTTTTCAGCTTCCAGAAATTGTGTCGAGATCCTTGCAATATGGGGCCATGCATTATCATGCTGCAACATGAGGTGATGGTCGTGGATGAATGGCACAATGGGCCTCAGGATCTTGTCACGGTATCTCTGTGCATTCAAAATGCCATCAATAAAATTCACCTGTGTTCGTTGTCCATAACATACGCCTGCCCATACCATAACCCCACCAGCTCCATGGGCCACTCGATCCACAACGTTGACATCAGCAAACCGCTCACCCACATGACGCCACACATGCTGTCTGCCATCTGCCCTGAACAGTGAAAACCGGGACTCATCTGTGAACAGAACGCTTCTGTAATGTGCCAGACGCCATCAAATGTGAGCATTTGCCCACTCAAGTCGGTTACGACAACGAACTGCAGTCAGGTCCAGACCCCGATGAGGACGACGAGCATGCAGATGAGCTTCCCTGAGACGGTTTTTGACAGTTTGTGCAGAAATTCTTTGGTTATGCAAACCGATTGTTGCTGCAGCTGTCCGGGTGGCTGGTCTCAGACAATCATGGAGGTGAACATGGTGGATGTGGAGGTCCTGGGCTGGTGTGGTTACACGTGGTCTGCGGTTGTTAGGCTGGTTGGATGTACTGCCAAATTCTCTGAAACGCCTTTGGAGACGGCTTATGGTAGAGAAATGAACATTCATTGCATGGGCAACAGCTCTGGTAGACATTCCTGCATTCAGCATGCCAATTGCACACTCCCTCAAATGTTGTGACATCTGTGGCATTGTGCTGTGTGATTAAACTGCACACCTGTGCAATATTCATGCTGTTTAATCAGCACCTTGATATGCCACACCTGTGAGGTGGGATGGATTATCTCGGCAAAGGAGAAGTGCTCACTAACACAGATTTAGACAGATTTATGAATACTATTTGAGAGTAATGGGTCTTTTGTGTAGAAAATGTTTCAAATCTTTAAGTTCAGCTCATGCAAAATGGGAGCAAAACCGAAAGTGTTGCGTTTATATTTTTGATCAGTGTATATAATAATTATACCCACAACTATATAAGGATGTGGGTAGTAGGATTTTGGTGAAGGGGCATGTGAGTCCTAATATATTAGTGAGGTCGGGAATAAGACAAGGTTGCCCACTCTCACTGATATTGTTTGTTTGTGTGATGGAGAGTCTATTGATGACTTTACAAAAGGATAAGCATGTATCTGGTTTTCTGATCCCTGGTAGTGGGGGACAGAATGTAAAGTCTTTAGGTTACATTGATGATGTAGCCCTTGTGTGTGACTCTCTCTCTGATTTAAATCGAGACAATTTGAACCTTAAAGTTTTTTGCGCAGTATCAGGAATGAGGGTAAACTGGAACAAATGTCATATAAGCAATTTTGGAAAGAAGGTTGAAATGTTAATATGAGTGAGGTTCCACAAAGGCAAGATATTAAAATTTGATCTTAGTTTTACTTGAGTTTTACTCAATTAGACACTAAGATTGGTGTAAAATTGTCTTTGTATAAACTACGGAATATTTCTCTTAAAGGTAAGATACTAATAATTAAAGTTATTTTACCAATAATAATGTATATACGACCGTTATTCCCCCCCCCCCCCCCTGAGAAATTGTGGCTTAGAAGGATAACTAGGAAAATTTTGGAGGTTATGAATTTCCTAACATTGAAGTAGAACAGCTGCTGTTTGTAAGATGGAAATGGTATGAAAGATTTTTAAAAAACCCGTGTGGCTGATTTTACTTTCCTTTTATGTTACTATGAGGTATTTTTTAAGAGAATTTTAAATTTGGTGTCTTAAATGAGTTGAGTGAATTTTTCAGAAATTCAATTTGACCAAATTTGGCTTGATCCGAAATTTATTCACGGCGAATCGTGTTAAAAGAATGCTATTTCCTGGCTGCAGAGAGCCTTAATAGTGGTTTAGATCACTGTGCCTGGCAGTAACATGCATAGGGAGTCTGCTGTGGTAGTGAAATAATACTGTGAGTCAGTATGACATGCAGATGACAGGCGTCGCTCTTAGAATCACTGCACAATTCACTTATTCGGGGAGTCACAGGGCCAAAACTGACCAAATAGCTCAAGTATGAACTCAGCCTTACAGGTCGATGTTAGCACCAATAAGAAGCGCACTCCTTTTACACCATCGTCAGCTGATTCCACATAGATGTCTGCAGAACCTGTTCTATTAAACAATTATACAAGTAGAGCCCCCTGACAGAGTGGAGAGAGTGTCAGCAGTAAGTTTGTGTTGACGTCACTGATTATTTTGCCCTTCCTCTGATCTGTCAGAACAATAACCCCCCAAAAACAGATCCTGTCTGTTGAGCATCCGCCTTTACTCAGTCAGCATTTGGTCAGTAATCCATCAGTTTTGCTAATGCCAAAAAAAAAACAGGAATGAATCCAAAACAGAGATGAATGGAATATTTGCATGTATTCTGTGTTTTGTACCCACTCTTGCTTTTGGCTACTAAATCACAAGCCAATTCTGATGGGACCATACAGACCTTTTCAGCTGCTACACAGACATGATCCATTGTGAGTCTCATTTTTCCTTCCTTCTGACAGATCAGAAGAAGGGTCAAAAAAATGATAATGTAAGCCAGGCTGAAAGGCAAAATAGTGGTCCACAGATTGGCCCTATGACATAGTGGTGAGGTGGAATCAGCATGAGGAGACCACAGAGTGGGCCAATGACAAAGTCTGGAGGTGGCGGCAGCATCAGAAGGGCACAGAGTGATGAAACTGCGAAACGTGCGTCGAGGTGCAGCTCTGGTCATACACCCTGTGTTCCCGCATATCATGGGTAATTTATGTCTTGCTTTATACATGTCTAGTATGTTATTGTAGTGTCATTGCTTACACATACCACTCTTGTTTCACCCGTATTCAGTGATGTGATTTGGCTGTCTGTATTTACGTGATGGGCACTAATGTTACCAGTGGTGGCCAAGTCTGTTATGTGTGACCTTATTGATCATTCACATGTGTGAAATACATATGCTTATATGTTACTCTGGGCGAATCTACAGTTCTCCCATTAATATGCGGTTCTACACTTAATGTTTTATGACACTTTTTCCTTGTTAGTCTGGTATATGTGAGGGTGGGAGCTCACGGTCCCGCTACACGGGGCGTCCCATCCCCTTTTACCTTGTGCCTTCGTGTTATTCTATATTTATTATTTTTTGTCTTAATAAACTACATATATTTTATATGAGTGTTCTCTCATTTTTCAATGGGGTTATTGGTTTTTCTTCTTTGGTTGGTTCCAGTATATTATACTAGACCCCAGTGTATTTTGTACACCTTATTAGAGTTTTTCTTATAGGTTGGTCACAGAGTGGCACAATGACAGAGTGTGGAGGTAACGGCAGCATCAGGAGGCCACAGAGTGGCACGACAGAGTGTGGAGGTGGTGGCAGCATCAGGAGGAGGCCACAGAGTGGCACAATGACAGTATGTAGGTGGCAGCAGCAGCATCAGGAGACCACAGAGTGGCAAAGTGACATAGTGTGGAGGTGACAGCAGCATCAGGAGACCACAGAGTGGCAAGGTGACATAGTGTGGAGGTGGCAGCAGCATCAGGAGACCATACAGTGACCCGTTGACAGAGTGGGGAGGTGGCAGCAGCATCAGGAGACCACAGAGTGGCAAGGTAACATAGTGTGGAGGTGACAGCAGAATCAGGAGACCACAGAGTGGCAAGGTGACATAGTGTGGAGGTGACAGCAGCATCAGGAGACCACAGAATGACAAGGTGATATAGTGTGGAGGTGTCATCAGCTTTAGAAGACCACAGTGACCCGGTGACAGAGTGTGGAGGTGGCAGCAGCATCAGGAGACCACAGAGTGGCAAGGTGACATAGTGCGGAGGTGGTAGCAGCGTCAGGAGATCACAGAGTGACCCGGTGATAGAGGTGGGGAGGTAGGTGGCAATACCAGTACCAGCTGAAGATGGTGGGTGAAAGAAGGAGCACTTGGCATCAGATGTGTGGCATCAGGCGGGTAGCATCATCAGAATATTAGCTGAGGCAGATAGCCAGAAGAAACTGGTCTCTTTTGTCAAAGTGTTGGTGTGGCACCATGGATGATCTAGTCTGATGCATCAGGCATTGGTGGGTGGAAATCCTGGCTGATCCACGCCTGATTTATCTTGACAAAGGTCAGTCTCTCCACATTTTGGGTGGAATGGTGAGTTCTTCTTTGGGTAAATATGGCCCCCGCCACGCTAAACACCCACTCTGATGCCACACTACTGGCCTGGCAGGACAAGTTTGCCAGGGCAAACTCTGCTAGTTGCGGCCACAAATCCAGTTTGGCTGCCCTGTAGACCAGCAGATATTCAATGTGGGGTGGCAGGGTACTGTCCAAGTATGCCACCACCTGCTGGTTGAGGTCCTGCTCCAGGTCTAGCTGCTGCTGGTGAGTAGTTTCTTCACTAGGCGGGTGAAGAAAGCTGCTCATCAACGACTCTAGACTTAAGCTGCTGCTAATGGAGCTGGTACTGTCCCCCCCCCCCACCATGCCACAGCAGCCATGGCAGAGGAACGTAAAGGCAGAGGACTCCCCCGGTCAGACCTGTGAGATGATGGACGATTGTGCAGATAGGCAGCGGCCAACTGACTACACAGGACGTTTCTATAGTATTTCAATTTGTCCTCCCTCTCAGCGGGTGTAAAAAATGCCCCCATTTTGGACCGGTAGCGAGGGTCCAACAAGGTGGAGAGTCAGAAGTCATCCCTCTGCCGAATGGTGACAATTCGGCTGTCACTACGCAAGCAAGTGAGCATGCATCGGGCCATTTGTGCAAGTGACTCGGAGGGACTCCCTGCCTCCATCTCTACTGCATACTGCCATGGTGTGTCTGGATCATCTGCCTCCTCTTCCTCATCACCCTGTAGCTCCTCTGGCTGCTCCTGCTCCTCCTGTGTATAAAAACCACCCATTACGCTACACATTGCTTGTGCTCTAATGTCCTCCTCTTCCTCTTCCTCCTCCAGTTCTGCCCCCACAGGGTTCATGTGGCCATGAGATCTAGGCACCACGTCTCCAGTCCCCTGATTAGCCAGATTTACCAGCATCTGTTCCAGGACATGAAGCAGTGGAATTACATGATTCCTCCCATAGTCCTAACGACTGATAATTAACGTGGCCTCCTCAAAGGGCCTGAGCAAACAGCAGGTGTCACGCATAAGCTGCCACTGGCTGACATCGAAGTTACACAGGGGAGTACTCCTGTCCACTTGGAACATCAAGAAATCGTTTATGGTCTTTCTCTGTTCGTATAGTCGGTAGTGATGAGCGGCATAGTCAATAATCGTTTTCGAGATATTTTGCCAATTTTTCGCAATAAATTTGCAAATTCTAGAATTCGTGATCTCCAGTCATTATTTTCGCGATTACGCAAGTCAGCACTAATGCTGCGCATATTCTTTGCACAATACATGCAACTTGACATTTTATCAGGTCTGATTAGATATTATTGATTGGTCCACTAAGTATTGTTGTGACACCACAGCACTATGTCTGTAGCATGTATGTCTGGACAGCAGAGAAACAGGAATTCCTATCACACTACCTAACACCCTGCACTGGAACCTATCAGCTTCAGTATATCACTATCTAACCTATCTCCCACTAACTATCTGTATTATATATATGAGCTAACTAACTATCTAATGTAATCGGATAAGGAATAGGATCCAGATGAAAGCACAGAGCACAGCAATGTCACTGCTTTTCTCAGAACTGTAAAAAAACAGCAGAAAATGGCTGCTTGAGAGTTTATATAGTGAAGGGATAGTCAACTATTGGTTGCTATGGATGTTGCTAAGCTCTGACAAAGATATTGCAGCCTTCTCATTGGTCCACAAGCAAAAGGGAGGTTACTGATGGAAAAAAAAAACTTGAATATTTGCTATTACGAATATATAGCACTATATTCTACATCTTCGCGAATTCTCGAAGTGCCGATATTCGCGATTAGAATATTCGCGATCAACACTAATAGTCGGTCCAACATATGGAGGGTGGAAACATCGCATATCAGCCTATGTTGGGGGATGCTGTTCTGCAGCTGCAGCTCAAGGAGGGTGTGCTTTGCGGTGTACGAGTGGCTGAAGTGCATGCAAAGTTTCCTGGCCATTTTTAGGATGTCTTGCAGATGAGTGGAAGACTTCAAGAACCGCTTGACAACCAGATTGACTACGTGTGCCATGCAGAGCGCATGGCTCAGCCCTCCTAGATGCAGCGCCGACACCATGTTCTTGCCGTTGTCGGTTACCTTAGTTCCGATTTTGAATTGTCGCAGAGAAAGACAGGATTCGATTTCTTGATGAAGGACACGGAGCAATTCCTCCCCTGTGTGACTCAGTTCGCCCAGGCAAATGAGGTGCAGAACAGCGTGACACCGCCGTACCCTGCACATGTGGTATGCTGGAGGGGCACTGTGAATTGTCCCTGCAGTGGAGGCTGAATACACGGTGGAGGATGAGGAGGCAGAGGCGGACATTGTCGCAGGACCAACGGCTTGGACATTGTCGCAGGACCAAACCACATTCACCCAGTGGGCCGTAAAGGACATGTATTGTCCCTGACCGTAGTTACAGTTCCACACGTCTACTCTGCCGTGTACTTTGGCAGACACCGACAGGCTCAAGGACTGGCCTACCTTCTGTTCTACATGTGTGTGCAGGGCTAGTACTGCCTTTTTGGCAAAGAAATGATGGCTTGGGACTCTCCACCTCGGCTCGGCATAAGCCATCAGTCCTCTTAAAGGTGCAGAGTCAACTACTTGGAAAGGGAGAGACTGCAGCACCAGCAACTTGGTAAGGAGCAGGTTCAGCTTTTGCGCCATTGGATGAGTGCACGCATACTGTTGACTCTTGGCAATCGCTTTGGTGATCGATTGCTGGCGGAATGACTGACGAGGGGTAGGAGGAGGAGGAGCAGGGGCATCAGGACCAGCAGATGATGGGAAGGACAGACAGCTCCCTTCGGCTGAGGTGGTGGAGCCTTGACTGTCTGAAACCGAGTGCGTGGCAATGGGTGATGCAGCGGTTGCTGCGGCAGGTTGGACCACCACATCGGAGCCACGGTTCTCCGCTTTATGGTGATGCTGCATATGTTGATGCAGTGCTGTGGTACCAACATTGGCACCCTGGCCATGCATTACCTTCTGTACACAGATTCTACATATGGCCATGTTCACCTCCTCCGGCGGCTTAACAAAAGACTTCCACACCGCCAAGTAGGTTATTTTACCCCCAACACTACACACTGACTGACTGCTACCGCCGCTGCCTCCATGAACTGGTGCACCGCTACTTCTCGGGCAGGTAGGCTCCTGTGAAGCAGGGGGTTTACCCTGGGCCCGTTTGGCTCACGACCTTTCACTGCTGCCACCCTGCTGACTCCCGGCCACACTAGATACTTGCTGGCTTTGCTGCTGCCTAACGGGCAAGCTGCCACCCTCTTCTCCCGATGATGATGAAGCCCATTCGTCACCCGGCTCCCAAGTGCAATCAGCTACATCATCATCATCGAATACTGTCTGCACCTCACTAATGTCCTCCTCAACGGTCTCTGGGTCAGGAGCCTGACCAGTTGCAACACCAGCTCCCACGCCACTCTCCTCATCACTACTTGTCCGCCTAGTGGAGGAAGCAGCGGATGTCTCCTCCACATCTTGGCTTGCCAGTAACCGCTGACTGTCTTCTAGTAGCTCATCCTCACTGTATAGAGGAGCTAAGACCACAGTATACAATACTTCTCTGGCTGAGTGAACAGAAAAGGACAGAGGCAGGTTGAGGACAGGTAAGGGCACAGAGCCTGCTCCCCGGCCATGCCAACTAAGAGTTGTATCTGACGAACCCACTGACTCTTGGCTGGGGGTGTCTGATGTCACTTACGACGAAGTCGAAGATCGAGTCAACCATTCAAAAACTTCTGGGTTGCTGGTCAAAACACGACTGCTAGCTGACACTGGGAGCTCAGACCTCTCGAAGTGACCCCTGCTGCCATAGCCCCTTACTCTGCTGCAATCTCTGCCTGTGCCAGAAACATTTGGGCCTCTGCCAATCCCCTGTGCAGGGCCTGGCACTACTCTGTCTGACATATTGTTAGATCACATAAATAAAAAGGAAATAAAAACACCCCAAAATATGTCAGAAATTTTCTCACTTCACCACACAATGGCTAATAAGCCCTTCTTTTTTAGCACAATTACACACAAAAAAGTGCTTTAGAACATATAACTGCACCACTAAACGGCAAATATATTTTTCTTTTGCCACTAATACACACACAAAAGGGCTTTAGCACATATAACTGCACCGCTGAACGGCAAAAATATTTTTCTTTTGCCACTAATACACGCTACAAAAGGCTTTAGAACATATAATTGCACCGCTGAACGGCAAATATATATTAATTTTGCAACTAATACATGCCACAAAAGGCTTTAAAACATATAACTGCACCGCTAAACAGCAAATATATTTTACTTTTTTCCACTATTACATGACAAAAAGGGCTTTATAACATAGAACTGCACTGCTGAAGGGCAAATATATTTTTCTTTTGACACTAATACATGCCACAATAGGCTTTAGAACATATAACTGCACAGCTAAACAGCAAATATATTTGTATTTTGCCACTATTACACAAAAAAACAGCATTACAACGTATAACTGCACCGCTGAACGGCAAATATATTTTACTTTTGCCACTATTACACGACAAAAAGGGCTTTATAACATATAACTGCATAGCTAAACTGCAAATATATTTTTATTTTGCCACTAATACACACCACAAAAGGCTTTAGAACATATAATTGCACTGCTGAACAGCAAATATACTTTATTTTTTGCCACTATTACACGACAAAAAGGGCTTTATAAAATATAACTGCACCTCTGAACGGCAAATATATTTTTATTTTCCGACTATTACACAACAAAAAGGGCTTTATAACATATAACTACACCACTGAACGGCAAATATGTTTTACTTTTGCCACTATTACACGACAAAAAGGGCTTTATAACATATAACTGCATAGCTAAACTGCAAATATATTTTTATTTTGCCACTAATACACACCACAAAAGGCTTTAGAACATATAACTGCACTGCTGAACAGCAAATATACTTTATTTTTTGCCACTATTACACGACAAAAAGGGCTTTATAAAATATAACTGCACCTCTGAACGGCAAATATATTTTTATTTTCCGACTATTACACAACAAAAAGGGCTTTATAACATATAACTACACCACTGAACGGCAAATATGTTTTACTTTTGCCACTATTACACGACAAAAAGGGCTTTATAACATATAACTGCATAGCTAAACTGCAAATATATTTTTATTTTGCCACTAATACACACCACAAAAGGCTTTAGAACATATAACTGCACTGCTGAACAGCAAATATACTTTATTTTTTGCCACTATTACACGACAAAAAGGGCTTTATAAAATATAACTGCACCGCTGAACGGCAAATATATTTTTCTTTTGCCACTAATACAGGTCACAAAAGGCTTTAGAACATATAACTACACCGCTGAATGGCAAATATATTTTACTTTTGCCACTAATACACGCCACAAAAGGCTTTAGAACATATAACTGCACCGCTGAACGACAAATATATTTTTCATTTGCCACTAATACATGCCACAATAGGCTTTAGAACATATAACTGCACAGCTAAACGGCAAATATATTTTTATTATGCCACTATTACACAAAAAAACGGCATTACAACGTATAACTGCACCGCTGAACGGCAAATATATTTTACTTTTGCCACTATTACACGACAAAAAGGGCTTTATAACATATAACTGCATAGCTAAACTGCAAATAAATTTTTATTTTGGCACTAATACACACCACAAAATGCTTTATAACATATAACTGCACTGCTAAACAGCAAATATACTTTATTTTTTGCCACTATTACACGACAAAAAGGGCTTTATAAAATATAACTGCACCGCTGAACGGCAAATATATTTTTATTTTCCGACTATTACATGACAAAAAGGGCTTTATAACATAACTGCACCGCTGAACAGCAAATATATTTTTCTTTTGCCACTAATACACGTCACAAAAGGCTTTAGAACATATAACTACACCGCTGAACGGCAAATATATTTTACTTTTGCCACTAATACACGCCACAAAAGGCTTTAGAACATATAACTGCACCGCTGAACGACAAATATATTTTTCATTTGCCACTTATACATGCCACAATAGGCTTTAGAACATATAACTGCACAGCTAAACAGCAAATATATTTTTATTTTGCCACTATTACACAAAAAAACTGCATTACAATGTATAACTGCACTGCTGAACGGCAAATATACTTTATTTTTTGCCACTAATACACGACAAAAAGGGCTTTATAAAATATAACTGCACCGCTGAACGGCAAATATATTTATATTTTCCGACTATTACATGACAAAAAAAGCTTTAGAACATATAACTGCACAGCTGTACTGCAAATATATTTCACTTTTGCCACTAATACACACCACAAAAGGCTTTAGAACATATAACTGCACCGGTGAACGAGAAATATATTTTTCATTTGCCACTAAAACATGCCACAATAGGCTTTAGAACATATAACTGCACAGCTAAACAGCAAATATATTTTTATTTTGCCACTATTACACAAAAAAACGGCATTACAATGTATAACTGCACCGCTGAACAGCAAATATATTTTACTTTTGCCACTATTACACGACAAAAAGGGCTTTATAACATATAAATGCATAGCTAAACTGCAAATATATTTTTATTTTGCCACTAATACACACCACAAAAGGCTTTAGAACATATAACTGCACTGCTGAACAGCAAATATACTTTATTTTTTGCCACTATTACACGACAAAAAGGGCTTTATAAAATATAACTGCACCGCTGAACGGCAAATATATTTTTATTTTCCGACTATTACACGACAAAAAGGGCTTTAGAACATAACTGCACCGCTGAACGGCAAATATATTTTTCTTTTGCCACTAATACACGTCACAAAAGGCTTTAGAACATGTAACTACACTGCTGAACGGCAAATATATTTATCTTTTGCCACTAATACACGTCACAAAAGGCTTTAGAACATATAACTACACCGCTGAACGGCAAATATATTTTACTTTTGCCACTAATACACGCCACAAAAGGCTTTAGAACATATAACTGCACCGCTGAACGACAAATATATTTTTATTATGCCACTATTACACAAAAAAACGGCATTACAACGTATAACTGCACCGCTGAACGGCAAATATATTTTACTTTTGCCACTATTACACGACCAAAAGGGCTTTATAACATATAACTGCATAGCTAAACTGCAAATATATTTTTATTTTGCCACTAATACACACCACAAAAGGCTTTAGAACATATAACTGCACTGCTAAACAGCAAATATACTTTATTTTTTGCCACTATTACATGACAAAAAGGGCTTTATAAAATATAACTGCACCGCTGAACGGCAAATATATTTTTATTTTCCGACTATTACACGACAAAAAGGGCTTTATAATATAACTGCACCGATAAACGGCAAATATATTTTTCTTTTGCCACTAATACACGTCACAAAAGGCTTTAGAACATATAACTACACCGCCGAACGGCAAATATATTTTACTTTTGCCACTAATACACGCCACAAAAGGCTTTAGAACATATAACTGCACCGCTGAACGACAAATATATTTTTTATTTGCCATTTATACATGCCACAATAGGCTTTAGAACATATAACTGCACAGCTAAACGGCAAATATATTTTACTTTTGCCTCTATTACACAAAAAAACGGCATTACAATGTATAACTGCACCGCTGAACAGCAAATATATTTTACTTTTTCCACTATTACACGACAAAAAGGGCTTTATAACATATAACTGCATAGTTAAACTGCAAATATATTTTTATTTTGCTACTAATACACACCACAAATAGCTATAGAACATATAACTGCACCGCTGAACGGCAAATATATTTTACGTTTGCCACTCATACACGAAAAAAAAGGCTTTTTAACATATAACTGCACCGCTGAACGGCAAATATTTTTTACTTTTGCAACTAATACACGCTACAAAAGGCTTTAGAACATATAATTACAACGGTGAATGGCAAATATACACTGCTCAAAAAAATAAAGGGAACACAAAAATAACACATCCTAGATCTGAATTAATTAAATATTTTTCTGAAATACTTTATTCTTTACATAGTTGAATGTGCTGACAACAAAATCACTCAAAAATAAAAAAATGGAAATCAAATTTTTTAACCCACGGAGGTCTGGATTTGGAGTCACATTCAAAATTAAAGTGGAAAAACACACTACAGGCTGATCCAACTTTGATGTAATGTCCTTAAAACAAGTCAAAATGAGGCTCAGTAGTGTGTGTGGCCTCCACGTGCCTGTATGACCTCCCTACAACGCCTGTGCATGCTCCTGATGAGGTGGTGGACGGTCTCCTGAGGGATCTCCTCCTAGACCTGGACTAAAGCATCTGCCAACTCCTGGACAGTCTGTGGTGCAACGTGACGTTGGTGGATAGAGCGACGTGCTCAATTGGATTCAGGTCTGGGGAACGGGCGGGCCAGTCCATAGCATCAATGCCTTCGTCTTGCAGGAACTGCTGACACACTCCACCCACATGAGGTCTAGCATTGTCTTGCATTAGGAGGAACCCAGGGCCAACCGCACCAGCATATGGTCTCACAAGGAATCTGAGGATCTCATCTCGGTACCTAATGGCAGTCAGGCTACCTCTGGCGAGCACATGGAGGGCTGTGCGGCCCTCCAAAGAAATGCCACCCCTCACCATTACTGACCCAATGCCAAACCCCTCATGCTGCAGGATGTTTCAGGCAGCAGAACGTTCTCCACGGCGTCTCCAGACTCTGTCACATCTGTCACATGTGCTCAGTGTGAACCTGCTTTCATCTGTAAAGAGCACAGGGCGCCAGTGGCGAATTTGCCAATCTTGGTGTTCTCTGGCAAATGCCAAACGTCCTGCACGGTGTTGGGCTTTAAGCACAACCCCCACCTGTGGACGTCGGGCCCTCATATCACCCTCATGGAGTCTGTTTCTGACCGTTTGAGCAGACACATGCACATTTGTGGCCTTCTGGAGGTCATTTTGCAGGGCTCTGGCAGTGCTCCTCGTGTTCCTCCTTGCACAAAGGCGGAGGTAGCGGTCCTGCTGCTGGGTTGTTACCCTCCTACGGCCTCCTCCACGTCTCCTGATGTACTGGCCTGTCTCCTGGTAGCTCCTCCATGCTCTGGACACTACGCTGACAGACACAGCAAACCTTCTTGCCACAGCTCGCATTGATGTGCCATCCTGGATAAGCTGCACTACCTGAGCCACTTGTGTTGGTTGTAGACTCCGTCTCATGCTACCACTAGAGTGAAAGCACCGCCAGCATTCAAAAGTGACCAAAACATCAGCCAGGAAGCATAGGAATTGAGAAGTGGTCTGTGCTTACCACCTGAAGAACCACTCCTTTATTGGGGGTGTCTTGCTAATTGCCTAAAATTTCCACCTGTTGTCTATCCCAGGAAGCAGGAGCGTTACTAAGTGACGTCACTCACGCCCCGGCCGAGCCGCTTGCTGCGGTGCATTCATCGTGAAAGTGAGTACAGAGGCTGGACCTGTTATTAATAAGAAAGAGATTGTTTCACACACTAGTAAAATACTTTACACACAAAGCAAGTTATGTGAGCGGGGCCCCTTCATATATAATCGCGGCATTTTCGGGTCGGCCAAATCGCTCCTACTGGGAGCTTAACAGAGGTGCCGCGCGGACGTGCTGGGAGCTGACCAGAGCAGCTGTAAAGGTAAGTAACAGCTTCTCTGGCCCCCAACATGTCATGGTCTGTTTTATGGCAATGTAAGTTGCCATAATACAGACCTAGACTCGAGTATAAGACGAGGGGGCTTTTTGAGCACAAAAATATCTGCCAAAAAACTCGTCTTATACTCGAGTATATACGGTAACTGCAACGCTGAACGGAAAATATTTTTTATTTTGAAATTATTACACGTCAGAAAGTGCTTATAAAACAAAACATTGCACCACTAAACAGCAAATATTTTTTTTATTTTGCCACTAATACATGCCACAAAATGCTTTAGAACATATAACTGCACCGCTGAACGGCAAATATATTTTACTTTTGCCACTAATACACGCCACAAATGGCTTTAGAATATATAACTGCACCGCTGAACGGCAAATAGGCCCTTATTTTTCCCACTTATACGCAACACAAAAGGCTTTAGAACATATAACTGCACCACTGAACGACAAATACATTTTACTTTTGCGACTAATACAGACCACAATAGACTTTAGAATATATAGCTACACTGCTGAACGGCAAATAGGCCCTTATTTTTTTCCACTTATGCACAACACAAAAGTCTTTAGAACATATAACTGCACCGCTGAACGCCAAATATATTTTTCTTTTGCCACTAATACACGACAAAAAGGGCTTTATGACATATAACTGCACCGCTGAACGACAAATATATTTAACTTTTGCAACAAATACAAGCAAGAAAGGCTTTAGATCATATAACTACACTGCTGAACGGCAAATATATTTTACTTTTGCCACTAATACACGCCACAAAAGGATTTAGAACATATAACTGCACTACTGATCGACAAAAATATTTTACTTTTGCCACTAATACATGCCACAAAAGGCTTTAGAACATATAACTGCACCGCTGAACGGCAAATATATTTTACTTTTGCTACAAATATACGCAAGAAAGTCTTTAGAACATATAACTACACTGCTGAACGGCAAATATATTTTACTTTTGCCACTAATACACGCCACAAAAGGCTTTAGAACATATAACTGCATCACTGAACGGCAAAAATATTTTACTTTTGCCACTAATACACACCACAAAAGGCTTTAGAACATATAACTGCACCGCTGAACGACAAATAGGCCCTTATGTTTTTCCACTTATACACGACACATAACACTTTAAAACATATAACTGCACCGCTGAACAGCAAAAATATTTTTATTTTGCCACTAATAAACGCCACAAAAAGCTTTAGAACAAATAATTGCACTGCTGAACAGCAAATGGGCCCTTATTTTTTCCACTTATACACGACACAAAAGGCTTTAGAACATATAACTGCAACGCTGAACAGCAAATATATTTTTATTTTGCCATTATTACACGACAAAAAGGGTTTATAAAACAAATAACTGCACTGCTGAACAGCAAATATTTTTTTATTTAGCCACTAATTCATGTCTCAAAAGGATTTAGAACATATAACTGCCCCACTGAACGGCAAATATATTTTACTTTTGCGACTAATACACACCACAATAGGCTTTAGAATATATAACTACACCGCTGAACGGCAAACAGGCCCTTATTTTTTTCCACTTATACACAACACAAAAGGCTTTAGAACATATAACTGCACCGCTGAACGCCAAATATATTTTTCTTTTACCACTAATACACACAAAAAAGGTCTTTATAACATATAACTGCACCACTGAACGGCAAATATATTTTTCTTTTGCAACTAATACATGCTACAAAAGGCAGTAAAACATATAACTGACCCGCTGAACGGCAAATATATTTAACTTTTGCCACTAATACACGCCACAAAAGGCTTTAGAACATATAACTACACTGCTGAATGGCAAATATATTTTACTTTTGGCAGTAATACACGCCACAAAAGGCTTTAGAACATATAACTGCACTACTGATCGACAAAAATATTTTACTTTTACCACTAATACATGCCACAAAAGGCTTTAGAACATATAACTGCACCGCTGAACGTCAAATATATTTTACTTTTGCTACAAATATACGCAAGAAAGGCTTTAGAACATTTAACTACACTGCTGAACGGCAAATATATTTTACTTTTGCCACTAATACACGCCACAAAAGGCTTTAGAACATATAACTGCACCGCTGAACGACAAATAGGCCCTTATGTTTTTCCAATTATACACAACACAAAACGCTTTAAAACATATAACTGTACCGCTGAACAGCAAAAATATTTTTATTTTGCCACTAATACACGCCACAAAAAGCTTTAGAACAAATAATTGCACTGCTGAACAGCAAATGGGCCCTTATTTTTTCCTAATACACGCCACAAAAGACTTTAGAACATATAACTACACTGCTGAACGGCAAATATATTTTACTTTTGCCACTAATACACGCCACAAAAGGCTTTAGAACATATAACTGCACTACTGATCGACAAAAATATTTTACTTTTGCCACTAATACATGCCACAAAAGGCTTTAGAACATATAACTGCATCACTGAACGGCAAATATATTTTACTTTTGCCACTAATACACACCACAAAAGGCTTTAGAACATATAACTGCACCGCTGAACGACAAATAGGCCCTTATGTTTTTCCACTTATACACGACACAAAACGCTTTAAAACATATAACTGCACCGCTGAACAGCAAAAATATTTTTATTTTGCCACTAATACACGCCGCAAAAAGCTTTAGAACAAATAATTGCACTGCTGAACAGCAAATGGGCCCTTATTTTTTCCACTTATACATGACACAAAAGGCTTTAGAACATATAACTGCAACGCTGAACAGCAAATATATTTTTATTTTGCCATTATTACACGACAAAAAGGGTTTATAAAACAAATAACTGCACTGCTAAACAGCAAATATTTTTTTATTTAGCCACTAATACATGTCTCAAAAGGCTTTAGAACATATAACTGCCCCACTGAACGGCAAATATATTTTACTTTTGCGACTAATACACACCACAATAGGCTTTAGAACATATAACTACACCGCTGAACGGCAAACAGGCCCTTATTTTTTTCCACTTATACACAACACAAAAGGCTTTAGAACATATAACTGCACCGCTGAACGCCAAATATATTTTTCTTTTACCACTAATACACACAAAAAAGGTCTTTATAACATATAACTGCACCACTGAACGGCAAATATATTTTTCTTTTGCAACTAATACATGCTGCAAAAGGCAGTAAAACATATAACTGACCCGCTGAACGGCAAATATATTTAACTTTTGCCAATAATACACTCCACAAAAGGCTTTAAAACATATAACTTCACTGCTGAACGGCAAATATATATTTATTTTGCCACTATTACACGACAAAAAGTGCTTTATAACATATAACGGCACCGCTGAACAGCAAATATATATTTTTTTGCCACTATTGCACACAAAAAAGGGCTTTATAACATATAAATGAACCGCTAAACATTAAATATATTTTTCTTTTTTCCACTATTACACGAGAAAAAGGGCTTTATAACATATAACTGCACTACTGAACGGCAAATATATTTTTCTTTTGTTACTAATACATGCCACAAAAGGCAGTAAAACATATAACTTCCCCGCTGAACGGCAAATATTTTTTACTTTTGCCACTAATGCACACCACAAAAGGCTTTAGAAGATATAACTGCACCGCTAAATGACAAATATATTTTACTTTTGACACTTATACATGCCACAAAAGGCTTTAGAACATTTAACTGCACCGCTGAATGGCAAATATATTTTACTTTTGCCGCTAATATACGATACAAAAGGCTTTAGAACATATAACTGCACCGCTGAACGGCAAATATATTTTTCTTTTGCCACTAATACACGCCACAACAGGCTTTAGATCATATAACTGCACCGCTTAACGGCAAATATATTTTACTTTTGCCACTAATACACACCACAAAAGGCATTAGAACATAACTGCACAGCTGAACGGCAAATAGGCCCTTATTTTTTTCCACTTTAATACGACACAAAAGGTTTTAAAACATAGAACTATACCGCTGAACGGCAAACATTTTTTATTTTTCCACTAATACACGACAAAAAGGGCTTTAGAACATATTACTGCACTGCTAAACGGCAAATATATTTTTCTTTTGCCACTAATACACGCCACAACAGGCTTTAGATCATATAAGTGCACCGCTGAAAGGCAAAAATATTTTTTTTTCCCACTAATACACACCACAAAAGGCTTTAGAAAATATAACTGCACAGCTGAACGGCAAATATGCCCTTATTTTTTTCCACTTTTACACGACACAAAAGTCTTTAGAACATATAACTGCACCACTGAACGCCAAATATATTTTCTTTTACCACTGATACACGGAAAAAAGGTCTTTAGAACATTTAACTGCACAGCTAAAGGCAAATATATTTTTCTTTTGCCATTAATACACGCCACAACAGGCTTTAGATCATATAACTGCACTGCTGAAAGGCAAATATATCTTTTCTTTTGCCACTAATACACACCACAAAAAGCTTTAGAACATATAACTGCACCGCTGAACGGCAAATAGGCCCTTATTTTTTTCCACTTATAAACTACACAAAAGGCTTTAGAACATATAACTGCACCGCTGAACGGCAAATATATTTTACTTTTGCCACTAATACACACCACAAAAGGCATTAGAACATAACTGCACAGCTGAACGGCAAATAGGCCCTTATTTTTTTCCACTTTAATACGACACAAAAGGCTTTAAAACATATAACTGCACAGCTGAACGGCAAATAGGCCCTTATTTTTTTCCACTTATACACGACACAAAAGTCTTTAGAACATACAACTGCACCACTGAACGCCAAATATCTTTTTTTTTTTACCACTGATACACGGAAAAAAGGTCTTTAGAACATATAACTGCACAGCTAACGGCAAATGTATTTTTCTTTTGCTACTAATACGCGTCACAAAAGGCTTTAGATCATATAACTGTGCTGCTGAAAGGCAAATATATTTTTCTTTTGCCACTAATACACGCCACAAAAGGCTTTAGAACATAACTGCACAGCTGAACGGCAAATAGGCCCTTATTTTTTTCCACTTTAATACGACACAAAAGGCTTTAAAACATAGAACTATACCGCTGAACGGCAAACATTTTTTATTTTTCCACTAATACACGACAGAAAGGGCTTTAGAACATATAACTGCACTGCTAAACGGCAAATATATTTTTCTTTTACCACTGATACACGGAAAAAAGGCCTTTAGAACATATAACTGCACAGCTAAAGGCAAATATATTTTTCTTTTGCCATTAATACACGCCACAACAGGCTTTAGATCATATAACTGCACTGCTGAACGGCAAATATATCTTTTCTTTTGCCACTAATACACACCACAAAAAGCTTTAGAACATATAACTGCACCACTGAACGGCAAATAGGCCCTTATTTTTTTCCACTTATAAACTACACAAAAGGCTTTAGAACATATAACTGCACCGCTGAACGGCAAATATATTTTACTTTTGCCACTAATACACACCACAAAAGGCATTAGAACATAACTGCACAGCTGAACGGCAAATAGGCCCTTATTTTTTTCCACTTTAATACGACACAAAAGGCTTTAAAACATATAACTGCACAGCTGAACGGCAAATAGGCCCTTATTTTTTTCCACTTATACACGACACAAAAGTCTTTAGAACATATAACTGCACCACTGAACGCCAAATATCTTTTTTTTTTTACCACTGATACACGGAAAAAAGGTCTTTAGAACATATAACTGCACAGCTAACGGCAAATGTATTTTTCTTTTGCTACTAATACGCGTCACAAAAGGCTTTAGATCATATAACTGTGCTGCTGAAAGGCAAATATATTTTTCTTTTGCCACTAATACACTCCACAAAAGGCTTTAGAACATAACTGCACAGCTGAACGGCAAATAGGCCCTTATTTTTTTCCACTTTAATACGACACAAAAGGCTTTAAAACATAGAACTATACCGCTGAACGGCAAACATTTTTTATTTTTCCACTAATACACGACAGAAAGGGCTTTAGAACATATAACTGCACTGCTAAACGGCAAATATATTTTTCTTTTGCCACTAATACACGCCACAACAGGCTTTAGATCATATAAGTGCACCGCTGAAAGGCAAATATATTTTTCTTTTTCCACTAATACACACCACAAAAGGCTTTAGAAAATATAACTGCACAGCTGAACGGCAAATAGGCCCTTATTTTTTTCCACTTTTACACAACACAAAAGTCTTTAGAACATATAACTGCACCACTGAACGCCAAATATATTTTCTTTTACCACTGATACACGGAACAAAGGTCTTTAGAACATATAACTGCACCGCTGAACGGCAAATATATTTTTCTTTTGCCACTAATACACGCCACAACAGGCTTTAGATCATATAACTGCACCGCTTAACGGCAAATATATTTTACTTTTGCCACTAATACACACCACAAAAGGCATTAGAACATAACTGCACAGCTGAACGGCAAATAGGCCCTTATTTTTTTTCCACTTTAATACGACACAAAAGGCTTTAAAACATAGAACTATACCGCTGAACGGCAAACATTTTTTATTTTTCCACTAATACACGACAGAAAGGGCTTTAGAACATATAACTGCACTGCTAAACGGCAAATATATTTTTCTTTTACCACTGATACACGGAAAAAAGGCCTTTAGAACATATAACTGCACAGCTAAAGGCAAATATATTTTTCTTTTGCCATTAATACACGCCACAACAGGCTTTAGATCATATAACTGCACTGCTGAACGGCAAATATATCTTTTCTTTTGCCACTAATACACACCACAAAAAGCTTTAGAACATATAACTGCACCACTGAACGGCAAATAGGCCCTTATTTTTTTCCAGTTATAAACTACACAAAAGGCTTTAGAACATATAACTGCACCGCTGAACGGCAAATATATTTTACTTTTGCCACTAATACACACCACAAAAGGCATTAGAACATAACTGCACAGCTGAACGGCAAATAGGCCCTTATTTTTTTCCACTTTAATACGACACAAAAGGCTTTAAAACATATAACTGCACAGCTGAACGGCAAATAGGCCCTTATTTTTTTCCACTTATACACGACACAAAAGTCTTTAGAACATATAACTGCACCACTGAACGCCAAATATCTTTTTTTTTTTACCACTGATACACGGAAAAAAGGTCTTTAGAACATATAACTGCACAGCTAACGGCAAATGTATTTTTCTTTTGCTACTAATACGCGTCACAAAAGGCTTTAGATCATATAACTGTGCTGCTGAAAGGCAAATATATTTTTCTTTTGCCACTAATACACTCCACAAAAGGCTTTAGAACATAACTGCACAGCTGAACGGCAAATAGGCCCTTATTTTTTTCCACTTTAATACGACACAAAAGGCTTTAAAACATAGAACTATACCGCTGAACGGCAAACATTTTTTATTTTTCCACTAATACACGACAGAAAGGGCTTTAGAACATATAACTGCACTGCTAAACGGCAAATATATTTTTCTTTTGCCACTAATACACGCCACAACAGGCTTTAGATCATATAAGTGCACCGCTGAAAGGCAAATATATTTTTCTTTTTCCACTAATACACACCACAAAAGGCTTTAGAAAATATAACTGCACAGCTGAACGGC
The DNA here is from genome assembly GCF_905171765.1 of Bufo bufo. Lineage (NCBI taxonomy): Eukaryota > Metazoa > Chordata > Amphibia > Anura > Bufonidae > Bufo > Bufo bufo. The sequence continues at coordinate 367,578,665 of NC_053393.1, read as the reverse complement.
AAATAGGCCCTTATTTTTTTCCACTTTTACACAACACAAAAGTCTTTAGAACATATAACTGCACCACTGAACGCCAAATATATTTTCTTTTACCACTGATACACGGAACAAAGGTCTTTAGAACATATAACTGCACCGCTGAACGGCAAATATATTTTTCTTTTGCCACTAATACACGCCACAACAGGCTTTAGATCATATAACTGCACCGCTTAACGGCAAATATATTTTACTTTTGCCACTAATACACACCACAAAAGGCATTAGAACATAACTGCACAGCTGAACGGCAAATAGGCCCTTATTTTTTTTCCACTTTAATACGACACAAAAGGCTTTAAAACATAGAACTATACCGCTGAACGGCAAACATTTTTTATTTTTCCACTAATACACAACAAAAAGGGCTTTAAAACATATTACTGCACTGGTAAACGGCAAATATATTTTTCTTTTGCCACTAATACACGCCACAACAGGCTTTAGATCATATAAGTGCACCGCTGAAAGGCAGAATTTTTTTTTTTTCCTACAAATACACACCACAAAAGGCTTTAGAAAATATAACTGCACAGCTGAACGGCAAATAGGCCCTTATTTTTTTCCACTTTTACACGACACAAAAGTCTTTAGAACATATAACTGCACCACTGAACGCCAAATATATTTTCTTTTACCACTGATACACGGAAAAAAGGTCTTTAGAACATATAACTGCACAGCTAAAGGCAAATATATTTTTCTTTTGCCACTAATACACACCACAACAGGCTTTAGATCATATAACTGCACTGCTGAAAGGCAAATATATCTTTTCTTTTACCACTAATACACACCACAAAAAGCTTTAGAACATATAACTGCACCGCTGAACGGCAAATAGGCCCTTATTTTTTTCCACTTATAAACTACACAAAAGGCTTTAGAACATATAACTGCACCGCTGAACGGCAAATATATTTTACTTTTGCCACTAATACACACCACAAAAGGCATTAGAACATAACTGCACAGCTGAACGGCAAATAGGCCCTTATTTTTTTCCACTTTAATACAACACAAAAGGCTTTAAAACATATAACTGCACAGCTGAACGGCAAATAGGCCCTTATTTTTTTCCACTTATACACGACACAAAAGTCTTTAGAACATACAACTGCACCACTGAACGCCAAATATCTTTTTTTTTTTACCACTGATACACGGAAAAAAGGTCTTTAGAACATATAACTGCACAGCTAACGGCAAATGTATTTTTCTTTTGCTACTAATACGCGTCACAAAAGGCTTTAGATCATATAACTGTGCTGCTGAAAGGCAAATATATTTTTCTTTTGCCACTAATACACGCCACAACAGGCTTTAGATCATATAACTGCACCGCTGAAAGGCAAATATATCTTTTCTTTTGCCACTAATACACACCACAAAAGGCATTAGAACATATAAGTGCACCGCTGAAAGGCAAATATATTTTTCTTTTTCCACTAATACACACCACAAAAGGCTTTAGAACATATAACTGCACCGCTGAAAGGCAAATATATCTTTTCTTTTGCCACTAATAAACGCCACAACAGGCTTTAGATCATATAAGTGCACCGCTGAAAGGCAAATATATTTTTCTTTTTCCACTAATACACACCACAAAAGGCTTTAGAACATATAACTGCACCGCTGAACGGCAAATATATTTTACTTTTGCCACTAATACACACCACAAAAGGCATTAGTACATAACTGCACAGCTGAACGGCAAATAGGCCCTTATTTTTTTCCACTTTAATACGACACAAAAGGCTTTAAAACATATAACTATACCACTGAACGGCAAACATTTTTTATTTTTCCACTAATACACGACAGAAAGGGCTTTAGAACATATAACTGCACTGCTAAACGGCAAATATATTTTTCTTTTGCCACTAATACACGCCACAACAGGCTTTAGATCATATAAGTGCACCGCTGAAAGGCAAATATATTTTTCTTTTCCCACTAATACACACCACAAAAGGCTTTAGAACATATATGTAACGGGGTTCCGAAGGTGCACTCGGTCCCCCATTGCCCGCAGAACTGTTGCTTAGCTTTGGGAATGAGGATCTGTGTTTGACCTCATTCCCAGGGCGGCTTTACTGCTGGGTGGCATTCTGCTCCTAAGTCTGCCTTGAGCGCCGAGCTAATCTCTCGCTGCTCAACTGGTTGGTCTGTCGGTCATGTGACGCTGGCCACGTCACATGACCCTCACTCCCCACTATAAATACAGGCAGCCTGCTAGCCACAGGTTGCCTGTTAATTTCTAGGTTCCTGGCTATTTGTTGGACTACTGAATACTCACCTGATTCCGTTCCCTGACGATCCTTTTGCCTGCTCCTCCTGTACTGCGCATCTGTCCTGGTATTGTGACCTCGGCTCCCACCTGACTACTCTCTTAGGACTCCTCTTGTACTTCTCTACTCTCCTGGTATTTGACCCCGGCTTCTCCTGACCATTCTTTGCTTAACCCTTTGTACTGCGTAGCTCTCTTGGTTCTGACCCGGTCTGTTCATGTTCCGTATTTTGTCTTGTCTGTCTTCCCTGCACGTATCCTAAGTTAGGGACTGCCGTCCAGTTGTCCCCTGTCATCAGGACTCGTGAGGCAAGTAGGCAGGGCCAGGGGTGAGGGTGGAGCGCAGTGGTCACTATCCTTCCCCCTGTGTGTGTGTGGACGTGACCGTTACAGATTAACAGGCCCAATAACCACTGTATCATGAATCCTCTTACTACCCTGACTGACCATGTCTCTAACTTGACACAGAGGGTGCAGGAGCTAGGAGAGAAACTCCGTTCTTGTGAGTTATGGCAAGGTTCTTCCACTTCTCTGTCCTCCAGTCCACATTTTGAACCCCAGATCAAGCTCCCAGAACCCTTTTCTGGAGACCGGAAGAGGTTTCCGGAAGATTGGAAATTAGCAAATGTTGTGCCGATTCACAAGAAAGGTAGTAGGGAGGAATCGGGCAACTATAGGCCAGTAAGCCTGACATCAATAGTGGGGAAATTAATGGAAACCATACTTAAGGAGAGGATTGTGGAACATCTAAAATCCCATGGATTGAAAGATGAAAAACAGCATGGGTTTACTTCAGGGAGATCATGTCAAACTAATCTTATTGATTTTTTTGATTGGGTGACTAAAACAATAGATGGCGGAGGTGCAGTAGACATCGCTTATCTAGACTTCAGTAAGGCTTTCGATACTGTCCTACACAGAAGGCTTATCAATAAATTGCAGTCTTTGGGCTTGGACTCCCATATTGTTGAATGGATAAGGCAGTGGCTGAGGGACAGGCAACAGAGGGTTGTAGTCAATGGAGTATATTCAGACCAAGGTCTTGTTACCAGTGGAGTACCTCAGGGATCTGTTCTGGGACCCATATTGTTTAATATCTTTATCAGCGAAATTGCAGAAGGCCTCGATTGCTGATGTGTGTGTCTTTTTGCTGATGACACAAAGATTTGTAACAGGGTTGATGTTCCTGGAGGGATACACCAAATGGAAAAGCATTTAGGAAAACTAGAGGAATGGTCAAAAATCTGGCAACTAAAATTTAATGTGGATAAGTGCAAAATAATGCACCTGGGGCGTAAAAACCCAAGAGCAGAATATAAAATCAGTGATACAGTCCTAACCTCAGTATCTGAGGAAAGGGATTTAGGGGTCATTATTTCAGAAGACTTAAAGGTAGGCAGACAATGTAATAGAGCAGTAGGAAATGCTAGCAGAATGCTTGGGTGTATAGGGAGAGGAATTACCAGTAGAAAGAGGGAGGTGCTCATGCCGCTCTACAGAGCACTAGTGAGACCTCATTTGGAGTATTGTGCTCAGTACTGGAGACCATATCTCCAGAAGGATATTGATACTTTGGAGAGAGTTCAGAAAAGAGCTACTAAACTGGTACATGGAATGCAGGATAAAACTTACCAGGAAAGATTAAAGGACCTTAACATGTATAGCTTGGAAGAAAGACGAGACAGAGGGGATATGATAGAAACTTTTAAATACATAAAGGGAATCAACAAGGTAAAAGAGGAGAGAATATTTAAAAGAAGAAAAACTGCTACAAGAGGACATAGTTTTAAATTAGAGGGGCAAAGGTTTAAAAGTAATATCAGGAAGTATTACTTTACTGAGAGAGTAGTGGATGCATGGAATAGCCTTCCTGCAGAAGTGGTAGCTGCAAATACAGTGAAGGAGTTTAAGCATGCATGGGATAGGCATAAGGCCATCCTTCATATAAGATAGGGCCAGGGGCTATCCATAGTACTCAGTATATTGGGCAGACTAGATGGGCCAAATGGTTCTTATCTGCCGACACATTCTATGTTTCTATGTTTCTCTCCTTTAAGGAGAATTGCAAACTCTCATTCCGTTTGCGCCCTGTGTCCTCCGGTCCCGAGAGCCAACGCGTGGGGATTATCATTTCTCTACTACAGGGTGATCCCCAGGACTGGGCATTTTCGTTACCTCCTGGGGCCAGTTGTCTAACTTCAGTGGAGGTTTTTTTTCAGGCCCTGGGTACCCTCTATGACGAACCAGACAGAGCCCTGGTAGCCGAGACGGCTCTTAGGGCACTGGTTCAGGGCCATCTCCCTGCGGAGGAGTATTGCACCCAATTCAGACGGTGGTGTGTCCCCTCAGGATGGAATGAACCAGCCCTGAAGAGTCAGTTTAGGTCTGGTCTATCTGATAATTAGTCAATTACCAAATTCCTGAGACCTTAGAGGAGATGATGACCCTAGTTGTCCGACTTGACAGACGAGTTAGAGAGAGACGACAAGAACGACAGTTCTGTTCTCAGATGGTGGTCCAGCCAGAGGCCTTTTCCAGGGACAACACTGAGGTCTCCACCGAGGAACCCATGCAGGTAATCTTCGTCGCAGACGCGGAGAGTGCTTCTACTGTGGAGATCCTGGCCATTGGATCAACAAGTGTCCTAAGAGGGTCCTCTCTGACAAGTCTCCTAAGGCAAGACAACCTAAAGACCAGGTACACCCTGATTTTTCTAAAGGTAAGCTTTTGGTACCCATAACAATTTCTCTGGGGGTTAATAAGTGGCCGGGTAAGGCCTTTATTGACTCCGGTTCAGCGGCCAGCTTTATTGACTTTGAGTTTGCTTGTAAATTGGGTATTCCAATGTTTGCTTTACCTACACCTATCCATGTCATGGCTATTGATGCTACTTCCCTGATTGGTGGTACGGTGAGGTCATGTACCTCTGAAATTTCTCTGTCCGTGGGTGTGTGCCACTCTGGGAGATGTTCTCTTCTAGTCCTGGAGAACCTACCGGTTGAGGTGGTACTAGGGTTGCCTTGGCTCCATTTACATAACCCCACAATTAATTGGTCCAAAGGAGAGTTGGTGAAATGGGGACCTAAGTGTGACTCATGCTTGTCCGTGGTCCAGGCTGCGGTTTCAGTAAGGTCTAATACATTACCCTCTGTTATTAAGGAATATTCTGATGTGTTCTCGTCCCTTACTCCAGAGGTTCTACCCCCCCCATAGACCTTATGATTGCGCCATACAGCTAATTGAGGGTGCCGAATTTCCTAAAGGTCGAATTTATAATCTTTCAGGGCCCGAACGCAAGGCTATGGAAGATTATATTAAGGAGAGCCTTGCTAAAGGGCATATTAGACCTTCAGTCTCTCCTATGGGAGCAGGGTTTTTCTTTGTTAAAAAGAAGGATGGTGGTCTTAGGCCTTGTATTGATTACCGGAGATTAAATAAAATCACTGTCCAAAATAGATACTCTCTCCCATTGATTCCGGATTTATTTAACCAGGTTTTGGGGGCAACCTGGTTTTCCAAGATTGACCTGAAAGGGGCATACAATCTAATCCGAATCAAGGAGGGAGACGAATGGAAGACAGCGTTCAATACTCCGATAGGACACTTTGAATATCAGGTGATGCCTTTTGGACTCAGCAATGCCCCAGCTGTGTTCCAAAACTTAATGAACGATATTCTTAGGGAGCTCTTAGGTAAATTTATTATTGTCTATCTTGACGACATTTTGATATTCTCTCCTGATTTCGAATCTCATGTGTCCCATGTCAAACAAGTATTAGAGGTGTTGAGGGAGAACCAGCTATCCGCTAAGCAAGAGAAATGTGTCTTTGGTGTACAGGAGATACTGTTTCTAGGGCATGTTTTGACTCCTCACGCCTTTAAGATGGATCCTGGTAAGGTTTTAGCAATTAAGGAATGGATAAGGCCTTCATCCTTTAAAGGCTTTACAACTGTTTTTGGGTTTCGCTAATTACTACCGTAAATTTATCATGAATTTTTCTGTAATTGCTAAGCCATTGACCGACCTTACTAAGAAAGGGGCGGATTTGGAGAATTGGTCTACCAAGGCCATTTCTTCATTTGAAACATTAAAAAAGGCGTTTAGTAGCGCTTTCATTCTGATCCAGCCTGATCAGGAGAGACCCTTTATTGTAGAGGTGGATGCGTCCGAGGACGGCGCAGGGGCAGTCCTTTCACAAGGTCCTGCTAGCCTCACTAACCTGAGACCGTGTGCCTTCTTCTCTAGGAAATTCTCTCCCACGGAGAGAAACTACGACATAGGGAATAGGGAGCTGCTGGCTATTAAATGGGCATTTGAGGAGTGGAGACATTTTTTTTGAGGGGGCAAGGCATCGAGTAACTGTTGTCACTGATCATAAAAATCTAATGTTTCTCGAGTCCGCTAAGAGGTTGAATCCCCGACAAGCCCGATGGGCTCTGTTTTTTACCCGTTTTGATTTCTCCATTACGTTCAGGCCTGGAAGTAAAAATGTGAAGGCAGACGCATTATCTCGGAGCTTCCATGCTTTTCAACCCACTGAGACGCCGCCTGAATCCATCCTACCAGCAAACATCTTCTTAGCGGCTCTAACCCAGGATATCTCGGCTCGCATTAAGGCTGAACAACATCTGGCACTGGCATCCACCCCAACAGATAAGTTGTTTGTTCCCGTATAATTTCGTCTCCAGCTGTTGGGTGAGTGTCACGATTCTGCCTTTTGTGGACATCCGGGTGTTAAGGGCACTAAGGATCTGGTTTCTAGATCTTATTGGTGGCCCACTCTGACCAGGGATGTCAAGTCCTACGTGTCAGCCTGTGAGGTTTGTGCCAGGTCTAAGACACCTAGGACTCGCCCTGCTGGTAACCTACGACCCCTACCCATTCCCAGTAGACCCTGGTCCCATATCTCGATGGACTTTATAACTGACCTACCGCTGGCGGTTTGGGTAGTGGTCGATAGGTTTAGCAAGATGGTTCATTTCATTCCCCTGTCTAAACTTCCGAATGCTAAAACCCTGGCGTCTATTTTTGTGAGAGAGATTGTTCTTTTACATGGCATCCCGGAAAATATTGTTTCGGACAGGGGTGTGCAGTTTGTGTCCAAAATCTGGAGGGCCTTCTGTCAAAGATGTAAAATTTTGTTGTCTTTTTCTTCCGCCTACCATCCTGAGAGTAATGGGCAGACTGAACGCCTTAATCAGTCTGTGGAACAATTCCTGAGGTTGTATGTTGCTGATGACCAGCAATTATGGGTCAAATTCCTTCCGTTGGCTGAATTTGCTCTGAATAACCGTGTCAATTCTTCTGCTGGGGTCTCCCCTTTCTTTTGTAACCATGGTTTTCATCCCCGTTTTCATTCTGGGTCGTCCGTCTCCTCCTCTAACCCTGAAGCTAATAAACTCTCCTCCGAACTGTGCACAGTTTGGGCCCGGGTTCAATCGAACCTACTGTAGAAAAGGCTCAAAGTTCTCAAAAACTCAAGGCCGATAGGAGACGTTCAAGGGGGGTGAACTTTCAGGTTGGGGATAAAGTATGGTTGTCCTCCAAGAACCTATCTCTCAAGGTAGCTTCTAGAAAATTTGCTCCTCGTTTTATTGGACCATATAAGATCACGGAGGTGATTAACCCGGTATCATTTATGTTGGAGCTGCCTGAGTCATTCCACATTCATAATGTGTTCCATAAATCTCTACTTAAAAAATATTTTGAACCGGTAGTACCATCGAAAGCCTCGCCTCCGCCGGTTCTTGTTAATGATGCTGTCGAGTATGTCGTGTCTAAAATAGTGGATGTCAGGAAGGTGCGTAACTCCTTGCAGTACCTGATTCACTGGAAGGGGTATGGACTTGAAGAGAGATCTTGGGTACCTGCCAGGGAGGTTCATGCTCCTAGACTGGTTCGTAAATTTCATTTAGAACACCCTGAAAAGCCATCGCCTGAAGTTTTGGGTCCGGTGGCCCCTCGTAAAAGGGGGGGGGTACTGTAACGGGGTTCCGAAGGTACACTCGGTCCCCCATTGCCTGCAGAACTGTTGCTTAGCTTTGGGAATGAGGATCTGTGTTTGACCTCATTCCCAGGGTGGCTTTACTGCTGGGTGGCTCCCTGCTCCTAAGTCTGCCTTGAGCGCCGAGCTGATCACTCGCTGCTCAACTGGTTGGTCTGTCGGTCATATGACGCTGGCCACGTCACATGACCCTCACTCCCCACTATAAATACAGGCAGCCTGCTAGCCACAGGTTGCCTGTTAATTTCTAGGTTCCTGGCTATTTGTTTGACTACTGAATACTCACCTGATTCCGTTCCCTGACGATCCTTTTGCCTGCTCCTCCTGTACTGCGCATCCATCCTGGTATTGTGACCTCGGCTCCCACCTGACTACTCTCTTAGGACTCCTCTTGTACTTCTCTACTCTCCTGGTATTTGACCCCGGCTTCTCCTGACCATTCTTTGCTTAACTATTCTTTGCTTGGTTCTGACCCGATCCGTTCATGTTCCGTATTTTGTCTTGTCTGTCTTCCCTGCACGTCGTCCAGTTGTCCCCTGTGATCAGGACTCGTGAGGCAAGTAGGCAGGGCCAGGGGTGAGGGTGGAGCGCAGTGGTCACTATCCTTCCCCCTGTGTGTGTGTGGACGTGACCGTTACAATATAACTGCACAGCTGAACGGCAAATAGGCCCTTATTTTTTTCCACTTATACACGACACAAAAGTCTTTAGAACATATAACTGCACCACTGAACGCCAAATATATTTTTTTTACCACTGATACACGGAAAAAGGGTCTTTAGAACATATAACTGCACAGCTAATGGCAAATGTATTTTTCTTTTGCCACTAATACGCGTCACAAAAGGCTTTAGATCATATAACTGTGCCGCTGAACCGCAAATATATTTTTCTTTTGCCACTAATACACGACAAAAAGGGCTTTAGAACATATAACTGCACTGCTGAATGGAAAATATATTTTTCTTTTGTCACTAATACACGCCACAAAAGGCTTTTGAACATATAACTGCACCGCTGAACGGCAAATATATTTTTCATTTGCCACTAATACATGGAAAAAAGCACTAAGCACTAATAAGCCCTTTTTTTCCCACTAATACAAGCCAAAAAATGCTTTAGAACATGTAACTGCACCGCACAAGGCAAATAAGATGTAGACATTTTTTCTTGTAATAAACCCTGTTAATGGCTGCAACACCCCAAAAACAAGAACAGTTTGCTGGAATTACAGAATAATGGCAATTTGGGTCTCCAGTCAGTGCAGCAAGGTGTAATAGGATTGTTTCTATTACCCAGGCTCTAACCTCCCCTACTGAACCCTGTTCAACATAAATGCTGTGGAATAATTCTTCCCTATCTTTTCCCTATACCTTGAATAATCTTTCCCTGCACTTTGTAAATCTTTTTTTTTTAGCACAATGAAGTTTTTTCTAGCACTGTCCCTAGCTCCTGCTAAAGTCTCTCCCTGCACTAAGTACACTGAAAGATGGCAGAATCCAAGATGGCTGAGGCTATTTATAGGGCTGTGACATCATAGGGCTGGCTGGCTCCATGCATGGCATTATGGCTGATCCCGCCTTCCTAGAGTTCTATGCTCCATGTTCTCACACGTGCAGCAGCCATTTTAGCATGAAGCGTGAGGAAATTTGGATTCGGTGCGAATCTAATTTGTCCTGAAATTCGGATCAAATTACACTTTGTCAACTTCGATTTGCTAATCTCTAGGTGGAAGACATCAGGAATCACTTGACAACCAGATTAAACATGTGTGCCATGCAGGGCGCATGGCTCAGCCCTCCTTGACGCAGCGTCGGTCACCATGGTTCCGATTTTGAGTTGTCGTGGATAAAGCCAGGATTCGATTTCTTGATGGACATGGAGCAATTCCTCCCCTGTGTGACTCCATTTGCCAAGCAAACGAGGTGCAGAACAGTGTGACACCGCCATGCCCTGCACTTGTGGTATGCTGAAGGGACACTGTAAATTGTCCCTGCAGTGGAGGCTGAGGAAATGGTGGAGGATGAGGAGGCAGAGGTGGACATTGTTGCAGGACCAACGGCATGACAACGTGGAGACAGAAGCGGCGTCACCTGGCCAAGTTGCTGGTGTGGCTGTGCAGGAACCACATTCAACCAGTGGTCCGTAAAGTTACAGCTCCACACGTCGGCACTGCCGTGCGCGTTGGCAGACACCAAAAGGCTCAAGGACTGGCCGACCTTCTGTTCTACATGTGTGTGCAGGGCTGGTACTGCCTTTTTGGCAAATAAATGATGGCTTGGAGCCTTGATTGCCTGAAACCTGGTGCCACTGGGTGATGCAACGGTTGCTGCAGCAGGCTGGACCACCACATCGGAGCTGGCCACTTTATGTTGATGCAGCATATGTTGATAAAAGGGCCGTGGTGGCAACATTGCACCCTGGCCACGCTTAACCCTCTGTCCACAGATTCTACATATGGCCATGTTCACCTCCTCCGGCGGCTTAACAAAAAACTGCCACGCCACTACTTTCCATGTCGGTAGGCTCCTGCGAAGCGGATGGTCTACCCGAGCATGTTTGGCTACCGACTTCCTGCTGCTGCCACCCTGCTGACACCCTGGCCATGCTAGCGACTTTCTGGCTCTGCTGCTGTCTCATAGGCAAGCTGCCACCCTCTTCTCCCGATGATGATGAAGCCCCTAAAACACACGGCTCCCAAGTGCCATCAGCTACATCATCATCAACGAGAACTGTCTGCATGTCACTGATGTCCTCCTCAACGGTCTCTGGGTCAGGAGCCTCACTGCTTGCAACACTAGCTACCCACACCACTCTCCTCGTCGCTACTTGCACGCCTAGCAGAGGAAGCAGCGGATGTCTCCTCCACATCTTGGCTGACACCGGACCAGCACTCCTGTCCACCCTGAACGCACAGGTGGATCAGTGGCTGACTCCGCACCAACTGGAGATCGGCAAAGTGGTGTGTGACAACAGAAGCAATTTGTTGACGGCATTGAATTTGGGCAAGTTGACACATGTGCCGTGCATGGCACATGTGTGTAATCTGATTGTACAACGCTTTGTGCAAGTACCCAGGCTTACAGGATGTCCTGAAGCAGGCCAGGAAGGTGTGTGGCCATTTCAGGCGTTCCTACACGGCCATGGCGCACTTTTCAGATATTCAGCCAGTGAGGCGCTTGATTTGCGACAGCCCGACACATTGGAATTCAACACTCCTAATGTTCGACCGCCTGCTCCCACAAGAAAAAGGGCACAAGACCGCCGCCTGCTCCCACAAGAAAAAAAAAAAGCCGTCAACGAGTATTTGTATGACCGGCTTGCTAGGACAGCCTCTGCAGAGCTGGGAAATTTTTTGCCACGTTACTGGACGCTCATGCGCAATGCCTGTAGGCTCATGCGTCCTTTTGAGGAGGTGACAAACCTAGTCAGTTGCACTGAAGACACCATCAGCGACATAATCCCATTTGTTTTCTTCCTGGAGCGTGCCCTGCGAAGAGTGCTGGATCAGGCCGTAGATGAGCGTGAAGAGGAAGAGTTGTGGTCACCATCACCACCAGAAACAGCCTTATCAGCATCGCTTGCTGGACCTGCGGCAACGCTGGAAGAGGATTGTGAGGAAGAGGAGTCAGAGGAGGAATGTGGCTTGGAGGAGGAGGAAGACCAACCACAACAGGCATCCCAGGGTGCTCGTTGTCACCTATCTGGTACCCGTGGTGTTGTACGTGGCTGGGGGGAAGAACATACCTTCAGTGAGATCACTGAGGACGAGGAACGGGACATGAGTAGCTCGGCATCCAACCTTGTGCAAATGGGGTCTTTCATGCTGTCGTGCCTGTTGAGGGACCCTCGTATAAAAAGGCTGAAGGAGAACGACCTGTACTGGGTGTCCACACTACTAGACCCCCGGTATAAGCAGAAAGTGCCTGAAATGTTACCGAATTACCGCAAGTCGGAAAGGATGCAGCAGTTCCAAAATAAATTAAAAAGTATGCTTTACACAGCGTATAAGGGTGATGTCACAGCACAACGGGAATCTAACAGGGGAAGAGGTGAAAGTAATCCTCCTCCTCCCACGACCACGCCGGCAAGGACAGGACGCTTTACAGACATGTTGTTGATGGAGGACATGCAGAGCTTTTTAAGTCCTACGCATCGCCACAGCCCTTCGGGGTCCACCCTCAGAGAACGACTCGACCGACAGGTAGCAGACTACCTCGCCTTAACTGCAGATATCGACACTCTGAGGAGCGATGAACCCCTTGACTACTGGGTGTGCAGGCTTGACCTGTGGCCTGAGCTATCCCAATTTGCGATAGAACTTCTGGCCTGCCCCGCTTCAAGTGTCCTGTCAGAAAGGACCTTCAGTGCAGCAGGAGGTATTGTCACTGAGGAGAGAAGTCGCCTAGGTCAAAAAAGTCTAGATTACCTCACCTTTATTAAGATGAATGAGGGATGGATCCCGAAGGGACTGACAGTGGGCGATACATTCGACTAAAAAAGGCCTGATGAGATGAGCTGCCTTGGGCTAAAAATGGTCCACACCCTGCTGTATTTTATCTCTGAATGCCGGATGACTTGCGTGACTTATCCACCACCAACTAGGGTTCAAGCTGCAATGTTTTAGGGCACTTTCTGACTGGGAAACAAACATCAATTTTTCTGGCCGCTGCTACAGCAGCGGCTGCAACAATACCTAGTTTTTCAGGCATGTGTACATGCCTAATTTTTCTGGCCTCTGGTGCTGCACTGTGGCTTCAAAAACCAAACAAAAAAAAAGGCACATACATATGTCAATTCCCCTTTGTGATCGTTACCTTGTTGTGGTGAAGGGGCTTGCGTATCACAATGAAGCGACCACCTCTATGAGTGTGTTGGCAATGGCAATATTGGCACACCCCAGATAATAAGGTTGTTGCTTCATTGTGAACAGACCAAAAGCGATCGGCTGGATGATTTTGCATAGAAAAAACATTAATTTTCTTTGTGATCATCTAATGTGATCATTAAAGCCTACTAGGACAACAATGGGCCCACACTGCAGAATCATTGTTTTCTGGGTCACTTAACTGTCACTGAACTACCTCAGCACGACCATAGGCTTTGAAAAACCCCCATCGCCTGCAATCTCCCAAACGTGCGCACGAGCACAGTCATCACTACACCAAGATTGACGCATAGAGGTATAACATTTATGTCATGAGTGTGTCAACTATTGACAACTCTTTGCTGTTGTCTAAAATCTATTCCATACACGTCCCCTGATAGGGGACGTAGCAGGGATTAAACTGATAGGAATAGTACTACTTAACACACCACTCATATCTGGTGGCACATTAGATTGCACGCGCAGTGCCCCAAATTTGAAGTAGGAGGACCGACCAAGCATCTTTTTCCATCTCCCGGTTCCTAAAATCGATTCCACATACACGTCCCCTGATAGGGGACGTAACAGGGATTAAACTGATAAGAATAGTACTACTTAACACACCACTCATATCTGGTGGCACATTAAATTGCACGCGCAGTGCCCCAAATTTGAAGTAGGAGGACCGACCAAGCATCTTTTCCATCTCCCGGTTCCTAAAATCGATTCCACATACACGTCTCTTGATAGGGGACGTAACAGGGATTAAACTGATAAGAATAGTACTACTTAACACACCACTCATATCTGGTGGCACATTAGATTGCACGCGCAGTGCCCCAAATTTGAAGTAGGAGGACCAACCAAGCATGTTTTTCCATCTCCCGCTTCCTAAAATCGATTCTATATACACGTCCCCTGATAGGGGATGTAACAGGGATTAAACTGATAAGAATAGTACTACTTAACACACAGTACTGTGTTACTTTATGTTGTATTGCTAGAATTGACGAATATAGCACTATATTCTCAATCTTCGTTATATTCTAGCAATACAACCATTATTCGCAATACGATTAATACAGGTTATATTATTCGCATTGCGAATTTAACTTACCACACTCTGCGTCAACTACGTAATTTTCCATAAGAGTTTTGCCATGGATCCCCCTCCGGCATGCCACAGTCCAGGTGTTAGTCCCCTTGAAACAACTTTTCCATCACTATTGTGGCCAGAAAGAGTCCCTGTGGATTTTAAAATTCGCCTGTCTATTGAAGTCTATGGCGGTTCGCCCGGTTCGCCCGCTAGCGAACATTTGCGGAAATTCACGTTCGCCGTTCGCGAACGGAAAATTTTATGTTCGCGACATCTCTATTTAGAACATGTAACTGCACCGCTGAACGGCAAATAGGCCCTTATTTTTTTCCACTAATACACAACACAAAAGGCTTTAGAACATATAACTGCACCGCTGAACGGAAAAGATATTTTTATTTTTTCCTCTTATACACTCCACAAAAGAATTTAGAACACATAACTGCATCGCTGAATGGCAAATATATTTATATTTTTTCCACTTATACACTCCACAAAAGGGCTAAAGAACATATAACTGCACCGCTAAACGGCAATCAGGCCCTTACTTTTTCCACTTATACACGACACAAAAAGCTTTACAACATATAACTGCACCTCTGAACGGCAATTAGGCCCTTATTCTTTTCCAGTTATACATGACACAAAAGGCTTTAGAACATATAACTGCACTGCTGAATGCCAAATAGGCCCTTATTTTTTTCCACTTATACACTCCACAAAAGTCTTTAGAACATATAACTAGGGTTGTGCGAACCCGAACTGTAAAGAACCGAACTTTAGGATTTTTGGACCCCTGACCCGAACTTTTCAGTTAAATTTCGGGTTCGAGTTCGGTGTTCGGCAATTTAATGGCGCTTTTTGAAAGGCAACAGGGCAGCCAATTAACAAGCGTTTAAATCATGTGCCCTTAGAAGCCATCACAGTCATGCCTTCTAATGTCATGGCTGTAATTGGCCAATGCAGCATGTGACCCAGCCTCTATGTAAGCTGGAGTCACGTAGCGCTGCTCTTACTAGTGTAGGGATAGGATGCTGCTGCTGTGAGGAAGAGAATAGGAAAGAATCTATCTGTTCTCAGAACTTGTTCACTCTGCGATCTACAGCGATTTTGTTTTGTGGGTGCAGTGCAACATTTTTTTACCCTGCCCTGAGCCCAGTGACACAGAAAAATAAGTTTTATCCATCTGTTAGTCAGGTGGGCGTTGGCGGTCATTTTGTGCAAGTTCAGTGCACCAGCACTGCATATATGCCAGGGACAATAATTTAACCCAGTTCTTTTAGTTCAGTGGGCAACATATACCCATTTTTAAAGTGCACCTGCACTGCATATGTGCCAGTAGAAGGCAAAATAATATAGGGAATCGGTCTGTAAGTTCAACGACCCAGGGGGTGACATATTCACATTTTTTTCTGTAAAGTACAATCCAAGTAAATCCATCTGTTAGATTCTGTGGGGACAAATTATATTTTTTTGTTAAAAAATACATTTGCGCCCTGCACTGCATTTGTGACAGTCTAATACAAGCGTTAAATACCGCTGTTAAAATCTGGTTTGAAAAAAACACCCTTTTTGTGCAAGATCCTACATTTGGGGCCTTTGCTGCATTTGTTAGAGTCCAATACAAGCTTTAAATACTGCCGTTATATTCTGGTTTTAAAAAAACACCCATTTTGTGCAATATAATACATTTGGGGCCTTTGCTGCATTTGTGACAGTCCAATACAAGCTTTAAATACTGCATTTATATTCTGGTTTTAAAAAAGCACCCATTTTGTCCTAGATACTATATTTAAGGTCTTTGCTGCATTTGTGACAGTCCAATACAAGCGTTAAATACCGCTGTTATATTCTGGTTTTCAAAAAACACCCATTTTGTGCTAGACACTACATTTGGGGCCTTTGCTGCATTTGTGACAGTCCAATACAAGCATTAAATACTGCTGTTATATTCTGGTTTTAAAAAAACACCCATTTTGACCTAGATACTACATTTGGGGCCTTTGCTGCATTTATGAAAGTCCAATACAAGTGTTAAATACTGCTGTTATATTCTGGTATTCAAAAAACACCCATTTTGTGCAAGATAATAGAATTGGGGCCTTTGCTGCATTTGTGACAGTCCAATACAAGCGTTAAATACTGCTGTTATATTCTGGTTTTCAAAAAACACCCATTTTGTGCAAGATAATAGAATTGGGGCCTTTGCTGCATTTGTGACAGTCCAATACAAGCATTAAATACTACTGTTATATTCTGGTTTGAAAAAAACACCCATTTTGTGCAAGTCAATACATTTGGGGCCTTTGCTGCATTTGTGACAGTCCAATACAACCAGTCTATACTGCTGTTACATTGTTGGTTGACAAATTAGCATTTTTTGTGACCGTGAACTATCTGTATAAAATTCACCTGTCACACTGTTTTGTGACCTCAAGAAATTTTTCCTCTTTATGACATCGGCACTGCCTTAATTGTGAACTTAATTGTTGACTATTGGCGGTTACATAGTCGCCTGACATAAACCATCTGTTAGTTTGGTTGGTGAACGCAAAAAATGAGGAGAGTGTCAAATAAGGGACGTGGCCCCGGTCGTGGTGCTGCTAGTGTTGTCGGAGCTCCTGTTGCAGGGAGAGAACGTGGTCGATCTGTGCCAGCTACACGCACAAGTGAAACACCTTCCTCAGGAGCGAGTAGGCGACAGAACCTTCAGCGTTATTTGGTCGGGCCTAATGTAGCTCTACGAATGGTGAGGCCAGAACAAGTACATGCAATAGTAGATTGGGGCGCTGACAGTGCCTCCAGTTCCTTCACATTGTCTCCCACCCAGCCTCCTGCTGAAAGATCAGAGTTGGCACCTGCAGCCCATGGCCATCAGTCTTTCACCTCACCCCCTTGCAAATCAGCCAAGCACGAGCTGCAGTGGAGTAGACACCTCAAAAACCAAGAAAGGTCACTGGCTCCTCCTGCTTCCTCTTCTCCTGCAGTCTCGGCCTCTTCATCCCCCTCTAAAGTGACAGTGGCACCTGCCACCCCGCAAACAGAGGATGTGGCAGCAACACCACCACCTGGGTCACCAAGCATCCCCACAATGTCCCATGGAAGCGTTCAGCTGTCTATCTCCCAAACACTGGAGCGAAAGAGGAAGTACCCCCCCTACCCACACGCGATCCCTGGCCCTGAATGCCAGCATTTCAAAATTCCTGGCCTTTGAAATGCTGTCATTCCTTATGGCAGTGGCTGTCCCACAGTACGTCATTCCCAGCCGCCACTACTTTTCCAGGCGAGCCATCCTATCCCTGCACAACCAAGTGAGGGACAAAATCAGGTGTGCACTGCGCAACGCCATCTGTGGCAAGGTCCACCTAACTACGGATAAGTGGACCAGTAAGTATGGTCAGGGATGTTATATCTCCCTAAATGCACACTGGGTAAATGCAGTGGCGTCTGGACCTGAGTGGATAGCAGTTTGGCGCATGTCCTTCCACCACCGAGGATTGCAGGGCATTTCTCTTTGCCTCCTGTTGCTTCCTGCTCCTACTCCGCTTCCTCATCCTCTACCGCCTCTTCATCCGTTCAGCGTTACACCTTCACCACCAACTTCAGCACAGCCAAGGGTAAACGACAGCAGGCTGTTTTAAAACTTATCTGTTTTAAAGGAGGAGCTGTGGACGGGCATGGAACAACAGACCAATCAGTGGTTGGTGCCAGTGAGACTCAAGTCTGGCCTGGTGGTGTGCAATAATGGGCGAAATCTCGTAGCAGCTCTGGGCCTAGCCGGTTTGATGCACATCCCTTGACTGGCGCATGTGCTAAATTTGGTGGTGCAGAAATTCCTTAAAAATTACCCCAATATGTCAGAGCTGCTGCATAAAGTGCAGGCCGTCTGTGCGCGCTTTCGGCGTTCTCACCCTGCTCGACTGTCAGCGCTGCAGCGTAACTTCAGCCTTTCCGCTCACCAACTCATATGCAACGTGCGCACAAGGTGGAACTCCACCTTGCACATGCTGGCCAGACTGTGCGAGCAGCAGCAGGCGATAGTGGAGTTTCAGCTGCAGCACGCATGGGTGAGTTGCTCTGCGAAACAGCACCACTTCACCACCAATGACTGGGCCTCCATGTGAGACCTGTGTGCCTTGTTGCACTGTTTCGAGTACTCCACCAACATGGTTAGTGCCGATGACGCCGTTCTCAACGTTACTATCCCACTTCTATGCCTCCTTGAAAAAAAACGCTTCCGGCGATGATGGAAGAGGATGTGGCACAGGAGGAGGAGGAAGAGGGATCATTTACAAGGGTTTCAGGCCAGTCATTCACAAGTGGCTCCGAGGGTGGGTTCCTGCACCAACATTCACAAGGTACACAATTGTCCAGCCAGGGCACAGTTCTGGAGGATGACGAGGTGGAGGATGAGGAGGAGGAGATGGAGGAGGAGGAACCGTGTTCACAGCAGGGTGGCACCCAAACCAGCTCATGGCCATCACTGGTGCATTGGTGGGGGGATACAGAGGACACAGACGATACACCTCCCACAGAGAACAGCTTGTCGTTGCCTCTGGGCAGCCTGGCACACATGAGCGATTACATGCTGCAGTGTCTCCGCAACGACCACCGAGTTGGCCACATTCTAGCTTGGGCTGATTACTGGGTGGCCACGCTGCTGGATCCCCGTTACAAGGACAACGTACCATCCTTAATTCCGTCAGTGGAGCGTGATTGTAAGATGCGCGAGTACAAGCGCACGCTGGTAGACGTGCTGCTGATGGCATTCCCACCTGACAGCGGGGGCACAGTGGAAGCACAAGGCAAAGGCAGAGGAGGAGGAAGAGGTTGCCAACGCAGCTGGGGCACCGCCAGCACCTCAGAAGGCAGGGTTAGCATGGCCAAAATGTGGAAAAGCTTTGTCAGCATGCCACAACAACCAGCTGCACCAGCTGATATGGAACGTCTTAGCAGGAGGCACCATTTCATCAATATGGTGGAGCAGTATGTGTGCACACTCCTACACGTACTGAATGATGGGTCTGCCCCCTTCAACTTCTGGGTCTCCAAATTGGGCACATGGCCTGAGCTTGCCCTTTACACCTTGGAGGTGCTGTCCTGCTCTGCAGCCAGTGTACTGTCTGAATGTGTGTTTAGCATGGCAGGGGGCGTTATCACAGACAAGCACAGCCACCTGTTCACAGCCAATGTGGACAAGCTCACGTTCATTAAAATTAACCTGCCATGGACTCCACAGGACTTGTCCGTACCTTGTGCAGAATAGACATGTATACCGGCCTTACCCAGCCATTGTTGTACTCTAGTGCACTTTCTCTTTGTTTTATTTTTTATATTTCCCAATGTTTTGGGGTCTACCCAAATTTGAACAAAAAAAATTAAATAATAAAATAAAAAACAAAAACAAAACCCAGTGTTGGCTACCGCCTCCTCCTCCACCGCCGCTTCCACCTACACCGCCACATCCACCGCCTCCTCAACCTCTTACTCCATATGGACCTCCTCCTCCTAGATCAAGATTATTATTGTTTATTTTTACGTATTTTGTTATTTGAAGTCATTTGCCCATCCACATTTGTTTGCAGAGCACTTGCCATGCTCTTAGCCACATTTTGCCCTTTCCATGACTTTTTAGAGGCATTTAAGTGCTCCAAAGTTCGGGTCCCCATTGACTTCAATGGGGTTCGGGGTCAAGTTCGGGCCCCGAACTCGAACTTTTTTGTGAACTTCGGCCAAACCTGTTGAACCCGAACATCCAGGTGTCCGCTCAACTCTACATATAACTGCACTGCTGAACGGCAAATATATTTTTCTTTTGCACTAATACACGACAAAAAGAACTTTAGAACATATAAATGCACCATTAAATCGCAAATAGGCCATTATTTTTTTTCACTTATACACGAAACAAAAGGCTTTAGAATGTATAACTGCACCGCTGAACGGCAAATATTTTTTTCTTTTTTCCACTTATGTATATACTACACAAAAGGCTTTAGAACATATACTGTAACTGCACCGCTGAACGGCAAATAACAAAATTTTTGTGCCACTAATACATGCCAAAAAGGGCTGGAATTTTCGCACTTCACCACACAACGGCTAATAAGCCCTTTTTCAAACTAATACAAGCCAAAAAAGCTTTAGAACATATAACTGGGCAAGGGCAAAAAAGAGGTAGAAATATTTCCTTGTAATAAACCCTGTTAATGGCTGTATCAAACAGCACTTGCACCCCAATAACAAGAAAGGTTTGCTGGAATTACAGAGCTGTATAATGGCAATTTGGATCCTCAGTCAGTGCAGCAAAGTGTAATAGGATTGTTATATGCTTTGGATTGATTCCTCCCTATCCTTTCCCTACACCTTGAATAATCTTAACTTGTAAATCGTTTTTTTAGCACAATGAAGTCTTTACTAGCACTGTCCCTAGCGCCTGCTGAAGTCTCTCCCTGCACTAAGTACACTGGAAAATGGCAAAATCTAACATGGCTGAGGCTATTTATAGGGCTGTGACATCACAGGGCTGGCTGCTGATTGGCTGCATGCATGGCATTTTGGGTGATCCCGCATTACCAGAGTTCCTTGCTCCATGTCTTTACACATGCAGCAGCCATTTTAGGAAAAAATGCGATTCATTACCACTAAGCGTGAGGAAATTCGGAGCAAATCAAATTTTTCCTTAAATTCGGATCGAATTCCACTTCGTCAACTTCGATTCGCTCATCTGTAGTCTTAACCAGTAGTGATAAAAAGGGAATGCTGGGACATTTCAGGAATAAGTAGGTGATAAGTGTCTTTTTTAAATACAATTCATATTTGAAAATTGTTTAAGTTGGATGGCTCCCTTTATGTTCTCTCCTTAAGGCTCCTTTCACACAGGCGAGTTTTCCACATGGGTGCAATGCGTGAGGTGAATGCATTGCCCCCGCACTGAATCCGGACCCATTCATTTCAATAGAGCTGTGCAGATGAGCGGTGATTTTCACGCATCACTTGTGCGTTGCGTGAAAATCGCAGCATGTTCTATATTCTGCGTTTTTCACGCAGAAATAAATGGGGCTGCATGAAAATCGCAAGCAAGTGCGGATGCGGTGCGATTTTCACACATGGTTGCTAGGAGATGATAGGGATGAAAGCAACCCACGGACCCCATTAAAGTGTATTCCCTGTATTATTTTCCCTTATAACATGGTTATAAGGGAAAATAATAGCATTCTTAATACAGAATGCTTACTAAAATGTGGATTGAGGGGTTAAAAAATAATAAAAATTAACTCACCTTATCCAATTGATCACGCACCTGGCATCGTCTTCTTGCTTCTTCTTTAGGGACCAGCAAAAGGACCTTTGATGATGTAATCGCAGTGACGTCAGCGCAGGTTCTGCTGAATGAAGATAGAAGATTACGTCATCAAACGTCCTTTTGCAGGTCCTGAAAGAAGCAAGAAGACGACGCCAGCTGCGCGATCAATTGGATAAAGTGAGTTAATTAAAAAAATATTTAACCCCTTAATCCACATTTTAGTAAGCGTTCTGTATTAAGAATGCTATTATTTTCCCTTATAACTATGTTATAAGAGAAAATAATAAAATGAATAGAACACCTAACCCAAACCCGAACTTCAGTGAAGAAGTCCTGGTTCGGGTCTGGGTACCACATTCAGTTTTTTCTCACGCGCGTGCAAAACGAATTGCACTCACAGGGAAAAAACTGAACATCGGCACGCAATCGCAGTTAAAACTGACTGCAATTGCGTGCCTACTCGCGCGGTTTTCCCGCAATGCACACGCGACGCATCCGGAGCAAATCCGGGACACCCATGTGAAAGGGGCGTAAGGGAAGATAAATGGAGATTTTGGAGGTCTGTCATAGAGAAGGATGTGGAGGAATAGAAGATCTTGATAATTTATTTTGGTTCTGTAGCTTTACAAAACTACTTTTGTTACACTTGAAAGGTTGGTTAAAGATTGTGTTGGATGCTACAGATTTTAGTTATGAAAATATTTTAATTGGTCATGATGACTTTTCAAGACAGGTTGATGCTAGAATTTATGGTTGTGGTGCAAGATAAGGTGAAAGCATAAGAATGATGGAAATTGGAAATTGAAAAAATTAAATTCATCTTAAATTAGAAATTGAAAAAATTTAATTCATCTTGGAAATGTATGTTTTATAATTTAGCCTTTTGATTTTAATGAAGTCTAATGCCCAGATGATGTTAAGATAACTCGCACCTGGAGAGTCACTGAAAGTGAGATAAGCTGAAACAAAACCCATACAATGTGGCGGAATTGTTTTTTTTCCCCCAGAAATAATCTGTTTTATGGTCATTGATGTACACACTACATCTTGAACTTTTGCATTTCAAGTGACCTTTGTGATTGAACCAATTTTTTTTTGTCTCCAGCCATTTATCTTGGGATATTGTATGATGCAATGTTTACAGCTATTTACCTCCAACATGCACTGCAGTGTGTTTTTTTTCTGAAAGTGCATACCATGTAGTAATGAGTGTATGAACATAAACAAGTGTTTGCTTCAGTGCATTCAGATCCAGTTTAGTAGCATTAACTATTATATAAACTATGCTTATTGAGGAAGGAATGTTCAGCTTGTGTAACATGAAGTTTAAAGTTCATTAGCTCTGACTAACTTCCTCAGCAAACCAATGTGGAGCCCTGCATGTTCAGTAACACCCACTGATAATATTACTTACATAGCCTTTGGGTGCTTTCTTTACTCTGGATTAGATAACTTCGATGTGTATATATGAGCACTAGTGAGTAATAGAAAACAATATATTGCTCATTGTGAAGTTTGTAATACAGCTGCCAATACATTGCAGATATCAGGGCAAGATTAACAAGACAAACAAATTATTCAGCATGCACATGCATGCACCACACATTGGAAATTACCTTTGTTTCACAAACATTTATCCAGCAATACTCAGCAATCTCGTCAGAACCTATTCAATTAGCACAAAGGCCATGTGGATTAATAAGGATACATTGGCTAACAAGTGGAAGTTCATGGTGTCCAAGGGTTCTCAAATATTTGCTTCATCTAAAATGGATCTAGTAAATGTAGGAACATCAGACTGAAGCATTTAGTTTTGCTAAAACTCAGACAGGGCTATACCCCATCTACATAAGAATAATATGAGAGAGATGGATAGGTATAAAATTGCGTTCTCTACCCAGTACTCAACACTGTACCCACAATTAAAGAATATAATCCGTAGAAATTGGAAAATATTGCATAATGATCCTGTATTAGGTCAAATACTCCCCGCTAATCCAGCATTTATATTTAAGAGGGCACCCACTATCAAGGGCAAAAGAGTACATAGCTGTCAACATAAAGAGATATACCGTATGGGACATTCACATGGTGCGGTTTTTGTACCGCGTGTAAAAACAGAACAAGAGAAAAAAAGAGATATCATTAAAAAAAGAACTTATTAGAACTAATGTGGGAGATAAAGATTTTAAAATAAGAGGTCATATTTCATGTGAAAATGCAGGAGTTATTTATGTTCTTGAGTGCCCGTGTCATTTACTATATGTGGGCAGGACTTTAAGAAAGTTAAAAGCTAGGATTGAGGAACACATCAGAAATATAAAGAAAGGGTTGGAAACCCACAGCGTGTCAGCTCATTTTAAGAAGTAACATCAGCGGAATCCTGCCGGTCTTAAGTTCATTGGTGTTGAACTTGTACGTGACAGATGGCGGGTAGGGGATCCAGTGGAGCATATTATTAAGAAGGAAGTAAAGTGGATATACAAAATGCAAACATTACAACCCAAAGCTATGAATATAGTTTGGGATGTGAAAGCAGTGTCCATGTATTAACTAAAAAAATATGTATCCAACTATACTGTAAGTATGGTACTGTAGCAGTACCGGTGAGACCCAGTAGTAGCCAAGTGAGATTCTAAACCATATTTAGATTACAATTAGGGATAGGATGGGATTTTAACATATGAAATAGAGAATATAATTAATTATCCCTTATTAGTGATCATGATGTCAGACAGACAGCGGTAAGAAAGGATATATGACATTGGCTATAATTGTGAGATAAGATGGAGTTATTCTAATATCAAAAGGATTCAGAATATGTAATTCTTATGAATATTGTCAATATGGATTTGATTTTATGTATTTTGATATTTTATTAAGGCATAATTAGGGTGCTTTTTATGCGGATATGACATTTTAAAAAAGGAGGGTTAAAAAGAACTCAAACCAGAAATGAATCACGGCACACCCCTGATGAAGCAGAGTTAAAACTGGGTCAGGCATTGTATTTATGTGAAAAACCAAGACATTTAGTCTGTAAGTGCAATAAAGTGTTTTGACTTATATTTGATACGGTGAGCCCTATGTGTACATCCTTTCTTAAGGTACTGGTGTTGGAATAACGAGTGGCCCCATGTTGCAGGATACCAACGCAGAGTACTGAAGCATGACACACTGACATTTGAACAGTGAATGGCCCCGTGGTCTGTGAGACATTACACAGAACATTGAGATATATGAGGAGAGACATCACAAGACTGCACATTTATAATTAGGACTTCCAACCACTTGCAATACTTTGCGCGGATCTACTGTTATTTTATTACGTTTTATAAAGGAGGACTGGGACTACTCCAATAAAGGATCCTGCTGCAATCCAGTTAATGGTGTAGCAAGATACCCAATCTATAGTTTGTACTACATCTACAGAAAATGCATTTAGGATGAACAAGACCAATGTTTGACCATTGGCTCTTGGACAGAAAAAAGTTAAAACGCAAGTTCTTGTGGTATGGAAACAATGCAGGTAAGTTAGTGGAGAGGTTCATTTAAGGGATGCAGGTGGAAAATTTTTCCCACCTGGCTGAGATTAATACAATGTTTCACTCCGTCTACCAATCTACCCGGCAGTGGTCCCCCGGTGATCTGATATTGATGACCTATCCTGAGGATAGGTCATCAATATAGCAAAAGTGGTAATCCCCATTAAGCGTCTTTAGCTGCTCAGGGTTCAAAAGCTGATAGGAGGGGTGCCAGCAGTCAGGCTCCCACTAATCTGATATTGATGACCTATCCTGCGGATAGGTCATCAATATAGTAAAAGCGGAGAACCCCTTTAATGCAATTATCACAAAAGAGGAGGTAGTGAAGAAGATGGGCTCACAAGAAGATATTAAAACATTGAAAGATCAGGTTAACCTCTGCCTGACATCTGTATACAACCAATTGCTCTAGGGCAGGGGTGCACAACCTTTTTTGGTCTGTGGGCCGCATTGTCACATCGCTCTATTTCAAGGGGCCGCAAATTAAAAAAATGTTGATCGGCGCTCATCTGCCTATTACACAAGCCAGTGCAAAGTGACTGGGGAGGAGTGATCACTGCCATAGTCGTGCTGCAGATAATCGGACATCTTTCATCCTGATAAAATATGCAAATCAGCCGACAAATGAGCGATTCCTTGTTTATCAACTGATCAGCTGCACGATTATACCGGCCAGATATAAGATATGAGCGCTCCTATGAACACTTGTTCCCAGTAATTGTCCCAAATATCATGCTGCAGCATGGCCCCTGAAACCGAAGAGTTAGGCTGGGTTCACACCTGAGCGTTTAACAGCGCGTTCCTACGCGCTGTAAAACGCTCAACAGGCAAGAACCAATGATCCCCTATGGGCATGGTTCTCATCTGAGCGTTTTACAGCGCGTACGAACGCGCTGCAAAACGCCCTACGCCCCAAGAAGTACAGACACTTCTTTGGGGCGTATGGTCACTCGTTCCCGTACATAGACTTCCGGGAACGCGTGACAATGGGCGTTGCTTGTTGCCGGAGCCGCGTCTGTAAACGCACGATAAAATTGCGCATACAGAGCGCTCCTTCGGTACGCTCAGGTGTGAACCCAGCATCATACTTACCTGCTCCCCGCCTCTCCGAACTGCCTCCGCTGTTTACACCTGGCAGTGCATGGACATGGTCATACACCACTCCAGACAATGACTGGCTTAGGCGGTTATGTGGCCACAAGTAGCGTGTCACTGCTGAAGCCAGTCATTGACTGGAGCCGTGCAAGTGACCATGGCCATGCACTGTCAGGTGTAAACAGAGCAGGAACCAGAAGATGGAGGCAGCGGAGGCAGCGCAGAGGACCAGAGCGGAGTGGAGCAAGTAATTATGAATTTTCTATTTCAGAGGCCATGCTGCAGGAACTTGTTAAAAATCATTTTTACCAGAAAAGTGGCGACATTTCCTTCCATCCTGCCTCCTATTGATAAATCAGCGGTTTCCTTCACTGCAGAGGACGGAGCTCACTGGTTATCACATCTCCTGCCAATCCAGTTATAGGCGTCCTGCAGTAACCAGTAAGCACATTACCTTGCTAGTGGGGAAGGCGCCTATTGGTTAACGCTTGAATGACCAGGCCCGAAAAGGCCTTAATGACCAGACACTTTTTTGTGATTTAGCGCGCGTGGTGGTTCAAATGGTTGTAACTATCTTATTTGTTGACTACCAAGATAATTTTTGCAACAATTTTTATTTGGGGGAAACTGTACAAAACGTTTTTTAAAAGTATATATTTTTTCAAACTATCCTTATTCTTTAAATATGCAAACTGACGCCAAAATAAATTATTATAATTAGTTCTCTATTTTGTGTATTTTGCTATATAATATGAAAAGTTTCAGCGTGAATGGGGCGGTAATGGTGACGGTTTTGATTGGTGTGGGTGTCTTTTCTTTTATGTATGAATTTTTATTTTTTTATTTCTGCTGCATAATATGTCCCCCAAGAGGTCATAAAAAGACCTTGGGGACACTGTCACTTTTTAAAATTTTGCACTTTTTCATAAAAAGACTGTGGTGGGACAGTGAACACTCTTTTATTAAGCACTTTTTCTTTTTTTTTTATTTTTTTAATTTATTTAGTTTTCAAATTTTTTTTATCATTTTTTTTTACTTTTTTTAAAATATATTTTTACCACATAATTTGTCCCCAAGAGGTCACTAAAAGACCTTTGGGAGACAATAAGTGAATTTTTTTTTGTACTTTTTCCACTGTAACTGGAGCATCCAAAGGAGCCCCAGTTACAGGAAACCAGCCTGCTGCGGAGGCTTTGTACCAGGGCAGCGCTCCTCTGTTCCCGAGACACCCAGCGATCACGTGATCGCTGGGTCTACACTGTAGAGCGCTCATAGAGGAGAAGGCAGAATCTCTAATAAAGCGCTTCTGTCTTCTCCTCGGCTTCCCCGCTCTCACTAATAGCCGGGGACCCTTTCTGCTCCTGATACAGTGCAGGAGCAAAACCTGTGATCCATCTGCTGTGCGGCGCTCTGTGCAGAAACACAGCTGATTGCAGGATCAGCTGTGTTTCTGCCCAGCAGGGCGGGGGCCGCAAACCATGGCTCTGGGGGCCGCATGCGGCCCGCGGGCCGCAGGTTGTGCACCCCTGCTCTAGGGGAACCCACTACCATACGCAGCTATGACGAAATATTAAGGACAGGTCATTCCAAAGCAGGCCAAAGACCCTCAGTTATCATGTTCTTGCCATCATATTTAACTCTAAACATTAAAATTATGTTTAAAAAGCTTCTGTCACCCCCAAAACCCTTTTTTTTTTTTTTTGGGCTTGTTAAAATCCTTATTTAACTACTATTCCCTATATAGGGATCTTACCTTTGTCTGTGGCTTCTTTTCCTTAAAAAACGATCTTTAAAATATGCAAATCACTTCACTACCAGCAAGTAGGGGCGTCTACTTGCTGATAGCCGCCGCAAAAAACCGCCCTGTTGATTGACAGGGCCAGCGAGCGTTCTCCTCCTCTGGCTGGCCCTGTCATCATTTCAAATCCCGCGCCTGTCTTCATTCGGCGCAGGCGCTCTGAGAGAAGGAGGCTCGCCTCCGCAGCACTCCCTCAGTGCGCCTGCGCCGATGACGTCTTCTCTCAGAGCGCCTGCGCCGAATGAAGACAGGCGCGGGATTTGAAATGATGACAGGGCCAGCCGGAGGAGGAGTCCGCTCGCTGGTCCTGTCAATCAACAGGAGGAGGGGGGCGGTTTTTTGCGGCGGCTACCAGCAAGTAGATGCCCTACTTGCTGGTAGTGAAGTGATTTGCATATTTTAAAAGATCGTTTTTTAATGAAAAGAAGCCACAGACAAAGGTAAGATCCCTATATAGGGAATAGTAGTTAAATAAGGATTTTATCAAGCCCAAAAAAAAAAAAGGGTTTTGGGGGTGACAGAAGCCCTTCAAGCTTATAGCCAACAGCGTACGCACCCATCTAGTCGTGTCTCCTAAGGCTGGCTAGATGAGTTGCAACTTCTTCTACATTACCATGATCAGTAAGCTTTAGTAGCAATAGATGTAGAAAATTAGTGATGAGCGAATATATTGAAATTCGTTCATTCGTCCAATTCTAATGAATTAGTGAGAAGAATAAATTCAGGTACAAATACATTTGGCCTGAAAATTTGTCTATGACACTCTGAGGTCTGTAAGGATTTCAGTTTTTTTTTATTTATTTATTTAAATTTCACTCTCCTTTTTAAGCTTTTTAATGCAAACACAGCATTAGTAATGTCAGAGTGACATATAAATATACAGTATAAACACATGGTAGACAGTGTTAAAGGGCATTCCTGGGTTTTACAGGAAATAATAGTGATAGCCTATCCTCAGGATAAGTTATTTGTCACGTGCCAGGGGTCCCAAGGGGGACCTCTGGGACGCCATACAAGCTGGACAAGGCAAAACATAACCATACAAAGGAACCAAGACATGTGACAATGACAATAATATAAGACCTCAATGTAGTAAACCAGATCAGTGGGTAAGAACCCACTGCGCCACTGACTAGCAATACTCTGGAGGGGCGTAACTAAGCAACACCAGGTCTTCACTAGCGCTTAAGGTGGTGAGGATAGACTTGAGCCACGGTAGTTGCCAGGGGCTATCCAGAGCGTAAACCAAGTCAGTGGCAGCATGAGCTGGCGGTAAGGAGATACCAGACAAGGTACCGACAGTACATGAGCAAGGCATGGCATGGTACAGAACAGGGACAAGACATAGAGACAGACAAGTAGAGAGCGAATACGTCCCACGGCGCAAGAAACCGTCAGCCAGTCACCAGGGTCGATAATAGGATCTTTTATTTCAGTAATCACTCCCCTTCATCAAGTACAAAAAAGCTGCACAAGTTTGAGAACAGAAAACCACACATATTTATACATACAAGCACCGCCTCTAGGGGGGGTCACAGGGTCGAGGAGGTGTTCCCTATCACGATTTGTGATAGAAGAAATATGTATTTTGACACAGACCTCATATACAACCAAAGATGGCTGCAAACTTGTTGTTTAATCACATTGAGGGATCAAATATAACAATGCTCTCTGCCTGTTTGAAGTAAATCATGTGGTCACATGACAGAACGGGGCCCATAAGGGGCCGGCGCTTGTATGAAGAACGATCAGAAGCGCATCAAAATGCAGCCATCTTTGGTTGTATATGAGGTCTGTGTCAAAATACATATTTTTTCTATCACAAATCGTGATAGGGAACACCTCCTTGACCCTGTGACCCCCCCTAGAGGCGGTGCTTGTATGTATAAATATGTGTGGTTTTCTGTTCTCAAACTTGTGCAGCTTTTTTGTACCTGATGAAGGGGAGTGATTCCCCGAAACGAGTTGTATTGCTGCAATAAAAGATCCTATTCTCGACCCTGGTGACTGGCTGACGGTTCTTGCGCCGTGGACGTATTCGCTCTCTACATGCTATTGTCTTTTTGGGGATTCCAGGCATCTCCAACAAGAAGATCTCTTGTGATCCAGTGGCTGCAGACCGCCATTCCAGGTGTCCAGGTCCTCCTGATAAGTCTTCATTAGTGTTGTGCCTACATTTGCATAACCTCACAAGGTGAGCCTTGTAATTTACCACTGTTTACGAATTGTTCTCACAGAATTATCCTATGGTGCGCACATCTGTTTTCTTACAGTTTTAACCAAGCCTGCTATATCGCATAGAGACAGACAAGGCATAGCAAAACAAAGAATAGGCATTCCCCCTTCGGGGAACACAGGAACCCTCTTTCGAAGGTGGACATGGACTCACAATAACAGAAGCAGACATGAACAAAATACCAGAAGCAGTAAGGACTGACAGACAGACAATAACAAGAACAGGCATGAACAGACATGAACAGGAACAGATGCAGATCAGCTCTGCAAGGCTATCAGATGCAGTTACGCACAGCTAGATGAACATGGACAAGATGCAGTTACGCACTGCTAGGTGAACAAATACAGGACAGAAGATAGACATGATACAAGGCATGGTACAAAGCATGGACAAGGAATAGCAAGGTACAGGACAGGGACAAGGCATAGCATGGTACAATCCATAGCATGGTACAGGAAAGGACAAGGCAAAGCATGGTGCAGGACAGAAGACAACAATGCAGAACCAGGCGGCACATACCGAGACGTAGATGGCAGAACCCCTTGGGTAAGCAGCAAAGGGAAAAACCTGGCAAGGCAAACATAGACAGACCTGACAGAGCATAAGGGTGAAACACCCAGAAGACATGACAAAGACAGACTAACCAAGCCTGACCTTAACACTCCACGCTCAATGGCATAAATAGCAGCCAAACGAGGGCACCTGAAAGGACACACCAAGGAACTGAACCAGGGAAGGTAACCCCAGAATAACCAAAAGGGGGAGGTACCAAACCAGGTCAGTGGTAACCAGAAACTGTAGCCTACCTAGATGCGATACAGGACATTGCCCCTAGCAACCAGCATGCATGAAACATCACAGCCAGTATGCAAGAGTGCAACAGACCTCGCACACACGTGCAGGAACACACAAGATACCACAGCCTGCACGCAGCCAAAAGCAACCAGCCTGCATGGAACACAGCAGCCAGTACGTAAAAGGCGTGCAGCCAGCCTTCACCCCCACTGATCAGCTGCTTTAAAGGGGTTGTCGCACGAAAAATGTTCTACAGTTTTCAAACCAGCACCTGGATCTGAATACTTTTGTAATTGCAATGTAATTAAAAATTTGGTATAGCCACTGAGTTATTCAATTAAATGTATCTGTATAGCGCCACCTGCTGTTTGTTCTTTTCCTTATTTTTTTGTCCTGCTCACTGAGATGGCCGCACATGCTCAGTTCATCCTTCAACTGCCTCCTGAGATGTGATAGGGAGAGCTGAGACACAACCACTTAGTGCAGCAGAAAAAAGACACTCCCCTTGAGCTATCAGCTTGATATAAATCTAGCAGAGCAATCAATGGGGGAGATCTCTGGATCCATGTGAGGTACAGGGCTGGTTCCAGCTTTGTTATCAAGAGATTGCCATGTACTATATAATATCTGTAATAAATATATTAAGGAGTTGCACAACTAACCCAGAAATAATGGTAGGTGCTCTGATCGATATGATACCTCCAATCACGTGAAAAAGTTATATTAAAAAGAACGATCGGCACTCAATAACTGTTCCAAACTGCCAGCATTTTAATAAAACAATAAAATTCAATCTATTCAATTGCAATTTTCACACTAAAACAGTTGTGCACGCTAAAAACAAAATTCACACAATTCGAACATGCGTATGGTTGACCTGATATATGCTTGTGTGAACACCGAAGTCCTGGATAGAACAAATTAGAATGTCACTATAAAATGATCAATCCAAAAAATTGCATCGGGACAATATTGCAGTTCATCCGATTTTGTTGCGAATTTTTAGTGGTGGTTTGTTGCGATTGATATTTGCGATTTTTCTATCGATGCACCTTATTTCTGTGTTGCGAGTGAACTTAAATCCTATATTGGAATTATACATGATTGCTCAATCAGTCACGATTTTCAGAATGTCTGCGGATTTCGATTTACCACTTTAAACTTTCGTAGTATATGGTACTCACTGATAGATGGGTTTCTCCGGGTATTTCTTCGTGCTGTGTGGCGTCCCACGTGTAAAACAGCCGGTGTGCGCTTACCTCTTGGGATCCCAAAGTATCTCGCGAGTTTACCGCAGGTGTGTGGCTTAATTGAACATTTCGCAATCACAGCGTCTTCGAATCTCCTCTGTTTGCTCCACCATTTATAGAATGGCAAGTTTTTGTTGATTTAAAGTAGAAAATCGCTTCAAGGTTCGATGAAAGAAAACATCTATGCCGGCATATTATAGTTGCTCTTCTTGTAGATAGTAAGGTATTTTTCAATGGTGACCAGACGCGTTTCGGAGCTTTGTTACGCTTGCTCCTTCATCAGTGGTATGATGTTCCTTATCAAAAAATACCTCTTTTATATCCCAGAAACTCCACCTCTCAGATTTGTAGTAATCTCCGGTTTGGATTTTATTCATGGATCAAAGATTTCTTTAAATTAGGATAACTAGATCTCATATACATTGCACATATGGTCTATAAGTTGTTTTATAAGGTATAGCATCAAAATCTAGCAACAACCAAGCAAAAAACGTATATGCATTTTTCTTGCGGTATCCATGCGTTTTTTACCGCACTTATGTGTTTTTTTCGTTTATAAGTCAGAGGGAGTATGTTCTACCATCCATAGAGTCCAGAGGCTATATGCCTCTGCATTCCACAGATAGAGCAATTTGTTCTTATTTTCTTTAGAATCAAATCGCAGTGATGGGTAAGATAGAGCAGGCTCTCTCTACTTAAATACGTGCCCTTAATCGTCCATGCATATTTGTATTCAAAAAATACGATCATAAAAACAGCTCATTAAAATGTACAATAAAACTTATAGTTAAAAATACATTGACATACTTTATGTAATTTTCTTACGATTGTTATAGGGACCTTTCATATTGATGATAGTATAGGAGTTGTTGGGAATGGAGACTGATGGTATGGGACGGGTTCCCTTCACTAAGGGTGGAACCCCGGATTTAAACTTACCAGGGTTCCCCATCGTGAAGGGATCCCGTCCTAAGCTCACAAAAACCCAAACAGCTCCATATCTGCATTGAGGCCTACCGGCGTTATTGTGTTGAACTCAAAAATTCTCCTCGATTCCATCCTTGACATTTGTTTAATATAATCTCCTCCCCGCCAGTGTTGTTCCACTTTGTCTATTGCCACAAATGTAAGCCCACTCTGATCTCGGTTATGATGATCCTTAAAGTGGTTAGATAATGGGTGTTTCATATAACCACTTTTGATGTTAGACATATGTTCCGAGATTCGCTTTTAAGAGTTCTTTTTCGTTCTGCCACGTACTGTTTAGCACATGGGCATGTAATAACATATATAACGCCTGTGGAGGTACATGTCAGGAACTCTTTAATTATATGTTTATGTTGGTTACTGGTGGCAATGATCTCAGTGTTTTTTGGGGGAAGGAGGTGCCTATACAATTTTTACATGACCCGTATCTGAAAAACCCTTTCAATTGTATCCAATTCTGTATAGTTCCCACCTTTTTTATATTGTTTTTTACAGTGGGTGCTACTTGCAACCCCAAATTTCGGGCCTTGGTAAACGTTACCTGGGGTATGGTCGGAATTAATGTACCTATTACCTTATCTTTCTGTAAATAGTGCCAATGTTTTTGCACAATGTGTTTAATTTTCTTATGTTGGTTATTAAACGGTATTATAATTCGCATATTTTCAACCCCGTCTGTATTCGGGGCTTTCACTTTTTGTTGTTTGGTAAAGAAACTGGTTCTTTCTAACTCTCTTACTTTCTTCAAAGAAATTTCCACCAATTTTAGAGGATATTGTTTTTCAATAAATTGGTTTTGCATAGTCAATGCTTCTTCAAACTTTAGGTCTGAAGTACAATTTTTTTTTAACCTGAAATAAAGCTATTTTTAGCAGTGGGCTTATGATAAGTATTACATATCAATCTATTGTCTTGTGTGGTTATTTGTATATCCAGGTATTCTATAGAGGTTTCACAGATATTGGAAGTGAAGTGTAGATTGACACTATTAGTATTTACGTCAGACACAAGACAATAGATTGATATGTAATACTTATCATAAGCCCACTGCTAAAAATAGTTTTATTTTGTTCACTAGTTGTCATCTACCCAGGTGGTTATTGAATGTACCTTACGGTCAATTTCGCAGGTTAAAAAGAAATTGTACTTCAGACCTAAAGTTTGAAGAAGAAGCATTGACTATGCAAAACCAATTTATTGAAAAACAATATCCTCTAAAATTGGTGGAAATTTCTTTGAAGAAAGTAAGAGAGTTAGAAAGAACAAGTTTCTTTACCAAACAACAAAAAGTGAAAGCCCCGAATACAGACGGGGTTGTAAATATGCAAATTATAATACAGTTTAATAACCAACATAAGAAAATTAAACACATTGTGCAAAAACATTGGCACTATTTACAGAAAGATAAGGTAATAGGTACAGTACAGACCAAAAGTTTGGACACACCTTCTCATTCAAAGAGTTTTTCTTTATTTTCATGACTATGAAAATTGTAGATTCACACTGAAGGCATCAAAACTATGAATTAACACATGTGGAATTATATACATAACAAACAAGTGTGAAACAACTGAAAATATGTCATATTCTAGGTTCTTCAAAGTAGCCACCTTTTGCTTTGATTACTGCTTTGCACACTCTTGGCATTCTCTTGATGAGCTTCAAGAGGTAGTTCCCTGAAATGGTTTTCACTTCACAGGTGTGCCCTGTCAGGTTTAATAAGTGGGATTTCTTGCCTTATAAATGGGGTTGGGACCATCAGTTGCGTTGAGGAGAAGTCAGGTGGATACACAGCTGATAGTCCTACTGAATAGACTGTTAGAATTTGTATTATGGCAAGAAAAAAGCAGCTAAGTAAAGAAAAATGAGTGGCCATCATTAAAAAAATTGGGAAAACTTTGAAAGTAAGGGCTATTTGACCATGAAGGAGAGTGATGGGGTGCTGCGCCAGATGACCTGGCCTCCACAGTCACCGGACCTGAGCCCAATCGAGATGGTTTGGGGTGAGCTGGACCGCAGAGTGAAGGCAAAAGGGCCAACAAGTGCTAAGCATCTCTGGGAACTCCTTCAAGACTGTTGGAAGACCATTTCAGGGGACTACCTCTTCAAGCTCATCAAGAGAATGCCAAGAGTGTGCAAAGCAGTAATCAAAGCAAAAGGTGGCTACTTTGAAGAACCTAGAATATGTAATATTTTCAGTTGTTTCACACTTGTTTGTTATGTATATAATTCCACATGTGTTAATTCATAGTTTTTGATGCCTTCATAGTCATGAAAATAAAGAAAACTCTTTGAATGAGAAGGTGTGTCCAAACTTTTGGTCTGTACTGTACATTAATTCCAACCATAGCCCAGGTAATGTTTACCAAGGCCCCAAATTTGGTGTTGCAAGTAGCACCCACTGTAAAAAACAATATAAAAAAGGTGGGAACTATACAGAGTTGGATACAATTGAAAGGGTTTTTCAGATGCGGGTCATGTAAAAATTGTATAGGCACCTCCTTCCCCTAAAAAACACAGAGATCATTGCCACCAGTAACCAGCATAAACATATAATTAAAGAGTTTCCTGACATGTACCTCCACAGCGTTATATATGTTATTACATGCCCATGTGCTAAACAGTACGTGGGCAGAACGAAAAGAACTCTTAAAAAGCGAATCTCGGAACATATGTCTAACATCAAAAGTGGTTATGTGAAACACCCATTATCTAACCACTTTAAGGATCATCATAACCGAGATCCGAGTGGGCTTATATTTGTGGCAATAGACAAAGTGGAACAATACTGGCGGGGAGGAGATTATATTAAACAAATGTCAAGGATGGAATCGAGGAGAATTTTTGAGTTCAACACAATAACGCCGGTAGGCCTCAATGCAGATATGGAGCTGTTTGGGTTTTTGTGAGCTTAGGACGGGGTCCCTTCACCGATGGGGAACCCTGGTAAGTTTAAATCCGGGGTTCCACCCTTAGTGAAGGGAACCCGCCCCATACCATCAGTCTCCATTCCCAACAACTCCTATACTATCATCAATATGAAAAGGTCCCTATAACAATCGTAAGAAAATTACATAAAGTATGTCGATATATTTTAAACTATAAGTTTTATTGTACATTTTAATGAGCTGTTTTTATGATCGTATCTTTTGAATCTTAATATGCATGGATGATTAAGGGCACGTATTTTAAGTAGAGAGAGCCTGCTCTATCTTACCCATCACTGTGATTTGATTCTAAAGAAAATAAGAACAAATTGCTCTATCTGTGGAATGCAGAGGCATATAGCCTCTGGACTCTATGGGATGGTAGAACATACTCCTCTGACTTATAAATGAAAAAACGCATAAGTGCGTAAAAAACGCATGGATACCGCAAGAAAAATGCATATACGTTTTTGCTTGGTTGTTGCTAGATTTTGATGCTATACCTTATAAACAACTTATAGACCATATGTGCAATGTATATGAGATCTAGTTATCCTAATTTAAAGAAATCTTTGATCCATGAATAAAATCCAAACCGGAGATTACTACAAATCTGAGAGGCGGAGTCTCTGGGATATAAAAGAGGTATTTTTTGATAAGGAACATCATACCACTGATGAAGGAGCAAGCGTAACAAAGCTCCGAAACGCGTCTGGTCACCATTGAAAAATACCTTACTATCTACAAGAAGAGCGACTATAATATGCCGGCATAGATGTTTTCTTTCATCGAACCTTGAAGCAATTTTCTACTTTAAATCAACAAAAACTTGCCATTCTCTAAATGGTGGAGCAAACAGAGGAGATTCGATGACGCAGTGATTGCAAAATGTTCAATTAAGCCACACACCTGCGGTAAACTCGCGAGATACATTGGGATCCCAGAGGTAAGCGCACACCGGCTGTTTTACACGAGGGACGCCACACAGCACGGAGAAATACCCGGAGAAACCCATCTATCAGTGAGTACCATATACATACGAAAGTTTAAAGTGGTAAAATCAAAATCCGCAGACATTCTGAAAATCGTGACTGTATTGAGCAATCATCGTATAATTCCAATATAGGATTTAAGTTCACTCACAACACAGAAATAAGGTGCATCGATAGAAAAAAATCGCAAATATCAATCGCAACAAACCACCACTAAATAATCGCAACAAAATCGGCTGAACTGCAATATTGTCCCGATGCAATTTTTTGGATTGATCATTTTATGGTGACATTCTAATTTGTTCTTTCCAGGACTTTGGTGTTCACACAAGCATATATCAGGTCAACCATACGCATGTTCGAATTGTGTGAATTTTGTTTTTAGCGTGCACAACTGTTTTTAGTGTGAAAATTGCAATTGAATAGATAGAATTTTATTGTTTTATTAAAATGCTGGCAGTTTGGAACAGTTATTGAGTGCCGATCGTTCTTTTTAATATAACTTTTTAATATATAATATCTGATTAAAATTTTTTACATTAATCATTGGGCAACCCCTTTAAGGAGCCGCCACAGTCACCAGAGCTTTGGTGAGTGCTGCGGACTCCCAGCCATCTAACCAAACAAAGCATTGTAGAAAGAATAGCGGCTGTAGTTGGTATTGCAACTCAGCCTCATTCGATTGAATGGGGCTGAGCTACAGCTAGGCCATGTGACCAATTTACGGTGATGTCACATAGCCTAGGAATAGGCCACGGCGCTCACAGAGCACCCAGTCTCTTCTAACAGCTGATTGGCGGGCTGTCAGACCCCCGTCGATCTGATATTAATAACCTATCCTGAGGATAAGTCATCAATATTATTTCCAGAATAACCTCTTTAACAAACAGCCTATTTTCCCTTACCCTTACCCTTACATGTATCATAATACTAGATTGATATAGTTAGATAATATACAGTGCATTTGGAAAGTCTTCAGACACTTTCACTTTTTTCACATTTTGTTATGTTGTGGCCTTGTGCTAAAATAAAATCACATTTTCCCCATCAATCTGCACTGAACACCGCATACTGACAAAGTGAAAACAGAATTTTAGAAATATTTGCGCATTTATTAAAAAGGAAAAGTTAAAATTTTGCCTGACATAAGTATTCAGACTCTTGACTATAACGCTTAAAATTTTGCTCTGGGGGCATTATATTTCTTTTTGATCATCTTTGAGATGTTTCTACACCTTGAGTGCACCTGTGGTAAATTTAGTTGATTGGACATGAGTTAGAAAAACACACCCCTCTCTATATAAAGTCTCACAGCTGACAATGTATATCAGAGCAAAAATCAAGACATGAGGAGGAAATAACTGTCCGTAGAGATCAGAGACAGGATTGTGTGGAGGCACTGATCTAGAGAAGGGTACAAAAAAATTCTGCTGCACTGAAAGCTCTCAAAAGCCCAATGGCCTTCATAATTCTAAAATGGAAGAAGTTTGGAACAACCAGGACTCTTCCTAGAGCTGGCCACCCCACCAAACAAAGTAATTGGGGGAAAGGGGCTTTGGTAAGAGAGGTGACCAAGAATCCAATGGTCACTCTGGCTGAGCTCCAAAGATCCTGTGTGCAGATGGGAGAATCTTCTAGAAGGTCAACCAATACTGCAGCATTCCACCAATCTGGCCTTTATAGCTGAATGGCCAGAAAGAAGCCTCTCCTCAGTAAAGCTCCATTCAGACGTCTGTAAATGGTGTTTTGCCGATCCGCAAAACACGGACAGCGGCAATGTGCGTTCCGCATTTTGCGGACTGCACATTGCCGGAACTAATAGAATATGCCTATTCTTGTCCGCAATTGCTCTATTTTCTGTTCTATTTTTTTCGGGAAAGGAATTGCGGACCCGGAAGTGCCATAGAAATGAATGGGTCCGCAATTCCGTTCCGCAAAATGCGGAACAAAATTGCAGACGTGTGAATGGACCCTTAAAGACACATGAAAGTTTGCATCTAGAGAGTCCGCATCGCAGCTCCCGGCCTGACCTCCCAGCACATAGCATTATATTCATTTATGATGCTATGTAACCCTTACAGTTCTGGAATGTATTGGATAATTCCAGAACTGCAAGGGTTACATAGCATCATAAATCAATATAATGCTATGTGACCCCCGGCAGCGCTGGGAGGTCAGGCCAGGTGCTGCGATGCGGACTCACTGCTGGAGGAACGCTCGTCTGCAAGGGGCCTTAGACTGTGTGAAACAAGATTCTTTGGTCTGCTGAAACTAGGATTGAATATTTGGCCTCAATTCTAAGCGTTATGTATGGAGAAAACCAGGCATTGCTCAATACTATCCCTACAGTGAAATATGGTGGTGACACCATCATGCTTTGGGAGGGGGTGGGACAGGGAGACTGATCAGAGTTGAGAGAAAGCTGAATGGAGCAGTACAAAGATATTCTTAATGAAAATCTGATGCAGAGTGATCTGGACCTCAGACTGGGCCGAAGGTTTACCTTCCAACAAGACAGTGGCCCTAAGCACACAGCCAAGAAAACACAGTAGTGGCTTATGGACAACTCTGTAAATGTCCTTGAGTAACCTAGGCAGAACTCAATCGAATATTTGTCACGGCGGGGAGTGGGGGAAACCCCCCACCGTGCGGTATCAAAGGGATAAAGGGGATCAGCCTGGCCAAAAGGAGTAATAAGGGAGCAGGTCACCTCCTACAACATCCCTAATCCTCTCCCTGACTCCTCACCGTATGAGCGGACCCCGATGGTAGGACGACTCATACTCAGGATACCTAAAGACCCTAAGTCGCCCTGGTAATCCCTCACCAAGGAGCAGGGAAAAGACGACCTGTTCATCCCAGTAATGGAGGAACAGGAGTCTCTATCTGAGGCCAGGCTGCAAGGAGAGGGGAACACATACAGCATATGGAGATGGCAGGTAAGCGAGACTGCGAGACTAGTAACACACCCACCTGCCACAGACACACTGACTGGAACCCGTGCACAAGTGCTGATGTCCACACCAACATAAAAGGACACAGCACACACCACAAACCACACAGTAACCCAGGACACCATAGCTGCAATAACGTGAGACACCACAAGAACATAATCTTAACATCTATGACCACAAGGGTGGCGCTCACTGGACAGATGGCATATGAAGACCAGGAGGATAACTCCAGCATACACCATGGCTGGAGTACCCCCCAGCTTCAGGCATCTAGCAGAGGCTAAATAGCCCAAGCAGCCACACTCACACACACATAAACCCAGTGTTAAAACACTAGGAAGGGAGTTAACCCTTCCAACACCAGACAAGGGGAGGAAGCCACTTAAAGGGTAAGTGCACACACAAGCATAAAAAGCCACACGTTGCCGCAGGCAACAACATGCGTGGCAACCATGTCATAGCAATCACCCAGAAGGCCGAGACACTGCCACCGCATGCACACACAGCAACACGTTGCCGCGGGCAACCGCAAGTGTAGCAACAGTGTCACAGCGCACACCATAGGCCGTGAGAATATCTTTGGAGAAACCTGAAAATGGCTGTCTGCTGCCGGTCTCTGTCCATCCTGACAAAGCTTGAGAGGATCTACAGAGAGGAATGACAGAAAATCTCCAAATCCAAAACTGTCCCGAGCAAAGGGTTTAAATACTTATATCAATGTGGAATTTTGTTTTTTCTTTTTCAATAAATTGGCAAATATTTTTAACATTCTGTTTTCACTTTTTCATTACAGGGTACTGAGTGCAGAATTATGGGGGGAAAGTTTTAATTTTAGCACCAGGCTGCAATATAACAAAATATGAAAAAAGTAAAAAGGGTCTAAATACTTTCTGAATGCGCTGCATACATTTCTCTATCGATGGAGTTTTTTTATTTAACCATCCTTGGGCAATTAACTGGTATGGGATTGCATACGTGCCTATGGCATGGGCAGATTACACATTTGGAAATGCACTATTAATGCTGAACAGTACACAGAGGTTTTAGAACAACATATGCTCCCATCCAGACATGTCTTTCAGGAAAGATCTTATGTATTTAGGCAAGACAATGCTAAAACACATACTGCATCCATCACAACAGCATGGATTCACAAAAGAAGAGTCCCGGAGCTGAACTGGCCTGCCTGCAGTCCAGAACTTTCCCCAATGGAAAACATTTGGTGCATTATGAAATGGGAAATCCAACAAAGAAGAACCAGGACTGTTGTGCAGCTAGAATCCTTCATCAGACAAAAATGGGACAACATTTCTCTCCTAAAAGTCCAGCAATTGGTCTTCTCACTTCCCAGATGTTTACAGACTGTTGTTAAAAAAAGAGGTGATGATACACAATCATAGACACGGCCCTGTTCCAACTTTTTGTGAGATGCGTTGCTGCCATCAAATTCTAAATGCCTTTTTTTTTTTTCTATTTTTTCCCACAGATTTGAAAGGGTTGCCAGTGTTGGTACAGATAATGTCTTCAAGCATTAAATATCTTACTATAAATATACCGTATTTTTTGCCCTATAAGATGCACTCCCCCCCCCCCCAAAATGGGGGGGGAAAGTTAGTGCGTCTTATGGTTGTGAATATAGGTGAAACCTGGGGTAAAAAAAAGCATATATATTTGACTGTACCTGCTGCGCTTGCATGGCTCACATGTCCAGTGGGCAGTGGGCAGCGGGCAGTGGTGCGGGTGTCCGTTGCTGCGATCCGCTGCAGATAGTGATGGTGGTATGGAGGGTCTGTTCCTGGTATGGGCCGGCTGGCCTCAGTAAGCGCTGGGTTGTAGGGCCCGGCCGGCCCGAAGCGCTGTTATGGAGGAGGAAATGGAGTGCATGAGCAGGAAGACAAGGGGCGGAGCTGGCATGTGCGAAAGGGAAGTCTGCTCCGCCCCTCGTCTCAGTCGTGACGCTGCGCTCAGAGGATCGCTCGGAGGATCCGGTATGAAATGTTCATTCAGGCAGTGTTTTGCACATTTCCTTCCCCCAACTTTACATTTAAAATGCTGAAAGACATCCCTAAGGAATCCCAGTGTTAATAAAGTGCCACCCATAATAATAAAGTGGTGTGCCCTGCCAGAAAGACATCCCTAAGGACCCCACTCTTAATAAAGTGCCCACCTCCTAATAAAGTGACCCCCTTATTAAGGCGTCATGCAGACATCCGTGGAGCACTGTCCATGATATCCCAGTCTGCCGTCCTGCTGAGTGCACGAAGCGCATGGCGTCATTGGTTGCTATGACGCCGTGCCCTTCATGAACTCAGCAGGACGGGATTTCACGGACCATGCTCCATGGATGTCTGCATGACACCTTAAAGTGTCAGTGGATCCGCCCCTTTCCCAATAAGTACGGTACAGTATGTCAGCAGCATATCCCCCCCATAACATTGTGTTAGTGGCAGATCCCCCCATAATATTGTCATCCACTGATGTTCTTAGCTACAGTACCCCCATAATTGTAATGCTAACAGTTCTTCCATTACTGTATTCTATTGCAGAAAATGACCGTAGTCTCCTGCTGCATACTGTACATTTCTGAGCGATGTCAAAGCAGAAAAGGCTTTCTTATAAAATTCCTTTTAAACTAGAGGTGATAAAGTACGCCAAAGAGCATGGAAACAGGGCAGCGGAGAGATATTTTGGGCCGCCTCCAACTGAAAAGATGATTCGTGCATGGAGGAAACAAGAGGATCGGTTGGAGAAAGTGGAGAAAAGTAAACACACTTTTCGTGGGTGTGCTGCAAAGTGGCCACAGCTAGACGTGGACATGAAAGAGTGGATCACATGTCACAGGAACAACGGCTTCTCAGTATCCACAAAAATGATCATCTATGAAGCCAAACGTCTTGCTGCAGAGAAAAGCATTGACGACTTCACTGGATCGGCATCATGGTGCTACAGATTCATGAGAAGATGTGGCCTTGCTATGCGCACCAAAACAAGAATTGCACAAAAAATGCCCAAAGAATATGAGTCCAAGATTCTTTCTTTTCATAAATTTGTGGTGGATTCAAGAAAGAAACATGGC
This sequence comes from Bufo bufo, assembly GCF_905171765.1. Classification (NCBI taxonomy): domain Eukaryota; kingdom Metazoa; phylum Chordata; class Amphibia; order Anura; family Bufonidae; genus Bufo; species Bufo bufo. Next base: position 367,535,404 of record NC_053393.1, on the reverse strand, counting down.
TATGAAATAGGCCAGATTGGGAACATGGATGAAGTTCCGTTAACCTTCAATGTTCCATTGAATAGGACCGTCGATGCGAGAGGCACAAAAACCGTAACTGTGAAGACCTCTGGACACGAGAAAACGCATTACACGGTTGTCTTGTCCTGCTGCACTGGTGGCACCAAACTGCCACCAATGCGGATTTTTAAAAGGAAGACCATGCCAAAAGAGGTGATCCCACGAGGAGTGATTGTCCATGTTCACGACAAAGGGTGGATGGACAAAAATGGCATGAAAGTATGGATCGAAAAGGTGTTGTCCAAACGCACTGGAGGACTTCTGAAGAAACCTGCCCTACTAGTGCTTGACCAGTATAGGGAACATATCACCGAATCCACAAAAACAAGGTTTAAGGAAGTGAACACCCATCTAGCGGTAATTCCTGGGGGCTTACCAACCAGCTACAACCTCTGGACGTTTCCATTAATAAGCCATTTAAAGTGTTCATGAGGGAGTAATGGAACAAGTGGATGGCAGCTGGGAACCATGACCTGACTCCCACTGGACGGATGAAGAGGCCCACCATCACCCAAGTCTGTGAGTGGGTGAAAACATCATGGCAGGCAGTCAACGATGAAATCGTCGTCAGATCCTTTAAAAAGTGTGGCATTAGCAATGCCTTGGATGGCACTGAGGACAATATGCTGTACGACGAATCTGAAGGCAGCGATACTAGTGATACTGAGCCACAGAGTGGACAGTAGTGATGAGGAGTTTTTGGGGTTCCCTGATGAATAAAGGAGTACTGTACCTGGACATTTAAGTCAATAATGATGGTTATTTATGCAGCTGGTTACTACTGTTAATGTTTACATTGTTAAAATATTGGTCTGTTATTTTATTAAAAGTTTTGACACACCCTTTGTCCAAATTTTTTTCTTCCTATTTTCACCCTCTAAAACCAGGTGCGTCTTATGGGCAGGTGCGTCTTATAGGGCGAAAAGTACAATAGGTAAGATTCTAGAAATTTATAAATACCCTCCTTTATTTATAAAGATCCAGACAGAACTGAAACAATACTGTAGATACATCTTCCAGTCTATTGCTTGGAAGTTACTTGTTCAAAATGTTGAGTTCTTCTAAACTTTTTATCTGATGTAGACCATAGCCCAACCCTTGAAACACAAATAGGTTTCACAGCTAAATGCTGCCTTCATAGCATATATTTGGTCTTCCTACATATCCTTAGCAAAATTGATGCCCTTCCTTACGGAAAGTGATGGGGCTAATTTTCATAGATGCAGGGCCTACAATTTGGCTTGCCTACTGAGATAAGTATTTGATTGGTTACATGGTACTACACACTTTTCCAATTATGAACTGAAGTCTGACCTGGCCTCACTATGGGACCTTATAGCTCTACTACAGACTGTAGTGGAAATAAAGACATCTTTGGTACCGAGAAACACAATCAACACATGGAAGAAGGTGATGTGAGCATTTAAATGATCTTTCCAGATCTCTAAGTATCTTCCCTTATGGAAAAACCCAGGTTTCCACCAGAGATGGCAAAATATGTTGTCTAATGTCTGGGTCCTACAGTATAATGGTCACAACTCACATGGCTCACTTAGTTAGAGCTCCAGGCTACATTCAAGCTCCCACTGAGCATTTATTTAAAATAAGCCCAAGTAAAAATATAATGTCCGAAAAGACTGCAAGTCCTATTGACAGAACGGTTTACTAACCAATTTGACATATTTATATGGCAAGTCTCATTAAAAGGCTCCATTTCATGTCTATCTCGAGGATTATGAAATAATAATAGAACCTGCATCACATAGCTTATTAAACAAATGTCTATCCTACTTGAGGATGGGATGTGGAAATACCACCTAAATTATTATAAGGTCTCAGAAAAATAAAAAAATAGCTGTCATGATTAATAGAGAGAAACCAATTTTCATTTTATTTGTAGGGTCATCTTTTATTATAATATTTCCCAACACCTCAAATAGTGGTTTGTCCCATGTGTGGCCAACTCAAAGCAGACCTGCAGTAGACTTATGGCCACATGAAAACATTCGCAGTGCTGAGGTCCTGAGTTCAAATCTGATCAGTGACATCTGTATTGAGTTTGTATGTTCTCCCTGTGTTTACATGGGTTTCCTCTGGGTACTCCGGTTTCCTCCCACACTCCAAAAAAAAAAAAAGGGAAATTGGCTTCAGATGAAATCGACCCTAGTGTGCATTTTGTGTTGGGTTTGAGCGCCTATATGGTAGACACTGACTTCCCAGGGAGTCTTTGTGTTTTGAGTTCCTGTGTTTGTGCTTTGAGAAAAACTTATAACAAATGTTTGTCATTATCATTCTGGTTCTGTCTTAAAGGGGTTGTGCTGGGGTTTTATATTGATGACCTAGGTCATCAATACGTGATTGACGGGGGTCCGACACCCGAGTGCCAACTTCTCTTCAAACAGCTGATCGTTGGGAGCAGGGGCGGACATATCGCCTGTGCAGCCAGTTCAGCTGCACAGGGGCTCGGCGGGTGAGGGGGCCCATTCATACTAGTGTGCGCTTCTGGAAGCGCTCACTAGTATCATACTAGTGAGCGCATCCAGAAGCGATCACTAGGATGAATGGGCCCCCTCTAGTATGCAAGAGAGAGGCGGGGGCGGTGGAGAGAAGCAAATAATTACCCCTCCGACTCTGCTTCCTCCCTGGTCTCCTCCAGCCTGACTGCGTACAGCGTGCACTATGACCTGACACTGTAAGCAGTCATGTCACGTGACTGTGCAGCGCGGGCTGTTGGAGACCAGCAGGGCAGGCACTCACATCAGGACACCTCGGCGGACATGGAGAGCAGCGGAGCAGGCAAAGTAAGTTTTAATTATTTATTTTTAGTCTGATCTGAGGTCTGATAGGGTCTGTAACATTGATATGGGGGTCCTGAATGAGCATTTGGGAGTGCCTGAATAAATGATTGACAACTGATATTAGGGGGGCGGGGGTCCTTCTGACTATGGGGGTTCTGAGCAAGTGACATATGGGGGGGGGGGCTGAGCAATTGACATATGGGGGGCCTGCATATTTTATATACTGGCAGACATGGGGGGCACTATGGAGAGGGAGGAGCACTATGGGGGGCCCTATCTTGTATACTGGCACACATGGGGGGCACTATGGAAGGGGAGGAGCAATATGGATGCCCTATCTTCTATACTGGCACACATGGGGGGCACTATAGAGAGGGAGGAGCACTATGAGGACCCGATCTTATATACTGGCACACATGGGGGGCACTATGAAGAAGGGGGGAAAGAAGCACTATGGGGGCATCTTCTGGGGCCCTATCTTATATACTGGCACACATGGGGGGCACTATGGAGAGGAGGAGCACTTTGGGGGCCCTATCTTAGATACTAGCATACATGGGGGCACTATGGAGAAGGGGGGAACACTATGAGGGCATCTACTGAGGACCCTATCTTATATACTGGCACACATGGTGGGCACTATGGAGAAGGGGTGAGAGGAGCACTATTGGGGTCATTATATAAGGGAATTATACTGGCGCACATTATGGGGGCATTTTATACTGGCACATTGTCAGGCACCATGGGGACAAGGGGAGGCGCACTATTGGGGCACGATATAGGAGTATTTTATACTGGCGCAAATTATAGGGCACTATGGGGACATTGGCTCTACAGGGGGCACTAAAAGGAGGTATTTTTTATACTGCCACACAACAGGGCATTTTTATTTTTACTGTAACACATTATAAAGAGAATTATTACCACCGTGGGCATTACGGTGGGCTTTATTACAGTTGAAGGACTATGAGGAACATGAATACTAGTATGAGCACTATGGGAGCATTATTACTTCTGGGACACAGTGGGAAATTATTACTCTAGGGGCACTATTACAACTACGTGTTGTCTGGTAGATAATTATTTCTATTGGTGGGACTTTGGGGAGCAGTGTTAACTATAATGGGGTATGGCAGAGATTCGGCCACAATCTGGCAAAAATGCTGAGAATCAGAGGGACACAAACCGCTGCATGCTGTGGTTTGTGTCTGGCCGATTCCTTGCATTTTCTGTCGGATCAGGTGGCCAGAGCGTAGTGCCGCAGGTGTGAAAGTAGCCTTACCCTGTATGTTTTGTATTGCTATAAGTAATGTTAGGACGGAATAGGTTAGGTTGCGAATTTGGCTTGGGGGGGGGGGGGGGGCAGGCACATTCTTTGCACAGGATCCCTCTGCTGTCTGTGTCCGCCCCTGGAGTGCCGGGTATTGGAAACCCCACTGATCAGATATTGATGACCTATCTTGAGGATAGGTCATTAATATAAAACCCTTTTTACTGTAGTTGAGTGACTAAGCGGTGTCTGGATTAAATATAATTGCAACTCAAGAAATGTATGGTGCTGGAAAGACTTGAAATCATAAAGCCAAAAGAAAACTATGGCCAAACAGTTTTTTCAAATAATGGGGTAATTTAATTCCCAAAACAAATACCATAAAATAGGTGGTACATATTATGATACCATTCTGAGATACTGATTAGTATCTGGAGGCAGACCTGAGTTGAGATTTGGGGCCTCTGCGCATTCCTTGACACTGTATGGATGGGCGAGATACCTGGAGCGTGAAAGACTTGAAATCATAAAGCAAAATGGAAACTAGGGCCAAACAGTTTTTTTTTAAATAATGAGGTTCTTTAATCTCCAAAATATATACCAGAGATGAGGAGTACACATTATGACACCATTCAGAGATACTGATTGGTATCTGAAGGTTGACCTGAGTTGAGATTTGGGGCTTCTGCACATCCCTTGAGACTATGTGGTTGGGCGAGATACCTGGAGGACACACTTCTTCTTCATTTAACCAGGGTTAAAAGGTTTATTTACAGATTCTTTGCTGAGTTATATAAGGTATGTTATTTTGGGGAAGGGAGAAATATTAAGATCCAGGAATTGAAATATGTTGTTTACAATTTGAGCCTGCAAGGTTTGTCTCGCCTCTATAATATTATGTAATATTATGATTTGTAGCTGTCATACTTATCTTATTTGTTCAGTAGTCTGGATACAATTTGGAATCACACTGTATACAAATCTCTGTCATGTTGTAATTATGATGAAAACTTTAATAAAAACACAGTTTTAAAAAAAAATATCCGCAATCTTGCATCCTAAATGGAAAATTTCCTAGTTGTACAGGTCCTTACTGTTGTCCTTACTGTGTCATATTATTGAAGGGGTTATTGGAGATTAGAATGCAAGTGAAGGAAATACCATGGGGAATGAGGAATATCAACAGCAAATACATTTAGGAAAATCAATTCCTTATTATTAGACATACCTGTACTACTTATTGTACAAATTATGTTTCGTAATAAGCAGAATATACAATTTATGGAAATATTTTAGAACATGTGTTGACTGTTTGGAGACACTAAACCCCAGCATTTCCTTTTGCAGCTGGTGCTTCAGTTTCTAAAGATGCTCCTGTCACAACAGGCCATTTCATAGTTATGTTTCAAAACAACTCATCTATTACTCATCTATTACATCTAGTGAATGTAGCAGATGAGTCTGGCAGAGGCAGGGACATGCACATACAGCAGACTCAGTCAGGGAGAGTACACTGCGCTTCACTACGCATGCTAAACCCCATCTGCTTAAGCACCTGGTGATGGTTTGGTGCCGCAAACCTAGTAACAAGTTCCCTTTAACAAATGTAAAACAATACAAGGAAAAAGAATGACAGGTAAAGATTATATATTACACAATGCAATAGTTTTTAATCATTGAGGTGACCTAATTAAGTAATGAGCATACGGTATATATCGGAGGAGAGCAGAAAGACTTGACAAATAATCTCAAATACTTAGAATATCATAAAAAAGTTAATTTATTTCAGTAATTCAATTCAAAAATGTTAACTCATATATCATACAGATTCATTACATACAGAGTGAAGTACTTCAAGCATTTATTTATTTTAAAGAGATTCTGTCACCTGGATTTTGCCTATAGAGCTGCGGACATGTGCTGCTAGATCGCCGCTAGCACGTCCGCAATATACATTCCCCATAGCTGTGAGTGCTTTTATCTTCCTCAGGCGGTCCTGTTACTCTGGGTGGACGCGCCGGTGCTTCCTCTCGCAAGACATGAGATTTCGGGCAAAGCTTTAAAAGACAAGTTCGTCATCAACCTGCCAGCCAATGATCGTAGCTGGCAGGTTGATGATTTTCAAAAAAACGAATCAGAAGCCAGTTAACACATTATATTTATAAATATAATGTGTTAAATGGCTTCTGTGCTCCTCTGCTGGTCCTTTTTGTCGGTTGGTCCCAGCAGAGGAGCACACATCACAGTGAGTACCCACCAACACCACACTTAGCCCCCAGATCACCCTCCATCACCCCAATTAACCCCTTGATCACCCCTTGATCGCCTCTGTCAATCACCTAGTGAAAGGGAAAAAAGTGATCAGTGTAAACTTTTTTTTTCACTGGTATTGACTGTTAGGTTTTAGGATAGTTTAGGCCCCTTGGTTAGGTAGTTAGCGATCGTTTAGCGCCCAGCCCACCGCACCGCAGTCACTTATTCGCTGATTAGCGTATCGCTATCTGTAAGTGATCAAAACTGATCACAGTATTAGTGTCACCTTAGTTCACCCTCCACCCAAAACGCAGTGTTTGCCCGATCAGGCCTGATCGGTCGCCCACACGTGCGTTCACCCACGCCCGCCCCGCCGCAGTGACAAAAAAATTATTTTTTTTTGATCACTGCACAATCACTTTACAAGCGCTGCGGCGATAAAAAAAATCAGTTTTGATATTTTTTATCAATCGCAGCGGCCTCCGGTACTTCGCTAGCCTCCCATTTGTAAGACAGGCTTGCTTTTTTTCTTGGGTAGTCTCAGGGAATACCCCTAAATTTAGTAGTCCAAATGTCAAACAGGGGGTATTCTTCTGAAGAGGCCTACAGGATTCTGACCCAGTCAAATGAGGAATGGGAACCCTCATCTGATGAATCTAGCGGGTCAGAATATGAACCTGTAGAAAGCAGTGGCAGTCTGACCCAAAGTTCGGACGAGGAGGTGGAGGTCCCTGATAGCACCAGGCGTACCCGGCCCCTTGTTGCTAGACCACAGGTTGCGCAGGATCCGTTTCAAAGGCAGCAGAGTGGGGCTGGCGCTGTCGGATTATGTGGTGAGGCATACACCAGCAGCGCAGCTTATCTTGGACCTAGTACCAGCACTGCCGTACAACATGGTGAAGTGGTGAGCACCAGAAGGGCAGTTGAAGCTGGTACGGTGGCACGTGCAATAGTTACCCCATCGCAGCCACCCCACAGACAGGCCCGTAGAGCCCCTAGAGTCCATGAGGTGCTGGCAAACCCTGATTGGCAGTCCCCAACTTCAGCCGCACCATTAGTTCCCCCTTTCACCGCCCAGTCTGGAGTTCGGGTTGAGACAGCTCAGATCGGTTCGGCACTGGGATTTTTTGAGCTGTTCTTGACTGCGGAGCTCTTGGACTTAGTCGTGGCAGAAACAAATCGGTATGCCACTCAATTTATAGCCGCCAACCCGGGAAGCTCTTATGCCCAGTCTTTCCAGTGGAAACCCGTCCAAGTTTCCGAATTAAAAATTTTTCAGGGCCTTCTCCTCAACATGGGTCTAACCAAAAAGCATGAATTGCGGTCATATTGGTCCACAAACCCAATTCATCACATGCCCATGTTCTCTGCTGCTATGTCCAGGACACGATTTCAGACCATCCTGGGTTTCCTGCTCTTTAGCGACAACACCACCTCCCGTCCCAGAGGCCACCCAGCTTTTGACCGGCTCCACAAAATTCGGCCCCTCATAGAGCACTTCAACAACAAATTTGCAGATTTGTATACCCCTGAGCAAAATATCTGCGTAGACGAGTCCCTTATACATTTTACCGGGCGCCTTGGCTTCAAACAATACATCCCAAGCAAGCGCGCCCAGTATGGGGTCAAATTGTATAAGCTCTGTGAAAGGGCCACAGGCTATACCCACAAATTTCAGATCTATGAGGGTAAAGATCATACCCTGGAGCCGGTCGGTTGCCCTGACTACCTGGGGAGCAGTGGGAAGACAGTCTGGGACTTGGTGTCACTCTTATTTGGCAAGGGGTACCATCTTTATGTGGACAATTTCTACACAAGTGTGCCCCTCTTCAGGCATTTGTTCCTAGAACAGATTGGCTGCTGTGGCACCGCGCGACCTAGTCGCCGGGGCTTCCCCCAACGGCTCGTTACCACCCGTCTTGCAAGGGGGGAGAGGGCTGCCTTGTGTAACCAAGAACTGCTCGCGGTGAAATGGAGAGACAAGCGTGACGTTTACATGCTCTCCTCCATTCACGCAGACACGACAATCCAAATTGAACGAGCAACCAGTGTCATTGAAAAGCCCCTCTGTGTCCACGACTATAATTTGCTCATGGGAGGGGTGGACTTCAATGACCAGATGTTGGCTCCTTATCTACTTTCCCGCAGGACCAGACGCTGGTATAAGAAGGTGTCTGTATATTTGATTCAATTGGCTGCATATAATAGTTTTGTTCTCTACAGTAAGGCTGGGAGAACAGGATCCTTCCTCAAATTTCAGGAAGAGATCATCGCGAACCTCCTGTATCCAGGAGGTTCCGTGGCCCCATCCACCAGTGTAGTGAACTGTCTACACGAGCGACATTTCCCCAGTGTCGTTGCTGGTACCTCAAACCGACCGCCACCCCGAAAAAAATGTAGTGTCTGTAACAGGAGTGGAATAAGGCGTGACACCCGCTATTTCTGTCCTGACTGCCCTGACCACCCTGCCCTATGCTTTGGGGAGTGTTTCCGGAAATACCACACACAGGTACACTTAGCATAGGGATTGCATCTCACAGGACAGGCACACAGGGCTATTAGGGCCCTTTCACTCACAGCTGCTGCAAACCTCTCCTTTCACCTGGGACAAAGTGCATAATGTACTTCGCCACATCTCTGGGCGATTTGCGCTTTGCACATTGTCCCATGGGGAAGGAGAGGTTTGTCCTATAAAAAAAAAACAAAAAAAAAAATCACCGGTAAGCAAAAAAGTTAAGGTTCTGTTCAAAAAGTTAAATAAAGTTTATATGTTCCGTTCAAATGTTATTATAAAGTTAATAAAGTTATTGCTTTGCGGCCTGTTTTTTTCTTTTTTCTTTTGTTTTTTTACCTTCCAGGTGGACCAACCGATCGACTAGCTGCAGCACTGATGTGCATTCTGACAGAAGCATTGCGCTGCTGTCAGATTACACAAAAGTCGGTGTATGCGGCGCTGCAAGACGAGATTTCTCCTCTGCAGTAAAAGATATGTTTGCCGAGGCATATGAGCTGAGACGGCAGCGGTGTTCATATACTTTGGCGAACACTTTGTATATAAAAAAATAAATAAAAAATCCCGGCAATGATTTATTCATTCACATCGATTGATGTGAATGGAGAAATCTGGTTTGCCAGGGCATAAGGGGCTAAGTGGGTATGGATGTTGGGCGGAGCTCCTATGTCCTGGCAGACGCCTTTCCCCTCCTTTTTTTTTTTTGGCAGAGATTTTTTCATCCACATTGATCGATGCGAATGAAGAAATCTGTGCCGTTCATTTTTTCTTTCAGCCCAGAGGCTGAACGGAAAAAAAAAATCTCATTACCCGTATGCTCAATATAAGGAGAATAGCAGAAACTCCAAATGCTGGCCATACATGTAATGATTGCGGAGACCCTCAAATGCCAGGGCAGTACAAACACCCCACAAATGACCCCATTTTGGAAATAAGACACCCCAAGGTATTCTCTGAGGGGCATATTGAGTCCATGAAAGATTGAAATTTTTGTTTCAAGTTAGCGGAAAGGGAGACTTTGTGAGAAAAACCCAAAAAAAATTAATTTCCGCTAACTTGTGCCAAAAAAAAAATATTATATGAACTCGCCATGCCCCTCATTGAATACCTTGGGGTGTCTTCTTTCCAAAATGGGGTCACATGTGGGGTATTTATATTGCCTTGGCATTTTAGGGGCCCTAAAGCGTGAGAAGAAGTCTGGAATCCAAATGTCTAAAAATGCCCTCCTAAAAGGAATTTGGGCCCCTTTGCGCATCTAGGCTGCAAAAAAGTGTCACACATCTGGTATCGCCGTACTCAGGAGAAGTTGGGCAGTGTGTTTTGGGGTGTCATTTTACATATACCCATGCTGGCTGAGATAAATATCTCGGCAAAAGACAACTTTTCCCATTTTTTTATACAAAGTTGGCATTTGACCGAGATATTTCTCTCACCCAGCATGGGTATATGTAAAATGACACCCCCAAACACATTGCCCAACTTCTCCTGAGTTCCGCGATACCAGATGTGTGACACTTTTTTGCAGCCTAGGTGGGCAAAGGGGCCCACATTCCAAAGAGCACCTTTAGGATTTCACAGGTCATTTTTTACAAGTTTTGATTTCAAAATACTTCCTACACATTAGGGCCCCTAAATTGCCAGGGCAGTATAACTACCCCACAAGTGACCCCATTTTGGAAAGAAGACACCCCAAGGTATTCCGTGAGGGGCATGGCGAGTTCCTAGAATCTTTTATTTTTTGTCACAAGTTAGCGGAAAATGATGATTTTTAATTTTTTTTTTCTTTTTTTACAAAGTCTCATATTCCACTAACTTGCGACAAAAAATAAAAACTTCCATGAACTCACTATGCCCATCACGAAATACCTTAGGGTGTCTTCTTTCCGAAATGGGGTCATTTGTGGGGTGTTTGTACTGTCTGGCCATTGTAGAACCTCAGGAAACATGACACGTGCTCAGAAAGTCAGAGCTGCTTCAAAAAGCGGAAATTCACATTTTTGTACCATAGTTTGTAAACGCTATAGCTTTTACCCAAACCATTTTTTTTTTTTACCCAAACATTTTTTTTTTATCAAAGTCATGTATAACAATAAATTTAGAGCAAAATTTATATATGGATGTCGTTTTTTTTGCTAAATTTTACAACTGAAAGTGAAAAATGTCATTTTTTTGCAAAAAAATCGTTAAATTTCGATTAATAACAAAAAAAAGTAAAAATGTCAGCAGCAATGAAATACCACCAAATGAAAGCTCTATTAGTGAGAAGAAAAGGAGGTAAAATTCATTTGGGTGGTAAGTTGCATGACCGAGCAATAAACGGTGAAAGTAGTGTAGTGCAGAAGTGTAAAAAGTGGCCTGGTCATTAAGGGTGTTTAAGCTAGGGGGGCTGAGGTGGTTATTTAGGCAAAAAAAACAATTTTATATATATGTAAATGAGGCACGTAAGGAGACCAAGGGGCTGTTACTAACGTTTCTGGAGCCCATCCACGCCCACTGTGAAGAAGCTCAGCACCGTCCTGCATCCTCCGAATCTCCTACTTGCTCCCCGAGGTCACCAAGTTAGAGCACCGTTATCTGGCGCATGCGTAAGTACGCGCCATGTCAGTGCCGGCATAGTGTTCCTTCCCTGTGCTGGCATCAGCCTCAGCGAAGAACTGCTTATGCGCTAAATTTTAGAGCACTTCTTTGTTCCCTCTGCTGACGAGCTTTATGGAGATGCTGATTTCATTTTGCAGCATGGCCAACAAACTCGCCTGACCTAAACCCCATAGAGAATTTATGGGGTATTGTCAAGAGGAAAATGAGAGACACCAGACCCAACAATGCAGAAGAGCTAAAGACCTCTATCAAAGCAACCTGGGCTTCCATAACAACTCAGCAGTGCCACAGGGTGATCACCTCCATGTCACACCTCAATGATGCAGTAATTCATGCCAAAGGAGCCCTGACAAAGTATTGAGTGCATATAATGTACACACTTTTCAGTAGGACAACATTTATATATTAAAAATCATTTTAATTGGTCTTAAATAATATTCTAATGTTCTTAGATACTGACCTTTGGGTTTTCATTAGCTGTAAGCCGTAATCATCAACATTCAAAGAAATACATCATTGAAATAGATCATTCTGTGTGTGTAATGCATCTATATAATATGAGTCACTTTTTGAATTAAATTACTCAAATAAATGTAACTTTTCGAAGATATTCTAATTTATGGAGATGCATCTGTACATTGACTACATCGAAATTCATGGTTATGATGACCAAAGTAGTACAGAGTGAACACGAGTCTACATCTGAAATATTCCTGACCTGATTACAATATCTCATATTAGTGCTCAATGAGGAGCCTCTGCTAATTACACTAATATGTTGCTTATGAAAGTCAATACCATTCCATCTCTATCTAACAATCGTTCATTACAATCTGGTGTTTGCTTAAGCCTTAAATGATGTTATTTTTCCAGCTACTGTTTGACAAACAGTAAAAGGAATAAACACAAGGTTATCACAGTAAACAGACAAATGATAAAGATAATTATTCATATTCCTTAAACGACCATCTTCTGCCTAATTGAACATCATTGCTGTATTTAATCATGTCTAAACTACACATACTGTAGAATATTGGGAATATTTTTGTTGTATGTGAAGCATAGCATGATGCTAAATGTTATGTCTGCTCTTGAAACCTTTTTCGTATTGTTCCATGGCAGCTAAAATAAAATATGAAGCAACTTTGCAATAGTCTTTATTAAAATGACCTACTGTTTAATGTTTCCAGATTGTATACAGATCTATGTGTCTCCATGGTAACAGACAACACAGACTCTGTTTAGTCAGATCTAGCTGCCATATTCTCTTCCATGTGCACCATACTATTTTTTTTAACTTGCCTCTATTGGGTTAATAAAATGTAATACACAGATGGAAAACAATAAAGCAGTAACATATTCTACCAACCCCACCAGTCATTGTAAAGGGACAATTAACTATTAGAACACAAATCTGAGATCTTCATTATCCCATGACTAATGTAAAAGATGAAAATCAGACATCATATAGTACACGACAAACTCTTTCTAACAAAGCTTGAACCAGCCCTGTACCTCACATGGATCCAGAGATCTCCACATTCAATGCTCTGCTAGATTTATATCAAGCTGGCAGCTCAAGGGGAGTGTCTTATCTGCTATAGCTCAGGGGGTGTGTCTCAGCTCTGCCTATCACAGCTCAGGAGCCAGTTGAAGGATGAAACTGAGCATGTGCAGTCTTCTCAGTGAGCAGGTCAAAGAAATAAAAAAAAAAAAACAGCAGGTGGCGCTATACAGATACATTTTACTGAATAATTCAGTGTCTATACTACATTTTTAATTACATGCAATTACAAAATAATTCAGATCTAAGTGTTGGTTTGAAAACTGTAGAATATATTTCATTCAAGGAGTATTTCTGTCTCAGACATTGGTGGCATATGGCTAGGATATAAATTTCAGATAGATGCTGTCACAGTGGTTCACTGTGACAAGGGTTGCTATGTTGCTCACTTTTGTGCTCTATCATACTGGCTACGGTGGATTCTGTGTTGGCTGGTTGCCAGGGGCGACGTGTGGTAACGGCAACCTGTGTGTGTTTTGTCTCTTCCTTGCTTTCCCCTCCCTGTCTCCTGGTTTGTGTGGGGTCAATGTCTTGGTCTGGGTGTGGTCTCCAGGTGCTATATATTCCTGTTAGCTGTGAGCTTGGGGATCAGTCTGCCTTCAGCTTTGCTGGGTGCAGGAGCTATGCACCTGACCTGGGGTTATTCTACCTGCCCTGTCTGTATTGCCACCTAGTAAGACATCAAGCACACCTTGTCCGGTCCCATGTCTTGTGGTGTAGCTCTGTCTGTTCGCCCATGGAGTAACTCTGCATGGGGAACAGGCATCTGCTAGTCCAGTTCTATGCTTTCCTGTAGAGGGATCCTGGGTTCTCTGGAGGAAGGAAACCTACTCTATGTGTGCAGCTCTGCCTGTGACCGCCTTGTGATGTTCCGCATGGGGTCCAGGCATCAGCTTGTCTGCCTGTTTGGGCAGCTCTGTCTGTGACCATCATGTGTCATTCCGCATGGGGTCCAAGCATCTGCTTGTCTGTCTGTTTGGGAAGCTCTGCCTGTGAAAGCCATGTGTCATTCCACAAGGGGTCCAAGCATCTACGTGTATGACCGTCTGGGCAGCTTTGCCTGTGACCGCCATGCATCCATTCCGTATGAGGTCCAGGCATCTGCTTGTGTTCTGGTTCCCGTTTGTATTTTCTGAATTGTGTCCTATGCAGTTATGTTTGGGTTCCAGTTTGTGTGCCTGGGTTTTAGTCCTTATGTTTGTGCTGACTGCTGTTGCTTGCACCGTCAGTCTCTGCAGGTAAATGGCCAAGTGCACCAGGACCATCCTGGAGATGCGACCAGTCAGCTCTCGGCTGAGTTCATCCCACCATCAGGGGCTCTGTGAAGAATAGGGCTTACTCAGTCTCTGACCTCTGCAGGTGCACTTGATCCAGTGGTATTACCTGCCACTGGTCCCTTACCTGCTGATCCAGTTTCCTGCCATGTTTGTATCTCTTTAAATAAAGCAATTCTGTTGGTCTTTGCCTTGTCTGATTGCTTGCCTCATGTTTGTTTGCCTAGGATGTTCTAGTGGTCGGTAGGACCTTTGCTAGAACATAACAGATGCAGGTCCCCTTCCTATCTCCAGAACAAGCCCCACGAAGTGGAAGGAGAGCATCCCGGCATGCGCAGCCACCCTCCATTCACCACTATGGGACTGCCAGAAATTGCCAAACCAGCTCTTGTCTACTTTCAAAACTCCAATAGCAGTGAATGGATGGTGGCCACACTTGTGAGGTGCATTCTCCTTCACTCCTGGGGGACGACGACGACATGTCTTTTGGAGATAGGAGGTGATCCCAGAGGTGGGACCTGCACCTATATTACATCCTATCAATGTCTGAGATGGGGACCCCTTTAAGGTATAATGTAGAACATGGGTATTGCTAGTATGGGTGGAGGAAAAATTGTTACCTACTCATCAAAATAAAGCCTATTCCCTATAATTGGCTTTTCCCTCCATTTATACCAGAGGCATAATTTGAGCGCCAAAGCAGAATCTGTAACAAGACCCCCACTTACCATATGCCTTTTAAGTTACTTCTTATGTGCCTGATAAACCGTTGGGCCTGCTCAGGGAAAAGGTCCTAGGGGAGACTGCAACCCCAACAGCTATGCCCCAAGTGCTTGCAGTGATAACAGTGATTGCACCAAAAATGTTGCAGTTGCAGTGACCATATGGTTTGGTGATTCATTATATCACTTTATACATGATGATTATCTCCATGATCTGTTCTACTATCTGTTACACTTGTGTAAACCCAGCAAAATCATTTATCATTTTTAATCTCAAAGCTTTTGGCTGCCTTATTATTTTGAAACTTCAAAAGCCTTCAAATTGGATGACAACCTGGTGGAGAAAACCCACTGATCATTTTTTAAGATATCAAATCAGTCTGTATCAAGCATGATATTCATGGATACACTAAAGTGTAGTTTGCAAATGTCAGCTAAGTAACTGAATTTACTCCACTAGGGATCCTCCATCATTTTACAGCTGGCTCTTCCACCCTCCTCTCTTTCCCTCATAACCTCTATTATGATAGCCATGCAACTTTTATAGTGGTCAACCAAACACTTGATAAAACGGCAGCCTTTCTTCCCAAACCCCTAATGCACATGGACAGTTAATGAAGCTTAGGCAAGTGTGTATGTGGTCTCAATAGGAAAAAGGGAATAAGCCACTGCCAGAAACCAGACTCTTATTCCACAGTTAGAGCCAATTCACACAACCGTATTCTCGGTCCGCATCCGATCTGCAATTTTTGCGGATCATATGTGGACCCATTCATTTCAATTGGACCACAAAAGATGGGCAGTTCCGCGGGCCCGCAAAAATATAGAACATGTCCTATTCTTCTCTGTGGACAAAAATAAGCATTTCTAACATAGGCCAGAATGTGGGGGAGTGCAAAATGAGGTATGCACACGGCCGGTATCATGTTTTATGGATCCACAAAAATGGATATGGCCATGTGAATGTGGGCATCTATAGTTCCATTGCTAGAAAGTCCACCAACGTTGTTTGCTACACCTGTAAAGTGGGGCAAAACCCACTTTACAAACATGGTCACTGCTCCTCATGCTGCTGGTCAACACAGTCCCTTTAACCCATTCCCACACCATGCTGTAAGATGTACATTATGGCTGCTAGCACGATGCACCATGACATACATTTACAGTATAGTGATGGTCCCAGCACAGGACTTGATTAGGCTATACTAGCAGCGGGCGTCAGCTCTAAAGTACAGCTGACAGCCTGCTGCAACATCTGCATTTAGAGGTAACAACAGACACAGGTGATTAACCCCTTAGATGCCACAGTTAATATCGACTGTGAAACAAAGAAATAAAGTAAGGAGGCACACCACATAAAATAACAGAGTGCAAAGCATCAACAAGAGACCATATAAGAAAAGAAATAGAAACGCTGCATACAAGGGCTGCACATCTTATTGTAAAAATCTATAGTTTATTTGTAGACACAGAGCCCAAAAAGTTAAAACCATTGTATACAATGACAACATTGTGTTTGGATGAAAAATAAGCCCAACACACACACACACACAAACACTAGGTTCAACATAAGAACATTTGCAAACTGCCGAAGGAATATACAATACATAAGTATGGCATCAAAAACAGTGTAAGATACTTATCAAATAGAAAAGTAGACGGTCATGGTGTGCAGGTAATATGCCCCACGTGTATCGCCGGATCACACCAAGTAATTTGAAGAACATATCACCTTGAAGAAATATCACCTGTTAAGAGTAAATTAGGCAAAGCAGGGAGGTGTGGCGAATATATATTGTTTGCAAAACCCACATCCCCATGCAATGGCGCCGCCCCACATGTGCCGGCGTGTTAGAAACCGGATCGCGCATGCACCAGGTAGCGTCAAGCCGGAAGTGGACCCGCGATGCGTTCCATAGGCCGGAGGTGAATCTCAATCACCTTACAAGTTAATGCTCGTATGCGCTGACCCATCAATAATGCATTCCATACTGCGTTCCAATAACAGGAAGTAAAGACACAAATGCGTTCATATTCAATAATGTATATAAAAAATAATATTCGCATCCGGAAGAGTATGGAAACCTATGAAAAAAGGGTTATAAAAAAAGGCACTTGTGGAGCAAAAATACATAATGGGGGGAGTTCATAAATGCTAATAATACAGTATACAGTATATATGCGCATATTTATACCCATTGGATAACCTAAGATGTGCAATCTAAATTATTCAAGCATAATCAAGACTATTATCACATCCAAGTTATATGACACAATAATTATAATAGCCTATATCAAATCTATGAAAATATAATACACCATAATTATAATTAATTATACTATAAAAATGTAACCCAATGAATAATTACTGTACCATGATTGCTAATGATAAAAATTTATCACAATATATATCATGATTATGTAGCCAAAAAATGACATTATTAGAAAAATTAATACGTGATCAATTAATCCATAATAATAAAAGCCTTGTGTGCGTGCGCTATGTCTGTGCGTGTGTGCCGATTTTTACACTGGGCATGCGTGGCGCACCGACCAATCAGCACGCTGCGCTCCACGCGCCGTCCACACCAGCGTGCCACTCAATCACCACCGCTCATTCGTGCCCTCATTCCTCACACATTCGCTCCTGAGTGCAAGCCCGTAACTTCATGTCAACAGCCCGACCGAGAGGGCAGTGCACTGGCACCAGACCTACTCAGCAGCACATGTGCCGGAAGAAGGCAGGCTGGCAGCATGTTGGTGGGTTCTTCTTCTGAACTGTCTCTCACCCTCTCTGCTGCTGTTCCACACTGCAGCTCCATAAAGAACTCTGTAACCTGATCACACAGCCTGCCTCTGAAGGGAGGAGGAACTGCTGTGCCCACCACACCAGGTAGCCTGGCCGCTCCTGCCAAGTGCTAATCCGGGACGCCAGATGCTACTGCTCTGGTCCGCGGGGGAGCGAGGGCAGACTAGGTGTGGAGGATGGCACCTACAGTAGGATTCTAATTAATGGACCCCACGTCCTATGTACCACACCAAAAAGAACAGTACATACAAAAAAAAAAAAATATATATATATATACTGGTGTTATGATTGACACCCCTTTATATGTAACCTATTCACACCCTATCAATGCTTGAGAAAGGCTCATTGCGAGCCGAAACGTCGCTTGTGCCACCTATGGGTGAATAAACCTTTTTTCACTGAGGATTCAACTGGAGTGCAGTCCGATTTCTTTGTTCCATATTTGTGGGTAAGCACCAGTTACCATACTTGGACATTGCACCCTCTCTACTTTTTTTTTCCTGGCTTGGTGGTGCTGCTGGTTATTTTTTTCCAAATATTCATATATACTGTATATATCTATAATAATAAAAACCCTGTGTGTCTGCTCAGTGCGGCGTTTCTGTGCATGTGTGCCGATAATTAAACTGTGCATGCACGGCACACCGACCAATCAGCCCACGGCACGCTGGTGTGGGCGGCGCGCTGGTGTGGGCGGTGTGGGCATTGTAGGCAGCGTGTGGAGCGCCGTGTGCTGATTGGTTAGTGCACCGTGCATGCGCAGTTTAATTATAGGCACACACGCATGGACATGGAGCACGCACACAGGGCTTATATTATTCTAGATTGTGTTTGAGGAAATCATTGGTACAAGCTATCTTTTACAATAAAAGCCCTGTGTGCATGCTCAGGGCTGCGTGTCTGTGCTGATAATTGAACTGTGCATGTGCGACGAGCCAACCAATCATCACACGGCGCTCCACACGCCGCCCGCATCTGCGCGCCACCCAATCACCACTGCTGCTCACAGGTTATGGTGTGCTCTCCACATCGGAGCGCCGCCATTAATGTCCGTACATCACAGAGCCACACAGTCCCAGCACTCTCAGCCACAGCAGCCACTGCCAGCAGTCTCAGCCACCAGTCACTGCCAGCAGTCTCAGCCACCAGTCAGTGCCAGCCGTCTCAGCCATCAGTCAGGGCCACTAGTCACAGTGCCAGCAGTCTCAGCCATCAGTCAGTGCCAGCCGTCTCAGCCATCAGTCAGTGCCACCAGCCACAGCCAGCAGTCTCAGCCACCAGTCAGTGCCAGCAGTCTGAGCCACCAGTCGCTGCCAGCAGTCTCAGCAACACCAGTCAGTGCCACCAGTCAGTGCCAGCCGCCCCCTTGCCATTTAATATAGACTGTTCCTACTAATGTTTATGCATTACTGTTCTAGCACCCATTATTGTAACGGGCTTAATGTCTAGTATATCATAATGTGTCAATTTGAAACATGATTAAAAATATATATACATCTTATAGCTATATAACATACCGTGATTATAAAAACCAATTAATCTAGTGGACAATATCAATGTATTAAATATATAGATAGAATCATGATTAGAATTAAAAAATAAATAAAAAATAAAACATTTTTTGTGAATAATAAAAATTAAACTATGCATATATAATTTATCAACCATAAATTGAAGCATAAATATGAAACTTGTGGATCTGCATCGGGGAAAGGAATGGAAAATTAGATCATATAAAATAAAAATAAAGATATAAAAATAAACTGTTACATAAAAAAAAAAAAAAAAAAAAGTCAGTCTATGATATGTCAAAGAACATGTAAAGTAGTGTAGGGGCCCATGGTCGTAGAAAAGTAGCTTCTAAGGCGTCTTCTAAGATATCCATACCCACAACTCCGTGGTATAATTGTGCTAAAGTTCGAAATGCTTGTATCCAATCCGAAATGTGTATCCACTCTTAAAGTGCAAATGTGCATGTGTCTCCAATCCCAAACGCATATCCAACTCCAAAGTGCTAAATAATAATGGTAAGCCTAGAAAAAAAGAAAAAATATATAATACCCAGTGAAAGTGAGTTCCTAGTTGAAATAATAAAGGAACAGCACAACATACAGCCAGAAGAATAGACATTCCAGAATTGTTATTACATGGGGAATGCATGAAGATATTAAAACAGGCATGTCAGGAGTGGTGAAAGGTCCTCTTTAGCAACGGCCTCTGGGGTATGCAAGTATTGAAAAAGTATTCATACCCCTTGAACTTTTTCACTTTTTTTCATGTTACACCCACAAACTTAAATGGATTTTATTGGGATTTTATGTGACAGACCAACACAAAGTGTCTGTAAAGTGAAAAGAAAATGATACATTGTTTTCAAAATCTTTTAGAAATAAAAATCTGGAAATCTGGAAAGTGGGCCATTCAATACTTTGTGGGACCACCTTTCTTTGCAATTAAATCTACAAGTCTTTTGGGGTATATCTCTACCAGAATTGCACGTCTAGAAACTGAAATGTTTGACCATTCTTTACAAAATAGCTCAAGCTCAGTCAGATTGGATGGAGAGCAATTTTCAATTATTGCCACCAGAGGCGGATTAAGTGCATGATAGGCCCGGGGCTGTCTACCCAATTCGGCCCCCCCCCCCCCCCTCCATTTAAGTTTTAGTTTTTTTTTCTGTATGAAGAGGCTGCGGTGCTTCGTAAGCGCCAAAATCTCTTCCTAGGCCATATGACATTGTTCACATGGTCTAGGTGAAGCTCTGTCCTATCTGAGTGATTGGGTCTGAGCTGTAATACCAGGCGCAGTGCTATCAAATGGACAGGGCTGTGCTTGGTAAGGAGCAAAGAGGCTGCGGCGCTCACTGGGACATCGGGGTCTCTTCAAACAGGTGATTGGTGGGGGTGCCAGGAGTCGGACCCCCACCATCTCATAACTCTCTGTGTAAAGATGGCATAGATGTTACCTGCAGTCCTATGTAACACCCCACATAACACAGTAAACTATTGTGTTATGTGGGGTGTTACATAGGACTGCATGGAACATCTACTACATTATCTGTACACAGAAAGCTATCACTGTTATCTGGGCTGTTACATAGGACTGCAGTTGCCAAATTTAAAATACATATGATTATGATAAAAAAAAGACTTAGAGGAGAAGATGAGACGCAGGTCACAGTGGTGAGCCAGCTCTACATATAGGGGAATACAGCACCACATACTTGTTACATCCAGTGACATCTCCTGTCATGTAGATCTTCTCTTTCCTCTTCTCCTCCGTTTGACCCAGACCGCCATGACTAATTCTTTCAGCCACATCTCGTCTCTACAGAGTTTGTTACACAGACACGTTAGAGTTCTCATAATTGGGGTCATTTATCAAACTGGTGTAAAGTACAACTGGCTTAGGTGCCCATAGCAGCCAATCAAATTCCACCTTTCATTTTCCAAAGGAGCTGTGAAAAATGAAAGGTGGAATCTGTTGCTATGGGCAACTAACCCAGTTCTACTTTACACCAGTTTGATAAATGACCCCAATTATGAGAACTCTAACGTGTCTGTGTAACAAACTCTGTAGAGACGAGATGCGGCTAAAAGAATTACCCCAAAGGTCCCTATAGTGTCTACAGCAGTTATAATGTCCTCTAGAGTGCCCCCAGTAATAATAACACCCTATATTGTGTTCAAGGTAATAATGCCTATATAGTGTCCCCAAAAATAATGTCCCCTAATAGAAACACTCCCACACTGCCCCCATATAGTAATTTCCCCCACACTGCCCCATATAGTAATTTCCCCCACACTATCCCCATATAGTAATTTCCCCCACACTGCCCCATATAGTAATTTCCACCACACTGCCCAATATAGTAATTTCCCCCACACTATCCCCATATGGTAATTTCCCCCACACTACCCCATATAGTAATTTCCCCCACACTACCCCATATAGTAATTTCCCCCATATAGTAATTTACCCCACACTGCCCCATATAGTAATTCCCCCCATACAGTAATTTCCCCCACACTGCCCCATACAGTAATTTCCCCCACACTGCCCCATACAGTAATTTCCCCCACACTACCCCATATAGTAATTTCCCCCACACTACCCCATATAGTAATTTCCCCCATATAGTAATTTACCCCACACTGCCCCATATAGTAATTCCCCCCATACAGTAATTTCCCCCACACTGCCCCATACAGTAATTTCCCCCACACTGCCCCATACAGTAATTTCCCCCACACTGCCCCATATAGTAATTTCCCCCACACTGCCCCATACAGTAATTCCCCCATACAGTAATTTCCCCACACTACCCCGCATAGTAATTTCCCCCACACTGCCCCTTATAGTAATTTCCCCACACTACCCCATATAGTAATTTACCCCACACTACCCCATATAGTAATTTACCCCACACTGCCCTATATAGTAATTTCCCCCATACAGTAATTTCCCCACACTACCCCGTATAGTAATTTACCCCACATTGCTCCATACAGTAATTTCCCCCACACTGCCCCATACAGTAATTTCCCCCACACTGCCCCATACAGTAATTTACCCCACACTGCCCCATATAGTAATTTCCCCCACACTGCCCCATACAGTAATTTCCCCCACACTGCCCCATATAGTAATTTACCCCACACTGCCCCATATAGTAATTTCCTCATACAGTAATTCCCCCACACTACCCCGTATTGTAATTTACCCCACACTGCTCCATACAGTAATTTCCCCCACACTGCCCCATACAGTAATTTCCCCCACACTGCCCCATATAGTAATTTCCCCCACACTGCCCCATACAGTAATTCCCCCCATACAGTAATTTCCCCACACTACCCCATATAGTAATTTCCCCCACACTGCCCCATATAGTAATTTCCCCCACACTGCCCCATATAGTAATTTACACCACACTGCCCCATATAGTAATTTCCCCACACTACCCCATATAGTAATTTACCCCACACTACCCCATATAGTAATTTACACCACACTGCCCCATATAGTAATTTCCCCACACTATCCCGTATAGTAATTTACCCCACACTGCTCCATACAGTAATTTCCCCCACACTGCCCCATACAGTAATTTCCCCCACACTGCCCCATACAGTAATTTACCCCACACAGTAATTTCCCCACACTACCCCGTATAGTAATTTACTCCACACTGCTCCATACAGTAATTTCCCCCACACTGCCCAATACAGTAATTTCCCCCACACTGCCCAATACAGTAATTTCCCCCACACTGCCCCATATAGTAATTTCCCCCACACTGCCCCATATAGTAATTTCTCCCACACTGCCCCATATAGTAATTTCTCCCACACTGCTACATATTGTAATTTCCCCCACACTGCTACATATTTTAATTTCCCCACACTGCCCCATATAGTAATCCCCCCCACACTGCCCCATATAGTAATCCCCCCCCCACACTGCCCCATATAGTAATCCCCCCACACTGCTACATATAGTAATCCCCCCCCACACACACTGCTACATATATTAATTTTCCCCTACACTGCTACATATAGTAATTTCTTCCACACTGCCTCCCATGTAGTAATTCCCCCCACAAAGTAATTTGCCCCCTACACTGCCCCATCAAGTAATAGCCCCCCACACTGCCCCCATTAGATAATTTGCCCCCACACTGCCCTTCATTAAATAATTTGCCCCCACACTGCTCTTCATTAAGTAATTTGCCCTCCACACTGCCCTTCATTAAGTAATTTGCCCCACACACTGCCCCATCAAGTAATAACCCCCCACACTGCCCCCATTAGTTAATTTGCCCCGACACTGCTATCCATTAAGTAATTTGCCCCCCACACTGCCCCCACAGTATTCATTTCTCCACACTGCCCTCACAGTATTCATTCCCTCCATGGTAGTAATTTGCCCCCACAGTATTAATTGTCCCCCACATTCTCCCCCAGTCGGCGCTCACTCGTAGATGGTGCAGACGCTCTGCGCACACACATATAGAAAAGAAGATGGCTTCGGCAGCATTCCGCAATATCAAAACGATCCTTTATTCGTACCTCCAGACACAATTGGCAACGTTTCGACTGTACACCAGTCTTTGTCAAGCCTAATGACATACATTCTGGTAGGCATATATATACCCCCCACATAAAAGACACACCCCAATGATGGCATACAAACGGAGCCCTAACCTACGCGATAGATTGGTGAAGGCGGATATAGGGGGGAAGGACATCGAAAGACAGAAAAGGCTAGCACCACTGAGGAATGGTAATTTCCCTTGCCTTTCATGTTGCAACTGCGGTGGCATCATGAAAGGTGATGGTTTTACACATCCCTACAGTGGTAAACGGTTTAAGATCAAAGGTCATTTTACATGTAAATCCACGGATGTGGTGTACATGATACAGTGCCCATGCAGTTTGATCTATGTGGGGGAGACCACGATGGAATTGAGGGAAAGAATTAACAAACACAAAAGCACAATTAGAACAGGTGCACTTGACAAACCGGTTGCAAAACACTTCATTGACTGTAAACATTCCATTAATCAATTGAGATTTCGAGTTATTGACAGTGTAGGATACTTGAGAAGGGGTGGGGACAGGAAGGGAATCCTGAGGAAGAAGGAACTTAAATGGATCCATACCCTCAGGTCCCTCCAACCTTTTGGCCTGAATTTAGAGTTTAATGTCGCATCCATCGATTGATGATTGTCACTGTTTTGTCCTCTCAGTATAGTGACATCATGTTTTTAAATATATATGTGGCACATCCCTGGTGCAACAGTCTTTAGTCTATATGTCAAAGGACCATGTTGATGGTCCATATGTGATGTATATATGGGATACACCATCCAGATGATGGTTATGTGTGATTATTGTGCACCACACTTATGAAGTTATGCATTTTTCCATTAGCTGTTATGTGCGTGTATATGTGGGGTCAGGATTAATTTCCCTCTATAGTCATGTGATTATCGCTGTGAGCGGAGGTTCTGTAATATATAGACCCGGCCACTTTAGATACAGATCACACATGTAATAAGTAGTGGTGACCGTGGCGTCATCGTTGCCATGGCGCCGATGTTCGCGCCGGGTCTTCATTGGCTACGTACCCCACGTGACTAACGCTATTGACGCACTGTTGTGCGCACTTGAGTGTGGGTCATGGGGTGGACGCACAAGCTGTGACGTCAGTGAGTGCGTCCTGCAGCACATTGGCTGGAGACACGTGCGCCGCCGGGAGTCATGGCAACGTATGACACTTCCGATATGCAAATACATTGAGATGCGGCTGCGCATTACAGATATTGGAACGCCGAGGTGAACAACACGAGCGGGGTGGACATATCATTAACTGTGAGTTGTAATATCAACATGTGTATACTATTGTGCAGTGATTTGTACTGATGATGTAACGGGGTGTGTCTTTTATGTGGGGGGTATATATATGCCTACCAGAATGTATGTCATTAGGCTTGACAAAGACTGGTGTACAGTCGAAACGTTGCCAATTGTGTCTGGAGGTACGAATAAAGGATCGTTTTGATATTGCGGAATGCTGCCGAAGCCATCTTCTTTTCTATATGTGTTTTTCATGGCCTGATGGATCAAGGGCCTACGGCTAGGCTGTTGCATTGACATAGACGCATTATCTGGATACCGCATAGTGCTGCCTCTACACTACTTCTTGCATCTTTATCTGATCCGAGAGGCGTGCACTAGGGAGCTGGACGCAGTGGTGATTTTCATCATGGAGGGTCCCCCAGGTCCAAGTAAGAATATGGATACCTCGCAAAGACACATGTATGTATATACTGATGAGGACATACAGCGGCTTATCAATGTAGATGGATGTGATGTGGCCTTTTTGAGTTCCCCCTCCGTTGATATCCTGAAACGCAAAGCGGAGCAAGATCTCAAAAGATTAAACACTATGGAACTTCATCTAATCACTTTAAGAGAATATTATAAGCAACAAAGGATACCGAGGGGACTTAGATCTAACCTTCGCCCCAATTTATTCCCTACCAATGGTGATTTTTGTAAAGCCTTTGAAGCAATCAACAACCAATACTCTTTTGAATTAATGTTATTAAACATAGACTTTTTACAGAAAGAGGTTGACAACCTGAAGAAAACCACAGCCGAGTTGGATACCCAGATTCGGGACCTTGTGAGTATTGAGGATTATACAGTATACAAAGAAAAGACCACTCAACACATTGCCCGACACAAGTTGGAAGTGGAACACATCAAGAGAGATAAGTGGCATAGGGACTTAGAGGATTACCAATCTGGTAAAATATATAACTGGCAGGCATCTCAACCACAAAGGTTTAATAGGCGTAGACGCGGCAAACGCTTTGATCAAGGTAAATTCGGCTTTAGTACTGGTGAATCCGATTCTGCTGATGAATCAGGTGCGTCCAATCTTTTAGGCCCAAGCAGGAAAAGAGGGGAGGGCGATACAGAAGGGGTGGTAGGAAACACCACCGATCCAACAAGGACCCTTCCCCCAATACCAACAGAGGCCTGCACCCACATTCAGGGGAGAGTAACGAGACGCGGACAGCGGAAATGATGAATCTGGTAGTGAACATCTCCTCTTTTCAGCTTGATAAAGCACAAATTAGTGTACTAAGCCGTGGCTTGACATTCTGCCCTACAACCTCACGGGACTGGTTCGAATTTGAGCTCGATTTACAAAAGTTTTTTAGAAGCTTGAGATTAAAAGCTTTCTTTTCAGCTAGAAATACTGATGTATCTGCCAGTCAGTCTGATGTATCCACTGTTGTATCCACTGATACTTTGATGTGTAGGAATTTCGAATTACGCAATAAAAGTCATTTTATTCCACCACAAAACAACCATGTGGTGGAAACATATATCAGTTTCGTCAGAAAACGTATCGATCAATTGAGGGTGGAGGGTACCCACCAGTTCAGACACAACCTATCTCATGATGAGAGACGGGCTGTTCTTGAGCTGGAACATAACAAACAATTGACGATTAAACCAGCTGACAAGGGGGGTGCCGTGGTCGTGATGGACACATGTAAATATACTGATGAGATCACAAGGCAGGTAAGGGATGACAATGTCTATGAGATGTTGAGTAAGGATCCAAGGTGGGACATAGCAGGTGTCATAGGGGTGCTATTGGATGAGGCTCTCAGCCAGGGAATCATTGATGATGAATTAAACAGCTTTTTGCGTGTAAGCCATCCAATCACCCCTGTGATATATGTCTTACCAAAGATCCACAAGAGCCTTGTGGATCCCCCTGGCCGACCCATAGTGTCGGGCAGGGGCTCCATCTTCAATCCTGTATCCATCTTTCTGGACAAGGTATTGCGGATCCACGCGACCACGGCCCCCTCCTATGTCAGGGATACTGGCCATTTCTTGACTAAACTGAATTCACTTGACTTGCCGGCGGAATTTTTACTTGTGAGTTTTGATGTTGTATCCCTGTATACATCCATTGATCACTCCTATGGTTTAAATGTCGTCGATGTGGCCCTGGCCGGCACGGGGCTCTCTCTTGGGGCGCGCCGGCTGATCCTCGCCCTCTTGGAGGTTGTCCTGAGGAGGAATTACTTTCTCTTCGGTGACACCTTCTACCAGCAAAAGCGGGGTGTGGCGATGGGGTCCAATGTGGCCCCCACCTACGCAAACATCTTCATGGCGGAGGTCGAGGATCGGCTGGTGTATCGCTCCATATTTTTTGAGAGAGTCCTGTGCTGGTGGCGCTACATCGACGACATTTTCTTGATTTGGACTGGCACCGTGCCTGAACTGGATGAGTTTCATGCGCACCTGAATTCTGGGGTCCGGGACCTGCAGTTCACCGTGATGCATTCTGCCCGTGAGCTGCAGTTCCTTGACGTCCGAATTCAGGTGCACAATGGAAGGATCTGTACTGATCTCTTCCAAAAACCTACAGACAGGAATACCTTGTTAATGTATGACAGTAGTCACCCTCAGAACATGGTGAGCTCCCTCCCGTGGAGTCAGCTACTTAGGGTACGCCGTATCGTATCGGATGACACCCTCTTTGGTATTAGGGTAGATGAGATGTGTAATAAGTTCAGCAGGAGAGGATATCCCATCAAATTGATCAACCGTACTAAGCATAGGATTACATCCATGGAACGTAGTGCCACTCTGGTAAGGAAATCCCAAAAACAGGAGACCCCCCGCATTCCATTTGTATCCATCTATGGGGGTGATAGCGGCAATATAGCCAACATCCTACGACAGGAATGGCGGATCCTACAGAAAGGATTGCCTACAGTCACTGAATTTTCAGTTCCCCCAATGATGGCATACAAACGGAGCCCTAACCTACGCGATAGATTGGTGAAGGCGGATATAGGGGGGAAGGACATCGAAAGACAGAAAAGGCTAGCACCACTGAGGAATGGTAATTTCCCTTGCCTTTCATGTTGCAACTGCGGTGGCATCATGAAAGGTGATGGTTTTACACATCCCTACAGTGGTAAACGGTTTAAGATCAAAGGTCATTTTACATGTAAATCCACGGATGTGGTGTACATGATACAGTGCCCATGCAGTTTGATCTATGTGGGGGAGACCACGATGGAATTGAGGGAAAGAATTAACAAACACAAAAGCACAATTAGAACAGGTGCACTTGACAAACCGGTTGCAAAACACTTCATTGACTGTAAACATTCCATTAATCAATTGAGATTTCGAGTTATTGACAGTGTAGGATACTTGAGAAGGGGTGGGGACAGGAAGGGAATCCTGAGGAAGAAGGAACTTAAATGGATCCATACCCTCAGGTCCCTCCAACCTTTTGGCCTGAATTTAGAGTTTAATGTCGCATCCATCGATTGATGATTGTCACTGTTTTGTCCTCTCAGTATAGTGACATCATGTTTTTAAATATATATGTGGCACATCCCTGGTGCAACAGTCTTTAGTCTATATGTCAAAGGACCATGTTGATGGTCCATATGTGATGTATATATGGGATACACCATCCAGATGATGGTTATGTGTGATTATTGTGCACCACACTTATGAAGTTATGCATTTTTCCATTAGCTGTTATGTGCGTGTATATGTGGGGTCAGGATTAATTTCCCTCTATAGTCATGTGATTATCGCTGTGAGCGGAGGTTCTGTAATATATAGACCCGGCCACTTTAGATACAGATCACACATGTAATAAGTAGTGGTGACCGTGGCGTCATCGTTGCCATGGCGCCGATGTTCGCGCCGGGTCTTCATTGGCTACGTACCCCACGTGACTAACGCTATTGACGCACTGTTGTGCGCACTTGAGTGTGGGTCATGGGGTGGACGCACAAGCTGTGACGTCAGTGAGTGCGTCCTGCAGCACATTGGCTGGAGACACGTGCGCCGCCGGGAGTCATGGCAACGTATGACACTTCCGATATGCAAATACATTGAGATGCGGCTGCGCATTACAGATATTGGAACGCCGAGGTGAACAACACGAGCGGGGTGGACATATCATTAACTGTGAGTTGTAATATCAACATGTGTATACTATTGTGCAGTGATTTGTACTGATGATGTAACGGGGTGTGTCTTTTATGTGGGGGGTATATATATGCCTACCAGAATGTATGTCATTAGGCTTGACAAAGACTGGTGTACAGTCGAAACGTTGCCAATTGTGTCTGGAGGTACGAATAAAGGATCGTTTTGATATTGCGGAATGCTGCCGAAGCCATCTTCTTTTCTATATGTGTTTTTCATGGCCTGATGGATCAAGGGCCTACGGCTAGGCTGTTGCATTGACATAGACGCATTATCTGGATACCGCATAGTGCTGCCTCTACACTACTTCTTGCAGCTCTGCGCACACACGTCAGGATTATACTATCGCATAGGAGGTGATTGGCGGACGGTGGCGGGGCAGGGAACTATGCGCTCCCATGCCCCTCTGTAGTTTGTGGGCGTTTGGGTCGGCTTTGGGCCCCCAGCCATGCCAGGCCCGGGGCTACAGACCCAAACGCCCCAATTATAATCCGCCACTGATTGCCACATATTCTTAATGGGATTTAGGTCTGGACTTTGGGCCATTCTAATACATGAGTATGCTTTGATATAAACCATTCCATTGTAGCTCTGGCTGTATGCTTAAGGATGTTGTCCTGCTGGAAGGTGAACCTCCACCCCAGTCTCAAGTCTTTTGTAGCCTCTACCAGGTTTTCCTCCAGGATTTCCCTGTATTTAGATCCATCCATATTCCCATCAACTCTGACCAGCGTCCCACTCCCTTCTGAAGAAATACACCCTCACAGCATGATACTGCCACCACCATGTTTGACGGCAAGGATGGTGAGTTTAGGGTGATATGCAGTGATAGTTTTCCGCTACACATGGAGTTTTGCATTTAGCCAAAAAGTCTAACTTTGGTCTCATCTGACCAGAGCACCTTCTTTCATGTGTTTCCTGTGTCCCCTTCATGACTTGTGGCAAGCTGCAAATGGGACTTCTTATGGCTTGCTTTCAAAAATTGCTTTCTGCTTGCCACTTTTCCATGAAGGCCAGATTTATGGAATACACGACTAATAGTTGTCCTGTGGACATATTCTCCTGTCTGAGCTGTGGATCTCTGCAGCTCCTCCAAAGTGATTATGGCTCTCTTGGCTGCTTCTCTAATTAGTGCTCTCCTTGCCGGGGCTGTCAGTTTAGGTGCTGACCATGTTTTGGTAGGTTTGCAGTTGTGTCATACTTCAACTTTCGGATGGTGGATTGAACAGTACTCTGTGAGATGTTCAGAGCATGGGATATTTTCCTATAACCTAACCCTGCTTTACACTTCTTTATAACTTTATCCATGACCTGTCTGGTACATTTCTTGATTTTCATGGTGCTGTTTGATCAGTAATGTTCTCTAATAAACCTCTGAGGCGTTCACAGAACAGCTGTATATATGTTTTACTGAGAATAAATTACTAATTAGGTGACTTCGGAAAGGCAATTGGTCACACTGGATTTTATTTAGGGGTATCAGAGTACAGGGGCTGAATACAAATGCACGCCACACTTTTCAGATTTATATATTTAAAAAATTTAAAGCCATGTATGATTCTATTTTTCTTCACACATACATGCTACTTCGGGTTGATCTATAACATAAATACACCCAAAAAAAAAACATTTAAAGGGAACCTGTCACCGGGATTTTGTGTATAGAGCTGAGGACATGGGTTGCTAGATGGCTGCTAGCACATCCGCAATACCCAGTCCCCATAGCTCTGTGTGCTTTTATTGTGTAAAAGAAACGATTTGATACATATGCAAATGAACCTGAGATGAGTCCTGTCCCTGACTCATCTCACATACAGGACTCATCTCAGGGACAAGACTCATCTCAGGTTCATTTGCATATGTATAAAATAATTTTTTTTACACAATAAAAGTGCACAGAGCTATGGGGACTGGGTATTGCGGATGTGCTAGCAGCCATCTAGCAACCCATGTCCTCAGCTCTATACACAAAATCCCGCTGACAGGTTCCCTTTAAGGTTATTGGTGTAACGTGAAAAAATGTGGAAATGTTCAAGGGGTATGAATACTTTTTTAAGGCACTGTATTTATTCTGCTGACTTACTGTATATAGCACTGACATATTCATATTACAGACAATAGCATCATGCTGTCCCCAATAGGGCTCACAAACTAAGTTCCCTATCTTTATGTGTTTGGAGTGTGGGAGGAAACCCACTCAAACACAGGGAGAATATACAAACTCCATGCAGATGTCTTTGGTCAGATTCAAACCTAGGACCCCAACACTGCAAGGGACTAGTGCTAATCACTGAGCCACCTTGCTGCCCCCGATTAGACCCTGCCTGAGGCCTGGTCTAATAGAATAACTGTTGTTGTAATACTGACCAGTAAATATATTACAATACAGAAGTACCCTAATGTATCTTATTAGTAATCAGAAAATTGGAAGTTCAAGTTTCCTAGTGGGACTTTAAGAAAAAAAAAGGAAAAATTTCCTTTAATAATTTTACTTTTATTACTGGAAAAAATATATACTACACATAATTAGTATCACCACATCTGAATTGACCAAATCCATAAATTAATAAAAAAATTTAAATAAAGCCAGAAATGCCAAAATCTGGTATAAAAAGCAACCTATGTGAGCCCTCATACAGTTACATCAACAGGAAAATAAAAATGTTATGGGTCTTAGAATATGGTGACACAAAAAGTAAATGATTTTTAATACAAAAAAGTGATTTTAGGATGCAAAAGTAGCAAAACATAAAAAACATCAAAATGTGGTAGTGTTATAATTGTATTAACCTGCAGAATAAAGTTATTATGTTATTTATCCTGTATAATAAAAACTGTCAACAGAATTGCTTTATTTGTCTACCTTTCCTCCCAATAAAATGGGATCAAAGTGTCAGATATACCCCAAAACAGCACCACTGGAAACTACATCTTGTCCAACAAAAGACAAGCCCTAATAGAGCTCCATCAACAGAAAAATAAGAAAGTTAGAGTTTCTCCAATCTTGCAACACAAAATGCAAGCTATTATTTTCTACTGTAAAAAGTGATTTATGGTGTAAAAGTAAATTAAAAAACAATATACCCCATATTTTTAGATTATATGACACACCTGACCATAAGAATCCAGGTTTAGACAACAGGAAATTAGAAAATAAATCTTTTCTACTAATTGAAACTTCCCTGATAGTTTAACAAAGTGGAGGGGTCACTGTAGAGGGGGTTAATAGTTTACAGTCTGCTCCTGTTAATCCTAATATGTCATCTTATGACCATTGAAACAAACAGCAATGGTGTATGTGGGTGATACAGGGCCGTCGTCAGCACCCGACCCGGGTTTCGCTTGACGCTTTGTCAGAGGCGAACATTTATTCCTATTGTGGGCTGTCCTTTTAAATCCACTTAAATCCCACCCCTTACTTAAGATGATGTAGATATCAGTAAAATTCACATAATCAAATATTCAAATGAAACCCGGGTCGGGCAAGAGCAAGAGGACTTTTATATTTTATGAGATGTTTTAATTCACTCATGCTTGTGAGTATAATAAATCTTTTTATAATTGTCCCTGGCTGACAGTGCTTCACCATTTGTGCGACTCCCTTGCTAATATACAGAGTGGCTCAAGGATTAAGAGAGTGTCTTTTGTGGATACTGATGTGTCTATATATCAGATGGTGCATATAGCTTCTAACTAAAGAGAACTACCTCCGGTGGATTTAACCACCTCCCGTCCGCCCATAGACTATAAACGTCCGGGAGGTGGTTCTCTATTTCTGAATGGACGTTTCAGAACGTCCGTTCAGAAAATGCAGCTGCACGCTAATCGTGCAGCTGCTGATCGGGTTGCCCGCTGTCAGTGACAGCAGGGCAACCCAGAGAAAAGGCAGGGACAGTGCCCAGGTGTCCCTGCCTTCTGGATCGCTGCATACACAGCGCTCACCGAGCGCTGTGTATGCAGAGCAGGAGCCGGAGAGTGCAGGAGCTGTGTGAGGTCTTTCAGAGACATCAAACAGCCCTGCACTGAGGCTGTACAGCGCTGTATTGCGCTGTACAGCCTCTCTGGGGGGTGCATCTCTCCTGTAACTGGGGCTACTATGTCAGCCCCAGTTACAGGAGAAATCAACAGTGAAAAAAAAAATGAAAAAGTGAAGTAAATGTCCCCCAGAGGTCTTGTATGACCTTATGGGGGACGAAAAGTGTAAAATAAAAAATAAAGTGTTAAAAAAATAAAATAAAATGAAGGTTTCACATGTAAAAAAAAAATATTCATATTTGGTCGGCTCTATAAATATATCACATAATCGACCCAGTCCAATAAACACCATAAAAAAATAATAATAATAACTGTCAAAAAAAGCCATTTTTGTCACCTTACATCACAAAAAGTGCAACACAAAGTGATCAAAAAGGCGTATGTCCCACAAAATGGTACCAAAAAAAACTTCACCTCATCCCGCAAAAAATGAGCCCCATCATAAGAAAATCTCTCAAAAAATACAAAAACTATAGCTCTTAGAACATGGAGACACTAAAACATCATTTTTTTGGTTTAAAAAATGCATTTATTGTGTTAAAGTAAAATAAATAAAAAAATGTATACATATTAGGTATTGCCGGTTCTGTAAAAACCAACCAGCTCTATAAAAATATCACATGACCTAACCCCTCGGGTGAACACCGTAAAAAAAACAAAAACAAAAAAAACCTGTGTCAAAACAAGCAATTTTTGTCACCTTACATCACAAAAAGTGCAACACCAAGTGATCAAAAAGGCGTATGTTCCACAAAATGGTACCAATAAAACCGTCACCTCATCCCGCAAAAAATGAGCCCCTACATAAGAAATTCTCTAAAAAAATTTAAAAACTATAGCTCTTAGAACTTGGAGACACTAAAAACATCATTTTTTTGGTTTAAAAATGCTATTATTGTGTTAAAGTGAAATAAATTTTTAAAAAAGTATACATATTAGGTATTGCCGCGTCCGAAAAAAACAGTTCTATAAAAAAAATCACATGACCTAACCCCTCGGGTAAACACCGTAAAAAAAAAAATAAAAAAAATAGTGTCAAAACAAGCAATTTTTGTCACCTTACATCACAAAAAGTGCAACTCCAAGTGATCAAAAAGGCGTATGTCCCACAAAATGGTACCAATAAAACCGTCACCTCATCCCGCAAAAAATGAGCTCCTACATAAGAAAATCTCTCTCAAAAAAAAAAAAAAACTTGTTTGTGGAGACCCTAAGTTTTGTCTTCTGGGACTGCTAGAAGTTGATGAGGGGGATACTAACTTATCTATATGTATGTAGAGAATGCTGTTCCAGGCCCGAATAGTAATAGCTAAACACTGGACCTACCATGACCCGCCCACCTCTCGGGAATACCTTAAGGCTGGGTTCACACTTGAGCGTTTTACAGCGCGTTCAAACGCGCTGTAAAAGGCTCAACACAGGAAAACCAATGCTTCCCTATGGCCCTGGTTCTCACTTGAGCGTTTTACAGCGCGTTTGAACGCGCTGAAAAACGCCCTACGCTCAAACAAGTTCTTGAGCTTCTTTGGGGCGTTTTGACGCGCGTTTGTGGCCATAGGACACTGCAGTCAATCACACAAACGCGCGTCAAACGCGCGTTTACTATTGCAAAAAACGCGAATAAAAACGCGCGACAAAAACGCGCGTTAGACGCGCATATAAAATGCGCTCAAGTGTGAACCCAGCCTTATAGAATGAACACCATCCTAAGATATGAAAGGGGAATATACCTGAAAAGGAAGTGTCCTAATAAGTTTCCATCTATTTGGCAGGGATGGTTAAGTGCTCCGGGTCTTGTGTCAGGGACCCTCGCTGCGGAATGCACAAGAGACCAAATTTCTGGGACTGGGGGACTGCGAATGCGACTGCGGTAGGTTGGCTTGGTATAGTGGGAACGCTGGGCATTATGGCTGCGCACTAGTGTTTCGCAATGGACAGTGCTGCAACACCGAAGAGATACTGCTTTTGTAGGGCTCGGTCGTCTCACAGGTTTGAAATGTTTGAGGGTGTTGGGAGGGGGGGGGAGCTTGGTTTAATGATCGGGTTTTATTATAATGTGTGTACGCCCTGGATACATTGTGATTAATGTGTACTCCTTGGAAATAATAAGCTGACACAACAACATTGTATCTATATTTAAAAAAAAGGGCACAAATTTATTTTATTATACATGCCATTGTATGTTGAAATATACAGTATGTGTATATGTCGTGCACCGTGTTTTACTCTTTCAATAAAAACTTTCTTGATTTAAAAAATAAAATAAAACAACTATAGCTCTCAGAACATGGACACATTAAAACATAATTTTTTTGTTTCAAAAATGCTATTATTGTGTAAAACTTTAATAAATAAGAAAAAGTATACATATTAGGTATTGCCACGTCCGTAACAATCTGCTCTAGAAAAATGGCACTTGGCCGAACCCCTCAGGTGAACGCTGTAAAAATAAATAAATAAAAACTGTGCTAAAACAACCAATTTTTTGGTCACCTTGCCCCATAAAGTGTTATAATGATTCCGTGTACCAAGTGGCTGTGTCTGCTGTCTATTATATGACTAATAAAGAAGAAGTTTTTAAAGAGGATCTCCATTGTATCCGAGACCATTCCTTTCTAAGTTACTTGAAGCCTGCAACGGGGACACACCCCTAGGGTTTCTGGAGTCGGGATCATTCATTTGACCAGGAAGGTGAGCTGGATAAAGTGTTTTTGCATGTTATAATGAATGATCAAAAAATCATATGTACCCAAAAATAGTACCAATAAAACTGGAACCTTATCCCCTAGTTTCCAAAATGGGATCACTTCTTGGGAGTTTCTATTGTAAGGGTGCATCAGGGGGGCTTCAAATGGGACATGGCATCTAAAAACCATGTGGAGTTCCTTTTCTTCTGCGCCCTGCCGTGTGCCCATACAGCAGTTTATGACCACATATGGGGTGTTTCTGTAAACCGCAGAATCTGGGTAATAAATATTGAGTTTTGTTTGGCTGTTAACCATCGATGTGTTAAAGAAAAAATTGGAATAAAATGGAAAATCTG
The DNA here is from genome assembly GCF_905171765.1 of Bufo bufo. Classification (NCBI taxonomy): domain Eukaryota; kingdom Metazoa; phylum Chordata; class Amphibia; order Anura; family Bufonidae; genus Bufo; species Bufo bufo. The sequence goes on along the minus strand of NC_053393.1, from coordinate 367,498,908 downwards.
CCAAAAAAGTGAAAATTTAAAAATTTGATCTCCATTTTCCTTTAATTCTTGTGGAACGCCTAAACTGTTAACATAGTTTGTAAAATCGGTTTTAAGTAACTTGAGGGGTGTAGTTTCTACAATGGGGTCATTTATGGGGGTATCCACTATGTAGGCCCCACAAAGTGACTTCAGACCTGAACTGGTCCTTAAAAAGTGGGTTTTGGCAATTTTTTTAAAAATTTGAAGAATTGCTTCTAAACTTCTAAGGCTCCATTCACACAGTCAGTGTTTGGTCAGTGATTTCCATCAGTGATTGTGAGCCAAAACCAGGAGTGGATCCTACACAGACATAAGGTAGAAGGGAAAGATCTGCACCTGTTCTGTGTTTTGGACCCGCACTTGGTTTTGGCTCAAAATCACTGATGGAAATCACTGACCAAACACTGACTGTGTGAATAAGGCCTAAGCCTTCTAACGTCCTAAAAAAATAAAATGACATTTCCAAAATGATGCCAACATAAAGTAGACATATGGGGAATGTTAAGTAATAAATATTTTATGAGGTATCACTTTCTGTTTTAAAAGCAGAGAAATTGAAATTTTGAAAATTGCAAATATTTCAAACTTTATGGTAAATTTGGGATTTTTTCATAAATAAAGGTGAAATATATTGACTCAAATTTATGACTATCATAAAGTACTATGTGTCACGAGAAAACAATCTCTGAATGACCTGGATAAGTAAAGGCGTTCCAAAGTTATTACCACATAAAGTGAGATATGTCAGTTTTCCAAAATTAGGACTGGTCAGGAAGGGGCAAATGGCCCAGATGGGAAGTGGTTAAAGCAACGTGGTCCGATATCTACAAAGGGAACTCTTCAAGCTGCTGCTGGATGCTGTAGTAGACCAGCAGCTTCATTCTATTTAGTTGTTTTACTGCCTCATTAAGCAGTTTGCCTCCATGACACCTGCCCCTGCCCCTTATATCCTGTCCTATCTCATCCTCATGGAGCCCCTGCTGTCTCCTTTCCTCCCTCATGTATCCAGAGCTCCTGTTCCAACCTCCTATTTCCTATTGCTGCTCTGCACAGACCTCCTGCCCCTACTTCTTGTATGAATCCCCTTTCAGAACCCCTTCCACCTACTTGCTGTGTACACCCCTCCTATCCATCCAGGGCCCCGGTCACCTGTCTGACTGCTCTGCCATTCATTATGGTAGTGTCTACGGTTCAATCATTCATTATGGTAGTGTCTAAACCGCATGCACCATAAGGACCTTCTAACGTCACAGGGTCATGTGACTGTGCCCACCACCCTGTACTATGCCCCCTATACCCTGCATTGTGCTCTCTTACCATACCCTGTACAGTGCCCCTAGTCATTCCCTGTACTGTCCCCTTTTCTACTCTTTTATCTGGTCACTGTATGGAGGTGTTATCCAAAAACTGTATGGCAATAACTGTATCCCCTTCCCTGCCAACACCACCTTTTTTAGACCTGACATTAGTGGGGAAAAATTGCAGATTGCTGACCACCAGGACCAGGTTGTGCGCTTTGTCAGTACATGGCAGCCTCCCCTCTCTGCTCTGCTTTCTACTATTGCTTATTCTAACACTAAGGCTGGGTTTACATCACATTTTTGCCATCCGTTTAATGTATACCAAAAACATATACATTAACAGATGCCTCAGACTGATGCTATACAGTGGCGGTCGTTCACCATACAGTTCCATTGTAAAAAAAAACATAGAAGAAATGGATTGCGCTGCAGGAGAGTATACTAAAATAATAGTAATAATAAATGTAGATCTTCGGTCAAATGGGTTCATCCATATACATCAAGCATAACTGCGGTGTAGAAATCTGAAAAAATAGAAACCGCACAATGGTGTAGTACTTCTAGAAAGGAGTATCACCTGGCCGGAGGTTGTACTTACAAAACTCATATGGTAATAAGCGTAGAAAACCGGCTCAGCACTTTCATCCACCCAGGAGCTGCACACCTCAGATGCCGTTCAATAAGCCACACAAACGAACAGGATCTGAGCCGCTTGTAGGAAATCTTGCACAGGCACAAGTTAGATCTCAAATTGGTAGGATGTCACCACCTTTGCACTCTTCAGGGTCTTGGAGGAAGGATATCAACCAATGGTGAAGTAAATACAGCAATGTTGGATAAAAAGGATTTATTATACACTATGGGTCTCACTTCACTTTAAAATTCGTAAGTACAACCTGCGGCCAGGTGATACTCCTTTCTAGAAGTACTACACCATTGTGCGGTTTCTATTTTTTCAGATTTCTACACCGCAGTTATGCTTGATGTATATGGATGAACCCATTTGACCGAAGATCTACATAAGAAAGACTTTATTATTACTATTATTTTAGTATACTCTCCTGCAGCGCAATCCATTTCTTCTATTTTATTGCGCAGACTTTTTGCTTACTTGTGTGCAGGATTTTGCAGCGTTAGAGAGTCAAATATTTGAACAGAAATTTTACCTTATATTCCTGTAAAAAAAAACATATATGTTAACGTATGTATTTTTTACTGGACTCTGCAGTATACAAAAACGTGGTGTGCTGCACATTTGTATACAGTACTTTTTTTGAATACATCAAACAGATAGAAAAAAGCAATGTAAACCCACTGGGGAGGGAGGGTGGTTCATACAAAAATTTGCTGTGGGACCCAGTCAGTTCTAGCTAGTGAGGGCCTATTACACAGTATAATGACCCCCAGTGACCCCCATACAGTATAATGACCCCCAGTGCCCCCTCCATACAGTATAACCCCCAGTGTGGGTGCCACTGGGGGTCATTATTCTGAATGGGGGCGACTGGGGGTCATTATTCTGAATGGAGGGCCACTGTGGGGTCATTATACTTTGTCGCCCAAGGGCTCACATGAATTTGGAACCGGCCCTAGGGTGATAGGAGTATCAACATCACATGTTATAGTGTACAGCACAATAAAGTACCCACTGCATACTTTGTCAAGTCTGTCTATGGGTAGCGCCAGTTAAATCAAGATCCTGAACCTCATTAATAACATTTGCATAACCAGTATAATGGGACACATGTCAGATTTGGAAAATATGGGACTGTGTCCTGAAGGTCAAGGTAGGCTGTATCCTTAAAGAGGCATACTGCCTGGTAGGGCTCATCATGCTGATTAAAATGATACTTTTGTCTTCATGCTAAATAGCAGCAGAGATAGCTTTGTTTGTGTTCATATACAAATGTTTGAGCACCAAGGGGAAAGCTGAATCCTTTGAGCACTGCTCTGTAACACCCCTGTGCTCTGCACACACTCTTCCCCTTGATTGACAGAGCTGGACATGTTGAGGGAAGAACTGTGTCCTAGCATCTACATATTATTTACACTATGTACTATAGCTTCACTACACTGAGATCTGCTCAGAAAGCCAATATACACAATTCTGCTTTGTGTGGTATCTTAAAAGCATAGAAAAACAGCTTTTTCTATGTGGTAATGATATAGCTTAGTGGCAAGTACTTATTTTTGTATATAGAAATCTTAAGTTCAAGTCTGAGGAGAGACTTACATTGTATCTTTTTTTCTATAATTTTTTCCCTCTCATTTAATCTATAATAAAAGGCTAGGCTCTAATAAATAATATACAGTCAGGTCCATAAATATTGGGACATTGACACAATTCTAACATTTTTGGCTCTATACACCACCACAATGGATTTGAAATAAAAAGAACAAGATGTGCTTTAACTGCAAACTGTCAGCTTTAATTTGAGGGTATTTACATCCAAATCAGGTGAACAATGTAGGAATTACAACAGTTTGCATATGTGCCTCCCACTTGTTAAGGGACCAAAAGTAATGGGACAATTGGCTTCTCAGCTGTTCCATGGCCAGGTGTGTGTTATTCCCTCATTATCCCAATTGCAATAAATGAGCAGATACAAGGTCCAGAGTTCATTTCAAGTGTGCTATTTGCATTTGGAATCTGTTGCTGTCAACTCTTAAGATAAGATCCAAAGAGCTGTCACTATCAGTGAAGCAAGCCATCATTAGGCTGAAAAAAAACAAAACAAAACCCATCGGAGAGATAGCAAAAACATTAGGCATGGCCAAAACAACTGTTTGGAACATTCTTAAAAAGAAGGAACGCACCAGTGAGCAGTAGAGGCCTGGCAGAGCACCACCAGGGATGAAACCCAGCGTCTGGTGATGTCTATGCGTTTCAGACTTCAGGCTGTAATTGACCGCAAAGGATTTGCAACCAAGTATTAAAAAGTGAAAGTTTGATGTATGATTATTATTATGTCCCATTACTTTTGGCCTCTTAACAAGTGGGAGGCACATATGCAAACTGTTGTAATTCCTACACGTTCACCTGATTTTTGACGTAAATACACTCAAATTAAAGCTGACAGTTCGTTTCATTTCAAATCCATTGTGGTGGTGTATAGAGCTAATAATGTTAGAATTGTGTCGCTGTCCCAATATTTATGAACCTGACTGTATATCATATAATAACAATAAAAGGAATTACTATATCAAAAATAGTGTTTCTTAGTTTTTTTTTGCTTGGAAACCTAAAACTTATTGCTGGTTTATTTAGAGGCACAATATATGATTATAAAGAAACCAGCCATATTTATTAGCTTTTTAAGCCTAAAACTATTATTCTCAGTATGATAAGGATATATGGGATCATTTATTAAACAGAAATACGCCTAAATTAGGTGTATTTCTGGGTCAAATTGCGGTGCAAAGGTCCTTTGCACTACAATCTGCGACTGCTCCCCGCTCATGCCAGGTCTAAAAACGTGGATGTCGCGTTGGCGGGTAAGGGGACAAGCTGGCAGGCCCATCTCATTCATCATTTTCTATGCCTGTTTAGGGGTAGAAAATGGACTAAATGTAAGACAGCAAGGAAGCTGGCTTACATTTAGACTGGCTCTGGATGCACCAAAGTTATGTAGAGGCCGTCACCTAACTCCAGCTGATCCACTGCCAGATATAGGGGTTATTAAGATCGCCATCTTAAACACCAGTCTTAACAAATGACCACCGTAGATTTTTATAATGGGTTAAATGTGGAAGAAAAATAATATCTGAAACAAAATAACCTGGAAGTCTGTCCAAAGATTCAAACCTGGGATCTTTACATGCAAAACCAAGCACTTGCCACTAAGCTATAGGATTAAGACCTCTTTCACACAAACGTATGGGTTCCATGGCCATATTGCGGGCCGCATACGGCAGTTCTGCAACACACGGGGCACCAGCCGTGTGCATTCCGCATCACGGATGCGGATCCATTCACTTGAACAGGTCCACAAATCCGGAGATGCGGTGCGGAACGGAAGCACGGAACGGTACCCCACAGAAGCACTATGGAGTGCTTCCGCGGGGTTCCGTTCCGTGCTTCCATTCCGCAAAAAATGTAGCTTGTTCTATCTTTCTGTGGAAGGGAAGGATTACAGACCCATTGAAGTTGAATGGGTCTGGATCCGTCCCGGCCGCCACACGGACGTTGCCCGTGCATTGGGGACCGCAAATTGTGGTCCCCAATGCACGGAACAGAACCAATACGTTTGTGTGAAAGAGACCTAGCAAAGAGAGAAGGCTATTTTTTCTATGCTTATAAGATAACGCACATTATTAGTGTCTTTATAATAATATATTGTGCCTGTAAATAAAGCAGTAATATGTACAGTATCTTAGCTTCCTAATCATAGAAATCCACTCTTTTCAATGTGGTAAAGCTATAGTACATAGTGTACAGTATATGTATATAGGAAACAACTATGCCCCAGCAATTCGATGTCTAGCCCTGCTAATCAAGGGGAGAGGAGAGTACGCAGAGCACAAGGGTGTTACAAAGCAGTGCTTAAATGATTCCTGGTGCTTGAACTTGCTCATTTGCAGATGCATAAGAACACAGATATCTCTGCAGCTGTTTATCATACAGACAAAAGAAAGTATAGATAGTATCACAGTATAGATAAAAGCACCAGCCTATGTGCGCTCCCACGGTCCCGGCCACCAGAGAGGCCAGCACTTTTTCCTATGGTGTACAAGCACGACCACTACTGCTGGATTGCAGGGTGGTCGTAACCATGGAAACAAGCAGTGTATAATGTGATGGAAAAATTAATCCAGCCAGCAAAGGAAGGAATATGGATAATAACAATACATTAGTAATTGGCTTGTATTAACTTTCTGTACATGATAAATGCCACTTGCTGATATGACACAACCCCTGGACTATGGCTTCCTGGCTCACTTTTTGACACCTCGTTGAATACTGTCACCCTATTTGCTATGCAGCAGTCCTTGATTTGCTTTATTTTTCATATACACTGTATGTTGCAAGACAACATTTACTATTACAATACTACTTTAAATCTGGAAAATTTAAATAAAACTATTATTAAAAATGGAAAATGTTAACTAGGTGCACATGATTTTGCCAGTAAGCAGCACACTTATCCTTCAATCTCAGATATTCTTGGCAAATAAAGTTAGCATCACCACAGATTTTTTAATGTATGCCTAATCCCAACCCTTTTCTCACTGGAATCCAGTATTGGGTGAGGCCAGTGAGTTACGAAACCTGTACAGGTACAGTACTAAGACAGGAATGTAAATGTTCTACTGATCATAATCAAATGCTTATTTTTTTTAATTGCTGTAAATATGAAAGACGAGTTTTATTGGTATGAAATTGATGTGTTACAGTATGCTAGGGTGGCCCGAAGCAATATGACTAGCTAAGGCAACCAGTTTGTGTTGCTGCCCAGAGCTGTTAGCATTTTTTAGAACTTGGGTGACTGTATTCCCTCCCAAAGTTGGGTAGCATGTGATCTTTGTTAGTTCAGTCAGCAGACTGAGAAAAAAAAATATTTTGCTCAAAGAACTAAGTCAGAAGTTAAAAAGCAAACTAGACAGATAGATAGATAATAGATTATAATAATTCTTCACCAAAACATAACTAAACACACCCAATCCCACCCAGTTCCCTTAATGCTCTCACATAGTAATTATTCCTTCTTTATGCCACTACACAGTAGTTATGCAGACATCGTGCCTCCTTCACAGTAATAATGCCCACATTGTGCCCCATCGCAGTTGTAATACCTTCACAGTAGTTATGTCCAGATGTTCCAGCTTCACAGTAGTTATGCCCAGATTTGTCCCCTTCATAGTAGTTATGCCCATACTCTGCCCCATCACAGTAGCTATTACCAGATATGTACCCCCTACACATTAGTTATGCCCAGATGTTCCCCTTCACAATAGTTATGCCCAGATGTGACACTTCACAATAGCCATGCCCAGATGTGGCCCATCACAAGTTATACCCACATGCGCACCCTTTACAGTAGCTAAGTCCACATGTGCCCCCTTTACAATACAGTCCCTGACAAAAGTCCTGCTATTAACCTGACTTTTAATTAATCAATTGGTGTTAGAAATAGTGGTAGGTTGTGGTGGCTCACTAGCAAGTAGTTAAGGTATGGTGCTGCAAGCTCATATAGAGGGAATCACCCCACCCTCTCTTAAAAGGCAAATGTAGTAATAGGAAAATGAGCGAGCACTTGGCAACCAAATTGACATGTGCAGAAAATATTTATTAAATCCCCATTAAATACAAGTAATAAAATTTATAAGAACAATGTAGCAATAATATACAACATTGCAGTCACATATATTGTGGTAGATATGATCGATACTATATTCGATAAAAATATATTCAATAGAAATACTCGATAAATTGAATGGTAGAAAATTCAATGTTTAATGTTCAATGTTGAAATATTCGATAGAATATTCGATACCACTCAATAGTGTCGATAAATTCAATAATATATATCACACCAAAAAACTTCAAGTATATGCTGTTATTTGGGAAAGAGGGGGTATTATCTTCTAGCGCTCTATCCCAATTTGGGAAACTGAATGTCACTGAAAATGTTGTAGGTGTATTCACTGGGAGCGCAATATGTTCATAAAGTGTCCACAGGAATCCTGATAATGTGAAAAGTCTCTTATAGCATATCCTTTTAAGGTCGATATGATCTTTGAATCGAAGAAAACTTCAAATCGATATTTGGCTTACCGTCTAGCGTCTGTTGTCTCCCTATTGCTTCAATGGAGCTTTAAATATTTGCCGGCTTATTCAGTCGCTCCATACAGCAAGCTGGCTTAAATTTCGCGGGAGTTCCAAAGATCGCGGGAGTTGCCACTCTGTTCCGCAATTTCCTTTGGTGCAGCTTTCGACGATAAGAATAGTTAATCCTTTACTGTAGAAATTTTCTTCTGTATGGCCATACAGTATTATCGGAGGCTTTTCAATGCAGGTACATCACTTGTTTCACCATACGCATTACGGGTAGATTCACTCTCCCTTCCTCAGTGGTCAAGTGTCTGCCTGGGGTGTTAGAAATAGCTCATATGAAAAGCTAAAACCCTCCCAAATGATGTTTAATGCACTGAAATAAATTCGTTTTACTGAAAAAAGATTTATCATTTAATCAAGACAGAAAGGTCAAATTTTGGCAAGACAAAAGTTTTGTCGCCTATACAGAAATTGAACAACTTTACTGCAAATCCAAAAATATGTCAACAAATTAAGTAGTGGTGCTGTGAGATCCAAATTTAATCTTGTATGACTTCCATGAGCTTGAAGGACAGCATCCATGCGGATTGGCAAGGATTCATAAAATTTATTGATGAAGTCATCAGGAATAGCAAAGAAAACTGTCTTGCATGCCTCCCAGAGTTCATCAATATTGTTTGGTTTCGTCTTCCATGCTTCCTCTTTCAACCTACACCACATATGCTCAATGATGTTCATGTCTGGTGACTGGGCTGGCCAATCCTGGAGCATCTTGATCTTCTTTGCCTTAAGGAACTTTGATGTGGAGATGGAAGTATGCGATGGAGCAGCATCCTGCTGCAGAATTTGGCCTTTTTTATGGTTGGGAATATAAGAGGTAGCTAAGATTTCTTGGTATTTTAGACTATTCATGTTGCCTTCCACCCTGCAGATCCCTTGCACACCCCCATACTGGATGTAACCCCAGACCATGATTTTGCCTCCACCAAACTTCACTGTTTTCTGGGTAAATCTCGGCTCCATGCGGGTTCCAGTAGGTCTCCTGCAATATTTGGTGCGACTGTGGTGTAATTCAACAGAAGATGTATCTGAAAAATCCACCTTCTGCCACTTTTCCAGGTCCATCCTTTTAGTAGGCTGTGGCCCTTGGCAAATGCCACACGTTTTTTCAATTGTCTTTTGTTTAGTGCTGGCTTATGGGCCCTGATTCGACCATGGAGGCCATTTCGAGACAGAATCCGACAAACTGTTCTGGTTGACACAGGGACTTCAGGTGACCAGGTCTTGTGGAAACTCTGCTGCAGTGGAAAATGGGCTGGCCTTGGATTTTCGAGCCAACAAACGGTCCTCTCGAGCAGTTGTCTTGCGGGGTCGGCCTGACCTGGCCTTGTCCAAAACGTCTCCAGTCTCTTCAAATCTTTTTTTTTATCCTCTCAACTTGACGCTGAGACACATTGAAGGTGTCTGCCACATCAGCAGTGGATCTGGTCTTCAGCCTCTTGATAATCAACACTTTAGTCTCCGGGTGAATCTTAGGCATGTTTGCAGAGGTCTAGTTGCAGTTGATGGGAAGGTCTAGTGTACTGGGGTTCTTTTTATACATACCTGAGTCCTAATTGATCCATTATTAGTCACAGGTGAAGCTCATATGACAAGGCGACAACACTTATGTCTTGGCAAAAATTGACTCAATGGGCTTTACCAAGCTGTGAATATTAGAATACTTTTTGTCAGTTTCGTTTTGCACTGAAACATTATTACAAAAGCTGTTGGGATTAACCACCTCCCGACTGCCTAACGCAGGATTGCGTCCTGCGGGCGGCCGGTTTATTCCTCCGGGACGCATCGGCGCGCCCTCTCGCGAGACGCGAGATTTCCTGTGAACGCGCGCACACAGGAGCGCGCGTTCACAGGATCGGGAGGTAAACGAGTACATCTACAGCCTGCCAGCGGCGATCATTTTTAACCCCAAAAAGGTATATTAGACGCTGTTTTGTTAACAGCGTCTAATATACCTGCTACCTGGTCCTCTGGTGGTCCCTTTTGCTTGGATCGACCACCAGAGGAGACAGGCAGCTCTGTAAGTAGCACCAAACACCACTAAACTACACCCCCCCTGTCACTTATTAACCCCTTTTTAACCCCTGATCACCCCATATTAGACTCCCTGATCACCCCCCTGTCATTGATCATTCAGACGGCTCCATAGTTCATAGAAGATTTTTTTTTTGGCACAAGTTAGCGGAAATTGTTTTTTTTTTGTTTTTTTGTTTTTTCTTACAAAGTCTCATATTCCACTAACTTGTAACAAAAAATAAAATCTCACATGAACTCACCATACCCCTTACGGAATCCAAATGCATAAAATTTTTTTGACATTTATATTCCAGACTTCTTCTCACGCTTTAGGGCCCCTAAAATGCCAGGCCAGTATAAATACCCCACATGTGACCCCATTTTGGAAAGAAGACACCCCAAGGTATTTCGTGAGGGGCATGGCGAGTTCATTTAAAATTTTATTTTTTGTCACAAGTTAGTGGAATATGAGACTTTGTAAGAGGGAAAAAAAAAAAAAAAAAACATTTTCCGCTAACTTGTGCCAAAAAAAAAATATTCCAGGAACTCGCCATGCCCCTAACGGAATACCTTGGGGTGTCTTCTTTCCAAAATGGGGTCACTTGTGGGGTATTTATACTGCCCTGGCATTTTAGGGGACCTAAAGCGTGAGAAGTAATTTGGGATCCAAATGCGTAAAAAATGCCCTGTGAAATCGTAAAGATACTCATTGGAATTTGGGCCCCTTTGCGCACCTAGGCTGCAAAAAAGTGTCACACATGTGGTATCGCCGTACTCAGGAGAAGTAGGGCAATGTGTTTTAGGGTGTATTTTTACATATACCCATACTGTGTGTGAGAAATATCTCTGTAAAATGACAACTTTGTATAATAAAAATGGGAAAAGTTGTCTTTTTACAGAGATATTTATCTCACCCAGCCCCTAAAATTCCAGGGCAGTATAAATACCCCAAAAGTGACCCCATTTTGGAAAGAAGACACCCCAAGGTATTCCGTGAGGGGTATGGTGAGTTCATGTAAAATTTTATTTTTTGTCACAAGTTAGTGGAATATGAGACTTTGTAAGAAAAAAATAAAAATAAAAAAATAAATCATTTTCCGCTAACTTGTGACAAAAAATAAAAACTTCCATGAACTCACTATGCCCATCAGCGAATACCTTAGGGTGTCTACTTCCCGAAATGGGGTCATTTGTGGGGTGTTTCTACTGTCTGGGCATTGTAGAACCTCAGGAAACATGACAGGTGCTCAGAAAGTCAGAGCTGCTTCAAAATGCGGAAATTCACATTTTTGTACCATAGTTTGTAAACGCTATAACTTTTGCGCAAACCAATAAATATACACTTATTGCATTTTTTTTTATCAAAGACATGTAGAACAATACATTTTGAGAAAATTGTATATAGAAATGTAGTTTTGTTTGAAAAATTTTACAACAGAAAGTGAAAAATGATTTTTTTTTGCAAAAATTTCGGTCAATTTCGATTAATAAGAAAAAAAGTAAAAATGTCAGCAGCAATGAAATACCACCAAATGAAAGCTCTATTAGTGAGAAGAAAAGGAGGTAAAATTCATTTGGGTGGTAAGTTGTAGGACCGAGCAATAAACCGTGAAAGTAGTGTAGTGCAGAATTGTAAAAAGTGGTCTGGTCATTAAGGGGGTTTAAGCTAGGGGAGCTGAGGTGGTTAAAATGACCCATTTCTTGTAACAAAATCTTGATTAGAAATATATTTTAGCGGCACTTCAGGTCAATTTGTACACAAGCGACAAGACTTTTGTCAGGGACTGTAGTTATGCCCACATGTGCCCCCTTCACAATAGCTATGCTCAGACATGTACCCCCTTCACAGGAAATAATAATAAAAAAAACAGTAAATACTCACCTATTTCCTCTGATGATCTGTTCTGCCCAGCATCAGCAGGCAGGATGCACATCACACTGCTGGACTGAGTAGGAGGACTCCACAGGCTGACTTCCGGCCTGCCCTGCTCCTCCTACACAGCCTAGCAGTGAGCTGGACGCAGAGACAGCTGAGAGCTGGCCATTCCAGGACAGCGAGACAGCCACTGAAATCCAGGACTGTCCCGTCGGCTCCAGAACTGTTGGAAAGGATGTCTTAACACTAAGTAAACAATGGCAAAAATATTTTAATTTACTTTTGTCCCGTGACATTGCAGTAAGATGTGATATCACACTCAAGTTTAGAACTGCTATATTTGTATTCACAGTACTTCATCAGTCACCATGATCTTGGACTATTAGCTGCAGTATGACATGAGTAGTAATGCAGATATGGAGTCCATATTCCTTTTTTTTACTACTGCCTATTACCCTGCTTTCAGCACTCAATGCGGTGATGAAATACATTGTCATAAATACTGTGCAGTCTCTCTATACTTTGCCCGATGACGACTTCTGGAATGGAGTATTTTATATAAGGTTTGCCTTGAGGCATTATATAAAATGTATGAAATATTAAAGGACATATTTAAGAAGTTTTAGACATTGGTCTTAATAAGGGCCTCTCCATAAAGTCGGCACTTCCAGTGCCAGTTCTAAATGTAAGACAGCCTCTGATCTGTCTTACATTTAGACCATTTTCTACACCTAAAACAGGCTTAGAAAATGATGAATGAGATGGGCTAACCGGCCCGTCCCCTCCCACACCACGCCCATGATTTTAGACCTGGTGTGATTCGAGGCCAATACACAGATATTGTCGTATTTCAGCATAGTAAATGACCCCCTAATTGTCTCATTAACTTGCCTGAATACTTTAGGCATTTGCCAAGGCATTTTATATAATGCCTGATTTCGTACATTGCCTGTAACATAAATATTATAGTAATCGTGATGAGTTTCATCCTGTATTATCATCCGGAGCTGGATTCATTTCTCTGATGGTTATTATTGGAAATAGCAAGCTTGTGGCCAGACCTACCCCTAACTGCTTAACTAAGCTAATATAATGAACCGTAGTTGCTGTTCGTTTTCCTTGATCAGATGACAGCAAAGTGCTTGGTGTAAAGACTGTACTTCTAAGAATGCGAATCATTTAGAGTAGACTCTAAAGACGGTGAGGGGCATTCATCATTGTATTAAAGCCACTATAGTGACTAGTGATGAGCGGCAGGGGTCATATTCGAATTCCCAATATTTTGTGAATATTTTGTTACTAAAGCAGGGGGGAATCATTACTTCAGATAAATTAATAAAAGGCACAACTGTCACTTTTTTAGATAGATATAGATATGCACAAATCAGTCATGCATTTATGAGTACTCAGGATAAACGCCTTTTGACTAGTAGGGCAAATTCCTTTTTGGATTATTGTTTAAAATTTTAGGATACACAACTCACACTTTCTCAAATATATCACAGACTTCGGGACTGTCTCGGGGAAATAACAACATTCAAAAGCGAGGGAAGCTGGGAAGCTGAACTGGGCGATGGGAGCATCTCAGATTGGGATATAGTATATCAAAACATAAAAAAAGTATAGATTTCCCAGAAATATTGATTGATTCAGTTCAAGATTGTACATCGCCTATACTACTCCCCTGCCTTCCTCGCCAAAATATATAAGGAAAAAAAGGACGTGTGCTGGAAGTGCTCGGCAGAAAATGCTGATCTGAGTCACTTATTATGGAACTGTCCAGAAATAAGTTGTTTCTGGATCAGTATCTATGAGGAACTATACAGAAAATATAAGAACGAATTTAACCAATGTTTTATGCAGGCAATATTGGGTCTCTTCTCCCAATAGGGTCAATTGTATTAATTTGTGTAAAAAAAAATCTTATTTAATATTTTCAAATTGTATGTTATGGAATTTTATACATTTGGCTTAGAAAACAATAAAGAAGGATAAAAAAAAAAAATGTAGACTCTAAAGACGGTGATGGGCATTCATTATTGTATTAAAGCCACTATAGTGACTAGTGATGAGCAGCAGGGGTCATATTCAAATTCGCGATATTTTGTGAATATTTCGTTACTAAAGCAGGGGGGAATCATTACTTCAGATGGAAAAAAAGACGAATATTCTAAAAACCTAATATATTCGATATAGTGCTATATATTCGTTTTTTCAAATATTCGTAATAATCAAAAACAAGAATACAGGGAGTGCAGAATTATTAGGCAAGTTGTATTTTTGAGGATTAATTTTATTATTGAACAACAACCATGTTCTCAATGAACCCAAAAAACTCATTAATATCAAAGCTGAATATTTTTGGAAGTAGTTTTTAGTTTGTTTTTAGTTTTAGCTATTTTCGGGGGATATCTGTGTGTGCAGGTGACTATTACTGTGCATAATTATTAGGCAACTTAACAAAAAACAAATATATACCCATTTCAATTATTTATTTTTACCAGTGAAACCAATATAACATCTCAACATTCACAAATATACATTTCTGACATTCAAAACAAAAACAAATCAGTGACCAATATAGCCACCTTTCTTTGCAAGGACACTCAAAAGCCTGCCATCCATGGATTCTGTCAGTGTTTTGATCTGTTCACCATCAACATTGCGTGCAGCAGCAACCACAGCCTCCCAGACACTGTTCAGAGAGGTGTACTGTTTTCCCTCCTTGTAAATCTCACATTTGATGATGGACCACAGGTTCTCAATGGGGTTCAGATCAGGTGAACAAGGAGGCCATGTCATTAGATTTTCTTCTTTTATACCCTTTCTTGCCAGCCACGCTGTGGAGTACTTGGACGCGTGTGATGGAGCATTGTCCTGCATGAAAATCATGTTTTTCTTGAAGGATGCAGACTTCTTCCTGTACCACTGCTTGAAGAAGGTGTCTTCCAGAAACTGGCAGTAGGACTGGGAGTTGAGCTTGACTCCATCCTCAACCCGAAAAGGCCCCACAAGCTCATCTTTGATGATACCAGCCCAAACCAGTACTCCACCTCCACCTTGCTGGCGTCTGAGTCGGACTGGAGCTCTCTGCCCTTTACCAATCCAGCCACGGGCCCATCCATCTGGCCCATCAAGACTCACTCTCATTTCATCAGTCCATAAAACCTTAGAAAAATCAGTCTTGAGATATTTCTTGGCCCAGTCTTGACGTTTCAGCTTGTGTGTCTTGTTCAGTGGTGGTCGTCTTTCAGCCTTTCTTACCTTGGCCATGTCTCTGAGTATTGCACACCTTGTGCTTTTGGGCACTCCAGTGATGTTGCAGCTCTGAAATATGGCCAAACTGGTGGCAAGTGGCATCTTGGCAGCTGCACGCTTGACTTTTCTCAGTTCATGGGCAGTTATTTTGCGCCTTGGTTTTTCCACACGCTTCTTGCGACCTTGTTGACTATTTTGAATGAAACGCTTGATTGTTCGATGATCACGCTTCAGAAGCTTTGCAATTTTAAGAGTGCTGCATCCCTCTGCAAGATATCTCACTATTTTTGACTTTTCTGAGCCTGTCAAGCCCTTCTTTTGACCCATTTTGCCAAAGGAAAGGAAGTTGCCTAATAATTATGCACACCTGATATAGGGTGTTGATGTCATTAGACCACACCCCTTCTCATTACAGAGATGCACATCACCTAATATGCTTAATTGGTAGTAGGCTTTCGAGCCTATACAGCTTGGAGTAAGACAACATGCATAAAGAGGATGATGTGGTCAAAATACTCATTTGCCTAATAATTCTGCACTCCCTGTATATAGCAATATAGCGAATATAAAATAAAATTAATGTAGAACAATTTAGCTAATATAGTGCTATAATCATTTTTTTTAATGATTGTAATTTTTTTCCAATCTGAACTTCAGATGAGAAAAAAATTACAACTATTAGACAAAGAAGATTATAGCACTATATTAGCTAAATTGCTCTATATTAGTTTTTTTTAGAATATTCGCTATATTGCTATATATTCTTGTTTTTGAATATTACGAATATTCTAAGAAATGAATATTTTCGTTTTTTAGAATATACGTCTTGTTTTTTTTAATCTGTACAGTTGTTCCACTTTGGCATACTCCTCCCCGACAAGCGTCCCTGTCACCATGGGAATGCCTGGGGGTTACAATATACCATCAGATATGAGTTTTCACAATCTCATTGTTTCTTATTACGAAAATGTGAATTACGAAAATTCGAATTATGAAAATTCTCATTACGAAAATTCTCATTACGAAAATTCGCAATCAACACTACTCCTAAAGTCAAAGATATTGCAGCCTTCTCATTGGCCCACAAGCTAGAGGCAGGGAGGGATCATGTGTACTGATTAAAAAAAATATTACGAATATATATCACTATATTCTAAATATTCTCAAATTCTCAAAGTGCCGATATTCGCAATAAAATATTAGTGATCAACACTCATGGTGACTTTAAAAAGTTGCAAATTATAGCACGCACCATATTCATACTGTAATTTGTGACTTTTTGAGCTACTCGCCACTTTTCTAAAATTGTGAGAAAGAGTGGGGCCTATTGGGAGGGGTGGCGCCCAACACAGCCCGCGAGATTTACTATAACATGCCAGAAACTGATGTTACTTATAGATCATCTATGCTAGCACCTAGCTAGTTAGATTTGAGTTTCTGCCACATGAACTGCCTCTTAATAAACTAGTCATATAATACTCCAGTCCAGGTGGATCAAGAATGGTGTGTGCGAACTCCAGTCTTGATAGGTCTCTCAGATTGAATCAGTGGGGAATGCTGGGAATTTCAGTCTGACACCTGCAGAATTGTGACTGTATGTCTTACAATGTATTTTAAAGTTAATCCACATTCAATTTAGATATAATTGTATATGTACACTGTGAAATAGTGTTAAAAGATGAACATACCCTTTAAGTACTATGTTGAATTACATGCAGCTTACTTAAAATGAATGGCCATGTAATAAATGGACAAACCAGGTCCACCAGAATGAGAGTGACTGCTTGGTAATGGTATTACACACTGGCTCATAGAGGGTGGTCTCAAGCAGAGGACTCCCAACTATGATGTTCTTACTCAACTGTAAGTGAGGGCAGCTTATATTGCTGCCACTAGAGATTCTGAGGATCCATGTTGCATAGTCCTCTGGGGAAAGAGAGGACTGTGTCTATCATTTACATCTTTATATTTAAAGGGGTTCTCTGGGACTGAAGTATTTATGACCTATCCTAAGGCTCCATTCACACGTCCGTGGTTTATTGCGGATCCACAAATTGCGGATCCGAAATACACCCGGCCGGAACCCCCATAGAACTGCCTATTCTTGTCCGCAATAGCGGACAAGAATAGGACATGTTCTATTTTTTTCCGGAGCTGCAGACCGGAAGATCGGGGCCGCGCTCCGGAAATGCGGATTGCGGAGAGCACACTGTGTGCTCTCCGCATCCATTCCTGCGCCATTAAGAATAAATGGGTCCGCACCCGTTCCGGATATTGCGGAACAGATGCGGACCCATTCCACGGAAGTGTGAATGGAGCCTTGGGATAGGTTATCACTATCAAATTGGTGGAGGCCTGCTCCCTTCAAGTGAATAACCAGGCATGGCCACTAGATAGTAGATGGAGCTGTGTAGTTCCAGCGCCTGATTCCGACAACACACCTCCTCAGGGCCGTCTTTAATATTGATTGGACCCTGGGCAAGAATTTACTTGGGCCCCCTGGATCCCGCCTTCCCACACCTTAAAAAAAAGCGAAAATCTTATACTCAGCTGTTTCCTTTAACTGGCGCTCACTAGCTGCTGGTACGGCGAGGGATGGTGCAACGCAGACACGCACACCTCACCGCGTCCTGGCACAGGCGGGCGTGATGACATCATCACGCCTGCCTGCGCTGGGATTTCACTACCAAATAGACCTCAGGCCTGTAGCCTATGACAAGTCTTGTCGCCATCTGCAAATTTTAAGGCGCATTGGCGACCATTTTGGTCGCCATCTGGAGCGCTGTATTGCATCAGTGACATGAACACTCGCCACATATAATGTTATATTACATCAGTGACATCACCGCTGTCCACATATAAGTGATATTTTACATCAGTGACATCACCGCTGTCCACATATATGTGATGGGCGGTGATGTCACTGATGTAATATATTACTTACCGGTATATGTGGACAGCAGTGATGTCACTGATGTAATATATTACTTATGTGTGGAGAGTGGTGATGTCACTGATGTAATAGATCACTTATAAGTAATATATTACATCAGTGACATCACCGCTCTCCACATATAAGAGGCATATTACATCAGTGACGTCATCCCTTGGCGCTGGGGTGCGCAGCCAGGGCCGGCCTTAGGTGTTCAGGTGCCCTGTGTGAGCTAACCTTGTGGTAGTGTTACCTGCAGTCCTATGTAAAACCACAGATAACACTAGTGCTAAATAATGTAGTAGTGTTACCTGCAGTCCTATGTAAAACCACAGATAACACTAGTGTAGATCATGTGGAAGTGTTACCTTCGTCCTTAGTGTGCCTCCCTGTGTCTATCGCACGGACTCCATGCTGGTGGCGCTGCCTCCTCTTCCATCTTCTTCCTCTTGCCCCGCACAGAACGTTCTGAAGCAGCTGCGTCAAGACATAGGAACACTGTGGGCATGGGGATACACACAGGGACGGGGACACACACACAGGGACGGACACACACACAGGGACGGACACACACACACACAAAGGGACAGACACACACACACACACAAAGGGACAGACACACACACACAAGCAAAGTGACAGACACACACACAAAGGGACAGACACACACACAAAGGGACAGACACACACACAAAGGCACAGACACACACACACAAAGGGACAGACACACACACACAAAGGGACAGACACACACACAAAGGGACAGACACACACACACACAAAGGGACACACACACAAAGGGACAGACACACACACACAAAGGGACAGACACACACACACACACACACACAAAGGGACAGACACACACACAAAGGCACAGACACACACACACAAAGGGACAGACACACACACACAAAGGGACAGACACACACACAAAGGGACAGACACACACACACACAAAGGGACACACACACACACACACACACACACAAAGGGATAGACACACACACACAAAGGGACAGACACACACACACACACACACAAAGGGTCAGACACACACACACACAGGGACGGAACGCCCCACCCCCCCAGGGCTACCAAATACCTGTAAGTTCTGTTAGTTGCTTGGCTGGCTCAGGCTGTGTGTTGGGGCTGCTGGCTCGGGCTCCGCCTCCTTCCTCTCTCTCTGCCTGTGCGGCAGCTCAGCTGCATCACGCTCCAGCAGCCACTGGTCTGCTCTGTTAAAGAGACAGGAGGCCAGGCAGCAGAGCGGAGCGCAGAGCGGCCGCGGGCCCCCCCCCCCCACCTCACTCAGTCTATTTCTATAGTCCGGACCGTGACTTTGTGCTGTTAGATGGCCGGCGGGCGGCGGCGGCAACAAAATATAGGGGGTCCAAGTAAAATGCTGCTTGGGCCCCCCAGGAGCAAATGGGCCCGGGGCAGCTGCCCCTTTTGCCCTGCGGTAAAGACGGCCCTGCATCTCCTGCAAAGAGATGATCAGAGGAAATTTCGGGAGTCAGACCCCATCCAATCTGATATTGGAATCCTAATGATAGGTCATCAGTACTTAACCTGGAGAACCCGTTAAAATGCATTGAACCTCTCAAAAAATTAGAATTAATAATCTAGAATTACATTTTATATACTTTTCTGTGACTGTCAAGACATGTGATGATTTGGTAACTATTGGTCCTGTTAATGAGAAAAACTATTATTTTGTTTTCAAAAACTGTTTTATGGCAGTCATTGTTCCTGTTTCCTACTGTAGTACATATGGTACGAAAGAAGGTGGAAAAACTATACAAAACAAGCTCCAGACATCTGTTCCTAGTGAATATGGATTGCTCCTGATATACCATGAATAGGTTGGGTCTGTATTATAGACTTTATATCCAAATTTGTCTCTTTGCGATGTTCTGCCCGATAGTGACATTACCAGAAGATTGCAGTCTTTAGTGTTGTGGCGAGAAGTAATGTGTGCTTATAATGTGACCACTCCTCTAGCTTCTCCGGCCCACCTAGGCTAAGTCCACACCTGCGGCAGGTGTTCCGTATTTTGTTTCAGCCTGCTGCATACTGTTCATTATAATGGGGTTTATGGGGTTTCCTAAAAGAGTGCTGGCATTTTGCCAGACCAAAAACCCCTGCATGCTTATTCAGGGCTTAGAAGTTACATGGGCACACTTTAGCTTTAAATTAAAGGCTTTTGCCTGTGATTAAATATTACATTTCTCCGTCACATCATGTAAAACAAACATTAGGTGGACATTCTGACACATTTAAAATGCAGGGAGGGGGGTGCCCTAACACGTGTGTGACAGCAATATTTACACAGAGGTGCATTTTTTTTAAAAATGTTTCTAACTGAAATATGTTTTGTACAATTTATCAGAGAAATATTTATTGGTGGGCAACTCCTTTGGAATTTGGGACCTCAAAATCTTATAGCTTTAATGCTCCTGACTTTATACTCTTAGAAATAGAGCCACACAGACAAGGCAAGGATAGATTAATTGTAGACCTCAGGTTTTAAAGTTTTTTCAACATAATATCTCAATCTCCATTTATACCATGTGTGATATTTATGGTGACATATGTTTACATTCCTGTAACTGGAACATGTAGTCTTAAAGGTCAGTCCAATGTTTGTCATTTTTGTCAGGTTGTTGACTGGTGATCCACCACATTAATGATAACAGGGGCTGTCAGGGTTTCCATCCAGATTTTTTCTTTTTTATTAATGACTATTCAAAAATCATGGACAAACTGAAAACACACAATGGACCATAAAAATTATAAGTAAAATTATAAGTGATATAATAGATGAACCTATTACCTGCACTTACCATGAACTGTAGAATGATGAACAATCTCTGCCGATGCTATGTCCACTTTTGTAAACCTGGAGTGGGAGGGGAAAAGTTGCAGGTTGCAAAGGTTCAATCTTCGCCAGAAATACACCTAATGTAGATGTATTTCGGTTAGTAAATAACCCCCTTAGTTCTTTCAGGCTCTGCATTCAACTGCAATGATTGTTCATGGACAGTGTTTGCAGCAGCCTCATCCTCCTGTGCCACCTACTCCTCCTGTTCCTTCTCCTCCAGTGGTAGCTCCTTATCTTCCTTTATCGGACTATGTTCCGGAAGGTCCCCAATAGCTATAGGGTGCGAGCAAGATGCTGAAGCTAGTCTTCTTTTGCCATCCCTTGTTGCATCAGTGTGAGGATTTTCTCTAAAATAAATATCAGGGGGATAATATATTTTCTGCTACTGTTGTACCTACTGACAAATCTGGTGGCCTCTTCAAAGGGCCTGAGTATGTGATATGCTTTCCTGATAAGCTGCCACTGCCTGAACTCAAAATAACACTCTGCGGTGGTGGTTTTGTGCATGAGTAATTATTGACAACTTTATGCTGCTCGTTCAGATGCTGCACGAATCCAAGCTGGAATTCCATCTAGTTGGAAAGCCGCAGATCAAGAGGTAAAAAAGCTGACTTTTCTGTTGCTGCAAGGGAGGGTCTTCTCAGCTAAATAAGAAATGCTAGAATGTGCAGAAACTCTCCTTGACATGACCAGCACCCTCTGCAAGCCACAATAATTTATTAAAAAGTGTTGCAAATTTATCACATGTGCCATGAAAGGACCATGTGTCATTTCTCCCAATTTTAAGGCAGACACGATGTTCCTGCCAAGCTGTAGTTGGTAGAGAGACATCCAGTGGGAAGTTTGCTGCTTTATGCAAATTAGTAACTGATACACTGTGTGGCTTCTTTCGTCCCAGTTCATCAGTTCTAAGACAGCATGGCAACGCTCCAATTTACACATGTGAAAGGAGTTAGGGAGAGTGAAAGCAATGTCTATTGAGAAGGACAAGGAAGAGGTAGATATGTGCATGGTGTGGAAAAGACCAAAGCAAACATGGAGGTGTCAATAGGACCTAGCCTTGTTGCTGTGGTGCTGCGCCGCCAATGCCACTCAATACATTGACCCATTGGACTGTGAAAGACATGTATTGTCCCTGCCTTTAACAACTACAGTAGGTGTCAATGGTGGCATGCGCCTTGCTGCACAGTGACAGTTCCAAGGAGAGGGCCATGTTCTTTGCCACATGAGAGTACAAGGCAAGGATGGCTTTTTTGGAGAAATAAGACCGGGAGAAGGAGGAAAGTCTTATTCCGATTGCTGGCCCGTTCTATTTTCCCACTGGATCTGGTGATGCTGCCTCATGTGCTGCAATAGAACTGTGGTGGCTATGTGTGTGCTTGAATTCCCACAGCTTATTTGTATCCTGCAGATCTTGCAAACTGAAGTGGTTTTGTCCACAGCAGTTGAGTCTGGCCTACTGTAGGTCTGGCACATTTTGAGCCTGCTCCAATAGTATCTGTGGCATTTCCAGTTCCTCAGCTGACCACAACAGAAGCAGATCTGGCCCTGGCAGTTTTTCTGGATGTTTTCAGCGTACATTAGCTTTGATCTTTATTCTGTGTGTGGCCATCACCCTCTTCCTCTGATGTCACCTCCTCCCCATCACCCTGATCCAGTTCCTAGTTCCTGTCCAACACACAATCATTATCATACTGTAGTTCTCACCCTCCCCTCCACTTTTATCAGATTGTGATATGTTATAATGGGCTCCTTGGCCCTCCTCACCCTTCCCAACTCTGTATTTGCCGAGTGCCACTGTCAACATGGCTACCAGTGCATCTACCACCATCACCATGACACTTCTACTACCACCACCAACACAGCTATGCATTGCAGTCATCAGGTCCTATGCTTCTGCCTGAACCTCCTCCTCCTCCTCATGGCAGTCCAAACGATGACATTTCTCACACAATTCACCAACAGGAAGACTACCTTGAGTATCTTTCTTAGCATGTGGGGTGTTGTTGGCTCTCCTTAGGCAAAAAGAAGGCACCTCCCTAGGAGGGGGCAGTGAAGAGAGAGATAATGCAAATAAAAGGCCTCTGAGGCTGCAAGGAGGAGGAGCAGGAGGAACGTGCTGGCCCCTGGCTCAGTCACCGTATCATGAAGTGACATTAAGATCATCCTGCTGTGACTGAGAGGATGAGTGAGCCATCCAGTCCACAATGTCGTACTCTTTGCCCTCAAAAATAATCTTCTGCCTACTGGAAGCAAGGGGGAACTTAGGCCTGCTTCTACTACTACTAGTCGGATGGCTGGTACTGACTGTGCTGCTACTGCTGTTTGCGCTAATACTGCCACCCACATTAACACTCACAGATGATAAGGCATGAGTCTCTTGTTTCCCGTTTTCTTGTTTACCAGACATTTTATTATGATGCCTATGTAAACAATGAGAATTCACAGGTCACTGAGAAAAATTTACACCACGTTTTTGGGGGAAAATATGCAATTAGACAACCTCTGCAACCCTACCTTATGCTACTATTAATCTGCAGAAAAATTGCAACATTTTGGGGAAGCAGCAATTTTCACACCTGGACATCCCTGGATGTGACCAAAATATATTAGTAATATAGTAACATACAGTATTTTATAAGGCTGAAAAAAGACATCTGTCCATCTAGTTCCGCCTGTTGAGCATAAAAATACACCTATTTGTGCACTTTTAAACTGTTAAAAAATTGCAACTGTTTTTTGGGGAACAGCAAAAGTCCCAATTAGACGTCCTCTGGGCACAACAAAAATATATACTATTACTCTGCTGTTGATGTGATAAAATACACTTACTGCTCATGTGTAAACTGTAGAAGTTTTGCAACAGGGTTTTGGAAAGGATACGGTGCAATTGCATAGGCTGGCTCCTGAATATAAGAAAATAGTGTACTGTCTCTTGCAGCGGTGCAGCAGCCTGTATTCATGTGATTTGTGAACAGCTCCAGCAGCCATATCCATAATGATAAAACCTGACTTTCTACCTAGTAATTCAACCTACCTAACTACTGTAAATATATCTTCTTCAATGTACCTGTGAGACCTTAAAATGGGGTTACTTGACTGTTTGTAATTGATGACCTATCCTCTGAATAGGTCATCAGCATTTGATCAGTGGGGATCCAACACCCATGCCTATCAGCTGTTTGAGAATGCCCCAGCGTGGCCTAATTACTCTAGACTCAGCCCCACTCGTACGAAGTGAATCATTAAAACTTTATATTCATTTGGAAGACATTCGTCACAAATCAGATTTTTTTCATCAGTATTCCTTACTTTAGAAAATAGTATATTCAGAATTCGAAATCAACAATGTAGAAGCATGCAGGTAACAGCATTGGTTTGAAGCTGTCATCAATCAAAAATGTATAGTTGTGTATTTAGACTAGATGGCACTCAGTCTGTCTGTGCCTTGGAGTTAAAAAAAACTCGTTACTGCTTGTAAGGTATGACAAATAGCATTCCTAATTTCTTCATTATTTCTCTATCATCACTCTTGTCTAATTTGAGGTAGAAAAGTAGCCATTGGATATTGTCTACATTTTTTTTTTACCTGCTCTTACAACTCTGTTCCAGCTTTGTTGATAATGGGTTGTCTATACCACGACCAATGGTCAGGTGTATCAGTACCTGATTATCCTGCTTTAGTTAAAACTGAGAGTATCAGATCTTTATGTACCTGGCTGGCAGCCATGAGGAGGACTGAGGTGGCCCTGTGGGCATCAGCCCATGAGGAAATTTCCCTGTATGGTTTATGGGCAGTTCAAACCTGCCTGGGCTTCTCAAATCTCTTCCCTCAGGAACCAGTTTTGCTCATGTAGTGCCTTCTAGCACAGGCTACAGGTGTAAAACTCTTTAGAGATACAGCGGTACCAGGCCCGGTTTTAGACAAAATGTGGCCCTGGGCAAAATCAAAAGTGGGGTCCCAAATCTTGTAATAATGTACTAACAACACAGTTACATTCTGTCGATTCCGACCCTCCCTCACAGATTTACACTCCATAACACACATCTGTACCCTCATGGCCCCAGAATACGCCACATGCCCCCTCCCCTCACAGGAACGAGTTCATGTGGTCATGTGACCGTTAACCCCTTTCCAACATCCACTGTAAATGTACGGCGCATGTCGGGTCTTTAAAGATGGTGCCCACTCTGGAGCAGAACAGGTGCCAAAACAACCGGGTGCCTTCTGTTTCATCTGAGAGTGTTAAAAACCGGAAGCGCAAGATTCCTGTTTAGGCACGCTTTCCTCCAATGGAGATGTGATACAGTGATTTCTATACATAATAATGGAACAATTTCCTTTATTTTGTATAAATTGAAATCTGATGATTGAAAGTTGTGATCCACTTAGGGACCTAACAAAAATTAAAAAATATTAAAAAAAAAAATAATAAATCCCCAAAATAAAAATAAACAAAAAAAAAACATTATTGGAATCACCGCATGCGAAAACGCCCGTACTATTAAAATATTTAAAAAAGTTAGCCCATATGGTAAATGGCATAACAGAAAAAAATAAAAAAGTTTTCTCATCACTTTATCTCCCAAGAAAATCGAATAAAAAGTGATAGCCAAAATGATAGTGCAAAAAACGACAGATCATCACGCCAAAAATTAACCCCCACACATCTCTGTAGATATAACTATAAAAAAGTTATGAGGGTCAGAATATATTCAAAAGTGAGTCCTGATTTTTATAGCACTGACTAAGGCTGTGCTTGCTGCAGTGAGCGGGCCTATAGAGGTCCTGAGCAGTGGTGCTGTTAGGGTTGCCACTAGGGTTGAGCGAACCCGAACATTTCAGTAAAAGTTTAGGTTCGAGTTCGGTGTTCGGCGATTTAATGACGCTTTTTGAAAGGCTGCAGGGCAGCCAATCAACAAGCGTTTAACGCGCGTGCCCTTAGAAGCCATCACAGCCATGCCTACTAATGGCATGGCTGTGATTGGCCAGTGCAGCATGTGACCCAGCCTCTATATAAGCTGGAGTCACGTAGCGCCAGACGTCCCACTGCTCTTACTAGTGTAGGGGTAGGATGCTGCTGCTGTGAGGGAGAGAATAGGAAATAATCTATCTGATATTAGAACTTGTTGTTAACTCTGCGATCTACAGCGTTTTTTTTTTTGTGTGTGCAATGCAACATTTTTGTACCCTGCCCTGAGCCCAGTGACACAGAAAAATAAGTTTTATCCGTCTGTTAGTTAGGTGGTCATCGGCGGCCATTTTGTGCAAGTTCAGTGCACCAGCACTGCATATGTGCCAGGGACAATAATTTAATCCTGTTCTTTTAGTTCAGTGGGCAACATATACCCATTTTTTAAGTGCACCTGCACTGCATATGTGCCAGTGGAAGGGAAAATAATATAGGGAATCGTTCTGTGAGTTCAGGGACCCAGGGGGTGACATATTCAATTTTTTTTTCTGTAAAGTACCCCTGTGTTGCATATGTGAGTGTAATCAATTCAGTAAATCCATGTTAGATTCTGGGGGGACAAATTATTTATTTTTTGCTAAAAAGTACATTTTGTGGCCTGCGCTGCATTTCTGACAGTCCAATACAACCGTTAAATACTGCTGTTATATTTTTGTTTGAAAAAAACACCCTTTTTGTGCTAGATAATACATTTGCGGCCTTTGCTGCATTTCTGAGAGTCCAATAAAACCGTTAAATACTGCTGTTATATTCTGGTTTGAAAAAAACACCCTTTTTGTGCTAGATAGTACATTTGCTGCAGTTGCTGCATTTCTGACAGTCCAATACAATCGTTAAATACTGCTGTTATATTTTTTATTTTTTTTAAAACCCATTTTGTGCTAGATACTACATTTGCAGCCTTTGCTGCATTTCTGACAGTCCAATACAGCCGTTAAATACTGCTGTTATATTGTGGTTTTGAAAAAACACCCATTTTGTGCTAGATACTACATTTGCGGCCTTTGCTGCATTTCTGACAGTCCAATACAACCGTTAAATACGGCTGTTATATTGTGGTTTGAAAAAAAACACCCTTTTTGTGCTAGATACTACATTTTCGGCCTTTGCTGCATTTCTGACAGTCCAATACAGCCGTTAAATACTGTTGTTACATTGTGGTTTTAAAAAAACACCCATTTTGTGCTAGATATTACATTTTCAGCCTTTGCTGCATTTCTGACAGTCCAATACAGCCGTTAAATACTGATGTTATATTGTGGTTTGAAAAAAAACACCCATTTTGTGCTAGATACTACATTTGCGGCCTTTTCTGCATTTCTGACAGTCCAATACAACCGTTAAATACTGCTGTTATATATATTTTTTTTTTAAAACACCCATTTTGTGCTAGATGCTACATTTGCGGCCTTTGCTGCATTTCTGACAGTCCAATACAATCGTTAAATACTGCTGTTATATTGTGGTTTTAAAAAAACACCCTTTTTGTACTAGATACTACATTTGCGTCCTTTGCTGCATTTGTGACAGTCCAATACAACCGTTAAATACTGCTGTTATATACAGTACAGACCAAAAGTTTGGACACACCTTCTCATTCAAAGAGTTTTCTTTATTTTCATGACTATGAAAATTGTAGATTCACATTGAAGGCATCAAAACTATGAATTACCACATGTGGAATTATATACATAACAAACAAGTGTGAAACAACTGAAAATATGTCATATTCTAGGTTCTTCAAAGTAGCCACCTTTTGCTTTGATTACTGCTTTGCACACTCTTGGCATTCTCTTGATGAGCTTTAAGAGGTAGTCCCCTGAAATGGTTTTCACTTCACAGGTGTGCCCTGTCAGGTTTAATTAGTGGGATTTCTTGCCTTATAAATGGGGTTGGGACCATCAGTTGCATTGAGGAGAAGTCAGGTGGATACACAGCTGATAGTCCTACTGAATAGACTATTAGAATTTGTATTATGGCAAGAAAAAAGCAGCTAAGTAAAGAAAAACGAGTGGCCATCATTACTTTAAGAAATGAAGGTCAGTCAGCCGAAAAATTGGGAAAACTTTGAAAGTAAGGGCTATTTGACCATGAAGGAGAGTGATGGGGTGCTGCGCCAGATGACCTGGCCTCCACAGTCACCGGACCTGAACCCAATCGAGATGGTTTGGGGTGAGCTGGACCGCAGAGTGAAGGCAAAAGGGCCAACAAGTGCTAAGCATCTCTGGGAACTCCTTCAAGACTGTTGGAAGACCATTTCAGGGGACTACCTCTTGAAGCTCATCAAGAGAATGCCAAGAGTGTGCAAAGCAGTAATCAAAGCAAAAGGTGGCTACTTTGAAGAACCTAGAATATGACATATTTTCAGTTGTTTCACACTTGTTTGTTATGTGTATATAATTCCACATGTGTTAATTCATAGTTTTGATGCCTTCATAGTCATGAAAATAAAGAAAACTCTTTGAATGAGAAGGTGTGTCCAAACTTTTGGTCTGTACTGTATATATATCAGAAATATCATTTTATATAATTTGTTTTAGTAATTACATATTTATTTTGTGCCATACATTTTTTTTACAATGACTAAATAAAAAAAAATAATACTTCTGCTGTATATGAATACCTAATACATGACAAGCTACTATGAGGTTTTTCTGCAACAGTTCAACATTGAGCTCTATAGCTCAGTGGTTAAGGTTCTTGCTCTTAATGTAGATGGTTATGCGTTCAAACCCTGGCTGAAACGTTTAAAAAAGAGAAGCTAAATAAGACTTAAATACACAGGATGTTCCTAAGCATACTGACAATGCTTGTGGATACTCCCACAGCCATATATGGAATAAGAGCCGGGAATACTGCTGGAGTCCTGACTGAAGCAGGGGGCCCTGGGCAATTGCCGACTCAATATGTTGAGGCACAGTCTAATTGCACTGAAGATTTTTGTGGCATTGTCATGAAGAGATGTAGTTGTTATTAGGCCTAATTCAGTTTCACTGTTTCAGGGCAAGATATAATAATATCTAATTAATTCAAACAGTTAAATGATTTATGTTTCGTTAATAGCAAGGCTGTTAAAGTCACTGTATATAAGTAAGATAGTAACTGTGCACTTTATTCAGATTTATGTATTTAAAAAAACTTGACCGACGTTCTAAACCTGAAGGTAAATGCAATTTAACCACCTGCATGAAAAAAAGGAATAATTCACTTATGACAGGAATAGTCTTCCAAATATACTTATATAGACATGTACTTAATATTCATATACAGTGGGATGCGAAAGTTTGGGCAACCTTGTTAATCGTCATGATTTTCCTGTATAAATCTTTGGTTGTTACGATAAAAAATGTCAGTTAAATATATCATATAGGAGACACACACAGTGATATTTGAGAAGTGAAATGAAGTTTATTGGATTTACAGAAAGTGTGCTATAATTGTTTAAACAAAATTAGACAGGTGCATAAATTTGGGCACTGTTGTCATTTTATTGATTCCAAAACCTTTAACTAATTATTGGAACTCAAATTGGCTTGGTAAGCTCAGTTACCTCTGACCTACATACACAGGTGAATCCAATTATGAGAAAGAGTATTTAAGGGGGTCAATTGTAAGTTTCCCTCCTCTTTTAATTTTCTCTGAAGAGTAGCAACATGGGGGTCTCAAAACAACTCTCAAATGACCTGAAGACAAAGATTGTTCACCATCATGGTTTAGGGGAAGGATACAGAAAACTGTCTCAGAGATTTCAGCTGTCTGTTTCCACAGTT
The DNA here is from genome assembly GCF_905171765.1 of Bufo bufo. Classification (NCBI taxonomy): domain Eukaryota; kingdom Metazoa; phylum Chordata; class Amphibia; order Anura; family Bufonidae; genus Bufo; species Bufo bufo. Next base: position 367,469,042 of record NC_053393.1, on the reverse strand, counting down.
AGGAACATATTGAGGAAATGGAAGACCACAGGCTCAGTTCAAGTTAAGGCTCGAAGTGGCAGACCAAGAAAAAGCTCTGATAGACAGAAGCGACGAATGGTGAGAACAGTCAGAGTCAACCCACAGACCAGGACCAAAGACCTACAACATCATCTTGCTGCAGATGGAGTCACTGTGCATCGTTCAACCATTCGGCGCACGTTACACAAGGAGATGCTGTATGCGAGAGTGATGCAGAGGAAGCCTTTTTTCCGCCCACAGCACAAAAAGTGCCGCTTGAGGTGGGCTAAAGCACATTTGGACAAGCCAGCTTCATTTTGGAATAAGGTGCTGTGGACTGATGAGACTAAAATTGAGTTATTTGGCCATAACAAGGGGCATTATGCATGAAGGAAAAAGAACACAGCATTCCAAGAAAAACACCTGCTACCTACAGTAAAATATGGTGGTGGTTCCATCATGCTGTGGGGCTGTGTGGCCAGTGCAGGGACTGGGAAACTTGTCAAAGTTGAGGGACGCATGGATTCCACTCAGTATCAGCAGATTCTGGAGACCAATGTCCAGGAATCAGTGACAAAGCTGAAGCTGCGCCGGGGCTGTATCTTTCAACAAGACAACGACCCTAAACACTGCTCAAAATCCACTAAGTACAACGTTCTGGAATGGCCATCTCAGTCCCCAGACCTGAATATAGTTGAAAATCTGTGGTGTGAAAGAGAGCTGTCCATGCTCGGAAGCCATCAAACCTGAATGAACTAAAGATGTTTTGTAAAGAGGAATGGTCCAAAATACCTTCAACCAGAATCCAGACTCTCATTGGAACCTACAGGAAGTGTTTAGAGGCTGTAATTTCTGCAAAAGGAGGATCTACTAAATATTGATTTCATTTCTTTTTTTGTGGTGCCCAAATTTATGCACCTGCCTAATTTTGTTTAAACAATTATAGCACACTTTCTGTAAATCCAATAAACTTCATTTCACTTCTCAAATATCACTGTGTGTGTCTCCTATATGATATATTTAACTGACATTTTTTATCGTAACAACCAACGATTTATACAGGAAAATCATGACGATTAACAAGGTTGCCCAAACTTTCGCATCCCACTGTATCTCAGTCTTTAATAAATTATTGTTTTCACAGCAGATTTGTCACTTTAATGACATTCAGATTCAGATCAGTGTCCTCACCAGTTCTGACCTGTTTGCAACCTAATTATGGTATGATGAATTGCTCATCAGCTGTTTAATTTACTTTCAAGATCTCTATTATATGTCAGTGAATGGAAACACTTTGTTTACACTCGGAGGTTATAAAAAATTCTGCAGAACACACCTTTGTATTCAATTATTTGTGGAGTACATTAACATATCTCTCACCTGTCCTGTTTGCTATGATATATAAGTGGGTAAAGATGATCATCCTGGAATCCTACGGTTTTTGTTATGTAGGATTGCTTAGTCTAGATACAATTGCAGCAGCTAAGACATGCGAGGAGTATCAGGTGTATGTGGATTTACAGCCTTTAGATGTACATAAGGTCACTGACAGCATTTTTAAAATGGTGAGGAACTGAAACACATTGTGAAGTTTTTGACTTTTTAATATGAAATGATTATGTTTTGCCAACTAAAAGAGTTGATATAAAATGGGCTATGCTTTTCTGCTAACCACTCCTCATTGCAATCCTGTGCATTGCTGCCACCTCATTATTTAGGGATATATTCTGACCCTAAGGCCCTGATTTATCATAGACAAATGGCATATGCTGGTCTATGATAACCCAGCACAGTGCCGGAGGTTGCTCCTAATTTATGACGAGGCGTAGATTTATTGTTGGTGTAAATTTCAGTGTTATTCTATGTCAGAAAACTGGTGCCCCCTCCCCACCTTCACCATGTCCTCTTTTCGGGAACGTGGCGAAGGCAGCAGAGAATCTCCAAAAATTGTTGCATAAGTGTTGTTGAAAAAGTCGCAAACACACATACAATAATGATAAATCAGGCCCTATGTTCTTACCAAAATGGTGACAACATAAGTGCCACTTAATTGACATTGGAGAAATCACATTGGTCATATCTATCTATCTATCTATCTATCTATCTATCTATCTATCTAGTATATATTATAAACAGGCTTTCCTATGGCTTTCAGTATCACTTCTATGTTGATGACACGTAAATTTACCTCTCTGGTCCAGATATCACCACTCTACTATCCAGAATCCCACAATGCCTATCCTCTATAACCTCCTTCTTCTCCTATCGCTTTCTAAAACTCCCCCATCTCACTCAATCCTCTCATCAGACCTTTCTACTTCAGTCAATAGCTGCACACTCTCCCCGGTCACCCAAGTCCACTGCCTTGTATTGTGCTCTGTCCTTCAAACCACACATCCAAGCACTTTCCACCTTCTGCTACCTCCAACTCAAAAATATCTTTCAGATCCGCACATTCCTCAATCCAGAGCATGCAAAAATGGTTGTATATGCCCTCAACATCTTACACCTAGAATACAGTAACATCCTCTTCTGTGGCCTCCCATCTAGCATTCTTGCACCCAGGGGGGTGACTGACCATTCGAGCACTCGGGCATGGACCGAGGGCCCGTGGCCATTAGGGGGCCCGCTCATTCCTGTAGCCAGAGGTCGCAATAACTTTTACTCAGTGGCGTACTAAGGGGGGGGGGGGGGGGGGGGGGCGGTGCTGGCTCTCACGGGGGTGCCAGAAGCAATGAGCGCTTACATCAATACAGATGGAAGCGCTCATTGCTGGAGCACAGGGAGCTGGGTCCTGTCACTCACCGCTCAGCTCCCCTCCTTCAGGCCAGTGGCGCTCTGAAAGGTAGAGCAGGAAGACTTCTCCCCGCTCCACCATTCAGCCTGATCGCTCTGCTGGCCTGTGTGGGCGGTGCCTGCAGCCCAGGAGTCTGCATAAGCTCCACCCACACAGTGCTGCAGAGCGATCTGTGCCTGCAGGTGAGAGAGGACTGTGAGCTTCAGGAACCGGACAAGGTGAGTAGTTACTGTTTTTTGTTTTTTTTTAACACAGAGGGGGCATAATGGTCATTGCTAATGTGAAGGGGGCACAATGCCCATTTCTACTCTGGAGGGGGCACAATGGGCATTTATACTCTGTAGGGGCACAATGGGTATTGCTAATGTGAAGGGGGCACAATGGGCATTTCTACTCTGGAGGGGGCACAATGGCATTGCTAATGTGAAGGGGGCACAATGGCATTGCTAATGTGAAGGGGGTACAATGGCATTGATAATGTGAAGGGGGCACAATGGGCATTTCTACTCTGGAGGGGGCGCAATGGGCATTGCTAATGTGAAGGGGGCACAATGGGCATTTCTACTCTGGAGGGGGCACAATGGCATTGCTAATGTGAAGGGGGCACATTGGGCATTTCTACTATGGAGGGGGCACATTGGGCATTTCTACTCTGGAGGGGGCACAGAGGGCATTGCTAATGTGAAGGGGACACAATGGGCATTTCTACTATGGAGGGGGCACAGTACACAGAGGGCATTACTACTCTGAAGGGTGCACAGAGGGCATTAATACTCTGAAGAATGCACAGAGGGCATTACTACTATGGAGGGGGCACAGAGGGCATTATTACTGTGAAGGGGCACAATGGGCATTACTATCACAGAGGGCATTACTACTATTAAGGGGCACAATGGAGATTTTTACTATGGAGGCATTATTACTGTGAAGGGGGCACAATGGGCATTATTACTGTGAAGGGGGCACAATGGGCATTATTACTGTGAAGGGGCACAATGGGCATTGTTACTCTGAAGGGGGCACAATGGGCATTATTACTGTTAAGGGGGCACAATGGTTATTATTACTGTGAATGGGGACAATGGGCATTACTACTATTAAGGGGCATTATTACTGTGAAGAAGGCACAATGGGGATATATTACTGTGAGGGGGGGCACAAAGAGGGCATTACAACTGTGAAGGGGCACAGATAGGGAATTATTACTGTGAAAGGGCCAAAGAGAGGGCATAACTACTGTGCGATGGGCACTATGAAGGCATAACTACTATGAAGGGGGCACAATGTGGGCATAACGACTGTTAGGGGGAACAATGTGGGCATAACGACTATTAGGGGGCACAATGTCGGCATAAATACTGTTAGGGGGCACACATCTGTACAAAACTACTGTGAAGGTTGTACAATGAGGGCAATACTACTGTGAGGGGGTACGATTTTTTTAAAGTATTGGGGGGGGGGGGTGCCAGAGAAAGGACCCACCCCGGTTGCCAAACAACCTAGGCACGCCACTGCTTTTACTAAATAATACATTTTACTCCCTTGAAAAATTCCCCCACATTCATCAGTGCAGCGAGCGCTGTGAACGGCACGGGCAGCGCAGCGATGCTGCCTGTGCCGGAAATAACCAACCTGCTTCCCCCTCCTCCTGTCACCCTACTAGTGACCCTGCTCCCCCCTCCTCCTGTCCCCCCTACTGACCCTGCTCCCTCCTCTTCCTGTACACCCTAGTGACCCTGCTCCCCCTTCTCCTGTCACCTCACTAGGGACCCTGCTCCTTCCCATTAGTGACCCTGCTCCCCCCTCCTCCTGTCACCCCACTAGCGACCCTGCTCCCCCCTCCTCCTGTCACCCCAATAGTGATCCTGCTCCCTCCTCTTGTCACCTCACTAAGTGACCCTGCTTCCCCCTCATCCTGTCACCCCACTAGTGACCCTGCACCCCCTCCTCCTGTCCCCCCAGTGACCCTGCTCCCCCCTCCTCCTGTCCCCCTAGTGACCCTGCTCCCCCCTCCTCCTGTCCCCCTAGTGACCCTGCTCCCCCTTCTCCTGTCACATCACTAGGGATCCTGCTCCCCCCCACTAGTGACCCTGCTTCCCCTCCTCCTGTCACCCCACTATTGACCCTGCTCCCCCTCCTCCTGTCACCCCAATAGTGACCCTGCTCCCTCCTCCTGTCACCTCACTAAGTGACCCTGCTACCCCCTCCTCCTGTCACCCCACTAGTGACCCTTCACCCCCTCCTCCAGTCCCCCAGTGACCCTGCTCCCCCCTCCTCCTGTCCCCCTAGTGACCCTGCTCCCCCTTCTCCTGTCACATCACTAGGGATCCTGCTCCCCCCCGCTATTGACCCTGCTCCCCCTCCTCCTGTCACCCCACAAGTGACCCTGATCCCTCCTCCTGTCACCCCACTAGTGACCCTGCTCCCCCTCCTCCTGTCACCCCACTAGTAACCCTGCTCCCCTACACTAGTGACCCTGTGTGTTCCTGTATGGATAGGAGCCTGGCTGGAGTGTGGTGAGGCCTAGCTGTGTGTCTGTCCATGTGTGTGTGTGTCTGTCCCTGTGTGTGTGTCTCTCCCTGTGTGTGTGTGTGTCTGTCCCTGTGTGTGTGTCTCTCCCTGTGTGTGTGTCTGTCGCTGTGTGAGTGTGTCTGTCGCTGTGTGAGTGTGTGTCTGTCCCTGTGTGTGTGTCTGTCCCTGTGTGTGTGTGTGTCTGTCCCTGTGCGTGTGTGTCTGTCCCTGTGTGTGTGTGTCTGTCCCTGTGTGTCTCTCTCTCTGTGTGTCACCATCACCATGCCCACAGTGTTTCTACAGCTGCATCCGGACATTCTGTGCGGAGCAAGAAGAAGAAGATGGAAGAGGAGGCAGCGCCGCCAGCATGGATTCCGTGGGAGAGACACAGGGAGGCACACTAAGGACGTAGGTAACACTACCACATTATTAGGTCTAGTGTTATCAGTTTTTTTTTTACATTGGACTGCAGGTAACACTACCACATTATCAGGACTAGTGGTATTTGTGTTTTTACATAGTACTGCAGGTAACACTACCACATTATCAGCCCTAGTGTTATCTGTGGTTTTACATAGGTCTGCCGGTAGCACTACTACATTTTCTGTACTCAGATAGCCATTACTGTGTTATCTGTGTTGTTACATAGGACTGCAGGGGACATCTACTATATTATCTGTACTCAGAGAGTTATCACTGTATAGGGGGGCCCACTGAGACTTTATCGCCCAAGTACCCACATGAGCCTGGAGCTCTCGCGGTGTGATATGTGGGTGGGGCTGTGTGTGGGTGGGGCTTGACGGTGGGCGGGGACACAGGGGTCCCATAATCTCCTATTGCTCAGAGGAGAGTTGTCAGTCCGCCCCTGCTTGGACCCCTCCAATCTATCCTCAACTCTGCCGCCCAACTAATCCACCTCTCCCCCTGTTACTCTCTGGTCTCTTCTCTCTGTTAATCCCTTCACTGGCTTCCTATTGTCCAGAGAATCCAGTACAAAACACTTATTATGAAATACAAGGCTGTCCACAACATGTCCCCTACATACATCTACGACCTGATCTCCCGATACCATCCTACACGCAATCTCTGATCCTCTCAAGACCTCCTTCTATATGCTTCTCTTATCCCCGCTGTCCACAATCACCTCCAATATTTTTCCTGTGCAGCCCCTGTACTCTGGAACTCTCTAACGCAATCAGATGCTCAACTATGGTAGAAACCTTCAAAAGAAACCTGAAAACCCACGTCTTCAGACAATCCTACAAACTACAGTAACCTTGCTGAGACTATATCTCCATGACCAGCTTTACCTTCACCTACTGTATCCTTCTCCCAGGACTCGTAGATTGTAAGCCCTTGCGGACAGGGTCCTCTCTCCTGTACCTTTTGGCTTTTGCAGTGCAGATTCTGATGGATTGGTTTATGGGTACCATGGTGCTATTGAACAGCCTTGAGGAAGTAGCACAGCCATTTTCTGACAACCATACGTTTATTTTTCTCTTGAAGGATCTGTATGAGAACTTATTTTTTTACAGGATGAGTTGCTATTATCATTGGTTCTATTTTGAGATATATACAACTTTTTGATCATTTTTTATTTCTCTTTTTGGGAAGCAGAATAAAAAAAAGACATCAACTCTGCCATTGCTTTTTGGGTTTTGTTCCTGTGGCACACACTGTGCGGGGAAAATGACATGTCATCTTTGTTCCACTGTGCGATTACAGTGATACCAGGGGCGGACTGGGAACATAAAGTGTCCCTGGAAAAAATACTAAAAGTGTCCCCATTTTGCAGTCGGGTCCAAATGAATGGAAGGCAGGGCCAACACAAGAAGGCAGGGCCAGCAATACCATATTGTCACACATTATACCACCCCAACAGAGCCAAATACCACAGTCCATCACAAAATACTGCCGCCATCAGCACAAAATACATTCCCAAAAACTCCCACTTGCCGGTTGTGAGGAGGGCTCAGTTCACAGCTCCAATCAGATCCCCAATGTTAATAAGACTCCAATAAGGCCTCAGATCAGACACACAATCAGACATCAGCTCACACCCAAATGTGAATGACCCCAATCAGACCTCAGATATGAGCCCCAATATAAATAAGACCCATTCAGACCTCAGATCAGCCCCCCAGTCTAAAATCAGCCCCCCATGCCTCATTTGATCAGCCCCCAGTCTAATATTAGCCCCCATGCCTCTTTTGATCAGCCCCAGTCTCATATTAGCCCCCATGCCTCATTTGATCAGTCTCAGCCTCATATCAGCCCCATGCCTCTTTTGATTAGCCCCAGTCTCATATCAGCCCACATGTCTCTTTTTATCAGCCCCCATTGCCTCTTTTTATCAGCTCCCAATGCCTCAGATGTGCCCCATGCCTCAGTTGACATAAAGTAAAAAAAACACTTACCTCTACTGCTCCTGGATGCCGCCACTCCTCACCGCCTGCGCTCTTCTTTCTCCTGCTGTTGGCTGCACTGTGAACCGGCGCGCACAGTGTGAGGTCACAGAGCGCCCTCATGCTGCCCGCAGCCTTCACAGCCGACAGCCGAGGACCAGGAAGCGGGGAGTACAGAGCCTTCACCGCTTCCCGGTACTCCGGAACTAATGAGTGCTTCCATAATGGAAGCGCTCATTAGTATTCACCCCATAAGAAGCAGGGACATTTTTCTGGGGGGAAAAAAACTGTCTTATGGGCCGAAAAATATGGTAATTCCCACCAGTCCCCCTGAGTATTCTGCTTTTTTTCCTTGATGCAGACCCCGTTCCAGAGATATGGCACCCATTAGTTATGGCTAGAGATAAGCAAATTTCTAAAAAATTTGATTTGTCGGGTTCGCTGAATGGTTTGGTTCAAATTTATTTGTGGCAAATCGCGTTAAAAACTGCTATTTCCTGGGTGCAGAGAGCTTTTATAGTGGTGTAGAACACTGTGCCTTGCAGTAACACGCAGAGTGAGTCTGCTGTGGTAGTGAGACAATACTGTGAGTCAGTATGGCACGCAGATGACAGGCGTCGCTATTAGAATCACTGCACACTTATTTGGGCAGTTCCGGGGCCAAAACTGACCAAAAAACTCAAGTGTGAACTCAGCCTTACAGGTCGATGTTAGCGTCCAGAAGAAGCTCACTATTTTTACACCGTCGTCTGCTGATTCCACATTGATGTCTACAGAACCTGTTCTATTAAATGCTTATACAAGTAGAGCCCCCCGACAGAGTGGAGAGGGTGTCAGCAGTAAGTTTGTGTTGATGTCACTGATTATTTTACCCTTCCTCTGATCCATCAGAACAATAACCCCCAAAAAACGGATCCTGTCTGTGGAGCATCCGCCTTCAGCATTTGGTCAGTAATCCATCAGTATTGCTAAAGCCAAAAAAAGCAGGAGTGGATCCAAAACAGAGATGACACGTAAATGCAATAGTTGCATGTCTTCTGTGTTTTGTACCAACTCCTGCTTTTGGCTACCAAATCATAAGGCAATTCTGATGCAAAATAGGGACCATGTCATGCAGGCCTTACAGCTGTTACATAGACAGGATCCGTTGTGCATCTCATTTTTCCTTCCTTCTGACAGATCAGAAGAAGGGTCAAATAAATGATGATGTCAGCCAGCCCGAAAGGCAAAATAGTGGCCCAGTCATGAAGTGGGGAGGGTGGGAACAGCATGAGAAGTTCACAGAGTGGCCCTATGACATAGTGGTGAGGTGGAAGCAGCATGAGGAGACCACAGAGTTGCCCAATGACAGAGTCTGGTGGTGGCAGCAGCATCAGGAGGAAGCCACAGAGTGGCACAATGACAGTGTGGAGGTGGAAACAGCATCAGGAGGCCATAAAGTGGCACAATGACAGTGTGGAGGTGGCGGCAGCAGTATCAGGAGGAGGCCACGGGGTGGCACAATGACAGTGTGGAGGTGGCAGCAGCATCAGGAGGCCACAGAGTGGCACAATGACAGAGTGTGGCAGTGGCGGCAGCAGCAATATCAGGAGGAGGCCACAGGATGGCACAATGACAGTGTGGAGGTGGCAGCAGAATCATGAGGCCACAGAGTGGCACAATGACAGATTGTGGAAGTAGCATCAGCAGCAGCATCAGGAGGAGGCCACAGAGTGGCACAATGACAGTGTGGAGGTGTCAGCAGCATCAGGAGGCCACAGAGTGGCACAATGATAGTGTGGAGGTGGCAGCAGCATCAGGAGGCCACAGAGTGACACAGTGACAGAGTGTGGAGGTGGTGGCAGCAGCAGTATCAGGAGGAGGCCACAGGGTGGCACAATGATTGTGTGGCGGTGGCAGCAGCATCAGGAGACCTGAGTGGTGAGATGGCAGCAGCATCAGGAGACCACAGAGTTGCTCATTGACACAGTCGGGAGGTGGGTGGCAATACCAGTATCAGCTAAAGATGGTGGGTGAAAGAAGGAGCACTTGGCATCAGATGTGTGGCATCAGGCGGGTGGCAGCATCAGAATATTAGCTGAGGCAGGTATCCAGAAGAAACCGGTCTTTTTTGTAAAAGTGTTGGTGTGGCACCATGGATGATCTAGCCTGATGCATCAGGCATTGGTGGATGGAAATCCTGGCTGATCCATGCCTGATTCATCTTGAAAAAGGTCTGTCTCTCCACATTTTGGGTAGACAGGCGAGTTCTTCTTTGGGTAACTATGGCCCCCTCTGCACTAAACACCCACTCTGATGCCACACTACTGGCCGGGCAGGACAGCTTTTCCAGGGCAAACTCAGCCAGTTGCTGCCACAAATCCAGTTTGGCTGCCCAGTAGTCCAGCAGATCTTCAATGTGGGGTGGCAGGGTTCTGTCCAAGTATGCCACCACCTGCTGGTTCAGGTCCTGCTCCAGGTCTAGCTGCGCCTGCTGCTGGTGAGTAGTTTCTTCACTAGGTGGGTGAAGAAAGCTGCTCATCAGCAACTCTAGACTCAAGTTGCTGCTGATGGACTACCCCCCCCCCCAGCCATGGCAGAGGAATGTGAACGCAGAGAAAACCCCCAGTCAGACCTGCGAGAGGATGGATGATAGCGCAGATAGGCAGCGGCCAACTGACTACATAGGATGTCTGTATAGTAGTTCAGTTTGTCCTCTCTCTCAGCGGGTGTAAAAATCTAGCTTTAGTACAATGGAACTTAACTACTGAACGGTAAATAATACTTTTTTTTCTTGCCACTAATACACGCCAAAAAGGGCTGTAATTTTCTCACTTCACCACACAACGGCTAATAAGCCCCTCCCTTCCCCCCCCACTAATACACGACAAAAAAAGGCTTTAGAACATATAACTGCGGCCGCATACGGCAAATAATACTTTTTTTTTGCCACTAATACACGCCAAAATGGGCTGTAATTTTCTCACTTCACCACACAACGGCAAATAAGTCCTTTTTCTTTTTCCCCACTAATAACGCCAAAAAGAGACTTTAGAACATATAACTGCGGCCGTTAGCAACAAATATATATTTTTTGCCACTAATACACGCCAAAAAAGGCTGTAATTTTCTTACTTCACCACACAATGGCTAATAAGTTCATTTTTTCCTCCTCACTAATACACAACACAAAAAAAAAGGATTTAGAACATATAACTGCGGCCATGAACGGCAAACAATACTTTTTTTGTCACTAATACACGCCAAAAAGGTCTGTAATTTTCTTACTTCACCACACAACGGCTAATAAGCCCTTTTTATTTTTCCACACTAATACACGCCAAAAAAAGGCTTTAGAACATATAACTGCGATCGTGAACGGCAAATAAAGTTCTTTTTTGCCACTAATACACGCCAAAAAGGGCTGTAAGTTTCTCACTTCAACACACAATGGCTAATAAGCCCCTTATTTTTCCTCACTAATACATGACAAAAAAGGCTTTATAATATATATCTATAACTGCACCGCACAAGGGTTATTAAGACCCCAATAACAAGAACGGTTTGCTGGAATTACAAAGGTATTGCAAACCTGAAATGAGCAGCAGTATCATGGAAATTTGGATCTGCAGTCAGCGCAGCAAGGTGTAATAGGATTGTTCCTATTACCCAGGCTGTAAACTCCCCTACTAAACCCTGTTCTGCTTCAATACTGTGAAATAATTCCTCCCTATTAGTGTTGGTCGAGCACCAAAGTACTTGTGTGCTCTGCTGCTCGAGTAGAACACTTCCCAATGCTCGGGTGCTCTACAGAGCAACCAAGCACAATGGAAGTCAATGGGAGAACCCGAGCATTAAACCAGGCACCCCCTGCTCTGAAGAGGGGAGGGTGTCGGGACTCTAGTTCGGCTTAGGAGTCCCTGCTTTGACTCCATATATAGCTATGTCCATATATGGAGTCAGTGCTTGGGGACACCCAGTGTATTTAAATCTAATTTAACCTCTTTTTCTGAAAAGTTTCTGGGGGGATTTGAACTCACAACCTTCAAAATTACAGTCCAGAATGTTAACCACTACACTATAGAGCTGCATGGCCAGTTACTTTATAAAAAATAAAAAAAAAAGATATAATAATAATAATAATAATAATAATAATAATAATAATAATAAAAAATATATATACAGTATATATATATATATATATATATATGATACTTCTGTTGTAGTAGTAAGTATTCCTATATAGCAGAAGTCTTTTATATATATATATATATATATATATATATATATATATATATTATTATTTTTTTAGCAACTGGCCATGCAGCTCTATAGTGTAGGGGTTAATATTCTGGGCTGTAATGTAGAAGAATGAGGATGGCGCCAACCCGGAGGAGGCACATTATGGGGATTTGATTCTGTCCTTTATAATTTGCATTATTATTTTTTGCACTTGCACTTTAACTTGTAATCATTTGTTGGATTAGTATGAATTGTTACCATTGTGCCCCTTCCGGTTGAGGCCACCATTTCCCTGCACTTGTTTTTAATACATGGATTTTTTTCTTATGAATTTCGTAAATAAAGTGTACTATTGACTTCATGCGGTCTGGTAGTCTTTTATAGGAATTTTCACTGGTGACATGTGCATCATAATATTATTCTTTTCACTTTCAACCTTTTGGTTGTTACCAAATTCGGCGCTACTGTAAGTCCTGGGGGGTTGAGGAGGTTGAGGAGACACCATTGGTACCTTGAAAAGGCAATTGCTATAGGTTAAATTCCCTTCTGCAGCCTTGGGAACAACCAGAGTTGTTTCTTTGAAAGGTTTATTCTAACAATGGTTTAGAGTTGCTTTACTATCATACTGTAGTGATGACACATTCTTATTACTGATTGGGGAGGTCTCCAGGCCTAAACCCCCAACTGTTCCATGTAGTTAAGGGACCCCAGTGTGAGCTGCAGATCCTTTTCAGTGTTTCTATACTCTGCAGTGCTCCAGACCACCCGGTGTAGAGGAAAATGCAACCCAGCTCCATTCACTTGATCCGGGCTGTGTTGCCATTTTCAGTACATCTCTTGACTAGGAATATCATTGTGCATGAGAAAACATGATAGTACCTCAGTCCTTTCACTCTCAATCCTAACCCAAGTACTGCAAAGAAAGCCCCAAGCTATAAGGCATTCTAATGTTCTCACTGCATCTGCTGGCGAGTGCGCTTCTCCGTAGACAGCACCACCAGCGTCCGGTTTCCAGCACAACCAGGACGGGCCTCCGAGTGCAGGCTAAAAGAAAACAGCTCTGGCACATCCTTGTGGTGACATTAGAAGTCACATGATGCCAGACATTTGACCTAAACTGCAGCCTTTTTAAAGAGGCAACAGCTGGCCATAGTTGTCTGGTATTAGTTTTCCACCACATTAGCCTACTCTTGTAAATTTTGGCCCCTGGATTTGTACCTTTGCTTTGGATATTGACCTTGCTGTTCATCCTGATGATTTTGGATCTTGATGCTACCTCCAGGTTTTAGACTGCTGGCTTGTTATCATATGTGGTTTTGACTCCTCTTTTGGCTCTGTTGGATTTTCCTGGTATTGACTTTGGTTTGGTTTTGGTTCAGAGTATTGTCATCTTACTTGGTTGTATTTGACCCTCTTGGTTTTGACCTGGTCCATCTGTTTGTCCTCTGTGTCACTTTTTGTTTTTGTATACCTTGTGCCTGGCTGTCACTTAGTTTATTATTTTCTCCCTGTTTTTTTCTCCTCATAGTCCTCAGCAAATTAAGGAGGACGATCATCCAATTGTGGGCCATCATTTAGGACACAAGTAGGTAGGGACAGTGATGCAGGTTTTTTCCTATGAATTTCGTAAATAAAGTGTACTATTGACTTCATGCAATCTGGTAGTCTTTTATAGGAATTTTTCACTGGTGATATGTGCATCATAATATTATCCTTTTCACTTTCAACCTTTTGGTTGTTACCCAATTCGGCACTACTGTAAGTCCTGGGAGGTTGAGGAGGTTGAGGAGACACCATTGGTACCTGGAAAAGGCAATTGCTATAGGTTAAATTCCCTTCTGCAGCCTTGGGAACAACCAGAGTTCAGGGCTGGGGCTGGGTGGAGTTCAGGGCTTCAATCATCCCTACTGTGACAAGCATGCCTTTTTAGCTCTGCCCCCTCCCCTAAACTTCTGCCAAAAATGAAGAAAGTCGGGAGGTTGTTTCTCTTCTAAAGGATTACCTAGGAGACTGAAAAAAATGTTTTTTATTTTTTTTAATTTTTTTATTTAAATGGGGAAGAAAAAAAAAAGGAACAGGTATTTTAAAAAAATGTTTTCTTTAAACTCAGTAAAATGTTTCTGCCCAAAGGCCATAAATATGCTGCCAACTTCATGTTCCATGCAACATCTACTGAAATAACATTATTTGTATCCTATTTTAACAATTTCTTTCAGTTTTTGCTCTAGTAATGGATATACAATATAGAATACATTGCATGTTCAAGAAGATTTCAAATAAATACCTTGGCCGGAATTAAACCAACTCATAAATGTTTTATTTTTGATCAAATGTTCTGTATACAGTATGCCTCTAAAAAAGTAAGTAAAAAAAGCATTTCCCTCACAGATAAGTGGTACAATATGTTCTTGGATATTTGTACCCATAAAAGTATATTAAGACTGTAAAACCTTGCACATTCATAACTACACTGCATATATATATAATTAAACCACAACACGTGCTAAGCTTTATGGAATTTTTTTTATATTATATAGAACATTTGCAGTTTGTAATGTGGAGCAAAATGTAAGATATTTACAAAGTTTATGGGTTTGGGTGACATCGTTATTCTTCACAAACATTTTCAAGCTGTCTTTTTTAATAACCTACTTTGGGTTTAGTCTTCATAAAAGTGTATATTAATAAATCAATAAAAAATAATAATAAAACACTGATTGTGTTAAAACGCATAATAAAATGCATGCAGAAAAATGTTAAATACTGAAAGGCATTCATTTTAAACATGTCACTGATAGAGAGGAGGCGAATTTCATATTTTGAAATTTATTCACCGTTCGTTTGGTGGCAAAAGCAGAATTGCACTATGAATTCCGTTACCACGGACCATAATGCAATTCTAAAATAATGGTAAAGGCAGCTCTCACCTCTTCCTCTGCTAGACGAGCAAGGATACCGCACCTGGTTGCAGTTGAACAAATATTGGAAGAAAAAACATCCAGCTCCACTTCTAAGCAGGAAACACTTTTTATTGATGCGGTTAAAAATCTTCATACAGGATAGTTTCGTCAACGCGTTTCTGACCATATGACAATTTAGGTCCTCCCTCATGACAAAGAGGAAGGACCAAAATTGTCATATGATCTGAAACACGTTGACGAAACTATCCTTTATGAAGATTTTTAACCGCATCAATAAAAAGTGTTTCCTGCTTAGATGTGGAGCTGGATGTTTTTTCTTCCAATAATGCAATTCTATGACGGAATGCATAACGGAATGCCTTTAGAGGCATTCCGTTATTCGTTCTGTCATAATAGAAGTCTATGGGCTGCAAAACGGATCTGTCCCGTTTCCGTTATGCAGGGGAGTCCTCTCCTGCATAACAGAAACGGGACAGATCCGTTATGCAGCCCATAGACTTATATTATGATGGAATGAATAACGGAATGCCTCTAAAAGCATTCCGTAATTTATTCCATCATAGAATTGTGTTATGGTCCATGGTAACGAAATCCATAATGCAATTCACCTTTTAACAGTAAACGAAGCGTGAACGAATTTCATAACATAAAATTCACTCATCTCTTGTCACTGATTTGATACTTTCCGGTATAGCTACACAACATAGGTCGGAGGCCGTAATTAATAATCACTTTTCCAATATTATACTAAATTGCCCAGTGAATGTGCAGCCCCATAAAAAAAAAAAAAAAAATATGTTCCTTTTGTTTCTGGTGTGTTCTATAGATATTTTGTAAACCAAGTACAAACGAATTTAAAAAAATTATGAAACTATATAGACTTATTTCCCTTGATTATGCACAGTTCCAAGTGTTTAATCACAATGACCCAGCCATATGATTATAAAGGAATATCAATTTCTACTTTATCATATGTTACACACAGTATACATATGGACAATCCCATTTTTTTAGAGGGTGTATTCATACATAGTAGTGCTGTTGTCAAAATTGTGCGTTTTTCCTCAAATCAAAAATCATAGCAAAAACATGACCATGAAAATGTTTTGAATTCAAGAAAATAATAAAAGAAATATTACTTGCCTTACAATCCCTGCCAAAGCGGCTCTCACACTTCTGGTTTTGCTATTTTCTGCATCAATTGACAGGAAACAACCCATGTTATCACTTACTAATAGAGACGTTTTATCTGCAAAGCCGGTGCTGTGTCTTAGGGCCCTTGCACACGACCGTATGCCCTCTGAAATATACGGTCCGTGAGCGGGCCATATCTCCTGGAATGGCACTGATCGTGCGCACGGGAGCACACAGCATTATAGATTACAATGATGCTGTGGACGTCGGGCCGCCCGCGCGGCTATTGTTCCGTACTCATATGATCTAATGAGTGCCATCTTTATAGCAGAGTTTTCTTATAAAGGAGTGGATAAGGCAGCAGTTGGTCTGGGGTTCAAATATCACTGAGACCTGTTAAATATTAAGCAAATAACGCCATATCAGCATGGCTTCGTGAGGGATCGGTCATGACAAACTAATTTAATCAGTTTCTATGAGGAGGTAAGTTCTAGACATGACAGCGGCGAATCAATGGATGTCGTATATCTGGACTTCTCCAAAGCATTTGACACTGTACCACATAAAAGGTTAGTATATAAAATGAGAATGCTCGGACTGGGAGAAAGCGTCTGTATGTGGGTAAGTAACTGGCTCAATGATAGAAAACAGAGGGTGGTTATTAATGGTACACACTCAGATTGGGTCACTGTCACTAGTGGGGTACCTCAGGGGTCAGTATTGGGCCCTATTCTCTTCAATATATTTATTAATGATCTTGTAGAAGGCTTGCACAGTAAAATATAAATTTTCGCAGATGACACTAAACTGTGTAAAATAATTAACACTGAAGAGGACAGTATACTACTACAGAGGGATCTGGATAGACTGGATGCTTGGGCAGATAAGTGGCAGATAAGGTTTAACACTGACAAATGTAAAGTTATGCACATGGGAAGGAATAATGCAAGTCACCCGTACATACTTAATGGTAAAACACTCGGTAACACTGACATGGATAAGGATCTAGGAATGTTAAACAGCAAACTAAGCTACAAAAAACTGTGTCAGGCAGCTGCTGCCAAGGCCAATAAGATAATCGGTTGCATCAAAAGGGGCATAGATGCCCGTGATAAGAACATAGTCCTACCACTTTACAAATCGCTAGTCAGACCACACATGGAGTACTGTGTACAGTTCTGGGCTCCTGTGAACAAGGCAGACATAGCAGAGCTAGAGAGGGTCCAGAGGAGGGCAACTAAAGTAATAACTGGAATGGGGCAACTACAGTACCCTAAAATATTATCAAAATTAGGGTTATTCACTTTAGAAAAAAGACGACTGAGGGGAGATCTAAATACTATGTATAAATACAGTATATCAGGGGTCAGAACAGAGATCTATCCCATCATCTATTTATCCCCAGGACTGTGACGAGGGGACATCCTCTGCGTCTGGAGGAAAGAAGGTTTGTACACAGACATAGAAGACGATTCTTTACGGTAAGAGCAGTGAGACTATGGAACTCTCTGCCTGAGGAGGTGGTGATGGTGAGTACAATAAAGGAATTCAAGAGGGGCCTGGATATATTTCTGGAGCGTAATAATATTACAGGCTATAGCTACTAGAGAGGGGTCGTTGTTCCAGGGAGTTATTCTGATTGCCTGATTGGAGTCAGGAAGGAATTTTTTATTCCCTGAAAGGGGCGAAAATTGGCTTCTACCTCACAGGGTTTTTTTTTGCCTTCCTCTGGATCAACTTTCAGGATAACAGGCCGAACTGGATGGACAAATGTCTTTTTTTCGGCCTTATGTACTATGTTACTATGTTAGAAAAATAAAATTTTTACTTTTAACTTTTTTGTTTTTTTAGCAATTATTGTTACAGAGCAAAAACCATTAACGTTTTTGTAACATTATTATTTAGATTGTGATCTGTAAATGGCACAATTTTTTCACCTTCATTTCAGTTATATACTATTTATTTAGTGCTATGCCTGTAAAGAAAATAGCTTTTTAAGAACAGAAAATTCAGTCCTACAAACAGAGCAAGTCTGTAATGTAATAGTAACTCTTCTGCCTGCCATACAGAAGATCTGGGGTTCAAATCCCACCAAAGAACTGCAAAATAATTTCTTCAATAAAAGTCAATGTGCTGGATGAGGGCGCCTCTGCCAACACAGCTTCATTAGTATTCACTGAGGTGATTATTAATAAGGACTTATGCACACGACCGTTGTTCTGGTCCGCATCCGAGTTTTTGCGGCTTGAGTGCGGACCCATTCACTTCAATGGGGCCGCAAAAGATGCGGACAACACTCTGTGTGCTGTCCGCATCCATTGCTCCGTTCCGTGGCCCCGCTAAAAAAATATAACATGTCCTATTCTTGTTCCGTTCTGCAAATTGCGGAAGGCACACGGGCGGCTTCCGTGTTTTGCGGATCCGCAATTTGCAGACTGCAAAAAACGGAACAGTCGTGTGCATGAGGCCTAAGGCCTCTAGGCCCTGCTTCGATATGTGATGTTCCAGCTGGAAGGGGAAGGAGAGGAAGAGAACTGATACTAAAGACACTCCCTTAGGCCTCTTTCACACTGGCGTGTGCGGCCCGTTGCCGTATTGCGGACCGCATTTGCGGATCCGCAATACACGGGTGCCGTTCCGTGGGCATTCCGCATCACGGATGTGGACCCATTCACTTGAATGAGTCCGCAAATCCGGAGATACGGAATGGTGCGGAACGGAACCACGGAACGGAACCCTACGGAAGCACTACGGAGTGCTTCCGTGGTGTTTCGTCCCGTACTTCCGTTCCGCAAAAAGTATCTTTTTGCGGTACGGCCGGATCGCGGACCCATTCAAGTGAATGGGTCCGTGATCCGCTGCGGCTGCCCCACAGACTGTGCTCGTGTATTGCGGCCCGCATTTTGCGGGCCGCAATATGGCAACGGGCCGCACACGCCAGTGTGAAAGAGGCCTTAGAGTCTTGCACTGGGTTGTAAACAGAGGGTGGGGGTCAGAGATTAAAATTAGGCCTCTTTCACACAACGTTTTTTACTTCCGTTTGCGGGCCGTTTTTTGCATTCCATATACGGTCTGTGTACGGAACCATTCATTTCAATGGTTCTGCAAAAAAAACGGAATGTACTCCATATGCATTCCGTTTCCGTATTTCTGTTCCATTAAAAGATAGAACATGTCCTCTTTCTGAGGCTCCATTCCGTGGCTCCATTCAAGTCAATGGGTCCACAAAAAAAATGGAACACATATGGAAATGCATCCGTATGTCTTCCGTATCTGTTTAGTTTTTGCGGAATCATCTATTGAAAATGTTATGCCCAGCCCAATTTTTTCTATGTAATTACTGTATACTGTATATGCCATACGGAAAAACAGAACGGAAAAACGGAACGGAAACGGAAACACAACAGAAACAAAAAAAACGGAACAACGGATCGGTGAAAAACAGACAGCAAAACACAGAAAAAGGCCTCTTTCACACTGGCGTGTACGGCCCGTTGCCATATTGCGGCCCGCAAAACACGAGCACAGTCCGTGGGGCAGCCGCAGCGGATCGCGGACCTATTCACTTGAATGGGTCCGCGATCCGGCCGTTCCGCAAAAAGATAGGACATGTTCTATCTTTTTGTGGAATGGAATTACGGGACGAAACCCCACGGAAGCACTCCGTAGTGCTTCCGTAGGGTTCCGTTCCGTGGTTCTGTTCCGCACCATTCCGCATCTCCGGATTTGAGGACCCATTCAAGTGAATGGGTCAGCATCCGTGATGCGGAATGCCCATGGAACGGTACCCGTGTATTGCGGATCCGCAAATGCAGTCCGCAATACAGCAACGGCCCGCACACGCCAGTGTGAAAGAGACCAAAGCTATACGGTCGTGTGAAAGAGGCCTTAGGCCTCTTACACACAAATGTTTTTTTTTCGTTTACGTTCCGGTTTTTGCGTTCCATATACGGACCGTATACGGAACCATTCATTTCAATGGATCCGCAAAAAAACTAAAGATACTTCGTATGCCTTCCGTTTGCGTATTTCCGTTCCGTTCAAAGATAGAACATGTCCTATTATTGTCCGCATAACGGACGAAGATAGTACTGTTCTATCAGGGGATCAGCTGTTCCGTTCCGCAAAAAACGGAATGTACACGGACGTCATCCGTATTTTTTGCGGATCCGTTTTTTGCGGACCGAAAAATACTGAAAAAGCCATACGGGGGTGTGCAAGAGGCCTTATGCTGCAGAAGTCAAAATGGAATCAGACCTTCATCATCTGATTTATATAATGCAGTAAGGTTCAATGCTTGTGTTTTCCTTTTTGTATGTCTAACAGTAGTTTTGGTCCACGTTCAATCTGCATTTTATACAGATCGCATGCCGACCTATTCATTTCTATGGGTCCGCAAAAAATGTCATCTGTGTGCTGTCCCCATCTGTGTGGCAGCTACACAAATTATAGAACATATCCTATTCTTGTCCATTTTGAAGTCCAGTATAGTCATTTTTACTAATGGGAGCAAGAAAATTAAGGAATGCACACGACCAGTATCCATATTTTGTGGATCCACTGTTTGCGAACCGCAGTATGGATACGGTCCTATGCATGAGAACTAACTCATAATTCCAACATAAACTATATGAAAATGTGTTATGTAAAGCAGACAACACAATATCTATCTATCTATCTATCTATCTATCTATCTATCTATCTATCTATCTATCTATCTATATGATTGTATATATTTAGCAGATGTGATATATGAGAACACATTTCATTGTATGATAAGATAATGCGTGCTAAGTCAATATCATTTGATTTTACTGCTACAACCTACATGTTTATGTTTTGACAGTTTGGATGTAAATTGTATTGTATGGAATCTTGTGCACTAGTACTAAACTAACAACCAAATCACAATGGTGTCACGAACAAACAGATTCCTCTTTTTTATATGGCAAATCCAAACAGAAACTCCTGTACATTCATATCTTGGTCAGGGATAATGGGCAGTTGGCTACACAGGTGCATAGTTTCGGCAAGTAACAATAGGAATTGAAAAGCTAAATTGACATAGCATAACATGCTCTAGTCTATACAACAGATCATGGAGGTATTGTTGAACAATCAATGCCTTAATTTACCAAGGGCATTACAATGCCTTGGATTATATGTTTTGTGACATCACAGGTGCAGCCTTGGACATTTGACAGCGCATGCATTGCACAAAGTGCAGCTTTGTACCCATCTAACTTAATTACCCTAATATATCAGGGGAAAAAACAATAAACAGAGCAAGTGGCTAACATAATGCATTCAATTAATCAAACTATGTATGTGCTATGTTTGGATGAAAGTATGCATAAACTAGTAGAATTTCTTTTGTTGCACTTTTTATTTTGTATTTTATGACTACTTGTTGATCGGTCTGCTTATTGAAATAACTAAACCACTGGACTGGTGGTTACACATGTAACTTTGCGAGAATGTTCCTGATCATCCTTGTTGAGTCTGCAGGTATAGGAGCAGGGTGGCAGTTGTCAGTGGAACCTAGAATACACAGAGAGAAGGCAGTGATGGTTTATTACTGTCTCTGCCTTCTTGGTGGGCCAGTCGGACGTTGTGGCTGCCTGCTCACTGAAGAAGGGGAGGGGAAGGGGAAGGAGATGGGAGGGGCTGCTCGATACAGGCAGAAGCAGAGAGACTGACTGAAAGACTGCAGCTTCTTAATAAGTAAATTACTGCCTTATTTAACTTCTGGATTCACATTTAAAGAGCCTAGTTCAGCAGTTTAAACTCCTTTATTACAGAGGAGTACTGCAAAGACTTAGAGAGCAGGATCTTCTGTTTACCCATGTCCTGTGTATGGGCAGACATGAAACAAGCTGGCCTCCACCCACCAGCTCAGAAATGAGAATAGCAGAGAAATGTTACAGGGAAAAACTGGTAAAGATGGCAGATGCAAGTCATAGGATGGCCAGAAATATAATGATTCCTCATGTGCACCCTTCTGGATGGATGCTACAGCTGTCACTCAGAGCAGAGGGGAGCTGTTAAGCAGCTTAATGCAGAGAGCACTTCATACTAAAGCGCTGCTTGCAGTGCACTTACAGGATCTGATAAAATAAATGTTCAAATTTGCACTTCTCATGATAAAAAGTATTTTTTTACAGATTTTTTCCAGCCCCTACCTAGTTGTGCCAACAGCTTAGACTGGTCAAATCTGCTGACAGATTCTATTGCAGGACTCTATCTTGTGCCATTTCCGTATTATTCCTCCTAGAAGTTATGAATTGCTACCAGTATTTAATGAACACTGAGCATGAACATGGGTGATACCACTTGGGGAAGGGTGACTTTGCACAGCCTGCAATTGGCAGCACTGATTGGATAATATCAGAATGTGCAGAGACTCCAACTGGTAACATCCATCTGGATCTTCACTGCACACTGCTAGAAATTCATTAATGGCACAACATACAGCATAAGAATAGATGGTCCAGAACTGTCATTACAAGGGAGATGCAAGCAGTTATCAAAACAGACATGTTAGGAGGGGTGACAGGTCCCCTTTAACATTTGTTTTGTTTAACCCTTTCAAGACCAAGCCATTTTTCACCTTCGTGACCAGGCTTAATTTAGCAAATCTGACATGTGTCACTTTATGTGTTAATAACTTTGAAATGCTTTTATTTATCCGAGCCATTCTGAGATTGTTTTCTCATGACATCTCGTATTTAATATTAGGGGTAAATTTGGGTCGATAAGTTTTACCTTTATATTATAAAAAATCTCTAATTTACAGTTTTTTTTTTAAAAATTACATTTTCTAAATTTTAATTTCTACGCATTAAAGGCAGATAGTGATGCCTCATGAAATAGTTTTTACTTAATATTCCCTATATGTCTACTTTATGTTGGCATCATTTAGAAAATTAAATTTTATTTTTTTAGGACGTTAGAAAGCTTAAAATTTAAGAAGCAATTTTTCTAATTTTCTATAAAATTTTAAAAACCGACTTTTTTCAAGGACCAATTCAATTCAAGTCACTTTGAGGTCCTTACATAATAGAAACCACCCATAAATGACCCCATTGTAGAATCTGCACCCCTCAAATGACTAAAAACTGTTGATACAAACTATGTTAACCCTTTAGGTGTTCCACAAGAATTTAAGGAAAATGGAGGCGAAATTTACAATTTTCAGTTTTCGTACAGATTTTTTATTTGAATCCAATTTTTCCGATAACATAGTAAGGGTTAGCATGAAAACAAACCTCAATATTTATTACCCTGATTCTGCAGTTTACAGAAATACCCCATTTATGTTCGTAAACAGCTGTATAGACACAAGACAGGGTTCAGAAGAAAAAGAGCAACATATGGTATTTGGGCGGCAGATTCTGCTGGAATGGCTTTTTGGTATCGTGTCATATTTAAAGGCTTTAACCTCAGAGGTGTTTCATAAAAATTAGAAAGACTTGGCTGTAAAAATGAAATATTATATTAAAAGTCGCTTAAGCTCAAATTTTTCACTTCAACAAGGGATAACAGGAGAAAATGCACTTCATAAGGTGTTACTCATTTTCTCCTGATTACGGCAACACCCCATATGTGGTCGTAAACTGCTGTATGGGCAGAATTCAAAAGGAAAGTAGCGGCATCTGCATTTTCTAACATAGAATTTGCTGAAATAGATTTTAAGGGCCATAAAGTTTTTAATTGACTGAGCTGTGTGGGTGCTAATTTTTTTCTGGATGGACTATAATTTTTAATGGTATAATTTTTCGGTACATGTGACTTTTTGATCGCTTTTTATTACATTTTTTATGAGGTGAAATGGGCTATAATATTGCAATTCTTCCAGTGTTTTTTTTATTTTTATTTTTTATGAGGTCTTCCATGTGGTATATTTGATAAGATAATTTTATTCTGTGGGTTTATACAGTTATAGTGATACCAAATTTATATTGTTTTATTCATGTTCTACCACTTTTATATCATAAAATCACTTTTTATTTTTTTTTGCATCACCAAATTGAAGACCCATAACTTTTTGATCTTTCCGTCAATGTAGTTGTGTGAGAGCTTGTTTTTTTGAAGGACGGGTTGTAGTTTTTACTTGTACAATTTGGGGGTCTATATGATTTTTTGATCGCTTTTTATAAAAAAAATTTAGGAGGTATAGCAAAAAAAACTGTGTTCACCACGTGGGATTAGTACCATGATCATTTTATAGATCAGGTCTTTACGGACATGGCGATACCAATTATGTGTCGTTTATTTTATTTTTTCCATTTTTTAATCTTATAAAAGTGTTGATATAGGAAAATTCAATTCATTTTATTTTTAATTTACATTTTTATTTATAATTTTTTTTACATAGATTTTTACTTTATTTTTTATTTTTGCACTTACTTGGATTAAAGAGCTGCCATAAAGTTTATGTACGTGCTAGCTGCACGCCGCATGTGCAGATAGGATGTATATAGCCATATGGCAGTCGGTAAGAGTTTAATATAAGGAGGATCCATAATCACCCATTGAGCATGGCAAATGTAATGATAGATGCCAAAAAGATTAATTCCATGCATTTCTTTAATATAAAAAAAAGGCTAAAAGGCTCCTAAATATGAAAACTCTATAATACTTTCTTATTCTTATTGAAATACAAACCTGTGGGGCATTGGGAAGTTTAATGGAAATGTATAAAGTACATGTTTATGAACAGGAAATATCGAAGTATAACATTCTCATATTTTATGATTATTTCGGTTTTAATATGTAAATATCATTTTAAAGTGGTTTGCTTCATTGCCATTTCACCACTTTTATTATTATGTCATTCTCACATTTCCAAGGCCTGATTGGTTATTTCTATTACCATTAAAATACCTATTAACCTACCAAATTAAGCTATACTCTTTCATCCAGAAAAATATATACAGTATATATATTATTTGGCTGGCTTCATATTTTTACATCTGTTTTTATACCTTTGCTGCCAAGGAATGTCACAGTGGTTCTAGCTGCATGCAATGTTCTTCTGCAGAAAGCCTGAATGTGTAATCTACATGATTTCTAGTGTTATATGATAGATAAAATGGGTATTCCACAAAATAATAACTATAATGGTGTTATGGAAATGCCTACTCAATACAAAACTCCTCCTCGCAGCAGAGCGCATCACAGCCAGGGGAAAAAAAACTCACCTTCTCCCAGACTGTGACGCTCTCCACTGCGATTGGATAGCTCGCAGCCCGGGAGAAGGAGATGCCCATTGAGAAGCCCAGCTGTCTTCTCCTCCCTGTACCGATGCTACTAATTAGCATACGACACGGCAAAAGTGAACGGACGAAGGGAGCACCAAATGTGAAAAAAAAGTGCCCTGACATCTCCTAATAAAGCCCTACACTGGTAGGT
This sequence comes from Bufo bufo, assembly GCF_905171765.1. Classification (NCBI taxonomy): domain Eukaryota; kingdom Metazoa; phylum Chordata; class Amphibia; order Anura; family Bufonidae; genus Bufo; species Bufo bufo. The sequence continues at coordinate 367,443,639 of NC_053393.1, read as the reverse complement.
AATAATATTGTAATGTTAGGACCAGTGAAAGTTCCTCTTTAAATAATAAATGTTGCCTGCTACATTTCACCATTAAAGGAGTTCAGGGGGGTCCAACTGTTGGTACCCCTGCTAATCAGCTGTTTAGCAGAAGTTCTGGTGCTGGTAATAGCCACTGGAGCTACATAGCTCTGTCCAGTGTATAGTGGCTGGAGTTGGCTACTGCAGCTCTACTCCAAATGAAATGAATGCGATCAGTGCTGTAGTAACTATGTCTGTCAACTGCAAAGTGGATGGAGCCATGTCGTTTTGGCACCTATTTCCAACACAAGAGCTAATGCAGAACAACTGATTGCTAGTGGTATGAAGAGCTAGACCTCCATTATTCTGGTATTGATTAGCTATCCTAAGGATAGTCCATTAATATAAACGTTCATGAGAACCCCTTTAAAGGTAAATAATTAAGGGAGAAATTCTAGACTTTAATAATTGCATGATACTATAACGTTTTTCTTCACATGGAACAGGGTGGCACCATAAAGGACAGGCAATGATTCAGAGAACAGAGTACATGGAGTGATCATAAGGACCACAGTGGTAACCTTTGCAAAAAATAAATAAATAAAATAAAAATAAGCTGAGTTAAAATTGTACACAAAATTACATTTTAAAAGTTCTTTGTGTGTTGTATATAATAGTTTAGGGGCATGTAGTATCTCCTAGTGTTGGCTGCATGCAGACAAACTGTTATGAATGAAATCTTTGTTTTTTATTACATTTTAGGCACTCTGTCTTCACTTCATCTAACCTTGTGTACATCCACCATCAAACGTGTACACATTGTATGAACAGAAGTTAAAAAATGTTTTACATATATTAGGGTCAGTATTTTACAAATTGTTGATGAGCACAAATATCTAATTATTACTTTCCTACTGTCTCTAGACATTTCTGGAGAAAACAATTAAATTGTCATATCCATTTTGAGAAAGCTTTTTTCCCTTTTTATTATCAGTTATTCTTTTCTTCTCCTAGGAGACCAGTTACCAGAGCACGCAACAACTTTTGCTGATGGCAGGTGCACCCCTGCCTTTCCCCAAATGATTTTTACTCTTCTATTTTATTACAGTAAATGATTTATATTTTGAACAACATATCTAGGCACTTTTGCTAGAAAACACTGAGTTAAAATCTGTAATTGTAAATTTTTTTTTTTTTTTTTTTACAAGAGACAAACATGCTATGGTCATTGCTGAGAATTGGAGATTCTAACCACAGGCTCGGAGATTAGTTGGGGACACAGAGAAAAGACTCCATCTCCTACCCATAACATTTTCAAACATATCTTAGTGTCACGTTAGAAGATGTTTAAAGGCGAACCTTCTATTTAAGGTAGAGCAAATAATAATTCATTTTCCCAGATCTACAGCCCTGGGAATTTCTAACATCATTCAAACCACACTTGTGCATTACTAAACCCCCAAACATCAGTGATTGTGTTTGATGTTATATAAATAGTGTTATTCATATGCTTTTTGATGTAACTGTATTGTATTATTCCTTTACTTATCATTGTCCTAAGTTATCCATTCACAAACAGAGGAAAGACTACAAGACTTATCTTTAATTGAGCTCAAGCAACCAAATCAAAGAAGACACCTTTAAAGTTGGTTTGAAATCACTGAATAACTACAAAAGGGCATAGAATCTGTTTTTATAAACATGATCATGGGGCACTTTGATCATTGATTCGTACCTCCGAAAGCATTTGCTTTGTGAACACCGTATATATAATCAATGGATGAAAAAGGCTGCTGTGTGTGCGTGTTTAAGGTTAGTTTATTTTAAGCTGTTGGGAGCATCTCGCTCTTTCATGGTTACTTAACCAGGGTACAACTATTAAAGTCAATATTATGTTCTAGGATAAATTGAAAAATCAACTTAAAAAAATGAAGACAGTTGATTACTAACTAATGTATAACAGAAAAACTATATTTAATTTTACAGAATAGCAAAAAAAAGTATAATTAGCGTGTGTTAAAAGTTATAAATCTTCTGTGACTGTGCCCTAGTGACAACATCTCTGTGCACCTTGGTAATTCAGATTTACCATACAGCTGCCGGTTCTTAAAAATACCCAATCTGAATCAAGCTTTAATTATTTTCCAAAACATGTAAAAGTGAGATATGCTGCAGGAAAAACAACACCAAATTAATAAAAAATAATAATCGTGGTGAAATTTTTTCAATCTAAATACAAATTATATGTATAATGTGTTTTTTGTGTGTTTTCATTAATTTTAAATGTTTTATCTAATTAGTTCTTATTTTTAAAAACTTCCCTGCTTGCTACCATATTGGAGGCAGAAACTTCCTGTATTGTCAGTACAGACAGTTTATTAGGGCATGTATGTATTATGACAGATGTAATGAATAGGAGCTAATTTGCAAAGAAATGTGACTATTATGGTCCTCAAGGAGATATGGACTTGTCTGTGTACACATTGTATAGTCTTGCTATCCTGTCTTGTCTAGGCCTCCAGCAGTTGTCATTAAAGGGATTGTCCCACCATAAGAACTTGTCCCCTATCTACAGGATAAGGGATAAGTATCTGACGTCCAACTGCTGGGACCCCAACGATCACAAGAATGAGGTGCCTAAGTCCTCAGGATTGATTGAAACAGTGATTACACATGTTCCATTTGCCTCTATGGGACTCCTGAAGAAGCTGATAGCTTCTCTTTGGCAGTCTCATAGTGTTGAATGGAGCGCACACATGATCACAACTCCATTCACTCCGAAACATATTCTCCTGTTTGGTGCTGTATCCATTGGTCATTCAGACCCCTACTATTCAAATAATTATCCCCTTTCCATGGATGTTCTTATGGTAGGACAACTCCTTAAAGGAGTTGTGTTACTTCAGCAAATAGCATTTATCATGTAGAGAAAGTTAATATAAGCCACTTACTAATTTATTGTGATTGTCCATATTGCTTCCTTTGCCAGCTGGATTTTTTCCCCATCACATTATACACTGCTTGTATCCATGCTTAGGACCACTGTGCAATCCAGCAGTTGTGGCCATGCTTGCACACCAAAAGAACACCAGCCTATTTGAGCTCCTATGGTCCCGGCCACCAGAGAAGTTGGTGCTTTTTCCTATAGTGTACAAGCACGACCACCACTGATGGATTGAAGAGTGGTCTGTAACCATGGAAACAAATGAATCAAGCCAGAAAAGAAGGCAATATGGACAATCACAGTACATTAGTAAGTACCTTGTATTAACTTTCTCTACATGATAAATGCCACTTGCTGAAGTGACACAACCCCTTTAAGCCCATTCACTATCTACATTCAGGTCCATAAATATTGGGACATCGACACAATTCTAACATTTTTGCCTCCACCTATACACCACCACAATGGATTTGAAATTAAACGAACAAGATGTGCTTTAACTGCAGACTGTCAGCTTAAATTTGAGGGTATTTACATCTAAATCAGGTGAACGCTGTAGGAATTACAACAGTTTGTATATGTGCCTCCCACTTGTTAAGGGACCAAAAGTAATGGGACATAATAATAATATTCATAAATCAAACTTTCACTTTTTAATACTTGGTTTCAAATCCTTTGCAGTCAATTACAGCCTGAAGTCTGGAAAACATAGACATCACCAGATGCTGGGTTTCATCCCTGGTGATGCTCTGCCAGGCCTCTACTGCAACTGTCTTCAGTTCCTGCTTGTTCTTGGAGCATTTTCCCTTCAGTTTTGTCTTCAGCAAGTGAAATGCATGTTCAATCGGATTCAGGTCCGGTGATTGACTTGGCCATTGCATAACATTCCACTTCTTTCCCTTATAAACTCTTTGGTTGCTTTTGCAGTATGCTTTGGGTCATTGTCTATCTGCACTGTGAAGCGCCGTCTAATGAGTTCTGAAGCATTTGGCTGAATATGAGCAGATAATTTTGCCCGAAACACTTCAGAATTCATCCTGCTGCTGCTTTTGTCAGCAGTCACATCATCAATAAATACAAGAGAACCAGTTCCATTGGCAGCCATACATGCCCACGCCAGGACACTACCACCACCATGCTTCACTGATGAGGTGGTATACTTAGGATCATGAGCAGTTCCTTTCCTTCTCCATACTCTTCTCTTCCCATCACTCTGGTACAAGTTGATCTTGGTCTCATCTGTCCATAGGATGTTGTTCCAGAACTGTGAAGGCTTTTTTAGATGTCATTTGGCAAACTCTAATCTGGCCTTCCTGTTTTTGAGGCTCACTAATAGTTTACATCTTGTGGTGAACCCTCTGTATTCACTCTGGTGAAGTCTTCTCTTGATTGTTGATTTTGACACACATACACCTACCTCCTGGAGAGTGTTCTTGATCTAGCCAACTGTTGTGAAGGGTGTTTTTTTCACCAGGGAAAGAATTCTTTGGTCATCCACCATAGTTGTTTTCTGTGGTCTTCCGGGTCTTTTGGTATTTCTGAGCTCACCGGTGCGTTCCTTCTTTTTAAGACTGCTCCAGTTGTTTTGGCCACGCCTAATGTTTTTGCTATCTCTCCGATGGGTTTGTTTTGTTTTTTCAGCTTAATGATGGCTTGCTTCACTGATAGTGACAGCTCTTTGGATCTCATCTTGAGAGTTGACAGCAACAGATTCCAAATGCAAATAGCACACTTGAAATGAACTCTGGACCTTTTATCTGCTCATTGTAATTGGGATAATGAGGGAATAACACACACCTGGCCATGGAACAGCTGAGAAGCCGATTGTCCCATTACTTTTGGTCCGGCAACAAGTAGGAGGCACATATGCAAACTGTTGTAATTCCTACACCGTTCACCTGATTTGGATGTAAATACCCTCAAATTAAAGTTGACAGTCTGCAGTTAAAGCACATCTTGTTTGTTTCATTTCAAATCCATTATGGTGGGGTATAGAGCCAAAAATGTTAGAATTGTGTTGATGTCCCAATATTTATGGACCTGACTGTAATTATAATGGGATGATTCTGTTCCTATTGTCCCAATCTACACAGCTAACCTGACAAGTAAACTGCAAAACTCAAGCCTTCTTTTTTAAAGAATGTTATTTTATAATCTGCATAAAAATATCAACACATTTTTTAAAAATGAATAAAAAGATGATTTGAATAATATATCATGTTCTGATACTGTAGTCCCTTTAATGTAGAACTATACATTTCTTACAGTATTATGGAGATTTATCAAAACTGGTGGGAAGGAAAACTGGCTTAGTTGCCCATAGCAACCAATTAGTTTTCACCTTTCATTTTTCAGAGCTCCTTTGGAAAATGAAGGGTGGAATCTGATTGGTTGCTATGGCAACTAAAGCAGTTTTCCTTTACACTAGTTTTGACAAATTTCCCCTTATGTTCCTATTTTAGCTGGATATCTATAAAATAAAAGACAACATCACTTTGTATTTACATTTTATGTGAAAAATTGGAAGGTAGAATTTAAGGATCTGGTAAAGTGACGCTCAAGTTAGGTAATATGTTGCATTTTCACTCAAGTTTCATTTCAATAGCTACCTTCTATTTTATTGTTCAGCTGTAAACTTGGCCAGCCCAGATCATCTGTGATTGCCTTTTACGATTTCTGTCTCTGATACAACACAATGATTCAATTACCATATATATTTTAAAATTCACACAAACATTTAAGGCTACTTTCACACTCGTGTTTTGTGCGGATCCGTCATGGATCTGCACAAATGCTTCCGTTCAGATAATACAGCCGCATGCATCAGTTTCAGAACGGATCCGTTTATATTATCTGTAACATTGCCAAAACTGATCCGTCTTGAACACCATTGAAAGTCTATGGGGGACGGATCCGTTTTCTATTGTGCCATATTGTGTCAGAGAAAACAGATCCGTCCCCATTGACTTATATTGTGTGTCAGGACGGATCCGTTTGCCTCTGCATCGTCAGGCGGACACCAAAACGCTGTAGGCAGTGTTTGGTGTCCGCCTCTAGAGCGGAATGGAGGCGGAACAGAGGCAAACTGATGCATTCTGAATGAATCCTTATCCCTTCAGAATGCATTAGGGCAAAACGGATCCGTTTTGGAACGCTTCTGAGATCCCTGAACGGATCTCACAAACGGAAACCAAAACGCCAGTGTGAAAGTAGCCTAAAAGCAATACATTCTTGTGTCTGCATTGTGCAATATATGAGAAGATAACCAGAAACACTTAATTTTGCATACATTTATTCATGTAACAGCAACCCCAATGTCTAGCAACAGAAGGGTGTCCTACCAATCACTGGTATTTTCTGCTTGACTATTTTTAATAATCTTGTACATTTCTAAAAGTGAATCCTGGACTTAAAATAATGCCAGGTCAGATCTGGGTTAAAAGCAGAAGTCTGAGCTGACAATGTTTTCTATAATTTTTGCACACACTTTTTTTTGTGTAATTCTGATGTTCCTCCCACAATATGTTGAAAAAGGGACTCCAGGGGCATCATAAATATGGCAGTGAACCCCAACAGTATATTTTTCTATGTTTTTACATAAAAACTGGTACATTCATAAATCTGCCCCAATCTTTAATTTTTTCACATTTTTTTCTTTCTTAAGCAGCATATGGAAAGTGGAAATTAGCTAAAACAAAACCCTTCACATTCCCATCTTGTATTTGGCACAGAATGATTACCATAAAACCACTTGTCGAGACTTATATTACTTTGGCACAGCTACATCCAATATTCTGTCATGTCTATTTCAATATTACATATATTGCAACCAGATGATGAAGAGCATTTCAACACATATATGCTAAATATACTTGGTAAATTTATACAGTAAGGCTGCACTTTGACTTGTATCAAAGATATAAATACATAATGAAAAACAGAAGTAAGACAAGGAAACTTAATGCAAGAATGCTTGCACATAGTTTATGCACAGAAAGAAATGGTGAGTGACATGAACCAAAAGAGGGGGAAGAAAGAGATAGCAGGATAGTACTTGGGGAATACAATATCTACTGATGGAAAGTGATTTAAACGGCATGAGGAGTCTTATAGGCCAGGCAATGCTCCTCTGGAATTACCTGGCCTATAAGACTCCTTACACTGTTCAAGGTGCTCTCCATAAGTAGATATTGTATTGTGGGCCTCTCACCCAGTTAAGCCAGTACTCTCTGCTCTGCCCTGATAAGGGGCAATTACCCTGAAACAGCTGTCTTCAGATGAGGTGCTGGCTTATTTAATGTCCAAGTCATGTCTCAAGGCCTATTTAAAAAGTTGAACATTGACTTATAGGATAGCTGTCTTACATCTGGTGGCATTAGAGGCAGAGCTTGTTCAGAGCTCATTTACATGCCTTCTCAGAATTCAGAGGAGCGTTGCCTGGCATATAAGTCTCCTCATGACATTTGAGGTGCTCTCCATAAAGAGATATTGTATTCCCCAATTCCTGACCTAGGCCTCTCACTTAGTTAAGCTAGAGCTTGTTAAGAGCTCATTTGCATACCTTCTTACCAGGATAGTACTAGTGATTCTTTAAGCCTTCATTATACAGATGAAATAAGATGAAAAAGGTGCTCAAAGAAGAAGAATATACAGAAGGGCCATTTATATGGATACACCTTAATAAAATGGGAATGGTTGGTGATATTAACTTCCTGTTTGTGGCACATTAGTATATGTGAGGGGGGAGACTTTTCAAGATGGGTGGTGACCATGGTGGCCATTTTGAAGTCGGACATTTTGAATCCAACTTTTGTTTTTTCAATAGGAAGAGGGTCATGTGACACATCAAACTTATTGGGAATTTCACAAGAAAAACAATGGTGTGCTTGGTTTTAACGTAACTTTATTCTTTCATGAGTTATTTACAAGTTTCTGACCACTTATAAAATGTGTTCAATGTGCTGCCCATTGTGTTGGATTGTCAATGCAACCCTCTTCTCCCACTCTTCACACACTGATAGCAACACCGCAGGAGAAATGCTAGCACAGGCTTCCAGTATCCGTAGTTTCAGGTGCTGCACATCTCGTATCTTCACAGCATAGACGATTGCCTTCAGATGATACGAGATGTGCAGCACCTGAAACTACGGATACTGGAAGCCTGTGCTAGCATTTCTCCTGTGGTGTTGCTATCAGTGTGTGAAGAGTGGGAGAAGAGGGTTGCATTGACAATCCAACACAATGGGCAGCACATTGAACACATTTTATAAGTGGTCAGAAACTTGTAATTAACTCATGAAAGAATAAAGTTACGTTAAAACCAAGCACACCATTGTTTTTCTTGTGAAATTCTCAATAAGTTTGATGTGTCACATGACCCTCTTCCTATTTAAAAAACAAAAGTTGGATTCAAAATGGCCGACTTCAAAATGGCCGCCATGGTCACCACCCATCTTGAAAAGTTTCCCCCATCACATATACTAATGTGCCACAAACAGGAAGTTAATATCACCAACCATTCCCATTTTATTAAGGTGTATCCATATAAATGGCCCACCCTGTATAATGGAGGGTCAGATCAGGTACCGTTTGGTGAGGCTAAAGGGGTCAAATGCAGCTTACAAGTCTCAGTGGTGGTGTGGACTCCACAATGCAGCAATATAGCAAAGTGCCTAGGTACACTATCCCTCATAGACCCTAGTCTGTTGATGGGAAATACCTTAATGGCTGCGATTGGAGCACCCGCCCTGAAAAGAGCGACCTCCAGCCCCTGGAACCTCAGACCTATGTACAAGGGGGGTTGGGGGATGATCTGTGGGATTGCCCAGACGGCTAGGAATAGCTTAATAAAAAAAATAATAATCCCACCAGCATAAACATTCGGGGCACTGGACAAAACATCCAGGGCTCCAGCCCCGAATGTTTTGACCTAACAACGCCCCTGCAAGGGGGGCAATGTGGTAATCCTCGATCGTCCCCTCTACAAAAAGATGTGCCTGTTCATACTTAATGATACAGATTTTTATCACAAAAATAATTGAACTAAGGGAGTTGATAGATAGGGGTCTCAGACATTGACTCATTAGTCAACAGATGGCAGATTTTCTAATACAAGATTGCCCACTTACGGACACTTTCTATTCACTGCCCAAAATCCACAAGGAGCTTTTACCCCTTAAGGGATGCCCGATTGTTCTTGTGTCGATTGAAGTAGAAGCATTATGCAGCTCCATTCATCATAATCTGGGTCTTAAAGCTGTTGAATGCTTCTTGGCCACTAGAAATGTTGCCCTATCGGCACACAATAGGTTTGTTCTAGAACTACTTGAGTTTAAACTGACCAGAAACTTTTTTATATTCAATGGCCGCTATTACCACCTGCTCAGGGGCACTGAGATGAGCAGTCTCTGTGCGCCATCTTACGCTAATTTGCTCCAGGGCTAGTCATCTGGGCAGAAAATCTCAGCCACTAGCATGACAACATTTTCCTATGGCTGAGATTCATAGATTACATGTTTGTTCCCTGGAAAGGAACCAAGGAGTCCTTCTCTAATTTTATAGGGTTCATCAACAAGAACGACTTCGGACTTCATTTTACCTCAACATGTGAGGTACACAGATTGTTATTTCTTGATTTCTTGATTCAAAGAGGACCTAATAATACGATCGATACTGAAGTATTTAGAACTACAGCCTTGAATAGATGGGAAAGTGCCTACCCATACCCTTTGAGGTGAGGAATCCCGAAGGGCCAATATCTGCCATGGCCGCATCAAAGCGGGCGGAGAGAGAGGCTGACTGAGCTGACCTGGCTGGTCTCCTCCCTCCACCGTCATTGGTTGATTGCGTCGACGTGCCCCTTTTGTGGGCGGAAATAAGAGTGCAAAAGGAAGCGGCAGGCAGTGTTCGCTTGCCACTGCCGCTCAGTAATGCACTGACCCACAACACTGCTCCCTGATGAGCTGGATGACCGGAAAAACGCGTTGGAGCCATTAGGGATTAGTTTATGTTAGGGTGGATTACATAGATCCAAGGTTCCAGAGGCTAAGGGTCGGTCTTTTCAGGGCGGATGCTCCGATAGCCATTTAGGTATTTCCCATCAACAGACTAAGGTCTATGAGGGATAGTGTACCTAGGCACTTTGCTATATTGCTGCATTGTGGAGTTCACACCACCACTGAGACTTGTGAACTTCATTTCACCCCTTTAGCCTCACCAAACGGTACCTGATCTGAACCTCCATTATATATTCTTCTTCTTTGAGCACCTTTTTCATCTTATTTCATCTGTATAATGAAGGCTTAAAGAATCACTAGTACTATCCTGGTAAGAAGGTATGCAAATGAGCTCTTAACAAGCTCTAGCTTAACTAAGTGAGAGGCCTAGGTCAGGAATTGGGGAATACAATATCTCTTTATGGAGAGCACCTCAAATGTCATGAGGAGACTTATATGCCAGGCAACGCTCCTCCTTCGTAAAAGAGTTTTTAGCTCACCAATATTAGTAATGGTTAATTTTAGCTAATATATATATATATGAATCCTGGCATTCATCTTGGAATATACCCGTGCCATCAGGGAAGAGCAAATCAATTGATGGAATAACCTGGTCATTCAGTATGTTCAGCTAGTCAGCTGACCTCATTCTTGGAGCACATACTGTTGCTGAACCTAGACCTGACCAACTGCAGCAACCCCAGATCATAGCACTGCCCCCACAGGCTTGTACAGTAGGCACTAGGCATGATGGGTGCATCACTTCATCTGCCTCTCTTCTTACCCTGATACGCCCATTACTCTGGAACTGGGTAAATCTGGGCTCATCAGACCACATCACCTTCTTCTATTGCTCCAGAGTCCATTCTTTATGCTCCCTAGCAAATTGAAGCCTTTTTTCTGGTTTGCCTCACTGAATAGTGGTTTTCTTACGGCTACACAGCTGTTCAGTCCCAATCCCTTGAATTCCCTTTGCATTGTGCATGTGGAAATGCACTTAGTCTCATTATTAAACTTGGCCCTGAGTTCTACTGTCGTTTTTCTTTGATTTGATTTCACCATACATTTAAGTGATCGCCAACGATCAAAGAGGATTTTTTTTACGGCCACATTTCTTCCTCGAATACGATGGGTCCCCACTATCTTTCCAGGTTTTAATAATGCGTTGGACAGTTCTTAACCCAATTTTAGTAGTTTCTGCAATCTCCTTAGATGTTTTCTCTGCTTGATGCATGCCAATGATTTGACCCTTCTCAAACAGACTAACATCTTTTCCACGACCACGAGATGTGTCTTTTGACATGGTTGAGAAGCAACTCATTGCACCAGTTGGGGTTAAATAACTTGTTGCCAGCTTAAAGATAATCGCCCATGCAGTAATTATTCAATAGGAGGCTCATACCTATTTGCTTAGTTAAATCCAGGTGGTGACTTTTTTTTTGGACAGGCAATGTATATATACTGTATATGTATATATATATATATATATATATATATATATATATATATATTAGGCTTGAAATGATAGGCACATTAAATTATCTAAATTGTTTTTAGGGTCCAAATCCAGTAGGTTCATTTTACAGGCTACAATTTTTGTGCAATCTGACAATTTCAACTACATCTTGTAAACTGTGAACAATAGTGAATTTCAAGTGCTTCAGAGATGAAAGGGACACTTTCATCAGAAATTTTTATTTTTAAACTCAATATTCAAAGTTACATATGGATATATTGTTATTTTGTTACATTTCAAACAAGATAGAAGTCTATCAAGTTCAACAAAGGGTTAAGTGGGGATGTGAATTTGAGACAAGGGGAGTGAAACCTAGATTTCTACACATTTTCATAAGCATTAATGTAATTTACTTTTAAGAATTCATCTAGGCGCTTTTGAAAACTGTCCACTGTTCGTGCTGTGACCACATCCTGAGGTAGTCTATTCCACAGATTTACAGTTCTTACAGTAAAGAAGCTTTGACATCTGTGGAGACTGAACTTTTTCTTCTCCAGATGGAGGCAGTGCCCCCTTGTCTTTTGAGGGCATTTTAGAGGGAACAGCTTTTCACCATATAGTTTGTAAGGCTATTTATATATTTGTATAGGTTAATCATGTCCCCCCTTAGACGTCTCTCCTCAAGACTAAATTTTATATTTTTAAATATTTCCTCATAACTAAGACATCTCTAAAGAATAAATCAACTTACTGTAGATTTCTTGAAAACGTTTCACTCGTTCTTCCAACGAGCTTTCTCAATTCTGAGCGACTGTACAAGAATTCTCTAGGAATAAATATGTAACTGAATCAACATCTGGTATTTATACCCAGCATGGGGTCAGAGGTCATTATACCCAGCATGGGGTCAAAGCCCTGACCACTTTCATGGGAATTACACCGAGTCATTGGTTCAGATATGTGGATGACACGGGTTAAAATTCATAAACAAGAGTTACAGGCTTTCACCGACCACATCAACTCAGTGGATCATAACATCAATTTCACGCGGGAAGATATGCAGAACAACAAACTGACATTTCTGGACTGTCTTATAACATTGGAAGAGGGAAGGAAGCTGGGAATAGAGGTCTATCGAAAAACCAACACACACAGACCAGTACCTGCTATTTGATTTCCACCATCCTCTACACCACAGACTGGGAGTCATCCAGACTCTACACCACCGGGCAGAGAAAATCCCCACCAGCACAGAGGCCAAGGCGAAGAAATTCAAACACCTCAGAGGGGAACTTAAAACTTGTGGGTATCCAGATTGGGCCTTTGTCAAAACAGAAGGAAGGAGAAGAAAGAGCACCAAGACTACCAGTGAGGGCAAGAAGCATGACAGACGCAAGAATATGGTTATCCCATATGTAGCTGGGGTGTCTGAGAAACTCAAAAGGATATTTAATAAACATCACATCCCTGTCTGCTTTAAACCCAGCAACACACTGAGGCAACAACTGGTTCACCCAAAAGACCCAACGCCTAAACACAAGATGGACAACATTGTGTACGCAGTCCAGTGCAATGAGGAATGCTCAGAACTGTATATCGGCGAAACAAAACAATAACTACATCAGTGTATGGCTCAGCATAGAAGAGCCAAAACCTCTTGTCAAGATTCAGCCGTGTACTTACATCTAAAAGAAACAGGTCACACCTTTGAAGACAGTCAAGTACGTGTTTTGGATAAGGAGGCCGATTGGTACAAACAAGGTGTGAAGGAGGCCATCTACGTAAAAATGGAGAAGCCAAGCTTGAATAGAGGCGGGGGGGGGGGGGGGGGGGGTTAGACATCTATTGTCTGCCACATACAATGCTGTCTTGACACCTTTTTCTGGGAGGTCATTATCACCTACTGACTCCAATTAGGATAATGGAATCAACACCTTTGACCCCATGCTGGGTATAATGACCTCTGACCCCATGCTGGGTATAATTACCGTGATTCAGTTACATATTTATTCCCAGAGAATTCTTGTACAGTCACTCAGAATTAAGAAAGCTCGTTTGAAGAACGAGTGAAACATTTTCAAGAAATCTACAGTAAGTCCAGTTGCCTTGATTTATTCTTTACAGATATACCATGACCTGGATAAATGAGAACCTTCACAGTCATAACTAAGACCCTCCATGCCCCTTATCAGTTTAGTTGCTCTCCTTTGTACTTTTTTTTAGCTCCAAGGCATCCTTTCTATGGACTGGTGCCCAGAACTGAACTGCATATTCAAGATGTGGCTGCACCAAAGCTTTGTTAAGCGAGTCCATGCTTCGTTTAATACATGACAATATATTGGTAGCTTTAGAAGCAGCTGATTGACATTGCATGCTGTTATTTAATCTATGATCTACAAGTATACCTGACTCCTTCTCTACAAGTGACTCTGCCAGTGTTACTTCCATTAGGTCGTACCCAGATGCATAACTTTATATTTATAGACATTGAACCGCATTTGTCATGTTGATGCCCAAACTCTCAGAGTGTCCAAGTCAGCTTGTAGTTTTTGGACATCTTCCATAGACTGCACAGCACTACATAGCTTAGTGTCATCTGAAAAAATAGAAACGGTGCTATTAAACCCATTCTCTGTATTATTAATAAATAAATTAAATAATAGGGGACCCAGCACTGAACCCTGGGGTACACCACTTATAATCCAGATCCATTCAGATAGGAATCATTGACCACAACTCTCTGGACATGGTTTTTCAGACAGTTTTCAATGCAATTACAAACTATACTTTCTAGGCCTATAGACCTTATTTTACCTATTAAATATCTATGAGGGACAGTATCAAATACCTTTGCAAAATCCAAGGAAAACTTATTTTCTGAATTTTTGGTTGTTTTTCATTTTGGCAATACTCATTGAAAATTTAAATACAAAATACAAAATAATGTATTTCTGCAGCACAAATGATAGAACCGACTACATTAGATAGGTAATCCATGTCAGTTTGCTACTGCTATGGGGGAAGATGTTATCTGAAGGTGATCCTTATGATAATAGAAGGTATAGAACTGGGATGATAGTATGGCAGCACTATTTCTCTCTTAATAGGACTAGATAAATGCCAATAGAATAGCATAGCATTGATTAGTGCAAGGTGTGATGCTCTAATTGAGTCACTACAGGACAGGAAGTAGTATAAACAAAGTGGCTTAGAAATATGATATACAGAAAACCATCCACCTTTATTTTTCTTCATAAAAAAAACCCCCCATACAATAGCCACAAATAGGTGGTTAATATGTGTAAAAATGATGAATGTGTCCCTTTAAAATAATCTGATATATCTGTCACCAGACAAGACTTATTATTCCATATGAATAGAGTAATTTTAGGTCAGCATTGGAATCAGTCTCTGACTCGCCAGCTGTTTTCCTTGTTCATGTGCTTCCTGGATTGCTCGTTCCTCTGATCTCGGCTTGTTTTCTGATCACTCTCTGTCTCTCATTTGGTTCTGCATAGCTTGTCTGATTCTGATCCATTTACATACAACTCTGGTATTGTGTTTGGCATTTGCTGTTTGTCTGTCTATGCACTTAATTAGCGTAGGGATCATCGACCAGTTGCGGTCTAGTTATCTAGGGCTTATACTGCAGGTAGGTAGGGAAAGCAGGCTGGGTTCTAGACTTAGGGCTCACTGTACTTGTCTGTCCCAATCTACATGTCACGGATGAAGTTGCAGATAGCTGGAACGTATAAACAAACGACCGACTGGCTTGACCCCAAACTAAGGAGCATATAGGCGAGCCCTTTAAAACCCTAAGAGCTCTCCCTGACTGCTATGCACATGCAAGGGTCTCAATGGTAGACAATTGCATGCCCACGTACCTAAGACTGTGTGACACCTGAAAACCCTACAATAGTGAGGGGACACGACCACCGGCTCCCTGCACTTAATACGGACGGAGTGAGGGTCACCTAGAATCAAGCCAGCAAGGAAACACAATAAGGGAAAAGACTTATCTGAGCAAACAGCAGCAGCAGACTCCAGCAGTGAACACTTCATCCAGGAAGTAGTATAAACCGCAAAGTGAGGCAGTATGGTAGGGAATATAAAGGAAGACAATTAGTCTAAATAAGTGACACCTGGCAGAAGGAAAGGAGATGACAAAGTGAAACCAAAACAAAGAACGTCATACAAGAGGTAGAGAAGAACGTCTGCCAGACCTTCTCACAGAACTGGCGGTGACAGTACCCCTCACTCTACGGGTGGACTCCGGACACTCAGAGCCCACCTTCTCAGGATGAGACCTATGGAAAGCCCTGATGAGACGAGTGGCCTTAATGTCCACCACTGGGACCCACATCCTCTCCTCAGGACCATAACCCTCCCAATGAACGATGTACTGAAGATAACCGCGGATAATGCGAGAATCCACAATTCTAGAGACCTGAAATTCAAGATTGCCATCAACAAAAATCGGAGGAGGAGGCAAAGAGGAGGATACAGTGGGTTGGACATAAGGTTTTAATAGGGACCTGTGAAGAAGATTATGGATCTTCCAAGTCTGAGGAAGATCAAGACGGAAGGCAACGGGATTGATGCCGGACAAGATCTTGTAAGGCCCAATAAACTTAGGACCCAACTTCCAGGAGGGAACCTTCAGTTTGATATTCTTTGTAGACAACCACACCAGATCACCCACATTCAGGTCCAAACCAGGCACAGGTCTCTTATCCGCCACACGCTTATATCTCTTACTCATCCTCTTCAGATTACCCTGAATCTTTTGCCAAATAAATGACAAAGACGAGGAAAATCTCTCCTCATCAGGTAAACCAGAAGACCCCTCTCTAGAGAATGTCCCAAACTGCGGATGGAACCCATATGCACCAAAAAATGGTGACTTATCAGAGGACTCCTGGCGACGGTTATTTAAAGCAAACTCAGCAAGGGACAAAAAATACCAATCCTCCTGATTCTCTGCCACAAAACAGCGCAGATATGTCTCCAGATTCTGATTGAGGCGTTCGGTCTGACCATTCGACTGCGGGTGAAAAGCAGAAGAGAACGACAACCGAACCCCCAAGCGAGAACAGAAGGCCTTCCAGAATCTGGAAACAAATTGCATGCCCCTATCAGAAACGATGTCTGAAGGAATGCCATGCAATTTAACAATGTGATCAACAAACGCTTACGCCAGCGTCTTAGCATTGGGTAATGCAGGAAAGGGAATGAAATGCGCCATTTTGCTAAAACAGTCCACTACCACCAGAATCACAGTCTTCCCCGAGGAACGAGGCAGGTCCGTAATGAAGTCCATGAACAGATGCATCCAAGGACGGGAAGTAATGGGTAACGGGAGGAGAGAACCCGATGGCTGTGAATTAAGGACCTTGGCATGAGCGCAGGTCTCGCAGGCTGCCACAAAACCCTCAACCGTCTTACGTAGAGCTGGCCACCAGAATCTCAGAGCAATGAGATTCACTGTGGCTCTACTCCCCGGGTGCCCAGCAAGGACAGTATCGTGGTTCTCCTTAAAAACCTTGTTTCGTAAAGCGAGAGGCACGAACAACCTCCCAGGAGGACAAAGATCAGGAGCCTCTGCCTGGGCTGCCTGAACCTCTGCCTCCAAATCAGCATAAAGAGCAGAGACGACCACCCCTTCAGCCAAAATGTCATCTAGATACACCAGTACAAATTTCCCCATTAAATGATAAAAAATGCTGTTCACAAAATGTTGGAAGACGGCCGGAGCATTCATCAAACCAAAGGGCATAACCAAATTCTCGAAATGGGTATTGAAGGCCGTCTTCCATTCGTCCCCTTCCCTGACCCGTACTAGGTTGTATGCCCCTCTTAAATCCAACTTAGAAAAAACTTTAGCCCCAACAATCTGGTTAAACAGGTCCGGGATCAGAGGAAGCAGATAAGGCTCACGAATCGTGATACGGTTCAGCTCCCTGAAATCCAGACAAGGTCTTAAAGAAGCATCTTTTTTCTTAACAAAAAAAAAAAACAGCGGCAACAGGTGACTTCGAAGGTCGGATGTGTCCCTTTCTCAGGCTCTCAGAGATATAAATACGCATAGCGACTCTTTCAGGTTGGGAGAGATTGTATAATCGTGATTTTGGCAGCTTGGCGCCTGGGATGAGATTAATAGGGCAGTCCTACTCCCGGTGAGGGGGCAACTCCTGGACACCACTCTCGGAAAACACATCATAAAATTCAGAGAGAAAAGATGGCACCATCTTGGTAGAAACCTCTGAAAGTGACGCCGTGAGGCAATTCTCTCTGCAAAACTCACTCCAACCATTAATTTGCCTTGCTTGCCAATCAATGGTGGGGTTATGCTTTGTGAGCCAGGGTAGCCCCAACACTAGAGGAGTAGGTAATCCGCTTAAGACGAAACATGACATATCCTCAACATGAGCGTCACCCACAGTCAAACGGATATTGTGAACTATGCCCTTTAGCGATCTTTGAGAAAGTGGAGCGGAATCGATAGCAAAAACAGGTATATCCTTTTCCAAAGTGCACACCTGGAAACCATCAGTTGTCGCAAATTGATTATCAATGAGATTGACAGCTGCTCCACTATCTACACAAATCTCACAAACAATGTTCTTGCTGTCTAGCGGCACCCTGGCAGGTAGGAGAAAATGGGAACTACCTGCAAACGGCAAACCTTCAATTTCCGCATCAACCTTGCCAATAGTAGCAAATTGAAATTTTTTAGAGGGTTTCTCTTTTTGCAATATATTTAATCAATATTTGGGCGAATTTGGCAATGTAATATGCACATATTGCGTGTGCAATACAGGCGTGGGTCACTTTTGCTAGATTTTTCAAGCTGCTAGAAGTTTCCTGAGACTGGAGAAAATGGTTGGCACGGCAGAACATTACAATACTTTATATGCAGATAGAGTGGTCCAATATATTTGCGATTGGGCAAATTGGCAATTAATGATGCGCATATTTTGGCGCAATACGTGCAACTTCACATTTGAGCAGGTCTAACTACATATTACTGACTGGTGCACTAAGTATTGTTGTGAACTTGTGACATCACAGCACTATGACATCACAGCACTATGTCTGTAGCATGTATGTATGGACAGCAGAATCTATTACACTACCTAACACCCTGCACTGGAACCTATCAGCTACACTATATCACTATCTAACCTACACTGACTATCTCCCACTAACTATCTGTATTGTATATATAAGCTAACTAACTAACTATCTAATGTAATGACACAGGAAAGCACAGAGCACAGCAATGACACTCAGAACTGCAAAAAACTGCAGAAAATGGCTGCTGGAGAGTTTCTTATATAGTAAGGGGTAGGCAACTTTCCGATTGGTTGCTAGGGATGTTGCTAAGCTCAGACATTGCAGCCTTATCACTGACCCACAAGCAAGAAGCAGGATTCAGATTTAAAAAAAATCTAGAATATTCGCGAATATGAATATATAGCACTATATTCTAAATCTTCGCGAATTCTAGAAGTGGCGATATTCACAATTAAAATTTGTGATTCAGATGACTGGAGATGAGCGGCGATACAGATGACTGGAGATGAGCGCTTCCACAATGGCCGCTGCCCCCACGAAAATATAGTTAGTTGCAGGCCGGCGCGGGGTGCCCCTAAGGACTCAGGGGCCCGGGGGCAATTGCCCCCCTTGCCTATATGGAAGCGCCGGCCCTGTCACTGGCATGACCTTGATTCTATGTGGGGTCTAGTACCTCATCATCCTCCACATCATCTTCCACCCACTCTTAACCTCTGCCCTCCTTGTTGGTCTGCAGACTGCAGAAAGCCGCAGCAGTTGGCACCTGTGTTTCGTCATCATCAGAGACGTGCTGCGGTAGTCTTCCCATGTCCTCATCCTGAAACATAAGTGGTTGGGCATCAGTGCACTCAATCCCTTCCACTTCTGGGGCAGGGCTATGTGGAAAGCCCACAGAAACCCTGCCAGCGGAGTCATCAAAAAGCATAAGAGACTGCTGCATGACTTGGGGCTCAGACTGCTTGCCTGATTTGCAAGCGGGTGAGTTGAAAACCAGATGATGGCCATGGGCTGTAGGTGCCAACTCTGATCTTTCAGCAGGGGACTGGGTGGGAGCCAATGTGAAGGAACTGGAGGCACTGTCAGCAATCTACTATTGCCTGTACTTGTTTTGGCCTCACCATTTTAGAGCCGCATTGGGCCCTGCCAAATAACGCTGAAGGTTCTGTCGCCTACTCGCACCTGAGGAAGGTGTTTCACTTGGGCGTGTAGCTGGCACAGATCCACCACGTCCTCTCCCTGCAACAGGAGCTCCACCAACACCAGCAGCACCACGACCAGGGCCATGTCCCTTGTTTGACGCTCTTTTTACTAAATTAAGTTCCTTGTGAGCAATACAGAGCAGGGGTTTTTTGACTGCCAAAATGGGTTAATGTCACCCAACAATGGAATAAACGAATTTTAGACATTTAGGTCCCTGTCACCTAGGCAGAGCAGGGTTTTTTTGACGGGAAAAATGGGTTAATGTCACCCAACAATGGAACAGACGAATTTTTAAAACATATTGCCTGGTCTGCTATGCAGTGCAGGCAGCAAAGGTACTTTATTGCCAAAAAAAGTTTTTTTCTCACACACAATGAAACAGATGGATTTAACTGAGATTATATTGCACTCTCACAAATGAAGCACAGTTTTTTTTTTACATAATAAATGGTGGATATGTCACCCCTACAATGGAACAGATGGATTTTCTGAGTTGATGTGCCTTCCTGTCACATGTGCAGGGCTCAGAGGTACTTTACACCCAAAAATGTGAATTTAAAGCCCAAAAATGTAACAGCAGTATTTACTGGTTTTATTTGACTGATAGGAATGCAGCGTAGGCCGCAAATGTACTTTATAGCAACAAAAATGTGCATTTTTCAGCAAAAAATGTAACTGCAGTATTTGGCGGTTTTACTGGGCTGTCTGAAATGCAGTACGGGGCAAAAAGGTACTTTAACCATTAACCATAAATGAAACGGATGGATTTAACTGAGATTATATTTCAATCTCACAAATGAAGCACAGGGTTTTTTACATAAAAAATTGTGGATACGTCACCCCTACAATGGAACAGATAGATTTGCTGAATTTATGTGCCTGTCTTTCACATATGCAGTGCAGGCCTCAGAGGTACTTTACAACAAAAAATGTAAATATGTCACCCCACAATGGAACAGATGGATTTATCTGATTATATTTCACTCAGAAATGCAGCACAGGGGTACTTTACAGAAAAAAATGGTGATATGTCACCCCCTGGGTCCCTGAACTCACAGACGGTATTATTTTCCCTTCCCCTGGCACATATGCAGTGCAGGTGCACTTTAAAAATGGGTATATGTCGGCCACTGAACTACAAGAACAGGATTAAATGATTGTTCCTGGCACATATGCAGTTCTGGTGCACTGCTGTTGCACAAAATGGCCGCCGACACCCACTTAACTAACAGTCCAATTAAAACTTTTTTTTCAGTCTCACTGGACTCAGGGCAGGGTACAAAAATGTCGCATTGCACCCCCAAACAAAAAACGCTGTAGATCGCAGACTTCACACCAAGTGCAGATATCAGAGTCTTTCCTAATCTCTCCCTTACATCAGCAGCATCCTATCCCTACAACTAGTAAGGGCAGAGTGACGTGCGGCGCTACGTGACTCGAGCTTATATAGAGGCTGGGTCACATGCTGCACTTGGCCAATCACAACCATGCCATTAGTAGGCATGGCTGTGATAGCTTCTAAGGGCACACTACGAGTTAGACGCCAGTTGAGCGCAATGCCTGGGCGGCACAGAGGGAAGCGCGTCACAGCAGGCTTTTAAAAGCAGGTGAAATTCACCGCTTGATCATAGGCCCATAGGTGCGAAACAACCGTCGCCTTGTCCTGCTGATGCACATATGTATGTAAGTCTGCTCCTTACCTTTCATCACGTGGAATAAAGAAACCACTCTGCAACTGCAAGTACCGGTGAGTGCCGCCCTCGTCTTTCATTATTCAAGCTTGTTGATTGGCTGCCCTGCAGTTGGGGGTGCACAGTCTGACAGCACTGATTGGATAGTGTCAGACTGTACAATGACCCACCCCCTACTGGCAATACCTAGATAGGCCTTGATTGCAGACTGCTACCAGTTTATTCATAAATAATAGGAATAATAGAGAACAATGAAACAACATTAAGTCATATCAAAAGATGACTTTTTGGAGAATGCAAGTAGTTACTAAAACAGACATCTCAGGAGAGATAAGAGGCCCTCTTTAAGTCACAATATCGTATGCGAGGTATACAAGTTGTAGCATGTGAAAATCTTCAATAAGTGTGAATGTAATTGATGCTAAATGATTTCTCCAATGCAGTTCGTCAGGGACTAGTTTCATTTAAGTACTAAAGCCACCATCTGACAACATTTGTTAAAGGTGGAAAGAGTCTTAAGCCACTTTCCCACAGCCAGATTTTGGTCAGTATTTTGCTTTAATATTTTTAAGCTAAAAAAATCAGGAATCGAGCCAACAAAGAAAAGTGTAATGAAAAGATTTACCCCTCTTGTGTGTTTTAGACCCATTCCTGGTTTTCACTTATAAATATTGTAACGAAAATCATGGGCTAAAATGCGAAGGAGTATTTTGGTGTATTTGCATGTGGACACATTGTGGCACATTTACTAATGGAATTGCAACTATTTTAGGCGTAAAAGTCACAAGTCCCCTTTTTTAACCTGCTGTGCGACAATATTTAGTCTTATGTCATGTTTGCCAGTTGGGTGTGACAGGGCCGGGACTTCAGCCCCCGACAAATTTACATTTATAGCAAAAAAATAGGTGCAAGGACTGCCACAGATGCACCTAATTTATGACGAGGTGCAGGCCTCCTAATAAATTACACAAATCTAACGGCAGTGCAGAGGGGGAACTAAGACCGGCGTAAAAGCTGGTCTTAGTAAATGTGCCCTGCTGTGTTTTTGCCACAATTTTGGTAATATTGTGGCAAAAACTGTGGCACCATATGGTGCATACCACCAGAAGGCTACCCAGAGCAGTATTGTGCCAGATTTTGACTGTGCAACTTGTCCTGGTAAGACACACCATGGAGGGAATTTATCATGAGGTTCATAATTAAAGTTTTGCTTGAGTCTGCGGTGGAGTTCTTTGTCCCAAATGTATCAAACGGTGCACATTGTTAAATTTGGTGCATCTTTAAATCTAACACTCTTGTCTAAAAATGCTACTCCAGTTTTTCCATAAACCACTGCCACAATGGAGTGACTTTGTGACTTTTCTTGCAACTTTTTGATAAATCTGGAGTAAAACTAATTAAGATAGTTAACCACACCCACTTTTCAAAGCTAGAATGAGTGGTGTAAAAATGCAAAAAGTCCCCATTTTTTTTTTGTCCAAGAAACCTCAAAAAAAGCTGTAAGGGCCTATTTTGCTACTTTTTGAAGCTAGAATTCTGTAGTGCAGGGCATGATAATTCCCCCCATATTATTCACATATGCAAGCTACACTGCCACCACCACAGGTAGCCTGCTTTCCACTTGTTGTCCAGCTTTGTTGTGCAGCTTGTAGGTCATTCCTGAAGCAAAATTCAGGGTACGACCACACCTGTGCTGCCATACAGGCTGCTGCGGTCTCTAATTAAACTAATGAGGACTACATTGTTTAGTCGGTCAGCATTGTTAATTGGCGCCCGGCCATGCAGTGAGACACGACCACACGACGTGGTGGTACGCTTATGACACACTGCGGCATACATCTGACACCCTGCTGCAAAGTGGGATAGGAGATGACTCCTATCCTGGCCATAATGGAAGCGCTCATTAGTATTTGCCCTGTAAGATGCATTGCCATTTTTCCCCCACTTTGGGGGGTAAAGAGTGTGTCTTATAGGGAAAAAATACGCTATATTCCATGAAATCAGTGTCTTAAGAAAATGCCATTTTTGTAATATGGCACTTCCCTTGAATGGGTCATTTACATTAAAGAGGTTGTGCAGTGTCATGATATTGATGACTTAGACTTAGGATAGGTCCTCAATATCAGATCCGTGAGGACCGACTCCCTGCACTCCAGCCAAACAGTTGTGTGAAGAGGCTGCCATGCTTGTGTGAGCGATGCATCCCCTTACGTGTTTACCTTCAGTGTCTACATTGTAGTAGTGTTGCAGAGCAACTACAGCTATTTGTCGCATGCATTTGAATGGCAAAGGAAGCTGTAACCGCTGCTGCTGCTGCTACTATTGCTACAATCTAGAAATCTTGCTGATAAACTTGCAGATATGAGTCCCACTGCCTTTTCATAAAGCTGATCGGAGGGGGTTCCAGGAGCCAGACCCCCGCCTATTTGATATTGATAACTTATGGTTTTTGAATCCTGAATTGCTTATGCTGTGAGGATTTAAATTTAACCACAAACGTCATATTGGCTCCCTTGACGATGTCATTTTCAAGTAGGTCTACTGTAAAGAGTAAAAGAAGAGTTCTGAAGAAATGGATAGCATTTCTTCATTGTAACTGTTGACATTTGAACAATACACAGCAATAAATACTTTGTACACCTAACACAAGTACTTTACACAACCTGCCATAGGATGAAAAGCTGCATGTTATAGAAGGTAAATAGTTACATTCTTTGAATAAGAGAGCTGCAAAGAGTCATCTACAGTGATTGATGACAACAGCAAGTTCTCTTAAAAACACTTTTTATGACAAATGTCGGCTTTTGCGTAAAACAGCTTAATCTATTCCTCCCATCTGTATTTTTGAGTGGCCACTTATACTGGAAGGTTAGACTAGTTTTTCAGTGTTGAACAATTCGATTTCTGTCTTCATTTACGACAGAAAACTGGCGTAAATGAAGATCAAAGTGCCCGCAATGCTGATCCCACCCTCACAATGCCCCCTTTTCAGAAAGTAGCAAGGTGAAAACACCACTTGTCACAAAATTTGTCGCAAGTGGCATTTAAAAAGATGCAAACATGGGGTTTGCAACTATTTTACATCAGAAAAAGTGGAAAACTTTTGAAAGAAAGACTTGAAATTCACCACTACGTGGGATAGGATATGACTCTGATCCTGGCCATAATGGAAGCGCTCATTAGTATTTGGATCTATGTAAATTCCAAATCACAACTCAATCAACAAAATTTTTTTATACAAAATCACAGATGTTTTTATTAGTACAAAATAAAGTTGTGACCACTGGCCACACAGACATTTAAGAACACTTAAAATGTCATACAGATCGCAGATGTGTGGTAGTTACAATAATTATGCGCAAAGCGCAAGTGCTAAAATACTTTACAGCAATGAGATATAGTCAGTGCCTGACGCAGAGTATAATCCTGTCTATGATAAATTACCAAAAAGGTCAAACAGTGGACCCTAGACTAAACGGACCTTAACTCACACCATATTATCTAAACAATAATATAATAAATAATAAGGCATACTGACCAAAATCTGTACCACAACACTGGCAGTCCGTGCCCCGACGCGCGTTTCGCCGTCAGCTTTTTCAAGGGGTAATGACAAACAATTCCTAGCCGGGTATATATAGTCCCTATAATGGGTGAGCACATATCCACCTAACCAATAGATGAAGAGCACACTGATGAGGAGGTAGGATCCCCCAGATTACTCACCTGTATAGTATAACCTCACTTGCCTCGTGTATTATGGCGCACGAACCGCCGCACACCACCGATGCCCGCGTACCCGGCCGTAGCAATGACGCAGGACGGCTACGCTCAGCAGAGCACAGAGCGTCCTACGTCAGAGCCAGGACCGCGTCAGCGCGCCCGCGGCTGCGCAGAGGGACGTGCGCACTACGAGCTCCATATAGGGTGAGGGCAGGACAATGTCATAGATCCCCTCTCCATCAATGCGCTCTCCATCCTAAAACGCTGGCCATATTGTTTCCCTCCCTAAGTATTATTTATTTGATCATGTATCTCTAAAATTATACATCGGCATAGATATGCATAATTACCAAGCATTATGGAGTGAGTCCAAAATAAAAGAAAGCTATTTATAAAGAACCACACAAATTTAAAGTGTAAAACCCCTAAGCAACAATGGCTTGTGCCACTAGTGATAGTGTTATAAAGAAATATATAACACATATATATTATTGAACAATTCATTATTATATAAATAAATAAATATATAAATAAATAACCTACATGATTCCCATTACATATGACAAAAATACAAATTGACATGATCATTATATGAATAAATATAATCGTGCAAAAATACATATAATCATAAAGTAGAGATATTGTCCTTCATGCCTAATCAAGGTACAACAGGACCGGCATGAACAAACAATATATGTGTAATACATAATTGTTATAAAGGTGAAGAATAAAAAAACGTACAATTACTTCCATCCTCACTTAATCAAAACACATAGTTTCACCATCAAGTGTCTATTACAGACAAGCATAAATACAATTCATAACATAATGCATATATATGGCTCATTGACCGCAGTTCACCAAGCGGTCCAATGGTCTGTAGACCCTATACACAATTGTATCATTATGGAGGGAGCGGTTTTCCGATTTCACGACCTCAATATATATGTCCTACATATGTAGATAGAAATAAACCAAATTAGCGGACATAGTTCATTCATCACACTCTAGGAACCCGGCTAGAAAGGACCTAAAAACATAGACATCCTAATACTCTAAAACACCACATATCAGGGATGATGCTGCACCCTACAAAAACGAAGCAAATGAAATTTGATCATTCAGGCCAAATGGCACCTGAGTGTTCAATTTAACAATCCACTTGCTTTCAACCTGCTCCAACCGTTTAAACAAATCACCACCACGCGCACCAAGGGAGACCCTGTCTATCCCCCTAAATTTTAAATCTTGCCAGCAATTATTATGTTTCTGACGGAAATGCTTTGCAATAGGTTTTAATTTTACAAGTTTGTCTCTGTCTCTATCAGCAATTTTGGCAGCCGCCCGAATTTCTTTTTGGTGTTCCTGTATGCGGACCCGAAATTCACGGGTCGTCATACCGATATATATCAGGCCACATGGACATGTGGCGTGATATATAACTCCTGTGACACTACAATTAATGAAGTGAACAATATTGTAGCTCATTTTACCTGAGGAGTCTTCAAAGGTCTTTGTCTTGGTAATTACTCTACATGTGGTACAATGCCCACATGGTACGCATCCCCATTTGGGACCTTTGGATTCAAAAATGAATCCAGATTTAGATGGTATATAGTGACTCCTCACCAAAATGTCCCTGAGGTTCTTACTGCGTTTGGCCACAAATAAAGGGGTAGATGTAATTATTTTCCCCAAGTCCACATCCGATTTGAGGATGGGCCAAAATCTTTTAAAAATTTCTCTCATATTGTGCCATTGTGTATTGTAGTTGGTTATCATACGTGTGACAGGAGTTTCCAGGTCAGCCCGAGCCTTGGGAGATAACAAAGACTCCCTTGATGCGGCGGTGGCGCGCATATAACCACGTTGTATATCACTTTGATTGTAACCCCGTTGTGTGAATCGATTTTTTAAGGTTTCAGATTCCCTTTCAAATTCGCCTCTTGATGTGCAGATCCGTCTTGCCCTTAAGAATTGACCAATCGGTATTGACTTTTTTTGGTGTTTGGGATGGAATGAAGTCGCATGAAGCAAGGAGTTAACGGCAGTAGATTTCCTTTGGATCGAGTTTTCTAGGTCACCATTAGTTGTTACTTTAATGTTAATGTCCAAGAAATCAATTTCTTTTTGACTTACCACTTTAGTTAGAGTGATATTCCATTTGTTCGCATTTAATTTCTCCAAAAATAAATCCAAAGACACCCGTGACCCCTGCCATATAAACAAAACATTGTCAATAAATCTCATCCATGATATTACCTCCCCATCAACTTCATCCATGGATGCCTGCACACACTGTCGTTCCCAATTACCCAAAAATAAATTAGCGTACGAGGGTGCGCATTTCGCACCCAACGCCACTCCTCGTAGTTGTAAATAGTGTTGATCTTTAAACAAAAAATAATTATGCCTCAGTATATAGTCTAGAAGCTTTATCAAAAGATCAATCAGATCCTGTGGGAGATTTCTTGTACGCAAGAAGAAGCAAGAGGATTCCAAGCCTTTATCGTGTGAAATACACGTATACAGCGATTCGACATCACATGTTATTAAAAACATGTTATCCTCCATTTTGACGTTCTCCAGACGTTTTAACACGTCCGTCGAATCGCGAATATACGAAGGCAAGCTCTCAACACATGGTTTTAAATAAAAATCCAAGAATTGGCACACTGGTTCATTCAGACCACCACAACCCGAGACAATGGGTCTCCCAGGAGGTTTGGTGGAGGATTCATGAACTTTCGGTAATAAATATAGGGTCGGAATGACCGGATATTTAGTTATAAGACTCTGATATACCGATTTTGTAATTACACTGTCTTCCACCCCTCTTGATAGGATGTCCTCCAATTGGAGTTTAAAACCAACTGTTGGATTGGTTGACAATCGTTCATAACACATCCTATCCCGCAGTTGCCTAAATACTTCAGTTTTGTACATATCCGTAGGCCAGACGACCACATTTCCACCCTTGTCAGCTGGTTTTATCACCACATTTTTCATTTTCTTTAATTCTGTTATGGCCAGTCGCTGATTTTTGGACACATTGTCATATGGCCTACTAGCAGGTAGTCTGTACAACTCCTGCACCACCATCTTAACAAAGGTCTCGATGGCGGAATTGCATGACAAGGGTGGAAATGTGGTCGACCGACCACGGGTAAAGGGCGGGAATTTGGGCATGCCTACCTCTTGTTCCAGAAGTAGAGATTCTAGCGCTCGAAGCGCCTCCAATTCCTCCGGGGCTGAAAAGACATCAAAGTCATTTTTAGAAAAATGTTTTTTATAGATTAGTTTACGTGCAAAAAGGAAGGTATCCTTTATTGCCGTAAAATTGTCATAGATGGAAACCGGACTAAAGGTTAGTCCGAGTGATAGCACCTCAATCTGTGCCACAGTAAGTGGTATATCAGATAAATTAATTACCTTTAGTTCCCCGCCATAATTCTCCTCACGGTTGTATTTGCGTTTCACAGGTGTTCGTGTGTGATATTGTCTCGACACATCCTGGGATGGAATATCTAATCTTTGTCCATCCTGTGATCGTGTTTGGGATCGTGTTTGGGATCTTTGGGATTGTTGAGATATCCCACTATTAACGGATGCTGAAGAGCTGTTGCCAGAGGTTCCCAACCTACGTTTGTATTGCCAGCAGAACACCCTACTTTGCTGGTGATCCGCAATATCCCGTTGGAATTTCTTGGCCTTCATATCCTGAATTTCCTTATCCCAACGTGCATGGTCAGAATTAAATTCTTGTTCAAAACGGTTCAAGGCCTCAGGATCTATAAGATTACGTAATTTCTCTTGTAAAGGGTTTATGGATTTTTCTATTTCCTCCAGATGTTTCTTCTCATATCCTATTAGAAGTTCTAGAAAAGTCAGAGAACATATCTTACAGGCATCTTCCCATCTGAGCTTTAATGTGTCATCTTCCAGTGGGAATGAAGGATATACCTGTACACGAAGACCCTGTGGCGTTAGGTCCTTAATCAGATACTGCTCCAATGCGACTTTGTTCCACCATGTCTTGGTGCGACTTTTATATAGATATTTTAATAATTTCTGTGTCTCAAATACATCCGGTTGAGCGGCGTTATTTGTTGATGCAGCATCATCCTTGAATATGGTAGTAACCTGTGACAGCCAGTCACTTTCTTTAGCACGAAAATCCATATTACTAGGGAAATCCTAAAACAACAAAGTATATAGATAAACCAACACTGTTTCCCTATTATTCACCAAGTATGTGATCCATTATCACTCATAGCATAACCAATAAAAGATATATGGATCTATGTAAATTCCAAATCACAACTCAAGCAACAAAAATTTTTTAGACAAAATCACAGATGTTTTTATTAGTACAAAATAAAGTTGTGACCACTGGCCACACAGACATTTAAGAACACTTAAAATGTCATACAGATCGCAGATGTGTGGTAGTTACAATAATTATGCGCAAAGCGCAAGTGCTAAAATACTTTACAGCAATGAGATATAGTCAGTGCCTGACGCAGAGTATAATCCTGTCTATGATAAATTACCAAAAAGGTCAAACAGTGGACCCTAGACTAAACGGACCTTAACTCACACCATATTATCTAAACAATAATATAATAAATAATAAGGCATACTGACCAAAATCTCTACCACAACACTGGCAGTCCGTGCCCCGACGCGCGTTTCGCCGTCAGCTTTTTCAAGGGGTAATGACAAACAATTCCTAGCCGGGTATATATAGTCCCTATAATGGGCGAGCACATATCCACCTAACCAATAGATGAAGAGCACACTGATGAGGAGGACAATATCTCTACTTTATGATTATATGTATTTTTGCACGATTATATTTATTCATATAATGATCATGTCAATTTGTATTTTTGTCATATGTAATGGGAATCATGTAGGTTATTTATTTATATATTTATTTATTTATATAATAATGAATTGTTCAATAATATATATGTGTTATATATTTCTTTATAACACTATCACTAGTGGCACAAGCCATTGTTGCTTAGGGGTTTTACACTTTAAATTTGTGTGGTTCTTTATAAATAGCTTTCTTTTATTTTGGACTCACTCCATAATGCTTGGTAATTATGCATATCTATGCCGATGTATAATTTTAGAGATACATGATCAAATAAATAATACTTAGGGAGGGAAACAATATGGCCACATGTGTATGTATATATGTTTTAGGATGGAGAGCGCATTGATGGAGAGGGGATCTATGACATTGTCCTGCCCTCACCCTATATGGAGCTCGTAGTGCGCACGTCCCTCTGCGCAGCCGCGGGCGCGCTGACGCGGTCCTGGCTCTGACGTAGGACGCTCTGTGCTCTGCTGAGCGTAGCCGTCCTGCGTCATTGCTACGGCCGGGTACGCAGGCATCGGTGGTGTGCGGCGGTTCGTGCGCCATAATACACGAGGCAAGTGAGGTTATACTATACAGGTGAGTAATCTGGGGGATCCTACCTCCTCATCAGTGTGCTCTTCATCTATTGGTTAGGTGGATATGTGCTCGCCCATTATAGGGACTATATATACCCGGCTAGGAATTGTTTGTCATTACCCCTTGAAAAAGCTGACGGCGAAACGCGCGTCGGGGCACGGACTGCCAGTGTTGTGGTACAGATTTTGGTCAGTATGCCTTATTATTTATTATATTATTGTTTAGATAATATGGTGTGAGTTAAGGTCCGTTTAGTCTAGGGTCCACTGTTTGACCTTTTTGGTAATTTATCATAGACAGGATTATACTCTGCGTCAGGCACTGACTATATCTCATTGCTGTAAAGTATTTTAGCACTTGCGCTTTGCGCATAATTATTGTAACTACCACACATCTGCGATCTGTATGACATTTTAAGTGTTCTTAAATGTCTGTGTGGCCAGTGGTCACAACTTTATTTTGTACTAATAAAAACATCTGTGATTTTGTATAAAAAAATGTTGTTGCTTGAGTTGTGATTTGGAATTTACATAGATCCATATATCTTTTATTGGTTATGCTATGAGTGATAATGGATCACATACTTGGTGAATAATAGGGAAACAGTGTTGGTTTAACTCATTAGTATTTGCCCTGTAAGATGCATTGCCATTTTCCCTCCACTTTGGGGGGTAAAAAGTGTGTTTTATAGGGCAAAAAATACCCTATATTCCATGAGACCAGTGTCTTAAGAAAATGCAATTTTTTTTGACAACAGTGAATTATGTGGCACATCATTGTAATGCCACGTTGACATTCAACTGAATAGTCATCTCCAAAGTATTCCTTCTTAATTGATACCAGACCTAAAGTAAATATGCTTTAAGAATTGTCCTCTGGGGTGTATGTATGTACTGTAGGTCCCCAGATTGCTTATCAAATATTGGGCACTGAGAATGAATACCTGTGTGGTTTCTGATTTGATATTTGTAATTGCTTGTGTAATTCCTCAATGTGAGGCGTGCTACTTAATGATTATGTATACTTGTTAGTGACTACAGAGTTACGTTATGGGGCAGTGTCTGGATGCGTGTATCTCAGGGGAGTGGGTTGAGTCTTGTATATCTGATGCCTTTAAACTCTTGTAAAACAAAAGTCATAAAAATAAAGGAAATAGTAATCATTTCCATGTTGTAATGTAGATAACATAAATTCTTCATTTACCTTTTTGTATCTTCACTAACATCCCAACATGATTTTCCTGTTCTGCTGCAGGTGACCGGAAGGAATAGTCTCAAACATGTTAGAAACCTTTTTTCTTATCTATGAAAATGATTCCTAGTCTACTCCATGTCTTTGATATGTATATATAGCCAGGGCTTACATCCTGGCAGCAAAAGGTCTACTGTTTAAATGTATTCAAACTCCATATTGTTCCTGCTATGTACTGAATGTCCTGTATATAGTCAGGCGTTTAGCTGTTATTTTTTTTCCTGTTGTCTCTGTTGTGCATCCTGGTTATGACATCATAGTCTGTTCACATATACCGTGTGACAAGGTTTCCTGAGATTAAGGGCTCATGAGCGTAAGGGCACTGGCCGAGTGCACTCTGTGATGAGGTCCCCTTGACTTGAATAGGTACGAAATCCGCAACATACGAATGAAGATAGGGCTTCACCTATCTTTTGCGGAGTGGAGGCATGTACAACACATACAAGTGGCAGATTTTAGAACATGTGTGCTATACAATATAGTCATGGGAAAAATTCACAAATTGGTCTGGTTTTCCAATGCTGTTTGTATTTTTGGCTATCTACTGTTAGAGATGAGAGAATTTCTTGAAATTAATTTCAGGTCTGATTCTAACGAATTGGTCAGCAAATTCAATTCTGGTCAAAGTGATTCTACCTGCATCAAAGTTCTCCAATTTGCCTGAAAATTGGTGAATGACACACTGGCATCTCCTAATATATATTTTTTCTCTTTTCTCTTTTTTACTTTATTTTATTTTTTTCATTTTTTAAAAGCTCTTGTCTCTTCTTTAGTGCAACACATGAAATTATAAACAGCTCCAACCCTGGCTACAGACACACAGTACACTAACTGCCCAAATCTTGTCCCGTATGATAAAACCTGACTTTCTACCTGTCTTTCTAGTAATTCGACCTAAATATATGGTCATCACACTCCTTACACTATCCCTGCAAGACCCTAGGATGGCTAGCTTGTGTCTGTAACTGGTGTTTGCCAGAGACATGGCAGATGCGTCACATTAGTGGCAGAGCTCACAATGGCTTCTGTGCTTCAGAGCTAGCATAGAGCCTGATAAACCATCATATACACACACACAGATTTTATGTTATATATTGCCTGTTATATTGACCGCTCCCAAAATAATACCAGATTGTAAGCATTCATGACCCGATAAACTGTTGCATGTGTTACTTATTGTAGTACAAAAAACGATGACCCAGTGGGAATTTCATCTTCAAACATGTATTTGTTTTCACAGCCACTCTCTTACAAGAAATTCTTTTGCTCTATAACTTTTGACTTGAATGGAGCTCTTCTATCATCGTGCATACCGAAGCAAATATGATCAATGAATAACATTTACAGAAGACTTACGTTTTGCACTGAACCTTCCCCTATGACGATGGTCCATTATTTAGCATTATCTATAGATGCAATTTTTAGTGACAGTCCTCTGATAATCTAATGTTGAGTTAACATGGGTCAGAACTAGGTTTAACTTCTCTTTCTAGAGACAGCACCACATTTCTTGTCCATGTTATGTTTTCTTTTGCAGAATATCATTGCCACAAACTGCAGCCTTCTCCCAGCATACCAAGTACAGTACAGAGCCATACATCGTATAGCAGCTATGCTTGATATTGCAACCCAGGCCAAATCACTTGAATGGGACATCTGCACATAGGCCATATGCCCGGTCACTGCACTCGCCTGGGGAGAGGCCACCTATCAGATATTGGTGATCTGTACTGAGGATAGAACATCAATACTGAACTCCAGGAAAACCCCTTTAATGTATTTCTTCATGGTGACTTTTTGTGATAGGCATATTTGAAAAAGACCTAGACATTCATGAATCCAAACACAATGTCAAGGGTCCAAGTCTACATTGGATAGCGACTGAGGAAGGAGCCTAGAAGGCTCTGAAACATGTTGGCATACATACTTGTACAGTTATATCGCATGTGAACCAATACCTAACTGATATAAAACAAATGGGCAAAACTCACGAGGGTGTCACGACCTATCGCTAACCCTGTTGTGCCTGGGGTCAGAAGGTTGCAGCGGGTGGCTACTCGCTCGGTTTCAAGAGATCGCTCCATGACCTAGTGGTGGGAATGGATTCCGGTCCAGGTTTTCCTGCTTAGGTTTGCAATCCTTTTTCTCCCATTTAGGAATCTGTAGCTTTTCCTTTCAGCTGTTGTCAGCCACTCCCAGCTACTATATATTCTCCCTTTCTGCTTTCCTTATTGCCAGATTTAGACCTTCCTTCCAGAAATTCTATTCTGACCTCAGGTGGATGCCAGTTGTTTTCTCCTGTTGTTGTTGTCTCCCTTCGGGGATTGTTGATTGTGTTGTTTGTCCTTTCCCTGTTATTACCCTAGGTGTCAGTGGTGAGGACTAGTGCTCCCACCTCCCTATTCACGAGGCACGTGATCGGCATACGGGTTAGCAGCCCGTCTAGGGTTGTCAGGGCAGCCAGGTGCCAGTGCCAGGTTAGCTAGGGGTCACCAATCCTCCCTCTCCCTAGTGGAAGGGTACTCCTCTTCCCTCCCCTCTGTGCCGCACCTCTGTTACCTGCCATCTCAGACGGTATAAAAACAGATTTTTTTAAAATATGCAGAGGCAGAAAAACTTAACAGACATCAAATAGGCGAAGAGATCTGAGAATCCCTTAACTCCTACACCACTAAGATTTTGCATACAGTCTACGGCACGCATGGACATTAGCATCTCACGGCGTCTGAATTGAGGGAAATGGTAGCACTCTACAGATGGGCCATCTCTAAACTCCAACTCTACAGAGAGGCCTTCATCATTGCCAATTTGGGAGAAGGTAAGACACAGACCAGCTGATACGGAACGGGTGAGAAGCATTATACAAGAGCAACATATCTATACAGTCTTAAATCAAACCATTGGTGGCACAACAGGACCACAATGGTGCAAAACCGTCGATATCTTAACTCAACTCCAATTCCGACTCTCTCTCAAACAAAAAAAAAATTACTGTTGTATACTATTGTACATTGGAAATCTGTCAGAACTTGGACTGGACAACTCTGGCATGTTTTGTCTGCAGCACAGCTGGTGGAAATGTATTCACTGTACTTTGCAGTATTTAGCGGTCCATACATTTGCAGATTGTTGATTACAAGAAGCCCATGACACTCTTTATTTTGATTTCATGTGATTATATTGTATTGGCATTTGAGGTACTGTATATGTTTAAATTGTGACTAAGATTACTTTTATATTCTGTTGTCTGACACTAAGCTGTCAAACCCTATCCCTCTCCACTTAGCTCTCTTTCCCCCTTCCTACATTTTTCATCCTATTTACCTAATAAAAACAGGTAATTGTAAATATTTGGCAGGTTTGCCTGAGCACAAGTACCCAATACAGTAGGGACTGTGTACCGGCCATACTGTGAACTCGTTATCCTGCATTCAGTATTAACCAATGAGTAAGCTGAACACAGGCTATAATCTATTTGAGTCTTACAATGATGATTATTTAGGTAGCATTATACTATGTTACAGATATGGCAGTGTCAAGTACAGATGTTTGTTGTTTAAAGACTTAGTCAGACTTAGTACATTACAGTAAGCCTATAATTCTAGATGACGTAACATCTTTTTTCCATACACCCATTTTCCTACTAACACTGCCAGCCTGCTTTTTTACAGTTGCGTAACTGTAAGAGATGTGGGCGTAGAGATAAATTTTATTGGTAACTAGGAAAAATCTTTCTCCCAAATGACCAGTGAACAGTAAATACTGAATATACAATTTTCTCTTCAAATGTTTTCCCCTAACATGCAATATGATTTACAGCAAATCTCTCAGGGGAAGAAAAAGCCGGGGGGGGGGGGGGGGGGGGGCTCCACTAGTGCATAATCCCCAGGGCAAGGGCAAGAAAGGACCCACAAATAGGAGGGGCTTTGTGGTTGTGCAGGAACGGGCACAATACCGTGACACAGTGTTGCAAATGGATTAATTCAGTCCCAGGCTGCTGCTCCGAATTGCTGGAAGGTCCAAAGGAAGTCCATAGAGATGCTGTTTGTGTCAGTAGAAGAAAGGTATTCAAGCGACCGCTGCCCAAAAGGGACTATTTATTCATTAGTAAAGCTAAAAATTACATATAAAATAATAAAAACTGGACATAGAAACTAAAATGTTGATCAGGTCATATCTCATTTTGGCAGCAGGCAGCCATCTTCCTCAGATAAGCTGCCAGGTGAATAGATCCAACCATCTTTAATGGGTTCAGTTCTAGGGAATTTGGCCATTTGGTACCACTCCAGACATAGTTTAGCCATTTTTGTAAGTGGTAGGGTGGGTTCTAAAGATAAGCAAATCGATTTATACAAATCGATTCATTCATCAGTGTTCTTGAACAGTGAGGGGCTGTCCTTCCTCTGGGATCTCACCCAATCCTCTTATTCTCACACTTGTGCGCCAAAGCTTTACTGCTGCATGTGCTGTCACCCAAGAGTGTAGCAGGCACAGATGCTGCTCCAGAAGTCACAGCACATTTAAAGCTCATTAGGCTGGAAAGGGTTACAAAACCATCTCAAAAGAGTTTGGACTCCACCAATCTACAGTCAGATTGTTTACAAATTGAGAAAATTAAAAAAATATTATAACCCTTCTGATGAGTTTTCAACCAACAAAGTACAAGTCAAGAGCAAGGCGTGTAATAGTTTATGAGGTCACAAAGGAACAAAAGGTAACCTTTAAACAACTAAAGGCATTTCTCACATTAGCTAATATTAATGCTCTTGTGTCCACCACTAGAAGGACACTGAACAACAATGGTGTGCGTGGCAGTATTGCAAGGGAAAAGAACATTGCTGCCTGTCTGCAGTTTGCTAAAGATCACCTAGGCAAGCCAGAAGGCAATTGGAACAATATGTGGATGAGGCCAAAGTAGAACTTTTTATTTTGTTTTAAATGAGCAGCATACCATCTGTGATACACTGTATCATGGTTTGGGCCTGTTTTGCTCCATCTGGGCCAGGATGGTATGCCATAATTAATGGAACAATGATTCTGTCAGGACATCTGTCCATGAGCTGAATTTCAACAGAACGTGAGTAATGCAGAAAGACAATGACCCTCACACGTCACAAGTTGTTCTATCAAAGAAGCATTAAAGAAGAATAAAGTTAAAGTTTTGGAATGACAAAGTCAAAGTCCTGACTTTAATCCAATATAAATGTTGTGGAAGGACCAAAAGTGAGCATTTCATGGGAGGAAACCCACCAACATAACAGAATAGAAATTGTTTTGTATGGAGGAATGGCCTAAAATTCCACCAAGCCAATGTGCAGGACTAATCAACAATTATGTTTAGTTGCAGTTATTGCTGCACAAGAGGGTCACACCAGAAACTGAAAGAAAACATCCACAATTCACATACTTTTGCCAGTCACAGACATGTAATATTGGATTCTTTTCCTCTATAAATAAATGACCAATCTAATTTTTTGGACTCATGTGTTTGATTTGCTTATCTTTACCTACTTATAGGACTTGTGAAAACCTGACGTTGTTTTAGGTTAAAGCTATGCAAAAATATAGAAAAGTCTGAAGGGATTACAAACTTTCAAGCATTACTGTAGTATAATTCATATCCAGCTCTTAATTTAAAACAGTACTGTACTGTTTCATTCTTGGGTCAAGTGCACGTAACTCTCCAGCTGTTGACATCACCAGATACTGTTGTCAGTCATGACACCTTTAGAATTTGGTACTTCAGTCAGTCTTCCTTTTATAGTTCCCCTGCTCACTGCCCCAGGATACTGCTTGTGTGCGTCAGGACGTTCTGAGCAGGGGAGAAAGCTGGCACCACCTCCTCCCTTTTGTCACGCTGCTGCTACCAGAAGGTCAGAAGGAGGAGTCACCAGGTTTGAGTCCTGCCATGGTACTGCAGGTACCATCCACTACCTCATCTGCATGCATAGAGTTATCACTGTGTTATTTGTGGTGCTACATAGGACTGCAGGTGACACTACTACATTATCTGCACTCATAGCCTTACAATTCTGTTATCTGTGATGTTACATAGGACTGCAGGTGACATCTGTTACAAATCTACCTCTCTGGTCCAGACATCACCACCTCACTATTCAGAATCCCACAATGCCTATCTTCCATATCTTCCATCTTCTCCTCTCGCTTTAACATGGATAAAACAGAATTCATAATTAGTGATGAGCGAGCATGCTCGGCCGAATACCAGTTCAGCTCGAGCATCGCTATGCTCGGCACATGGCGGTACTTGGCCGAGTACCGCATGTGCTCGAGCGCAATGCTCGAGTCTCCTCCCCAAACGTTTCACGACTGCTAAGCAGCCACTAAATGTGCAGGTAAGTACTGCGCTCACTGTAATGCCAGTAGCCGATGACGCGTGTTCGGCTCATTCTCAGTCAGGGAGAGCTGAGCATAGGAAGGGACAAAGAGTGTAGGGAGTGTAATTGAATTACATTTTTCTGCAAAAACGTCTCATCGACCCAAAAGTCCTTGTAAGTAGTGTTGAGCGAACAGTTCGAGCATAGTTCGGGTCCGTACCGAATTTTGGGGTGTTCGTGACACGGACCCGAACCCGAACTTTTTCGTAAAAGTTCGGGTTCGGGTTCGTCGTTCGGCATGTATTTTGGCGCATTTTGAAAGGCTGCAAAGCAGCCAATCAACATGCATCATACTACTTGCCCTAAGATGCCATCGCAGCCATGCCTACTATTGGCAAGGCTGTGATTGGCCAAGTGCAGCATGTGACTCAGCCTCTTTATAAGCTTGTGCGCACGTCGGGACGTGCTCACTCCCGATGTGAATAGAACAGGGATAGACGCAGCTGATGCTAGGGCGAGAATAGGCAGGGATAATTGAATAACTGGAAGCAAATTTCTCTCCTCCACCTGTGATTCATCTGAACAACTGCAGCTGAGCTGCTTTTTTGATAGGGATTGGCTATTTTTAGAGTGGCCAGAGTGATTTTTCCATCCACATGTACCTGGGCTGACCGCCGGCCGCCATTTTGCGACTTGTAGTGCTGCAGCAGAAGCTGCCACAGTGTGCATTCCAAAGCTCCAAACAAGTCAGACATCTACACCTGGGATTCAGACCAATAGCGATTTAGCAGCACAGTCCAAGGCTATTTTTTTTAAAGGTTGTGCAGACCATTTTGTGGCACATGTTACTGGGCTGATAGGCGGCGGCCATCTTGGGACTAGTGCTGCAGCACAATCTCTCCCAACGTCCATTAATCACTTGTAATAGTGGTCTGTGCCATAGAAATCCTACATCAGGGACTTGGGTGTGCTTGTGTCACCCCTACTAATACCAGTCCACCTGTAATCCATACAGTGAAAAGCCATAAAGTATTCCAGTGAGGGAATTTTTTTTTTATTTAAAAAAGGCCAAGTTAGTTTATCTGGCGTTCAATATACTAGATACAGTTAGGCCTGCGTTTCATACATCTGGAATTAGCAAACTAATGTGCTGGGGTTGGGAAAACATATATGTACCCATACTAGAATCTGTCAAAGAAAGCGGTACTCACATATAACAGTCATTCCATCTGTAATCCATACAGTCAAAAGACTGAAAGTATTCCAGTGAGGGAATTTTTTATTTATTTAAAAAAGGCCAAGTTAGTTTATCTGGCGTTCAATATACTAGATACAGTTAGGCCTGCGTTTCATACATCTGGAATTAGCAAACTAATGTGCTGGGGTTGGGAAAACATATATGTACCCATACTAGAATCTGTCAAAGAAAGCGGTACTCACATATAACAGTCATTCCATCTGTAATCCATACAGTCAAAAGACTGAAAGTATTCCAGTGAGGGAATTTTTTTTATTTAAAAAAGGCCAAGTTAGTTTATCTGGCGTTCAATATACTAGATACAGTTAGGCCTGCGTTTCATACATCTGGAATTAGCAAACTAATGTGCTGGGGTTGGGAAAACATATATGTACCCATACTAGAATCTGTCAAAGAAAGCGGTACTCACATATAACAGTCATTCCATCTGTAATCCATACAGTCAAAAGACTGAAAGTATTCCAGTGAGGGAATTTTTTTTTATTTAAAAAAGGCCAAGTTAGTTTATCTGACGTTCAATATACTAGATACAGTTAGGCCTGCGTTTCATACATCTGGAATTAGCAAACTAATGTGCTGGGGTTGGGAAAACATATATGTACCCATACTAGAATCTGTCAAAGAAAGCGGTACTCACATATAACAGTCATTCCATCTGTAATCCATACAGTCAAAAGACTGAAAGTATTCCAGTGAGGGAATTTTTTTTATTTAAAAAAGGCCAAGTTAGTTTATCTGGCGTTCAATATACTAGATACAGTTAGGCCTGCGTTTCATACATCTGGAATTAGCAAACTAATGTGCTGGGGTTGGGAAAACATATATGTACCCATACTAGAATCTGTCAAAGAAAGCGGTACTCACATATAACAGTCATTCCATCTGTAATCCATACAGTCAAAAGACTGAAAGTATTCCAGTGAGGGAATTTTTTTTTTATTTAAAAAAGGCCAAGTTAGTTTATCTGGCGTTCAATATACTAGATACAGTTAGGCCTGCGTTTCATACATCTGGAATTAGCAAACTAATGTGCTGGGGTTGGGAAAACATATATGTACCCATACTAGAATCTGTCAAAGAAAGCGGTACTCACATATAACAGTCATTCCATCTGTAATCCATACAGTCAAAAGACTGAAAGTATTCCAGTGAGGGAATTTTTTTTATTTAAAAAAGGCCAAGTTAGTTTATCTGGCGTTCAATATACTAGATACAGTTAGGCCTGCGTTTCATACATCTGGAATTAGCAAACTAATGTGCTGGGGTTGGGAAAACATATATGTACCCATACTAGAATCTGTCAAAGAAAGCGGTACTCACATATAACAGTCATTCCATCTGTAATCCATACAGTCAAAAGACTGAAAGTATTCCAGTGAGGGAATTTTTTTTTTATTTAAAAAAGGCCAAGTTAGTTTATCTGGCGTTCAATATACTAGATACAGTTAGGCCTGCGTTTCATACATCTGGAATTAGCAAACTAATGTGCTGGGGTTGGGAAAACATATATGTACCCATACTAGAATCTGTCAAAGAAAGCGGTACTCACATATAACAGTCATTCCATCTGTAATCCATACAGTCAAAAGACTGAAAGTATTCCAGTGAGGGAATTTTTTATTTATTTAAAAAAGGCCAAGTTAGTTTATCTGGCGTTCAATATACTAGATACAGTTAGGCCTGCGTTTCATACATCTGGAATTAGCAAACTAATGTGCTGGGGTTGGGAAAACATATATGTACCCATACTAGAATCTGTCAAAGAAAGCGGTACTCACATATAACAGTCATTCCATCTGTAATCCATACAGTCAAAAGACTGAAAGTATTCCAGTGAGGGAATTTTTTATTTATTTAAAAAAGGCCAAGTTAGTTTATCTGGCGTTCAATATACTAGATACAGTTAGGCCTGCGTTTCATACATCTGGAATTAGCAAACTAATGTGCTGGGGTTGGGAAAACATATATGTACCCATACTAGAATCTGTCAAAGAAAGCGGTACTCACATATAACAGTCATTCCATCTGTAATCCATACAGTCAAAAGACTGAAAGTATTCCAGTGAGGGAATTTTTTTTATTTAAAAAAGGCCAAGTTAGTTTATCTGGCGTTCAATATACTAGATACAGTTAGGCCTGCGTTTCATACATCTGGAATTAGCAAACTAATGTGCTGGGGTTGGGAAAACATATATGTACCCATACTAGAATCTGTCAAAGAAAGCGGTACTCACATATAACAGTCATTCCATCTGTAATCCATACAGTCAAAAGACTGAAAGTATTCCAGTGAGGGAATTTTTTTTTTATTTAAAAAAGGCCAAGTTAGTTTATCTGGCGTTCAATATACTAGATACAGTTAGGCCTGCGTTTCATACATCTGGAATTAGCAAACTAATGTGCTGGGGTTGGGAAAACATATATGTACCCATACTAGAATCTGTCAAAGAAAGCGGTACTCACATATAACAGTCATTCCATCTGTAATCCATACAGTCAAAAGACTGAAAGTATTCCAGTGAGGGAATTTTTTTTTTATTTAAAAAAGGCCAAGTTAGTTTATCTGGCGTTCAATATACTAGATACAGTTAGGCCTGCGTTTCATACATCTGGAATTAGCAAACTAATGTGCTGGGGTTGGGAAAACATATATGTACCCATACTAGAATCTGTCAAAGAAAGCGGTACTCACATATAACAGTCATTCCATCTGTAATCCATACAGTCAAAAGACTGAAAGTATTCCAGTGAGGGAATTTTTTTTATTTAAAAAAGGCCAAGTTAGTTTATCTGGCGTTCAATATACTAGATACAGTTAGGCCTGCGTTTCATACATCTGGAATTAGCAAACTAATGTGCTGGGGTTGGGAAAACATATATGTACCCATACTAGAATCTGTCAAAGAAAGCGGTACTCACATATAACAGTCATTCCATCTGTAATCCATACAGTCAAAAGACTGAAAGTATTCCAGTGAGGGAATTTTTTTTTTATTTAAAAAAGGCCAAGTTAGTTTATCTGGCGTTCAATATACTAGATACAGTTAGGCCTGCGTTTCATACATCTGGAATTAGCAAACTAATGTGCTGGGGTTGGGAAAACATATATGTACCCATACTAGAATCTGTCAAAGAAAGCGGTACTCACATATAACAGTCATTCCATCTGTAATCCATACAGTCAAAAGACTGAAAGTATTCCAGTGAGGGAATTTTTTTTATTTAAAAAAGGCCAAGTTAGTTTATCTGGCGTTCAATATACTAGATACAGTTAGGCCTGCGTTTCATACATCTGGAATTAGCAAACTAATGTGCTGGGGTTGGGAAAACATATATGTACCCATACTAGAATCTGTCAAAGAAAGCGGTACTCACATATAACAGTCATTCCATCTGTAATCCATACAGTCAAAAGACTGAAAGTATTCCAGTGAGGGAATTTTTTTTATTTAAAAAAGGCCAAGTTAGTTTATCTGGCGTTCAATATACTAGATACAGTTAGGCCTGCGTTTCATACATCTGGAATTAGCAAACTAATGTGCTGGGGTTGGGAAAACATATATGTACCCATACTAGAATCTGTCAAAGAAAGCGGTACTCACATATAACAGTCATTCCATCTGTAATCCATACAGTCAAAAGACTGAAAGTATTCCAGTGAGGGGATTTTGCTTATAAAAAATAATATATTTCATTGTGGTGCGAGTTGAATCGCAACAATGAAGAAAAATACTATTAAGGGACGAGGACGCGGTCGTGGTGGTGTCCGTGGAGCCTCTGTTGCTGGTAGAGGACGTGGCCGTTCGGCCCCAGGCGCACACAGTAGGGAACGAACTCCCTCAACTAGCCGGCAGAATGTACCGCAATATCTCGTGGGGCCC
This sequence comes from Bufo bufo, assembly GCF_905171765.1. Lineage (NCBI taxonomy): Eukaryota > Metazoa > Chordata > Amphibia > Anura > Bufonidae > Bufo > Bufo bufo. Next base: position 367,400,355 of record NC_053393.1, on the reverse strand, counting down.
AATGCCGCTCTTAGGATGGTAAGGCCTGAGCAGGTACAGGCATTAATCGATTGGGTGGCCGACAGTGCTTCCAGCACGTTCACCACATGGTCTTCCACCCAGTCTTCTGCGGAAAGCGCACAGGTGGCACCTGAAAACCAAGCCCATCAGTCTGTCACATCACCCCCAAGCATATCAGGGAAACGGTCTGAGCCACAAGTTATGCAGCAGTCTCTTCTTCTGTTTGAAGACTCTGCTTCCAGGGTTTCCCAGGGGCGTCCACCTAGCCCTTCCCCAGTGGAGGAAGACATACCATGCACTGACGCACAACCACTTATGTCTCCAGATGAAGAGGACATGGGAATACCACCACAGCAGAGTCACCGACTCTCTGATGATGACGAAACACAGGTGCCCACTGCCGCGTCTTTTTGCAGTGTGCAGACTGAACAGGAGGAGGTCAGGGAGGGAGACTGGGTGGAAGACGATGCAGAGGACGATGAGGTCTTAGACCCCACATGGACTGAAGGTCGTGGCGATGACTTTCACAGTTCAGAGGAAGAGGTAGTGGTGAGACCGAGACAACAGCGAAGCCAAAGAGGGAGCAGGGGGCCAAAGCAGACGAGCCGCCGCCCCCAGAGTTCGCCTGCTACTGGACATCGCCAACAGGGACCCAGCCCCACAAAGGCAGCTTCAAAGAGTTCCCTGGCATGGCACTTCTTTAAACAATGTCCTACCGACAAGACCCGAGTGACTTGCACGCTCTGCCATCAGAGCCTGAGGCGAGGCATTAACGTTCTGAACCTCAGCACAACCTGCATGACCAGGCATCTACATGCAAAGCATGAACTGCAGTGGGGTACACACCTTAAAAACCAGGCACTCGCTGAGGCTCCCCCTGCTCCCTCTACCGCTGCTGCCTCGGCTTCCGCCTCGAGAGGAATGTTGCCACCTGCCGAGCAGCAAACAGAGGATGTGCCACCGACACCACCACCACCGCCACCGTCAACTAGCGTCTCCACTATATCACACAGCAGCGTTCAGCTCTCAATATCTCAAACCTTAGAGAGGAAGCGCAAATTCCCCCCGAGTCACCCTCGAGCCCTTGGCCTGAACGCCAGCATTTCTAAACTGCTGGCCTTTGAAATGCTGTCATTCCGGCTGGTGGACACAGACAGCTTCAAACAGCTGATGGCCATGGCTGTCCCGCAGTATGTGGTTCCCAGCCGCCACTACTTCTCCAAGACAGCCGTGCCTTCCCTGCACATGCAAGTGTCCGATAAAATCAAGTGTGCACTGCGCAACGCCATTTGTGGCAAGGTCCACCTAACCACAGATACGTGGACCAGTAAGCACGGCCAGGGACGCTATATCTCACTAACTGCACACTGGATGAATGTAGTGGCGGCTGGGCCCCCGGCGGACAGTTCCTTGGCGCACGTCCTTCCGCCCCCTAGGATCGCAGGGCATCATTCTCTGCCTCCTGTAGCCTCCTCCTCCTACTCGGCTTCCTCCTCCACTGCTTCCACCAGCTCATCCGGTCAGCCACACACCTTCACCACCAACTTCAGCACAGCCCGGGGTAAACGTCAGCAGGCCATTCTGAAACTCATATGTTTGGGGGACAGGCCCCACACCGCACAGGAGTTGTGGCGGGGTATTGAACAACAGACCGACGAGTGGTTTCTGCCGGTGGGCCTCAAGCCAGGCCTGGTGGTATGCGATAATGGGCGAAATCTCGTGGCAGCTCTGGGACTAGCCGGTTTGACGCACATCCCTTGCCTGGCGCATGTGCTGAACTTGGTGGTGCAGAGGTTCATTCACCACTACCCCATCATGTCAGAGCTGCTGCATAAAGTGCGGGCCGTCTGTGCGCGCTTCCGCCGTTCACATCCTGCCGCTGCTCGCCTGTCTGCGCTACAGCGGAACTTCGGCCTTCCCGCTCACCGCCTCATATGCGACGTGCCCACCCGGTGGAACTCCACCTTGCACATGCTGGAGAGACTGTGCGAGCAGCAGCAGGCCATAGTGGAGTTTCAGCTGCAGCACGCTCGCGTCAGTCGTACTGCCGAACAGCACCACTTCACCACCAATGATTGGGCCTCCATGCGAGACCTGTGTGCCCTGCTGCGCTGTTTCGAGTACTCCACCAACATGGCCAGTGGCGATGACACTGTTATCAGCGTTACAATACCACTTCTATGTCTCCTTGAGAAAACACTTAGGGCAATGATGTTAGAGGAGGTGGCCCAGGTGGAGGAGGAGGAGGAGGATGAGGGCTCGTTTCTAACACTTTCGGGCCAGTCTGTTCGAAGTGGCTCAGAGGGAGGTTTGTTTAAGCAGCAGAGGACAGGTTCACAAGTCGCCAGCCAAGGCACTGTACTGGAGGACGAGGAGGAGGAGGAGGTGGAGGGTGACGAGGATGACGCAAGTTCACAGCGGGGTGGCAGCCCAGGCCCATCACTGGTGCGTGGCTGGGGGGATACAGTGGACGATGACGATACGCCTCCCACAGAGGACAGCTTGTCCTTACCCATGGGTAGCCTGGCCCACATGAGCGAATATATGCTCCAATGCCTGCGCAACGACAGCAGAGTTGCCCACGTTTTAACGTGTGCAGACTACTGGGTGGCCACCCTGCTGGATCCCCGGTATAAAGACAATGTGCCCACTTTAATTCCTGAACTGGAGCGCGACCGTAAGATGCGCGAGTACAAGCGCACGCTGATAGAGGCGCTCTTGAGAGCATTCCCACATGTCACAGGGGAACAGGTGGAAGGTGAAGGCAGAGGAGTGGCAAGAGGTCGCCAACGCAGCTGTGTCACGGCCAGCTCATCTGAGGGCAGGGTTAGCATGGCAGAAATGTGGAAAAGTTTTGTCTCCACGCCACAGCTATCTGCACCGACACCTGATACGGAACGTGTTAGCAGGAGGCAGCATTTCACTAACATGGTTGAACAGTATGTCTGCACACCCCTCCACATCCTGACGGATGGTTCGGCCCCATTCAACTACTGGGTTTCGAAATTGTCCACGTGGCCAGAGTTAGCATGTTATGCCTTGGAGGTGCTTTCCTGCCCGGCGGCCAGCGTTTTATCTGAACGCGTATTCAGCACGGCAGGGGGCGTCATTACTGACAAGCGCAGCCGCCTGTCCACAGCCAACGTGGACAAGCTGACCTTCATAAAGATGAACCAGGCATGGATCCCACAGGACCTGTCCCTCCCTTGTGCAGAGTAGTCCTTATTAACTGCCTAAAACATGTCTTGTTGTGCTACGGGCCACTTCTTTATTTGATACAAATTTTATGAAACCCACAGTTGAATGAAACTCTTCTCTGTCTGGGCGCCGGGGCCTAACCAGATGAAAGTGGCCGGTTAAACTAACGGGTGACATGAAGCCATAACCTCTGCCATGCTACCTCTGTCTTCTGTCTGGGTGCTGAGGCCTAAGTCAAATAAAGCGGTCTTCTGCTGTGCTGGGGGATATGAAGCTAATCTCTGACCTCTCTCCTCTGTCTGGGTCCAAAGGCCTAAATCACTGAAAGAGGCCTTCTCCTGTGGTGTGTGATATGATGCCAGAATATGTGCTGTGGGGCCTCTCTCCTCTTCCTGGGTGCAGTGGTCAAATAAACTAAATTGTGGCCTACTCCTGTGGTGGTTGATATGATGCCTGATTCTCTGATGTGGAACCTCTCTCCTCTGTTTGGGTGAAGGGGTCAAAGTAACTAAATGGTGGCTTCTCCTGTGGTGGCTGATATGATGCCAGAATATGTGCTGTGGTGCCTCTCTCCTCTTCCTGGGTGCAGGGGTCAAAGTAACTAAATGGTGGCTTCTCCTGTGGTGGCTGATATGATGCCAGAATATGTGCTGTGGGGCCTCTCTCCTCTTCCTGGGTGCAGGGGTCAAAGTAACTCAATGGTGGCTTCTCCTGTGGTGGCTGATATGATGCCAGAATATGTGCTGTGGTGCCTCTCTCCTCTGTCTGGGTCCAAAGGCCTAAATCACTGAAAGAGGCCTTCTCCTGTGGTGTGTGATATGATGCCTGAATATGTGCTGTGGTGCCTCTCTCCTCTTCCTGGGTGCGGGGGTCAAAGTAACTAAATGGTGGCTTCTCCTGTGGTGGTTGATATGATGCCTGATTCTCTGCTGTGAAACCTCTCTCCTCCATCTGGGTGTAGGGGTCAAAGTCTTTCAAAGTCGCCTTCTCCTGTGCTGATTGATATAAAGCTGATGGTTGTGCCATCTGACATGGTTGCCGGGGTCCCATTCAATTGTGGCCTACTCCTGTGGTGGTTGATATGATGCCTGATTCTCTGATGTGGAACCTCTCTCCTCCGTCTGGGTGTAGGGGTCAAAGTCTTTCAAAGTCGCCTTCTCCTGTGCTGATTGATATGAAGCTGATGGTTGTGCCATCTGACATGGTTGCCGGGGTCCCATTAAATTGTGGCCTACTCCTGTGGTGGTTGATATGATGCCTGATTCTCTGATGTGGAACCTCTCTCCTCTGTTTGGGTGAAGGGGTCAAAGTAACTAAATGGTGGCTTCTCCTGTGGTGGCTGATATGATGCCAGAATATGTGCTGTGGGGCCTCTCTCCTCTTCCTGGGTGCAGGGGTCAAAGTAACTCAATGGTGGCTTCTCCTGTGGTGGCTGATATGATGCCAGAATATGTGCTGTGGTGCCTCTCTCCTCTTCCTGGGTGCGGGGGTCAAAGTAACTCAATGGTGGCTTCTCCTGTGGTGGCTGATATGATGCCAGAATATGTGCTGTGGTGCCTCTCTCCTCTTCCTGGGTGCGGGGGTCAAAGTAACTCAATGGTGGCTTCTCCTGTGGTGGCTGATATGATGCCAGAATATGTGCTGTGGTGCCTCTCTCCTCTTCCTGGGTGCAGGGGTCAAAGTAACTAAATGGTGGCTTCTCCTGTGGTGGTTGATATGATGCCTGATTCTCTGCTGTGAAACCTCTCTCCTCCATCTGGGTGTAGGGGTCAAAGTCTTTCAAAGTCGCCTTCTCCTGTGCTGATTGATATAAAGCTGATGGTTGTGCCATCTGACATGGTTGCCAGGGTCTGATTCAATGGGCGCCTACTCCTGTGGTGGGTGATCTAAATGCCTGATTCTCTGCTGTGAAACCTCTCTCCTCCGTCTGGGTGTAGGGGTCAAAGTCTTTCAAAGTCGCCTTCTCCTGTGCTGATTGATATGAAGCTGATGGTTGTGCCATCTGACATGGTTGCCGGGGTCCCATTAAATTGGGGCCTACTCCTGTGGTGGGTGATCTAAATGCCTGATTCTCTGCTTTGAAACCTCTCTCCTCCGTCCGGGTGTAGGGGTCAAAGTCTGTCAAAGTCGCCTTCTCCTGTGCTGATTGATATAAAGCTTATGCTTGTGCCATCTGACATGGTTGCCGGGGTCTGATTCAATGGTGGCCTACTCCTGTGGTGGGTGATCTAAATGCCTGATTCTCTGCTGTGTAACCTCTCTCCTCCGTCTGGGTGTAGGGGTCAAAGTAACTAAATGGTGGCCTACTCCTGTGGTGGGTGATATGATGCCTGGTTCTCTGCTGTGGGACCTCTCTCCTTTGTCTGGGTGCTGTGGTCAAAATAATAGTAAGTGACCTTCTCCATTGGTGGGTGACTTGAAGCCTGATTCTGTGCTATGGGACCTCACTCCAATTAATATTGTTTAATTTTTATTTATTTTATGTTAACTCATCATTTCCCTATCTACATTTGTTTGCAGGGGATTTAACTACATTTTGCTGCCTTTTGCAGCCCTCTAGCCCTTTCCGGGTGTGTTTTACAGCCTTTTTAGTGCCCAAAAGTTCGGGTCCCCATTGACTTCTATGGGGTTCGGGTTCGGGATGAAGTTCGGGTCGAGTTCGGATCCCGAACCCGAACATTTTTCGAAAGTTCGGCCGAACTCGTCGAACCCGAACATCCAGGTGTTCGCTCAACTCTACTTGTAAGGACTATTGTGTGTGACAGCAGCAATATATGTTTGTAACGCAACCTGCGCTAAGTTGCTCAGTGTTAGGGAGAGCTGGGCATAGGAAGAGACAGTGTAGGGAGTGTAATAGGAAGATTTTTCTACAAAAAAACTTTTCAGAGACCCAAAAGTTCTTTTAAGGACTATTGTGTGTGACAGCAGCAATATATATTTTTATTTTATTATCCGCGCCACATCTCCTGTGTAAATTGTGAGCATCTCTAAAATATCAGTGACATCCAGTGCAGTTTTTCCGTAGACGGTGTCCACTGCAGACAATTAAATTATCCGCACCACATCTCCTGTTTAAAGTGTGCGCATCCCTAAAATATCAGTGATATCCAATGCACTTTTTCCGTATATGGTGTCCCCTTCAGACAGTTAAATTATCCGCGCCACGTCTCGTGTTTAAAGTGTGCACATCCCTAAAATATCAGTGACATCCAGTGCAGTTTTTCCGTAGATGGTGTCCCCTGCGGACAGTAAAATTATCTGAGCAACATCTCCTGTTTAAAGTGTGTGCATCCCTAAAATATCAGTCACATCCAGTGCAGTTGTTCCGTAGACAGTGTCAGCTGCAAACAGTTAAATCATCCGCGCCACCTCTCCTGTTTAAAGTGTGCACATCCCTAAAATATCAGTGACATCCAGTGCAGTTTTTCCGTAGACAGTGTCAGCTGCAAACAGTTAAATCATCCGCGCCACATCTCCTGTTTAAAATGTGCGCATCCCTAAAATATCAGTGACATCCAGTGCACTTTTTACGTAGACGGTGTCCGCTGCAGACAGTTAAATTATCCGCTCCACATCTCCTGTTTAAAGTGTGCGCATCCCTAAAATATCAGTGACATCAAATGCACTTTTTCTGTAGACTGTGTCCCCTGCGGACAGTTAAATTATCCACGCCACATCTCCTGCTTAAAGTGTGCACATTCCTAAAATATCAGTGACATCCAGTACACTTTTTCCGTAGATGGTGTCCCCTGCGGACAGTTAAATTATCCACACCACATCTCCTGATTAAAGTGTGCGCATCCCTAAAATATCAGTGACATCCAGTACACTTTTTCCGTAGACACTGCGAACTGTGACATTAACTGTGGTACCTGTCCTGTATAGCGCTTCCTCATTACAAATACCTTTGTTAATTTTTTTGCACATACACTTCCAAATCCTACGCTACTGTACGTGTGACATACTTTCACATTTAAAATGAAGAAGGTGAGCAGTAAAGGACGGGGAAGTGGCTGTTATGCTGATGGTGCACGCAGAGGCCGTGGCCCTGGGCGTGGAGAAACAGTGCTGGCAGAGCACAAGAAAAACAATCATCCAAGATACCTAGCTTTATGTCCCACTTTGCATGGCGGCGCAGGACACCACTCTTGAAGTCAGACCAGTGCGACCAGGTGGTCGGTTGGATTGCAGCAGATAATGCTTCCAGTTGGTTAAGCACCACCCTGTCTTCCAAGTCCAGTCTCACTAGCCAGGAGTCTGGTCAACACAATCCTCACCCTTAACTTCCTTCCTCCCGACATTTACAGTCTGGCCAAACAAGTGATCCTACACTTAGATATTCCGAGGACCTCTTTTCATCGCCATTACTTAATAAGGCCCTCTGGCCAAGCACGCTTGAAGAAGGACATGAGATCTTGTGCCCCGATTCCCAACCTCTTGAACATCCACAGTAACAAGAAGATGACAGTGGGGAACGGCAATTAGTATTTAATGAGGTGGATGATGATGAATCAACCGCAATTACTGCAACCTGGTAGGGTGTAAAGCCGAGCGAGGAGAGCAGTACAGAGGGGGAGGGATCTGCAGCACCGCAACAGACTAGAAGAGGCAGTGGGGTGGCAAAAGGGAGAAGATGGGCCACACCACACAGGCCCACAACTGTTCCACGGAGCAACCCCTTGCGGAAATCTCCCTTGCCAAGGGGTAGATGTTCCGCAGTATGGCACTTTTTTGAGGTGCGGACGACAAAAGAATAGTAGTTTGCAACCTGTGCCATATGAAAATGAGCTGGGGCATGAACACTAGCAACCTCACCACCACCAGCATGATCCGCCACATGGCATCTAAGCACCGTAATAAGTGAGACTGCCTCCTCTTCCCCTGTGTTATGTGCTGGCCCAGATGCATCCCGCCCTGCACCTGGACCTTTGCAAGCACCATCAGCGACCACATCCACTTCTGTGTCCCAGCGTAGCATAGAAATGTCCTTACCTTAGGCATTTGAACGCAAGCGCAAATACCCAGCCACCCACCCACAGGTCATAGCACTAAATGCGCAACTTTCCAAATTACTGGCCCTGAAAATGTTTCCATTTAGGCTTGTGGACACTCAGGCCTTCCGCAGCCTGATGTCGGTGGCCATCCCTCGTTACGCAGTCCCCAGCCACCACTATTTTTCACGGTGTGCCGTGCCCGCCTTACACCAGCATGTGTCCCATAACAACACACGTGCCCTGACCAACGCAGTTACTGGGAAGGTCCACTTAACCACGGACACATGGACAAGTGCATTTGGCCAGGGACGCTACATTTCCCTGACGGCACACTGGGTGAACTTTGTGGAGGCCGGGAGCCAGTCGTACCCTGGGATGGCACAGGTGCTACCGACGCCAAGGATTGCGGGCCTTACGTCGATCAGGGTTTCCGCCAGCACCTACGTTAGAGGCTACAACCACCACTTCTCCTCCTCCGCCTCCTCCTCCACTTCCACCTCCGAATTATCCGCATGCAGCACCAGTCAGTCATCAGTTGGTAGCTGGAAGCAGTGTAGCACTGCAGTGGGGAAGCGGCAACAGGCCGTGCTGAAGCTGATATGCTTAGGGGAAAACAGCACACCGCTGCAGAGCTGTGGCAGGGGATAAGAGACCAGACTGAGCTGTGGCTCTCGCCACTCAACCTAGAACCAGGCATGATTGTGTCTGATAATAGCCGTAACTTGGTGGCAGCTTTGGAGCTCAGCAAGCTCAGACACATCCCATGCCTAGCCCACATGTTCAACCTTGTGGTTCAGCCATTTCTCAAAACCTACCCCAATTTGCCTGAGCTACTGGTGAAGGTGCGCCGCGTGTGTGCACATTTCCGCAAGTCACCGACAGCTTCAGCCGCTCTGTCAACGCTGCAGCAGCGCTTGAAATTGTCAGCTCACCGGCTGTTGTGCGACCTGAGCAAATGCTGGAACTCGACGTTCCACATGTTGGCCAGGCTTTGTGAGTGGCAGAGGGCAGTAGTGAAATACCAACTGCAACATGGTCGTCGCCTTTCCAGTCAGCTTCCGCTCTTCACAAGCGAGGAGTGGGCATGGATGTCTAACCTCTGTGAGGTTTTCAGAAACTTTGAGGAATCAACACAGATGGTGAGCGGTGATAACGCTATTATCAGTGTAACCATCCCACTTCTGTGTCTACTCAAACGCTCGCTGCTCACAATTAAGGATGTTGCTTTGCATGTGGAAGAGGTGGAAATGGGGGAAGACATTACACAGAGTGATAGCCAGACTACACTCAGCTCGTCTTCTCAGCGCAAATTGGACGATGAAGAGGAGGAGGAGGAGCAGGAGACGGTTGCCTCCGCTACAGAGGGTAGTACTCATGGAAGTTTAATTCCATCTGTTCAGCGTGGGTGGGCAGAAGAAGAGGAAGAGGATGAGGAGATTGAGAGTGATCCTCCTGATGACGACAGCGAAGTCTTGCCTGTTGGTACTCTGGCACACATGGCTGACTTTCCCGCGACCAGCACGTTATACCCATTTTAGACAACACGGATTACTGGTTGTTCATTCTTCTCGACTAGTGTTGAGCACGAATATTCGAATAGCGAATTTTTATAGCTATTATCGCCACTTCGAGAATTTGCGAATATTTAGAATATAGTGCTATATATTTGTTATATCAAATATTCGGCATTTCTTTCCATCTGAACACATGATTCCTCTCTGCTTCTTGCTTGTGGGCCAATGAGAAGGAAGCAATGTCAAGTTCACAACAATACTTAGTGCACCAATCAGTAATCTGTAGTCAGACCTGCTAAAATGTGAAGTTGAAGGTAGTGCGAAAAAATATTCTAATCATGCCAATTAGCGCAATCGCAAATATATTGGAGCACTTGACTCTATCTGCATATAAAGCTATTCTAATGTTCTGCCGTGCCAACCATTTTCTCCAGTCTCAGGAATCTTATACCAGCTTGAAAAATGTAACCAAAGTGACCCACGCCTGTATTTCGCGTTACGAATTCGCATTACACGATTTTCACATTGCTGATTTCTCGCATTCAATAAAATAATCTCAAATTCTCAAAATTCGCAAATACATGACGAATATTCTACAAAATATTCGTGAAATATCGCAAATTCAAATAGCCCCTGCCGCTACAACGAGAACTTCTCATCTCTCATTCCTCTGGTGGAGAGGACGAGCAAAACGGTTCAATACCAGAAGATCCTTGTTGAAAAATTGCTCCAAAAATTTCCATCTCACAACGCTAGCGGCAGAGTCTGTAGTTCCTTGGCCAACCGAGAAGGGGAGACAAGGGGAACACACAGCAGTTCCAACAGAGGCAGGGAAACACTCTCCAAAGCCTGGGACATTTTCATGACACCCCGGAAGCACCCTCACCCTGATGCGCGGCCTATAGTCATATATATACACTGCTCAAAAAAATAAAGGGAACACAAAAATAACACATCCTAGATCTGAGTTAATTAAATATTCTTCTGAAATACTTTGTTCTTTACATAGTTGAATGTGCTGACAACAAAATCACACAAAAATTAAAAAATGGAAATCAAATTTTTCAACCCATGGAGGTCTGGATTTGGAGTCACACTCAAAATTAAAGTGGAAAAACACACAACAGGCTAATGTCCTTAAAACAAGTCAAAATGAGGCTCAGTAGTGTGTGTGGCCTCCACGTGCCTGTATGACCTCCCTACAACCCCTGTGCATGCTCCTTAAGAGGTGGCAGACGGTCTCCTGAGGGCTCTCCTCCCAGACCTGGACTAAAGCATCTGCCAACTCCTGGACAGTCTGTGGTGCAACGTGACGTTGGTGGATAGAGCGAGACATGATGTCCCAGATTTGCTCAATTAGATTTAGGTCTGGGGAACGGGCGGACCAGTCCATAGCATCAATGCCTTCGTCATGCAGGAACTGCTGACACACTCCAGCCACATGAGGTCTAGCATTGTCTTGCATTAGGAGGAACCCAGGGCCAACCGCACCAGCATATGGTCTCACAAGGGGTCTGAGGATCTCATCTCGGTACCTAATGGCAGTCAGGCTACCTCTGGCGAGCACATGGAGGGCTGTGCGGCCCTCCAAAGAAATGCCACCCCACACCATTACTGACCCAATGCCAAACCGGTCATGCTGGAGGATGTTGCAGGCAGCAGAACGTTCTCCACTGCGTTTCCAGACTCTGTCACGTCTGTCACATGTGCTCAGTGTGAACCTGCTTTCATCTGTGAAGAGCACAGGGCGCCAGTGGCGAATTTGCCAACAGCATGTGAAATTGATTGTCACTCAGTGTTGCTTCCTAAGTGGACAGTTTGATTTCACAGAAGTGTGATTGACTTGGAGTTACAGAAGTGTTCCCTTTATTTTTTTTAACAGTGTATATATATACCGTATATACAGGGTGGGCCATTTATATGGATACACCTTAATAAAATGGGAATGGTTGGTGATATTAACTTCCTGTTTGTGGCACATTAGTATATTTGAGGGGGGAAACTTTTCAAGATGGGTGGTGACCATGTCGGCCATTTTGAAGTCGGCCATTTTGAATCCAACTTTTGTTTTTTCAATAGGAAAAGGGTCATGTGACACATCAAACTTATTGGGAATTTCACACAAAAAACAATGGTGGTGCTTGGTTTTAATGTAACTTTATTCTTTCATGAGTTATTTACAAGTTTCTCTTTGTTTACAGCCATTGACATGTCGCCGAGGTTAACACGTGAGGAGCGGATAGAAATTGTGTTGATGTCTGGTGAACGCAGTAACCGGGTCATTGCAGCAGATTTCAATGCAAGACACCCTACGAGACCACCCATCTCCCATGCTACAGTTAGCAAACTGCTTACTAAGTTTCGTGAAACTGGTTCAGTGTTGGATTTGCCAAAATGTGGACGCATGAAATCTGTCTCTAATGAAGAAACATCAGTGGCTGTCCTAGCTTCATTCAGCAATAGTGATGAGCGGCAGGTGCCATATTCGATTTTGACTAAATTCGCGAATATTCGATAGAATATTCGTTTCATATTCGTCAAAATCGAATATTCGTCATTATTCTAGTTATCGCGATTATTATGCGATTTAAATAATCGCGTATTGCGATTTTAACTTAAGGCTACTTTCCTATTGGTTTGATATCTAGAATTAGCGAAGATGACGAATATGACGAATGTATTCGTCATATTCCTCAAAACGAAGATAACAAAGTATTCTACATCTTCGTTTTAGCTACCTATTCGTCAACTTCGCTAATTCTAGCAATCAAATAGGAAAGTTGACTATAGAGAAAGCTAAGTTTAATTCGCTATGCGATTATATTACTTTGCTTTTTTTTAAAAAATGTAATAGTTAAATACTTGATTATTATAATGATTCTATTTATAAAAAAAAAAAAGCAAACTAATATAATCGCATAGCGAATTAAACACAGCTGTCTCTATAGTCAACCTTCCTATTTGATTGCTAGAATTAGCGAAGTTGACGAATAGGTAGCTAAAACGAAGATGTAGAATACTTCATTATCTTCGTTTTGAGGAATATGACGAATATATTCGTCATATTCGCAAATTCTACCAACCCAACCATAGTAAACCAGGTCCAAGTTGAAATAGCAATTCGATTAATTCAAGTTATAATAATCGAATTTCGATTTCAACTTAGCACTGCTATATTCCATATTCGTTAATTCTAGCCTAATATGGAATATAGCAGTGCTAAGTTGAAATCGAAATTCGATTATTATAACTTTAATTAATCGAATTGCTATTTCAACTTGGACCTGGTTTACTATGGTTGGCTTGGTAGAATTAGCGAATTCCTCAAAAACGAAGATAACAAAGTATTCTCCATCTTCGTTTTAGCTCCATATTCGTCAACTTCGCTATTTCTAGCAATCAAATAGGAAGGTTGACTATAGAGACAGCTGTGTTTAATTCGCTATGCGATTATATTGCTTTGCTTTTTTTTATTTTTTATAAATAGAATCATTATAATAATCAAGTATTTAACTATTCAATTTTTTTTTAAAAAAGCAAAGTAATATAGTCGCATAGCGAATTAAACTTAGCTGTCTCTATAGTCAACCTTCCTATTTGATTGCTAGAATTAGCGAAGTTGACTAATATGGAGCTAAAACGAAGATAGAGAATACTTTGTTATCTTCGTTTTGAGGAATATGACGAATACATTCGTAATATTCACTAATTCTACCAAGCCAACCATAGTAAACCAGGTCCAAGTTGAAATAGCAATGCGATTAATTCAAGTTATAATAATCGAATTTCGATTTCAACTTAGCACTGCTATATTCCATATTAGGCTAGAATTAACGAATACGGAATATAGCAGTGCTAAGTTGAAATCGAAATTCGATTATTATAACTTGAATTAATCGAATTTGCGATTTCAACGTAATTCTCAAATCCGACAGTACATTCTAGTATGGAGACGTTCCCATGGTGATGGGGATGCTCCATGAGCACGGAAGTCGTCAGAAGCGGCAATGGGCACTGACTGGAGCAGCCAGGAAGCCAGGAATCCTAAGGACAGGTAAGAACTACTTTTGGGAAGTGGCAAAGAAAAAAATATAACAATAAAAAAAACAAATAAAAACGAATATTCGAAATATCGAATTTATAGCACTATATTCAAAATATTAGCAAATTAGCGAAGTGCCGATATTCTCAAAAAAAATTCGATATTCGAATATTCGCGCTCAACACTATTCAGCAAGAGCCCACAGCGTAGCACTCGCCGCATGTCACTGGAGAGTGGCATTAGTCGAACATCCCTTCGGCGGATATTAGCTACTCACAAATGGCACCCTTACAAACTCCATCTCAACGAGGATGACCCAGATCGGCGCACTGAATTTGCAGAATGGGCAAAACAAAAATTGGAACAGGACCCTCAGTTTACGCAGAAGATTTTGTTCAGTGATGGGGCAAACTTTTATGTGAATGGTGAAGTTAATAAACAAAACCACCGCTATTGGTCTGACACTAACCCACATTGGATAGATCCCTCCAAGACTGTTGGAACAAAAAAATTGATGGTATGGTGTGGTATATGGGGTCCAAAGATAGTGGGGCCATTCTTCATCAATGGAAACCTCAAGGCCACTGGATATGCGAAATTGCTACATGATGATGTGTTTCCCTCTTTATGCACTAAAGCTGGCACGTTCCCTGAGTTTTTCCAGCAAGATGGTGCACCACCACATTATGGGTGTCAGGTCCGAGCATTCCTAGATGAACAGTTTCCTGGAAAGTGGATTGGTCGTCGTGGGCCAGTTGAATGGCCCCCAAGGTCTCCCCATCTGACCCCCTTAGACTTTTATCTTTGGGGTCATCTGAAGGCAATTGTCTATGCTGTGAAGATACGAGATGTGCAGCACCTGAAACTATTGATACTGGAAGCCTGTGCTAGCATTTCTCCTGCGGTGTTGCTATCAGTGTGTGAAGAGTGGGAGAAGAGGGTTGCATTGACAATCCAACACAATGGGCAGCACATTGAACACATTTTATAAGTGGTCAGAAACTTGAAAATAACTCATGAAAGAATAAAGTTACGTTAAAACCAAGCACACCATTGTTTTTCTTGTGAAATTCCCAATAAGTTTGATGTGTCACATGACCCTCTTCCTATTGAAAAAACAAAAGTTGGATTCAAAATGGCGGACTTCAAAATGGCCGTCATGCTCACCACCCATCTTGAAAAGTTTCCCCCCCTCACATATACTAATGTATCACAAACAGGAAGTTAATATCACCAACCATTCCCATTTTATTAAGGTGTATCCATATAAGTGGCCCACCCTGTATATATGTACATAGCAGACTGTGTCAGCGTCCTCAATGATCCCTCAGTGCCTTACAACTACTGGGTGTCCAAGCTGGACACGTGGCACGAACTGGCGCTCTACGCTTGGAGGTGCTGGCCTGCCCCGCCGCCAGCGTTTTGTCTGAGTGGGTATTTAGTGCTGCTGGTGGCATTATAACGGATAAGCGTATCCGCCTGTGAACTGAAAATGCTGTGTTGTTTATAATGTACTGAATACACTGTATTCCCATGCACCCCTTCCACCACAAACAAGGGTATATGGTTGAATATTCCTTTTCTCATCCTCCTCGTCTTCTTCCATCATATAAACATGCTTATTCGTCACATATAATGCCCTCGCATATATGCCCTTCGCATATAATGTTTTAGAGGGTCAGCTGACATGCAGGCCCTCGCATATAATTTTTAGAGGGTCAGCTCAGCTGCAGGCCCTCGCATATAATTTTTTAGAGGGTCATCTCACCAGCAGGCCCTCACCTACAATCTTTTACAGGGTCAGCTCACCTTCAGGCCCTCGCATATAATTTTTTAGAGGGTCAACTCACCAGCAGGCCTTCACCTACAATCTTTTACTGGGTCAGCTCACCAGCAGGCCCGCACATAAAATCTTTTACAGGGTAAGCTCACCAGCAGGCCTGCACCTCAAATCTTTTACAGGGTCAGCTCATTAGCAGGCCCACACCTCAAATCTTTTACAGGGTGAGCTCACCTGAAGGCCCTAGCATTTAACTTTTTTAGAGGGTCAGCTCACCAGCAGGCCCGCACCTCTAATCTTTGACAGCTTCAGCTCACCTGAAGGCCCTTGCATTTAATTTTTTAGAGGGTCAGCTCACCTGCAGGCCCTTGCATATAATGTTTTACAGGGACAGCTCACCAGTAGGCCCTCGCATATAATTTTTTACAGGGTCATCTCACCAGTAGGCCTTCACTTACAATCTTTTACAGGGTCAGCTCACCAACAGGCCCGCACCTAAATTCTTTTACAGGGTCAGTTCACCTGCAGGCCCTCACCTCATTATACCTAATAGGTAATTTGCGCGCATGCTGCCTTCCTTGGATGTGGTAGCCGTAGCTGTTTCTCAGGCTCCCTCTCCGGAATCGAACCATAATTCCCCCGTTACCAATGGTCTACATGGTTTTGGCTGAAAATAACATTGAAAGTTGATAGGGCAGACATCCGAATGGATCATCGCCATCACGGGGATGTGCGATCGTCCCCAGGTTATCTAGAGTCACCAAAGCGGCAGCAGGCCCTGGCCCATAATGTTTTACATGGACAGATCAGCAGGCCCTTGCTCCAAATGTTTTTGAGGGTCACCAGCAGGCCATTAATCATAATTTTTCAAAGCTGTGTATGATGCCCTCCTTTATGTGTAACAAAGGGTGTATTGGAGTGCCTGATCCTTGTAATTTTTGGCAGCCCTTTCACTTAGTGCATATGCTTTATGAGTATAGGAGTCCCACTTCATGAACAATTGTACCACAATGTGAATGAGGCCCTGCTTTATGTGATATACATGTTGTATTGGAGTGCCTCTTCCTTGTAATTTTTTAAAATCGATTGTTTCTTCGGTTTTGCGCGTATTAATGTCAGTCTGTAAAAATGGCGTACTATTCGGACAACATCATTCCTAGCAGCACCCTGCGAGTACAAGATGCATCCAGACATCCTCCCCATGCTGTTCCATTTTGGGGGTGTTTCCATCAATTTCTGACATTTTCCTATGAACCAGGCACCCTTCCCTCTTCAGAGCAGGGGGTACCTAGTTTAATGCTCGGGTTCTCCCATTGACTTCCATTGTACTCAGGTGCTCGGTCGAGCACCCGAACATCCCGGTGTGTTCAGCCCGAGCCCCCGAACACCCGAGCACTACAGTGCTCGATCAACACTTTTCATAATCTTTGCCCCATCTTGCTCAACCCCCCCAACAGACCTATCTATCACGATCAATGGCTGCATATTCCCCAGTCAACTAAGTCCGCTGCTTTGTAGTGACCTTGGATTCTGCCCTCTCCTTCCGACCTCACATCCAAGCCCTTTCCAACACCTGCCGCCTCCAACTCAAAAACATCTCCCGTGTCCGTGCTTTCCTCAACTTTGAGTCTGCGAAAATGCTTGTACATGCCCTCATCATCTACCGCCTAGACTACTGCAACATTCTCCTCTGTGGCCTTCAGTCTATCCTCAACTCTGCTGCCCTACTAATCCACCTCTCACCCTGTTACTCCTCTGCCTCTTCCCTCTGCCAATCCCTTCACTGGCTCCCCATTGCCCAGCGAATACAGTTCAAAATACTAACAAATACATACAAGGCTGTCCACAACCTGTCCCCTTCCTACATCTCTGAGCTAATTTCCCAATACATCCCCACACGTAATCTCCGATCCTCACAAGACCTCCTTCTCTCCTCTCCTCTTATCACCTCTTCCCACAATCGCCTCCAAGATTTCTCCCGTGTATACCCCACACTCTGGAACTCACTACCCCAAAATATCAGACTCTCACCTACAGTGGAATCTTTTAAAAGAAACCTAAAGACCCATCTCTTCAGACAAGCATACAACCAGTGACCCTGCTGCCTCTATACCGCCATGCCCAGCTTTACCCTCTCCTACTCTGTTCTTCTCCCATACCATGTAGATTGTAGGCCCTTGGCCTCACAGGCAGGGCCCTCTCTCCTTCTAGGGCAAGAAGGAAAAACCCAATATTACTGCTAGTGATGGACGTACATCGGTCAGGACGATTCGCAAACGCGCGTTCGCAATCAAATTTTCGCGAACCGCGCGTTCGCGGTGGACTCAATTTACTTCAATGGCAGGCTAACCTGAAAAACCTTCAGGTCATATTTGCAGCCAGCAAACACTTAAACTAGAATCTATATAATATGAAAATGTAGCCCTACCCCTGAATAATAATACAATTAGGTGGTCATTTATTATATAGAAATACGTCTATGTTAGGCGTATTTCTGACCATTTGATCAGGCGTATTTCTAATCAAATGTTCGCGAACCGCGCGTATAATAAACTAGAATCTATATAATATAAAGATATAAGCCCTACCCCCGAATAATAATAAAATTATTTGGTCATTTATTATATAGAAATATGTTTATGTTAGGCATATTTCTGACCATTGGATCAAATGTTCGCGAACCGCGCGTTCGCGGTGGACTTAATTCACTTTAATGGCAGGCGAACCTGAAAAACCTTCAGGTCATATTTGCAGCCAACAAACACTTACTATAAGTACACAAATAGTCCCCCAACATGGGCAGTGATATAACAGAGGGGGATCATTGGCAAAAATTCCCACAAAAGATATATATTTTAATCAGGGCCATTTTTATGCGTCTTAAAGGGAAACTCTCAAAAATGTGCCCTGCAGGAGCTTAGAAATTTTTTATTTCCTATCGGTTTGATGTATAAAGATGTGCAGCACTCCACATTTTTGTATCCTGCAGAGTCCATTAAAAAAATGCATACGTTAACGTTAATGTTTTTTCTACCATGGAACTGCATGGTGAACGGACGCCACTGTACGGCATCAGTCTGAGGCATCTGTTAACGCATACATTTTTGGTATGCATTAAATGGATGGCAAAAATAGGATGTGAACCCAGCCCTAGTGTCAGATTAGGCACCAGTACACAACGTAGCAGCGTGGCGGAGAGGGGAGGCCGCCATGTAATGATAGAGCGCTACCTGGTCCTGGTGGTCAGGGATGAGGACTGTGTTTCCCAAGGATCATTTTCTACTGGGAAAATACGGGGCACAGTATAATAAACTAGAATCTATATAATATAAAGATATTAGCCCTACCCCCGAATAATAATACAATTAGGTGGTCATTTATTGTATAGAAATACGTCTATGTTAGGCGTATTTCTGACACAAGTGTACTTATAATTGTTATATAAGAAAGATACTGAATACCTGCATGTAACTTTGTTGATAAAGGCTGTTGAGCCGAAACGCATCATAAGACATATTATTATGACAAAATAAAATAATATTTCGAATAGCAATTGACGGCTGCAAGGATCTTCTCTTGAATTACAGGATAAATATGTAACTGTCGGCCAGTACAGGCTCCACAAATTAGCCAATAGGCATTCACCTGACGGCAAAGAACTTTGGATTCTGTGACTGGCGGTACAGGATAAATATGTAACTGTCGGCCAGTACAGGCCCAAAATATTAGCCAATAAACATTCCCCTGACAGCACAGAACTTTGGATTCTGTAGCTGGAGGTGCATTAGGCGGTCATAGGATAAATATGTAACTGTTGGCCAGTAAAGGCCCCGAAAATTAGGCATTTACCCGACATAAAAGGCTTTTTATGCCGCTGTGTATACATAAGGCAAGGACCATTCTTTGTTCTGTGTGGTGGCGGATATGTGTGCGCTGGCATGAGCAAATTCAATTACACGTGGTCATCACAGGTGTTGAATTCCTCCGAGATCCATGCCTCATTCATTTTAAAAAATGTGAGGTAGTCCACACTGTCGTGAGCTAGGCAAGTGCGCTTATTGGTCACGATCCCCCGTGCTGCACTGAACGTCCTTTCGGACAGGACACTCGAAAAGGGGCAAGCCAAGAGTTCCATGGCAAATTGTGCCAGCTCTGGCCACAGATCAAGCCTGCACACCCAGTAGTCCAGGGGTTCCTTGCTTCTCAGATCGTCCACATTGGCCGTTAAACCGATGTAGTTGGGCACCTGTCGGTCTAGGCGTTGCCTGAGGCTGGATCCGGAGGGCGGCTGTCGATGGGTTGGCTGCAAGAATGATCTCATATCCGAAGTGACCAACACATCTATAAACCGCCCTTTTTTAAAGGCGTGTTAGGATTGGTACCCGCACCTGTTTTGCTGTGGGTGGAAATTCCTCTGCCAGCACCCGCAACAGCAGAATGCAGCATCTCTCGCAGCATCCCTCTGTGATGCTGTTAACATGTCCGCTATTTTGTGTTTGTACCGGGTGTCTAAGCACAGTATGTTGCCACCCAGTACAGGTCCTTGACCTTTATGATTTTTATACGGGGGTCCCTCTTTAAAGACTGGAGCATGGAGGCCCCCATTTGCACTAAATTGGAAGCAGTGGAGTGCCCTGGCTCCTGCTCATCGCCCAGGAGAATGTCGTCGGTCTTCTCCCCCCAGCCACAGACAACACCAGGGATCCCCGAAAAGTTTAAAGCCTGCTCTTCTTGCTCCTCCTCCTCCTCCCCCCAGCCACCATCCTCCTCTGGCTCCTCTTCAGACTCCTGCTGACTTGTCTCAGATGGAGTAGCCACCCCTGGGAATTCATTCAGCATTGCGACTTCCTCATCTTCCAGCTTCTGCTCCTCGACGGCTTGATCAATGACACGACGGAATGCACCCTCCAGAAAGTAGGCGTAAGGTACGATGTCACTGATGGCGCCCTGGCTGCGACTGACCAGTTTGGTGATCTCATCAAATGGCCGCAGAAGTCTGCATGCGTCGTGCATGAGCAGCCACTGGCACGTTGAAAAAAAACCAAGCTCCTCAGAACCTGTCCTGCCACAGAGTTCATACAGGAAGTCGTTAACGGCACGTTTATGCTAGAGCAGCCTATCAAGCAAATACAAGGTGGAGTTCCAGCGTGTCAGGCAGTCACAAATCAGACGTCTGACGGGCAAGTGGTGTCGCCGCTGAACGTCAGCAAGGCGAGCCATGGCTGTGTAAGATCTTCTAAAATGGGCAGAGATTTTCCTGGCCTGCCGCAAGATATCCGGGACCCCGGGGTATTTGGCAACGAATCGCTGCACGACTAAGTTCAGGACGTGTGTCATTTTGCCCTGTTTCAGCGCGCTCAGCAGATTGGCACCGTTGTCGCACACCACTTTACCAACTGTCTTATTCAGCTGGGTTAGCCACTGATCGGCCTGTGACCGCAGAGCTGAAAGGAGTGCAGGACCGGTGTGGCTCTTTGCTTCCAGGCACAACAACCGCAGCACAGCATGGCAATGTTTTACCTTAGCACGTTTATTAGGTTCTGGGGGGCTTGGGGGGTGCAGCGGAAGAGGCGGTAGCGAGGAGAAGAAGAGGCAGGCCTGCATGCAATCCATGGCGGTAATACCAAATCCACACGGGTGCCACGGGTTACATGCTTGACGGCCGTCAGAAGGTTCACCCAGTGGGCAGTAAAAGTTATGTACCTTACCTGCCCGTGTTTGCCAGACCATGTGTCTGTGGTCAGATGTATCTTGGCACCGACACTGTGAGCCAGAGATATATTCACTTGCCGCTGAATGTGGCCATATAGTTTAGGGATGCCCTTCTGGGAGAAATATTTCCTTATGGGGACCTTCCATTGCGGTGTTCCAATGACCTCTAAATTTCTAAAGGCCTCCGAGTCCACCAATTTATATGGCAGTAGTTGGCGGGCTAGCAGTTCCGAAAAGCCAGCTGTCACCCGTTGGGCATGAAGATTATCCAGCGTGATCATTTTTTTACGCTAGAAAATTTGGGCCACGGAAACCTGCCTTGTGCCAGATGAACGCAACGACGGCACGGTGGAAGATGGAGGACAAATGGGACTAGAGAGGAGAAGGAGAAGAAGCAGGACGTGGAGCACCAGGAATGTGGCTTTGTGGGTTCTGACGACGTTGCTCCCACTGGGCTCGGTGATGGGAGGCCAGGTGCCTTCTTAAGTCAGTCGTCCCTAGGGGATTGTTGGACGTACCGCAACTTATGCATTGATAGCACAGGCTGCAGATACACTATTATGAGCAGCTGACACGGTAAAAAAAAGCCCACACTGCGGAGCCATGTGCTGGCGTCCTGGGAGCGCAAGATGTGACCGTGCATGGTGGATGCGTCACTCCAAATACATTTGCAGTCTGCTTTTTGCCTTCTGTGCACTGCGAGTTCTGCCTGCTTCTCCTCCCTCTCTGCTGCTCCGTCTCTCCCTCCGTCTCTCCCCTCCTCTTCCTCTCTTGTGGGCACCCACGTGACGTCCATCGACACATCATCATCGTCACCTTCACCACCACTGACATTAGAAATTTCGGAGTAGGCAGCAACAGCGGGGAAGACCCTCCTTGGGCTGATCTGGGTACTGTCGTCAGACTGATGGGTGGCGGCTGTTGCTACCTCCTCTTCCTCATCCATTGCCAAGAATTGCTGCACATCGGTAAGGTCTGGGAATGGATGGGAAAATAATTCCTCTGACTCGAGTGGAGGGGCTATAGTGGTGGTGGTGTTGGTGTCTTTAGGGGTGCACACAGCAGAGAGTGAGGAGAGTGCAGATATAGAGGACGAGGAGGGTGCAGAAGCTAAAGGCTGAGTAAGCCACTCAACCAACTCTGGTGCGCCCTTTGAAGTTATCACACAAGCCTTCTCTAACTTCCCACTTAGGCTCCGGCCTGGTGCACCTGCCTGACCGCTACCATCCCTGTGGAACGGTCTGCCTCTTACTCTCCCTGTCATTTTCTAAATGACCCTCTGCCTAAGTCTGTAGAGAAGAGCAGTATTTGTGGATGAAGGTATATCGCAGCCCTCAATCAGTATTTGGTGGAAAAAGGTATATAGCAATAGCACCCCTCAATCAGAATTTTGTAGAAGAAGGTATACAGTATGTCACCCCTCAATCAGTATTTGGCGGAAACAGGTATATGGCACCCCTCAATCAGTATTTTGTGGAAGCAGGTGTATCTCAGCCCTCAATCAGTATTTGGTGGAAAAAGGTATATAGCAATATCACCCCTCAATCAGTATTTTGTGAAAGAAGGTATATGGCACCCCTGAATTAGTATTTGGCGGAAACAGGTATACAGCACCCCTCAATCAGTATTTTGCTGAAACAGGTATATGGCACCCCTCAATCAGAATTTTGTGGAAGCAGGTGTATCGCAGCCCTCAATCAGTATTTGGTGGAAAAAGGTATATAGCAATAGCACCCCTCAATCACTATTTTGTGGAAGAAGGTATATGGCACCCCTCAATCAGTATTTGGTGGCAACAGGTATATCACACCCATTGAAATTAGTTACTCCAATAGCATTTGTCCCTCTATCTAGCTGCGGTATCGATGCAGAACTGCACACAACCGCTGCACAATACAAATACACTATAATATAATTTCTATGTTAGAAAGTATATTATAAGTATATAACCCCCCCCCCCCCTATATAACACCTATTGATAGCACACCTATACCGGTCCTTAAAAGGACTTTTGTGGCCCTATTAGCTAGTGTTTGGTGTCTTTAACTGTCCCTGCTCCAAAATGTAACCTCTCCCTACACTGGCAAAACACATAATATAAAATGGCTGCCAGATCGGGTTCTGTTATAGGGTTGGGGGTGTGTCCATGTGCTGAGACTTCTCAATTGGCTGTCCTGTCCCACCTGATGGATGTGTCATGGGTCAAAGTTCGGCACTATGCAAAAAAATATGGCGCGTGCGAATATCGCCATATGTTCGCATGTTCGGCTAATCGCGAACGAGCAAAGTTCGCCACGAAACGACCACCGGGCCATCTCTAATTACTGCTACATACATGGAAACACCACTGAATATGTGAACAACTCGACCATGGATTGTATATATTGTATTACTGGCCTATGCTGATGCAAATATGCCCCCCAAAAATGTTTGTTGTTAGAAAAAAATAAGACGAGTAGAACGGACCATCTTTTACCATGAGTATGAACATCTAATACTTTCCTTTTATAATTGCTGTTGGTTTGGCCATATTCATGGCTTTGTTTAGTACAGTTAACACTCCTGTTTTCTGAGATTTCTGAGTTGTGTTATCTAATCTAAGCAAACATCTTCAATTGCTTTTCAATGGCTTTTGTCTCAAGATAACGCGATGAGTTAAGAAATTTGAATTAAAAGCTGGAGTGCTAACCCTGCTACATCTGTATATTCTATTTCAGCTTTTTTCTATGACTGCTATTTAAGCCTAGGCCATTATAGGTTTTGCATTTATGCCCTACAATATATTTTTATTATTATATTTTTTTTTCTAACATCAGCATAGGCCAGTAATACTATATACCACAGGGTAGAGTTGTCCATATATTCAATGATGTTTCAATGTACAGTATGTAGCAGTAATACTGGTCTTTTTCTATCTTGCCTTAACTCTTTTCGCAGAAATATTTTTAAAATATTTATGTGATGTATATTTCAACTCATGTCTGGTATCTCCCACTACTGTGTTACTTCTATTTAATTTAAACACAATGCTATCTCAGCTTCTTTATGGAAGCATGTAAAACATCCCAATTTATAGAGCAAATCTCTCTATACAAAGGTTTAGAAATACTTTGTGTGCTTGCCCAAGCAACTATGCAAAATGAGCTTTTTTTGTAAAGGTAAAACTATGTGATAAATGTAGGAATCGCCCTATAAATTGCATGTTTCTTTAGAGCATGTTATACGCAGAACAAATTGTAACAGGTACTTTACATTCTTTCAGTTTTTGATCAGCGAGGCTGCCTTCAGGGTGTTCCTCTAAGACCTAGAATCTTTCACTTGAGTCTGAAAACTGGCAGCGCAAACTAATAAACATTTAACCTTTATGACCACTGACATATTTGACAATCTGAGGAGGTCTGTTTATTTAAAGGAACGCGATAATTACTTACTTGGGCAGAGGAGTCTTGGTATTTTTAAGGGGAGTATTGCAAAAGTTAAACATTAAAATGTATAAGCAGATGTGCATTATGTAAGTGATCACTAACCCCTCATAGTACAAGTTTACATGAAGGAATTCTACGAAATGCAAATGCATAGCAAAATAATAGAAACTTGTCTGTGTAGCCGTGTGTCAACATCCTAGAAGCCTTTAGTTTAGACAATGTGGACACAGGAAAGAGCGAGATCTTTGTCATTGTTGAACAGGTTAACGAAACATATACCTACTATCCATTTCCTCTACCCAATGAGCTAGCAAGTCCGAAACAAAGGGGTGCTTGCCAATCAATCTAGCTAGAGATGTGGCTGATAAGTGCTTTAGATATATCAATTTGCTTGGACATGCGACCAGTCTGCAGCCAGGACAAAAAAGTGGCAAGGATAAGGAAGTCAGATTCCAGCTAATTGAATAAGGCCTTGCAAGTGCTTTCTTCCCTTCTTAGTCTATTAGATAGAGAATGTTAAGTGTACAGACAATAACTCATTGAATTGGGACTCAACAGTCAGCACATCAATCATGGTTACAACACAAGAGCCAAATTAGCAGCGTGTCAAAGTGATGCCTATACACATGTTACAGAGGGTTAAACAAATACAAGAAGAAGAGGAAGGATGTTTGTTCTACAAGAGACTTTACGCTGAGTATATGTGATATCCACCTTTTATATGTCGCCTTTATTAGGCTTGTAGTAGCTGCCTTTAAGGATATTATCTCGGAAGTGGTTTCTTGACCTCTAGGATTTCACTAATACAAAATAATCCAGTTCTGGGCAAAAGTTTATTTTGTGTGGGGTAACACCTATGTCATATAATGTACATGCAGCAAATTAAAAAAAGGTTGTTAGTCTCAATCTACAGCTTAGAAAGTGCACTAACAACACAGAGTTAGGCCTCCTGCACATGACAGTATGGTTTTGCGGTGCGTTTTAAACGGATCTGTTTTTTTGTTTCAGTAGTGTTTCCATTTCTGTTCCGCTTCCGTTCCATTCTTCCGTTCCGTTTTTCCGTTTGGTTTCGAAAACGGAAGCATACAATAATGTTAAAACAGTAAGTTCATAAACAAATTGGGTTGGGCATAACATTTTCAATAGATGGTTCCACAAAAACGGAACGGATACGGAAGACATATGTATGCATTCCATATGCATTCCATTTTTTTTGCGGAACCATTGACTTGAATGGAGCCACGGAACGTGATTTGTGGGCAATACTAGTGTAACTGTCACGTCCACACACACACAAGGGGGAAGGATAGTGACCACTGCGCTCCACCCTCACCCCTGGCCCTGCCTACTTGCCTCACGAGTCCTGATGACAGGGGACAACTGGACGACAGTCCCTTACTTAGGATATGTGCAGGGAAGACAGACAAGACAAAATACAGAGGAGGGATGCGCAGTACAGGAGGAGCAGGCAAAGGATCGTCAGGGAACAGGATCAGGTGAGTATTCAGTAGTCCAACAAATAGCCAGGAACCTAGAATTAACAGGCAACCTGTGGCCAGCAGGCTGTCTGTATTTATAGTGGGGTCTGAGGGTCATGTGACGTGGCCAGCGTCACATGACCGACAGACAAGTCGAGCACCGAGTGATCAGCTCGGCGCTCAAGGCAGATCTAGGAGCAGGGAGCCTCCCAGCTAGCAAAGCCGCCCTGGGAACGAGGCCAAACACAGATCCTCGCTCCCGAAGCTAAGCAGCAGGTCTGCGGCTGATGGGAGACCGAGTGCGCCTTTGGCACCCCGCAACAACTAGGACATGTTCTATGTTTGAAATACAGAAACAAAATGCATACGGAGTACCTTCCATTATTTTTGCGGACCCATTGAAATGAATGGCTCCGTATACGGAACGCAAAAAAATTAACGTAAATGGAAAAAAAAAAAAGTTAGTGTGCAAGAGGCCTAAGAATTTTTTTTTTTCCGTTTACGTTATGTTTTTTGTGTTTCGTATATGAAACCTCTCATTTCAATGGATCCGGAAAAAAACGGATGGTACTCCGTATGCCTTCCGTTTCTGTATTTCCGTTCCATTCAAAAAAAGAACATGTCCTAGTATTGCCCGCAAATCACGTTCCGTGGCTTCATTCAAGTCAATGGGTCCGCATCTGTTCCGTCTATGTTTCTATGTTTCTATGTCTTTGCAGAACTATCTATTTTATCTATTTTATGCCCAGCCCAATTTTTTTATGTACTTACTGTTTAAACATTATTGTATGCCTCCGTTCCGTTTGCGATCTGCAAAAAACAGATCACAAACAGAAACCAAACGGAACGGCAAATGGAACGTAAACACTACTGAAAAAAAACCTGATCCATTTAAAACGGACCGCAAAACCATATGGTTGTGTGCAGGAGGCCTAAATCTAAGGCATAACTAATATCTGATGGGACTTTAGGTGTAAAAATACCATAATAAAGGTTTAAACCGTTGCGTCATCGTTGCAAATATATCATTAATCTGTTATGCTTGTCTACATTTTACCTAAATAATCTGTATAATTCTCCTACTATGCTGCCTGGGCGAGTAAATACAGTTACATTTCTATTTAATATCTATAGAGACTAATTTAATTAATGTAGGTATGTACACTGATGGCAGTGTTAATTAGATGGATGTTACCTATGAAGTCATGCTTTCCATGAACTGTGTTCCACAGTAATTATGACATGATGAGATAACATTTTGGTATTTTATAGGAAAAATAAAATTGTGCACTAAAGCTGGTGCTTTGACCTCCTGCTACCAGAAGCAAATCGTATATTATCCTGCCATGTAGACCCATCTTTTAGAGCTGTAGCACAAAAAGAATTTCAGATTCTATCGAATACTTTAGCTCTACAAGAGATTTTTATTTTTTTTATTTTTTGCAAACCTTGTTTGTCCTGCAAAAGGCCACTTCAGTTGGGTTCTTCTAAGATGTAAGGCATAAGGATAACACAATCTTTTGTACACTTAAAGGGATTTTCCAAGAGTTTTTTTACTGAAGACCTATCTTCTTGAATGGTCATCCGGGTCCCCCGCCGATTAGCTGTTTGAGAAGGCACCGTTGCTTACAGTAGCGCTGCGGCCTTCTCCAGCTTTGGATAGGCTATGTGACGTCACTTTCATTGGTCACATGGCCTAAGCATAGCTCAGCACTATTGAAGTGAATGGGGCTAAGCCGCAATACCAAGCACAGCCACTATACAATATATGGCGCAGTGGTTGGCGAGGTTAGAGAAGCCTGTGGCGCTACTGCTAGAGCTGGTGCCTTCTCGAACAGCTGATTGCTATCAACCTCCTATGTGTATATCTGAAGTTAGAAAGAGGAGAGATTTAATGTATAAATTACAAGTTTTACTGAATCTTTTCCCACAAAACTCCATATCAATCTGTTCAACTCCTCCTGCTCTACAATATGCCCATGAGCTTACCTGGAGCCATAGCAGCCATAACACTTGCTATGGGGCCCAGAGGTTGGAGGGACCTATTAGGTGCAATAACATTGTACCTTTTTGTGGGGAATAGCAATATAGTGGATTTTTGCTATGCTGTGGCTTTTCTTATACATGATGATTTACATATCTTTAATGATTGCTACTTAGGCCTCATGCACACGACCGTTTTTTTTTACGGTCCGCAAAAACGGGGTCCGTAGGTCCGTGATCCGTGACCGTTTTTTCGTCCGTGGGTCTTCCTTCATTTTTGGAGGACCACGGACATGAAAAAAAAGTTTTGGTGTCCGCCAGGCCGGGCGGAGCCAAACGGATCTCTCCTGAATTACAATACAAGTCAATGAGGTCAGATCCGTTTGACGTTGACACAATATGGTGCAATTGCAAACGGATCCGTCCCCCATTGACTTTCAATGTAAAGTCAGGAGTCCCTTTTATACCATCGGATCAGAGTTTTCTCCAATCCGATGGTATATTTTAACTTGAAGCGTCCCCATCACCATGGGAACGCCTCTATGTTAGAATATACTGTCGGATATGAGTCAGATCGTGAAATTCAAATCCGACAGTATATTCTAACACAGAGGCGTTCCCATGGGGATGGGGACGCTTCAGGTTAGAATATACTAAAAGAACTGTGTACATGACTGCCCCCTGCTGCCAGGCAGCAGGGGGCAGACCCCCCCCTGTTTTTAACTCATTGGTGGCCAGTGCGGCCGGCCCCCCCTCCCCCTGTAGTTAACTCTTTGTTGTCCAGTGTGGCCGGCCCCCTCCCTCCCCTGTAGTTAACTCATTGGTGGCAAGTTGACCCCCTCCCTCCCCTGTAGTTAACTCTTTGTTGTCCAGTGCGGCCTGCCCCCCCCCCCCCCTCGCTCCCCTGTAGATAACTCATTGGTGGCCAGTGGGCCCCCCCTCCCTCCCCTGTAGTTAACTCTTTGTTGTCCAGTGCGGCCGGCCCCCCCTCCCTCCCCTGTAGTTAACTCGTTGGTGGCCAGTGGGCCCTCTCCCCTCCCTCCCCCTCCTAATTAAAATCTCCCCCCCTATCATGGGTGGCAGCGGAGAGTACCGATCGGAGTCCCAGTTTAATTGCTGGGGCTTCGATCGGTAACCATGGCAACCAGGGCGTTACTGCAGTCCTGGTTACCATGGTTACTTAGCAATTTGTAGAAGCATTATACTTACCTGCGAGCTGCGATGTCTCCGTGTCCGGCCGGGAGCTCCTCCTACTGGTAAGTGACAGGTCTGTGCGGCGCATTGCTTAATGATCTGTCACTTACCAGTAGGAGGAGCTCCCGGCCGGACACAAACATCGCAGCTCGCAGGTAAGTATAATGCTTCTACAAATTGCTAAGTAACCATGGCAACCGGGACTGCAGTAGCGTCCTGGTTGCCATGGTTACCGATCGGAGCCCCAGCGATTAAACTGGGACTCCGATCGGTACTCTCCGCTGCCACCAATGATAGGGGGGGAGATTTTAATTAGGAGGGGGAGGGAGGGGGGAGGGCCCACTGGCCACCAACGAGTTAACTACAGGGGAGGGAGGGGGGGCCGGCTGCACTGGACAACAAAGAGTTAACTACAGGGGAGGGAGGGGGCCAACTGGCCACCAATGAGTTAACTACAGGGGAGGGAGGGGGGGCCAGCCGCATTGGACAACAAAGAGTTAACTACAGGGGAGGGAGGGGGGGCCCACTGGCCACCAACGAGTTAACTACAGGGGAGGGAGGGGGGGCCGGTCGCACTGGACAACAAAGAGTTAACTACAGGGGAGGGAGGGGGGCCCACTGGCCACCAATGAGTTAACTACAGAGGAGGGAGGGGGGGCCAGCCGCATTGGACAACAAAGAGTTAACTACAGGGGAGGGAGGGGGGGCCCACTGGCCACCAACGAGTTAACTACAGGGGAGGGAGGGGGGGCCGGTCGCACTGGACAACAAAGAGTTAACTACAGGGGAGGGAGGGGGGCCCACTGGCCACCAATGAGTTAACTACAGGGGAGGGAGGGGGGGGGGCGGCCGCACTGGCCACCAATGTCTTAACTACAGGGGGGGGCCTGCCCCCTGCTGCCAGGCAGCAGGGGGCAGTCATGTACACAGTTCTTTTAGTATATTCTAACCTGAAGCGTCCCCATCACCATCCGTCTGTATGAAAGTAACCTACGGCCACGGATCACGGACACGGATGCCAATCTTGTGTGCATCTGTGTTCTTTCACTGACCCATTGACTTGAATGGGTCCGGGAACCGTTGTCCGTCAAAAAAATAGGACAGGTCATATTTTTTTGACGGACAGGATACAAGGATCACGCTCTCGGCTGCAAAACGGTGCATTTTCCGATTTTTCCACGGACCCATTGAAAGTCAATGGGTCCGCGAAAAAAAACGGCACAACGGCCACGGATGCACACAACGGTCGTGTGCATGAGGCCTTATGCTGCTGTTTAATTTTCTTACACTAGATGGTGGGCGCCCATCTTATTTTGCTATGGGGCCCTGTAAATTATAGTTACACCCCTTAACATGCTGTCTGCAGATTGCACTGCATTTGTGGTGACAGGTTCTCTTTAATAAGAAATGCTGCCAAAATTACTCATTATGTGTTTTTTATTTACCCTTTAAATTACACAAATAAATAATTTGAAAAACCAAGAAAATCAGAACCTCAAGAACAAAACTAAAATCATTCAGTGGACATGAAGCAAAGCCAAAGCACAAGGGTGTTTGCATTTCTCTAATATTAACGGAAATGGGAAGTGGAATATTTATTGTGATGTTGTATTGATGTATTTTTTCTCTTAATATTCCAGCATCAGTGAAAAGTAGCTATAATACAGTTCTTATTCTCGGCTCAGCATGGAATTTTAAAATTCAAGCAGTGAAAATGTTAGGTTAACCCTTAGCAGATTTATAAAAAAAAGTATATACAGTATATGCTAATCTAACAATCTGTCTATGAATGCACATGAACGCTCTCTCATTCTTTAAATATCTTTATTATGTATAATCTTGTGCATATTTTAGAATTTTTTTTTTTATTAATCATATCTGCTTCTCTGTTTTAGCAAAAAATAATCAATCCAAAAAATTTTTTTTTCCAACCTCTGAATTACCTGTAAGGTTACTCTGAAAAAAATACCTATTACCTCCTAAATTTAACTGATATGGTAACAAACTTAAACAAGTCACGCAGCTGTGACACCCAGAGGCAGGTGTGTTTTCTATTGTCTTGACACGTGCAGGATTTCAAGGTAGGGCCAGTGACTGCAGAGCAATAGACAACAGTAATGTTGTTTTTCAATGCTCCTTCATATTTGCCTGTGCGTCAGAATTAACAACTCAGCAATGTGCAGTGTGTGAACGTATTCATATTTGTATATCAGCCATAAATTTAGTGTTTTGCTAAAATCACTTAGTCCTGAAATAGCAGAAGTAAAATGAAGTTAAAATAGTAAAACCAATAAAATCTCAAACCCTAAAATGGCATGTAAACACTGTCATTGTGTGCTTGCACTGGGTGATACAATGAAATATACAGCTGTAAAGCAAAGCTTTCTGACACGTGTGCAACATGCTTGTGAATGCTTACATAGTTGGTAAGGTTGAAGAAATAACACAGGGCTGTCATGTCCAACCTGTAATCCAACCTTGATGATACAGGGGAATAGAGATGGCCTTCCGGTTCGCCTGGCGGTCGTTTAGCGGCAAACTTTGTGCGTTCGCGATTCGCCGAACATGCGAACATATGGCGCTGCCCGTCGGCGCCATATTCTTTTGCATTGTGCTAAACTTTAACCCATGACACATCCATCAGGTGGGACAGGACAGCCAATTGAGACGTTTCAGCACATGGACACACCCCCACCCTATAACAGAACCCGATCTGGCAGCCATTTTACATTCTGTGTTTTGCCACTGTAGGGAGAGGTTGCTTTGTGGAGCAGGGACAGGCTGTTAGGGACAAAAAATGCTAGCTAATAGGGCCACAAAAGTCCTTTTAAGGACTGGTAAAGGTGTGATAGGTGTGATATACTGAGGGGTGTGATATACTTAGAAAGTATATTATAGCATAGAAAGTATATTATGGTGCATTTGTATTGTGCAGCAGTTGTGTGCGGCTCTGCTGTAATACCGCAGCTAGATAGAGGGACAAGCGCTATTGGAACAACTATTTGCGATGGGTGTAATATACCTGTTGCCCTCCAAAAAACTGATTGAGAGGTGTGATATACCTGCTTCCACAAAATACTGATTGACGGCTGTGATATACCTGTGGCCCCAAATAAACAGGGTGGTGTGATATAACTGTTGTGGCAAAAAAAATAATTGAGGGGTCTGATATACCTACTTCCGCAAAATACTGATTAAGGGGTTTGATATACCTGCTTCCACAAAATACTGATTAAGGGGTTTGATAAACCTGCTTCCACCAAATATTGATTGAGGCCTGTGATTTACCTGCTTCCACAAAACACTGATTAAGGGGTTTGATATACCTGCTTTCACAAAAAAATGATTGAGGGCTGCAATATACCTGCTAACACAAAATACTGATTAAGGGGTTTGATATACCTACTTCCACCAAATATTGATTTAGGCCTGCGATATAGATGCTTCCGCAAAAAAATGATTAAGGGGTTTGATATACCTGTTTCCACGAAATATTGATTGAGGCCCACAATATACCTGCTTCCACAAAATACTGATTAAGGGGATTGATATACCTGCTTCCACCAAATATTGATTGAGGCCTGCGAGATACCTGCTTCCACAAAATACTGATTAGGGGTTCGATATACCTGCTTCCACAAAATACTGATTAAGGGGTTTGATAAACCTGCTTCCATCAAATATTGATTAAGGCCTATGATATACCTGCTTCCACAAAATACTGAATAAGGGTTTTGATATACCTGCTTCCACAAAATAATGATTGAGGGCTGCAATATACCTGCTAACACAAAATACTGATTAAGGGGTTTGATATACCTACTTCCACCAAATATTGATTGAGGCCTGCGATATAGATGCTTCCACAAAATACTGATTAAGGGGTTTGATATACCTGTTTCCACCAAATATTGATTGAGGCCCGCAATATACCTGCTTCCACAAAATACTGATTAAGGGGATTGATATACCTGCTTCCACCAAATATTGATTGAGGCCTGCGAGATACCTGCTTTCACAAAATACTGATTAAGGGGTTCGATATACCTGCTTCCACCAAATATTGATTGAGGCCTGCGATATACCTGCTTCCACAAAATACTGATTAAGGGGTTTGATATACCTGCTTTCACCAAATATTGATTCCACCAAAATATTGGGTTTGATATACCTGCTTCCACCAAATATTGATTGAGGGCTGCGATATACCTGCTTCCACAAAATACTGATTAAGGGGTTCGATATACTTGTTTCCACCCAATATTGATTGAGGCCTGCGAAATACCTGCTTCCACAAAATACTGATTAAGGGGTTTAATATACCTGTTTCCACCAAATATTTATTGAGGCCTGCGATATACCTGCTTCCACAAAATGCTGATTAAGGGGATTGAAATACCTGCTTCGAACAAATATTGATTGAGACCTGCGAGATACCTGCTTCCACAAAATACTGATTAAGGGTTTTGATATACCTGTTTCCACCAAATATTGATTGAGGCCTCAGATATACTTGCTTCCACAACAAACCGATTAATAAGTTCGATATACCTGTTTCCACCAAATATTGATTAAGGCCTGCGATATACCTGCTTCCACAAAATACTGATTAAGGGGTTTGATATACCTATTTCCAACAAATATTGATTGAGGCCTGTGATATACCTGCATCCACAAATACTGCTCTTCTCTAGGGACTTAGGCACAGGGCCATTTTGAAAATGACTGGCAGGGGAAGAGGCAGACCGTTCTGCAGAAATGGAAGGGGTCGGGCAGGTGCACCAGGCCGAAGCCTAAGTGGGAAGTTCGAGAAGGTGCCTGCGATTACTTTAAAGGATGCACCAGAGTTGGTTGAGTGGCTCATTTAGCCTTCCGCACCCTCCTCATCCTCTGTATCTGCACCCTCCTCACTCTCTGCTGTGTGCACCCCCAAAGACACCAACACCACCACCATAGCCCCTCCACTCGAGTCAGAGGAGTTATTTTCCCATCCATTCCCAGACCTTACTGATGTGCAGCCATTCTTGACATCGGATGGGGAAGAGGACGTAGCAATGGCCGCCACCCAGCGGTCTGACGACAGTACCAAGATCAGCCCAAGAAAAGAGGTCCCCGCTGTTACTGCCTACTCCGAGATCTCAAATGTCAGTGGTGGTAAAGGTGACGATGATGACGTGTCGATGGACGTCACGTGGGTGCCTACAAGAGAGGAAGAGGAGGGGAGTTCAGAGGGAGAGACGGAGCAGCAGAGAGGGAGGAAAAGCAGGCAGAGCTCGCAGGGCACAGGAGGCAAAAAGCAGACTGCAAATGTATCTGGAGTGAGCCATCCACCATGCAAGGTCACTTCTGGGGCTCCCAGGATTCCGGCACATGGCTCCGCAGTGTGGGCTTTTTTCTAACGTGTCAGCTGCTGACAATAGTGTTGCCATCGGCAGCCTGTGCTGTCAATGCATATATCGCGGTAAGCCCAACACTCACCTATGGACGACCGCCTTAAGAAGGCACCTGGCCTCCCATCACCGAGCCCAGTGGGAGCAACACCGTCAGAACCCACAAAGCCACACTCCCGGCGCTCCACGTCCTGCCTTTTCTCCTTATCCTCTCTCCTACCATTTGTCCTCCACTCCACCTTCCACCGTGCCGTCGTCGCGTTCATTTGGCCAAAGGCAGGCATCCGTGGCCCAAATGTTCGAGCGTAAAAAGTTGATGACGCCGGATAACCCTCTTGCCCAACAGCTGACCGCTGGCTTGTCAGTACTGCTAGCTCGCCAACTACTGCCATATAAACTGGTGGACTCGGAGGCCTTTCGAAAATTTGTGGCCATTGGAACACCGCAAAGGAAGGTCCCTGGAAGGAAATATTTCTCCCAGAAGGGCATACCAGAGCTATATGGCCACGTTCAGCAGCAAGTGAATATATCTCTGGCACACAGTGTCGGTTCCAAGATACCTCTGACCACAGACACGTGGTCTAGCAAACACGGGCAGGGAAGGTACATAACTTTTTCTGCCCACTGGGTAAATCTTCTGACGGGCATCAAGCATGTAACTCGTGGCTCCCGTGTGGATTTGGTGTTACCACCACGGATTGCATGCAGGCCTGCCTCTTCTTCTCCTCCTCCTACTCCATCCTCCGTCTCCTTCTCGACTGAGTCCTCCTTTTCCACTGCTATCGCCTTTTCAGCTGCGCCTCCCAAGCTCCCCAGAACCTATTTAACGTGCCAGTTGAGACGTTGCCATGCTGTGCTGTGGCTGTTTTGCCTGGAAGCGTAAAGCCACACCGGTCCTACACTGCTTTCAGCTCTGCGGTCACAGGCCGATCTGTGGCTAACCCCGCTCAATTTGACAGTTGGTAAAGTGGTGTGCGCAATTGTGCCAATCTGCTGAGCGCACTGAAACAGGGCAAAATGACACACGTGCCATGCATGGCACACGTCCTGAACTTAGTCGTGCAGCGATTCGTTGCCAAATACCCCAGGGTCCAGGACGTCTTGCGGAAAGCCAGAAAAATCTCTGGCCATTTTAGAAGATCTTACACGGCCATGGCTGATTTGTGACAGACCCATGAGCTGGAACTTCACCTAACGACTACCTGTACGAACTCTGCAGCAGGACAGGTTCTGGGAAGCTTGGTTTCTTTTCACCGCGTTAGTGGCTGCTCATGCACAATGCATGCAGACTTCTGCAGCCATTTGATGAGATCACCAAACTGGTCAGTCGCAGCCTGGGCGCCATCAGTGACATCGTACCTTACACCTTCTTTCTGGAGTGTGCATTGCGTCGTGTCATTGATCAAGCCGTCGAGGTGCAGGAGCTGGAAGATGAGGAAGTCGCAATGCTGAATTAATTCCCTGGGGGGGCTACTCCATCTGAGACAAGTCAGCAGGAGTCTAAAGAGGAGGATGCTGGCTAGGAGGAGGAGGAGCAAGAAGAGCAGGCTTTGAGGGGGACTTTAAACTGGTGATGTCCATGGCTGGGGGGAGGAGACCGATGATGACATTCTCCTGGGAGATGATCAGGAGCCAGGGCGCTCCACCGCTTCCAATTTAGTGCAAATAGGGGCCTTCATGCTCCAGTGTTCGAAGAGGGACCCCCTTATAAAAAAGGGCAAGGACTAGTATTGGGTGGCAATGTACTTAGACCCCCGGTACAAACACAAAATGGCAGACATGTTACCAGCATCACAGAGGGCTGTCAGAATGCAGCATTTCTAGGCCTTGATGTGAGAGATGCTGCATCCTGCTGTTGCGGGCGCTGGCAGAGGAATTTCCACCCACAGCGAAATAGGTGCGGGTACCAATCCTACCGCTTCTGCAAGAAGAGGGCGGTTTGAAGATGTGTTGGTCAGTTCGGAGATGAGATCATTCTTGCAGCCAACCCATCGACAGCCACAGTCCAGAACCAGCCTCAGGGAATGCCTAGACCGACAGGTGTCCGTCTACATCGGGTTAACGGCCGATGTGGACACTCTGAGAAGCGAGGAACCCCTGGACTACTGGGTGTGCAGGCTTGACCTGTGGCCAGAGTTGGCACAATTTGCCATGGAACTCTTGGCTTGCCCCTTTTTGAGTGTCCTGTCTGAAAGGACGTTCAGCGCATCAGGGGGGGGGGTCGTGACCGATAAGTGCACTCGCCTAGCTCACGACAGTGTGGACTACCTCACATAGAAATGAATGAGGCATGGATCTCTGAGGAATTCAACACCTGTGACAACCACGTGTAATTGAATTTCCTCATGCCAGCCCACACATATCCGCCACCACACAGAACAAAGAATGGTCTTTGCCTTATCTATATACAGTGGCATTAAAGGCCTTTTCTGTCAGGTGAATGCTCCAGTGACCGCCTAATGTACCTCTAGCCACATCATCACAAGTTCTTTTCTGTCAGATGAATGCCTAATTTTTGGGGCCTGTACTGGCCTACAGTAAAATTTTTATCCAATGACCGCCTAATGTACCTCCAGCCACATAATCACAAGTTATTTTCTGTCACGTGAATGCCTAATTTTTGGGGCCTGTACTCCAGTGGCGTACAGTAAAATTTTCATCCAGTGACCGCCTAATGTACCTCCAGCCACATCATCACAAGTTGTTTTCTGTCAGGTGAATGCCTAATTTTTGGGGCCTGTACTCCTGTGGCCTAAAATATTAATTTTCTAGGCTCCAGCAGGTCACATTTTTGAGAGTTTCCCTTTAAGATGCAAAAAAATGGCCCCTGATTAAAATACATATTTTTTGCGGGAATTTTTGCCAATGATCCCCCTCTGGTATGTCAATGTCCATGTTGTGGTACTATTTGTGCACTTCCAGTAAGTATTTTGTGGCTGCAAATGTGACCTGAAGGTTTTTCAGGTTCGTTTGCCTTAAAAGTTCATGGGGCCCGCCGCGAACGCGCGGTTCGCGAACATTTTATCGCACACGCGCATTCGCGAACCGTCTCGACCGATGTTTGGCCATCACTACAGAGGAGGGCAAAATACCCCCATAAGGTGAATGCCTATGTAGTACCCCAGACCTGGGGGGTACTAAAAATTGCATTATGTATACTGTATTTTATTAAAACAGTAGAAAAAAAATCCAGCAGCAGGCTCAGGATAAAATCCAATTTCTTTATTATAAAATTCATAGGCTGACCAGACAGGCAAGGTCTACACATTTCGACTGTATGTCTATAGGCTATGATTAAAACGTACAGTTGAAATGCGTAGACCTTGCCTGTCTGGTCAGCCTATGAATTTTATAATGATGAAATAAAGAAATTGGATTTTATCCTGAGCCTGCAGCTGGATTTTTTTTTACTGTTTTGATTTATTCCTGGTCCAGGATCCGTGCATGGCGAAGGAGGACGGTGGGAGAGCTGAAATCCCATTTTTTCTTATATACTGTATTTTATTGTTTTACTTCTGGCCCTAGTTTTCAGCAAGGAATGGATGGCAAAGGTTGCCAAGGAACAGGGCTAATCACCCTGTCCTTCCCCCTTGATAGGAGTGGGCTGGACTTGCTTTCTGCCAAGAGGGAGAGTTCCTGTCCAGAGACAGCGAGGAGAGGAAGCAACCTGCAAGGCTCCTCTCCTGTTACAGATCCTCGATAGTGATCACGTATTATTCAACCTCAAGTGAAGTCTTGACTCGCTTGACAGCAGAGTAAACAGCTCTTTCCAGCATCTACAGACACAGTAAGGTGAGGGACTACGGCTAAGACACCCATCACCTAGAATGTTACAAGGCCGTTACAGCCTCAGTGCTTAACTATAGCCATCCAGCCTGCCTCCAGATTCCTTGCTGGTGCCCGAGAGAATTGCACTTGGAAATTGCTGCTATTGAGTAAAAAGGGCTTTGTTAGGTTTAACTCTGGCCTCCTTCTTCAGTTCTATAATTCCACTGCACCAATCCCCAGGGATCAATAACCTGAGGGAGTACACAGTGACTCAACACTTCATCAGGGCCATTACCACTCCTTTCCTCTACATCGGCTCCTCAGGGGGTTGCTGCACCTATTGTGCCATGTAAAAAACAAAACTTGACTGCAAATATGGCAATCAGAATAAATACCTGGATCATCTGGGCTCATCTTGAGCTTGTACAATGAGTTTATACTTCTTGTTAAATGGTGAATCTTTTATGTCTTCCAACAATAGCAGCTCTCTTTATCTGGCTGTATATGTGGCTCCACAGATTCTGCTGGGACTTTTGTTCTGCGCCCCCATTTCCCCCCAGTTTCTGAGCAATCAGTGCCATTCATTTTCGCTTCCAGTATGGTAATGAGACCATAAATTGTCAAGGAGATATCCCTAGTGCTGATTCTCAATGAGGATTGATCGCTTTGATGTTGTCCATGGTGATTGCTGTTCATGTACTTTGCAGTTACCGTCTTAGATGGGCACATCGCTTGGTGAATTCAGTGTCTGTTAGGAGTAAAACTTTCTGGTTATAATCTTTAAATGGACCACATAGCTTAATTGTTACTGTCTACGTTGGGCTTAGAGAAAAAAATACAGTTTCCATCTAAAAAACTGATTTCAGATGAAAATGGCTCAAACGGATGCCAAATGTGCAACAGGATCTGTTTTTTTACAGGGTCCTGTTTTTTTCTGTTGTCCTGATGGATCAGAAGAATGGAAAATAAAAAGGAGATATGAATTCTCCCTAAGGCTACATGCACATGACCGTGTTGTTTGCAGATCTGAAAAACACGGATGCCACCCATGTGCATTCTGTATGCATGAGGCCTAAGGTTTACACTTCAGTTATTTGGTCCGTTTTTTCCATCAGTCATTGTGAGCCAAAACTACGTGTGAGTCAAAAACAAAGGAGAGGTGCGCTGATCTTTCCATTATACCTTATCTCTGAGTAGGCTTTACTATGGGTTTTGGCTCTCAATCACTGATGGAAATAACTGATCAAATAATTGAAGTGTGAACTGAGCCTAAGGCTACATTCCCACGACCGTAGTGTTTTGCGGATCTGCAAATTATGGATACCGACTGCTACCATAGAAAATGCCTACTCTTGTCCGCAATTACGGACAAGAATAGGACATGCTCTATTTTTTTGGTGGGGCCGCGGAACGGAACTACGGAGGCAGACAGCACATGGTGTGCTGTCTGCATCTTTTGCGGCCCCATTGAAATGAATGGGTCCGCACCCCTTCTGCAAAATTGCGGAACGGATGCAGACTCATTCATACGGTCGTGTGAATGTAGCCTAAGCATAAAATTACAAAAAAAGTTGCACATTTTTGGGAAAAAAAGTCTTGGCTCTAAATTGTGTGAATTTTAGGATTGCTAAATGTCCCCCTAAGTGTCTAAGGATGCCCTCTACTTTGGAGCGTAGGATACCCATTAGTTAATTTAAAAACTAACACATATGCATCAGGAAAGACCTATGTAAATGTTAGCAAGTAAACTAAGGGAAAACAAGCCTAGTTTTACTGGATCTACATAGGGTAAATCTTAAAAAGCTGAACCTTCCTACAGGTGAAATAACGAAATTCTCAACTGAACCAGTTTTTCACTCCTCAAGTATATAAGAACAATTCTAATTTTTTCTATTTTCTTTTCATTTTTTGTTTGTTTTGTATTGCATAAAAACTGTATCAAAATGACGTATGTGAAAGCACCTTAGCTGCTTCTCTTGATTATTTCCACATTTAAGAATACAAACCATAAAAAAAAACTAAAAAGGTGAAATATTTCTGTAAATTTACACCATCTAAATGTGGTTGTCAGAACCTTAATGTAGCATGAACATCTTTTTTATCTTCTAGGTCAGAATTTTGCACAGTCATCTGGTCACTTTGCAGTGCTTGTGTACTATGCAGTACTTTACAACTATCAGTTAAGGGTCACAGTAAACTGATCTTATTTGAATATACAACATTCACATCACTCATGTAGTATTATCTTCCTTTCCACTTTGAAGGGTACATTTTACTTGACCTCTCTCATCATGTCAGGTCTCTCTTGAGTAAACATCCTCATTTACTAGTAAACTGCCCTGCAGTCATATCTACCTTGCTAGTGGAAGTAATCTTTATTGTTTCCAGCAAACAATTGATTTAGTCCTAGTTAACATGTGTATAGTGATAAGAACTGCCTCCTGCCTCCATTCAAAAGCTGACTCTACATGTTACAATAAACAGTTGAGAAACAAGCAAAGACTCTTCAGAAACATCCTTAGATGGTGGCATCAACATTAAGATATTTGTT
This sequence comes from Bufo bufo, assembly GCF_905171765.1. Classification (NCBI taxonomy): domain Eukaryota; kingdom Metazoa; phylum Chordata; class Amphibia; order Anura; family Bufonidae; genus Bufo; species Bufo bufo. Next base: position 367,359,326 of record NC_053393.1, on the reverse strand, counting down.
GGCAAGCAATCCAAAACTTTACCTCAGCAACCCCTCAACAGGCCAAAACAAGGTTCCATCTTGTTTATACAGTCTTTATAACATTACTACTTATGTCTATAAAGGGAATTGCTTTATATAGCATGTCTTAAAATGAAGAAAAGTCCTTTATATATGCTAGGATAATGCAAAGATTGACAAAGAATTGTTACTATCTCAGCACAAAATTTTAAATGGCATCTGTCATCAAGATCAATCCTGTTAACAAAATCCTTTAAGGATACACATCTCTTTTCTCCCACAGTGGACTATTCCTCAGGTGAGGAATGTCCCAAAAGAGGTAAATCTTAGGCCCCTGTCTGACTTAATCACTGATTCTAGTGCTACTCCAGGAACTTGGCTCAGATATTTCCAGCTGCGTAGCTTTATATCCTCACTCCCCTCTTAGTCGCTTCTTCAGTCTACGCTTACTCAATTTGAGAAGCTTGGTTTCTCCTCTTGTGCACCTTCTCATGGGATTTCAGTACTTTACAGACCATTGAGGGACTGAGGATGAGAGTCTAGTAATCCTGCCTTGTTGGGAGCCTGGGAATCAGAACTGCATTCCTCCTTAACTGAGGAGCAGTTGTCCAGGGCATTTGACTTTACTCATAGGATGTCTATCTCCTGTAGGTTACAGGAAACTAACTATAAGATACTGTCCCACTGGTATATGACATCTGTGTACCTTGAGTGGATCTTTCCTCAGACCTCCTATTTATGTTGGTGGTGTGGTGCGGCCTGGGTACCGTGCTACACATTTGGTGGCAGTGCATGGTCCTTGCTCCCTTGTGGCAAGAAGTTATATCTCTATATAATATTCTCACCAAAGAATATTTAACACTTACCCCATAAATGGCTCTTTTGTCTATTCTTCCAAGCCCACTCACAAGGGTTTAAAGGGGTCTCTTGGGATTTTTTATTCTGGTGACTCATCAGATCATTCTGAGGAGGTGGAAATCCACTACTCCTACGTCCAGACTGTACTGGGTTAAAGCTCTCAATCAGATCATGGAGGAACTCAGAGCAGAAGATGCACAATCCCAACACACATTTATTAAACATTGGTTGCCATGGTCTAGATCCAAAGCCTCCACTGAGTATACTCTCTGGGAGGGGTTCACTACTGGGAAGCTAATATGTTAATGGCCTTCCATTTGTTCCTGATATTTTAGCAGTATGGAACCTTTACCTGAGTTATTCTTTTTAAGAAGCTAACAGGACTTGTTCCCTGTTTTCATTTTTCCTCTTCCCCATTTATTCTTCTTGTCATTCCCTTGTGTAGTATTGTCTTTCCCATAATGAAAATGTCTGCATCAGTGTTGGTTCATTACTCTCTGGCTCACGTGATCGCCGGATTTGATATACTTGACATATTTTTGTTGTTGCATATGCAGAATGGTAATAATAAAAACCTTTCGACCATAAAACAGAAAATAAAAAGGGCCAACTAATAGAATCAAAATCCTTTTCCATATTTAATGCCAAAATAACTGAGGACAACTTCTTCATGCTAACCACAGAAATTAAATCAATAAACTTTCTAATGTTATCTGGGGCTTGCCTCAATGGAACAAATCCCACTTGTACAATAGCAGTTTTAGTTAACGCATTATATTTAATCAATATACTGTGCAGTTTTAGTGAATGCATTGTACTGCAATAACTGCATTGATATTAGTTTTGGTTAACACATTATACTGCACCAAGATGGCATATAGTTTTAGTGACTGGATGGTAAAGCAATAACAACATTAATATAGTATTTTCAGTCTACACATTGTATTACAATTGATAATTGTAATTTCCAGTGTTCAGTGTCTTTGTAGAATGGAAGGGACATTTTATTGCATAATAAAATGTCTGGTAAACAGAAGAGTGGAAAACAAAAAACCCATTGTTTATTATCCGAGAGTCAAAATGTGGTTGGTTGTAGTAGTGCAAACAGCAGTAGCAGCACCAACCACCTGGTCAGTAGTAGTAGTAGTAGTAGTAGTAGTAGTAGTAGTAGTAGTAGTAGTAAGTGCAGCAGGCCACAGTTCTCCCTCACTTCCGATAGGAACCACATTACTATTGAGGATAATGTGCCACTGATCACCTGATGAACGAGCAAAACGCTCATTCATCAGGTGATCCTGTCATTCATGCAGGTATTCCAATCATTGTTTCTGGTCAGCGGTAGCATCCTCAAGCTAACTGTATGTAAATGCAGAGGTCTCCTTCACTGAACAAACTTCTTTTCTGAATGATTGCTTCCTTCCCGACAATTGGCTGCTACATTGTGCAGTCTAAACCCGCCTTTAGACAACTAAACTGCTAGTGCATGCCTTTGTTATCTCTTGTTATCTCTTGCCTGGGCTACTGCAACATTCTCCTTTGTGTCCTCTTATCTAACACTCTTGCGCCCCTCCAATCTATCCTCTGCTAACCGATTAATCCACCTCTCCCCCCATTTCTCCTCTGCCAATCAATTCACTGACTTCCCATTGCCCAGCAATTGCAGTTCAAAATGCTAACAACTACATATAAGACCATCGACAATGTGTTCCCTTTTTACATTTCGGACCTACTTTCCCTATAAATCCCCCCACATAATCTCAGATCCTCACATGACCTCCTCCTTTTTTCCTTCCTCTTGTCTGTTCCTTGCATAATTGTCTACAGGATTTCTCACAAGCATCTTTCATACTTTGAAACTCACTACTAGAGATGAGCGAATTTCTCAAAAATTTAATTAGGTCAGTTCGCCAAATTTTCCGTAAAGATTTGATTTGATCCAAAAATTATCTGCGGCGGAACGCGTTAAAAAACAGCTATTTCCTGACTGCAGAGAGCCTGTATAGTGGTGTAGAACACTGTGCCTTGCAGCAATACGCATAGTGAATCTGCTGTGGTAGTAAAACAATACTGTGAGTCAGTATGACACGCAGATGACAGGCGTCGCACTTAGAATCACTGCACACTTCACTTCTTTGGGCAGCTACGGGGCCAAAACTGACCAAATAAATCAAGTGTGAACTCAACCTTACAGGTCGATGTTAGCGTCACCTGTTAATAACCGCGCACTTCTTTTACACCATCGTCAGCTGATTCCACATAGATCTCTACAGAACCTGTTCTAATAAACGCTTATACAAGTAGAACCCTCCTGACAGAGTGGAGAGGGTGTCAGCAGTAAGTTTGTGTTGACGCCACTGATCATTTTTCCCTTCTTCTAATCCGTCAGAACAGTAAGTTACAGTAACCCCAAAAAATAGATCATGTCTGTTGAGCATATGTCTTCACTCTGTCAGCATTTGGTCAGTAATCCATCAGTATTGCTAATGCCAAAAAAACCTGGAGTGGATCCAAAAAAGAGATGAAACATGAATGGAATATTTGCATGTCTTCTGTGTTTTGTACCAAATCATAAGACAATTCTGATGGGACCATACAGGCCTTACAGCTGCTACACAGACAGGATCCGTTGTGTGTCTCATTGTTCCTTCCTTCTGACAGATTAGAAGAAGGGTCAAATAAATGATGATGTCAACAGCATGAGAAGTCCACAGAGTGGCCCAATGGCATAATGTGAAGGTGGCAGCAGCATCAGGAGACCACAGAGTGGCAAGGTGACATAGTGTGGAGGTAGCAGCAGCATCAGGAGACCACAGAGTGTCACAATGAGTGTGGAGGTTGCACTAGCAGCATGAGGAGCAGCATGAGGAGGCCACAGAGTGGCAAGGTGACATAGTGTTGAGGTAGCAACAGCATCAGGAGACCACAGAGTGGCAAGGTGACATAGTACAGAGGTGGCAGTAACATCAAGAAACCACAGAGTGGCAAGGTGGGATAGTGTGGAGGTGGCAGCAGCATCAGGAGACCACAGAGTGGCAAAGGGACATAGTGTGGAGGTGGCAGCAGCAGCATGAGGAGGCCACAGAGTGGCAAGGTGACATAGTGTTGAGGTAGCAGCAGCATCAGGAGACCACAAAGTGGAAAGGTGACATAGTGTGGAGGTGGCAGCAGCATCAAGAGACCACATAATGATCTGGTGGCAGAGTGGTGAGGTGGGTGGCACTAACAGTACCCGCTGACGATGGCGGGTGTAAGAAGGAACACTTGGCATAAGATGTGTGGCATCAGGCAGGTGGCAGCATCAGAATAGTAGCTGAGGCAGGTAGCCAGAAGAAACCGGTCTCTTTTGTAAAGGTATGGGTGAGGCAGCATGGATGATCTAATCTGATGCATCAGGCATTGGTGGGTGGAAATCCTGGCTGATCCATGCCTGATTCATCTTGACAAAGGTCAGTCTCTCCACATTTTGGGTGGACAGGCGAGTTCTCCTTGGGGTAACTAAGGCCCCTGCCGCACTAAACACCCGCTCTGATGCTACACTACTGGCCGGGTAGGACAGCTTTTCCAGGGCAAACTCGGCCAGTTACGGCCATAAATCCAGTTTGGCTGCCCAGTAGTCCAGCGGACTGTCAATGACGGCTGGCAGGGTGTACTCCAAGTATGTCACCATCTGATGGTTCAGGTTCTGCTCTTTGTCTAGCTGGTGGTGAGTAGTTTCTTCACTATGCGGGTAAAGAAAGTTGCTCATCAGCAACTCTAGACTCAGGCTGCTGCTGATGGAGCTGGTACTGCTCCTGCCACCTCACCCCACCCCAGCAGTCATGGCAGTGGAACGTGAGTGCAGAGGGTCCCCCCAGTCAGACCTGCAAGAGGATGGACAATGGCGCAGATAGGCGGGGCCAACTGACTACATAGGATGTCTGTATAGTAGTTCAGTTTGTCCTCTCTCTCAGCGGGTGTAAAAATCTAGCTTTAGTACAATGGAACTTAACTACTGAACGGTAAATAATACTTTTTTTTCTTGCCACTAATACACGCCAAAAAGGGCTGTCCTCCCTCTCAGCGGGTGTAAAAAAAGACCCCTATTTTGGACCGGTAGCGAGGGTCTAACATGATGGAGAGCCAGTAGTCATCCTCAGTCGAATGATGACAATTCGGCTGTCACTACCCAAGCAAGTGAGCATGCAGCGGGCCATTTGCGCAAGTGACTCATAGGGACTCCCTGCCTCCATCTCCACTGCATACTGCCACCGTGGGTCATCTGCCTCGTCTACCTCATCTCCCTCTTGCTCGTCCGGCTGCTCCTGCTCCTTCTCTCCTGTCACCTGTGTCGAAAAACCACCCATTTCGCTACACATTGCTTGTGCTCCAATGTCCTCCTCCTCCAGTTCAGCCCCCCCAAGGCTCATGTGGCCATGAGATCAGGGCCGTCTTTAATATTGATTGGACCCTGGGCAAGAATTTACTTGGGCCCCCTGGATCCCGCCTTCCCACACCTTAAAAAAAAGCAAAAATCTTATACTCACCTGTTTCCTTTCACTGGCGCTCACTAGCTGCTGGTACGGCGAGGGATGGTGCAACGCAGACACGCACACCTCACCGCGTCCTGGCACAGGCGGGCGTGATGACATCATCACGCCTGCCTGCGCTGGGATTTCACTACCAAATAGACCTCAGGCCTGTAGTCTATGACAAGTCTTGTCGCCATCTGCAAATTTTAAGGCACATTGGCGACCATTTTGCTCGCCATCTGGAGCGCTGTATTGCATCAGTGACATGAACACTCTCCACATATAATGATATATTACATCAGTGACATCACCGCTCTCCACATATAAGTGATATTTTACATCAGTGACATCACCGCTCTCCACATATAAGTGATATATTACATCAGTGACATTACCGCTGTCCACATATAGGCGATATATTACATCAGTGACATCACCACTCTCCACATATATGTGATGAGCGGTGATGTCACTGATGTAATATATTACTTACCGGTATATGTGGACAGCAGTGATGTCACTGATGTAATATATTACTTATGTGTGGAGAGTGGTGATGTCACTGATGTAATATATCACTTATAAGTAATATATTACATCAGTGACATCACCGCTGTCCATATATAGGTGATATATTACATCTGTGACATCACCGCTCTCCACATATAAGAGGCATATTACATCAGTGACGTCATCCCTTGGTGCTGGGGTACGCAGCCAGGGCCGGCCTTAGGTGTTCAGGCGCCCTGTGCGAGCTAACCTTGTGGTAGTGTTACCTGCAATCCTATGTAAAACCACAGATAACACTAGTGCTAAATAATGTAGTAGTGTTACCTGCAGTCCTATGTAAAACCACAGATAACACTAGTGTAGATCATGTGGAAGTGTTACCTTCGTCCTTAGTGTGCCTCCCTGTGTCTATCGCACAGACTCCATGCTGGCGCTGCCTCCTCTTCCATCTTCTTCCTCTTGTCC